>NC_047662.1:42456384-43056384 GCF_011762505.2 Arvicanthis niloticus | reverse complement strand
TTCTAAGCTGCATCCTGATCGATCATGTCCAAGATGGGAAAAATATACTCAAAAGAAGAGAATTTTACTGTGTTAAATGTTATATAAGAAAAGTAGAGCAGTGTTTTACATGGACTGCTCAGAGAAGTCTCATTGAGAAGCTGACGCCTGAGAGTGGCAGGATGGATGGAAGCTGCACACACCCACAGGAGGGAGTGTTCTCCGCCTGTGTGAGCAGCAGTGGAGACTAGTGTGTCTTCAGTTCAGTGAGGGACAGTGGTAGGGACAGTGTTTGGTAGGGGTGAGCTCAGAGAGGTGTGAAGAACCAGAATTGAGGCAGCAGTAGGTGATGCTGCCACACTGTTTTGACCATAGGATGTTATAATGTTACCTGTGTTGCGGGGTAGCTTTCCTAAAACACGGTTAAGGTGAGACTTTTCCGTATCTGGAGTTTGAATCCTAAGAAGCATGAAAGCTGAGAGCCACTGTTAAAGCTGCTGTGGTCACATAGTGGGAGTGGGAGACATGATCATGGGAGTGTGATGGGCATTCAGGACAAAGTTCCAGTGTTTGCTTTTGGCCCAAGGCATTGAACTAACGAACAGTTTCAGTTGATTGGGGTGGTTTACCACTGATTCTGAAGGCATTGACATCGGGGAAGTGGAGAGCTTGAAGTTGACTCTTGGGTATGGCAAGTCTGAGATACCTGTGTAGAAAGCGGGTGAAGGTTAGATGTGTGTGTGGAACATGGTTGAAAGCCATGAGACTCAGTGCTGTTGAGTGTGGCTATAGAGGCTGACTCAGGAAGAATTAGGAGAGGAAACGGAACCTCCTAAGAAGCCAGTCTCTCAAGGGCTTTGCTTTTTTTTTTTTTTTTTTTTGGTTTTTCGAGACAGGGTTTCTCTGTGTAGTCCTGGCTGTCCTGGAACTCATTCTGTAGACCAGGCTGGCCTCGAACTCAGAAATCCGCCTGCCTCTGCCTCCCAAGTGCTGAGACTAAAGGTATGCGCCACCACCGCCCGGCAGAGCTTTGCTTTTAATGAAGAGAAAATGGCCTGTACCTGTTAGGAGGTGAGGGGTCAAGGACTTTAAAGAATCTTGCTTTTTTAAATGGGAGAAATAGAAACATGTTTGCTGATGAAATGATGAGGTTAGTATAGAATGAAGGAACTGATGTGACACCAGTACCGGTCCTGCTAGTTTTTGTGTAATGACCAGACAGTTCAGCCTTCTACATTCCTGTCCTTTACTGTGGCTATGGGCAGGAGGAGAGCAGGTCAGCAGGCTTAGAGTCTGATACAGAAATCTTATTTTCTGTAAATGTCACCTTGCAGGGAATGTCTTAGGGAGGTTGGGGTGTTAAAGGGCCGGCCAGCAGTTGTACCGAATTAAGGGGAAAAAATAGGTTTAAAAAAAAATGAAAAAACTATCCAACAGCTTTCCTTTTATTATGGCAAAGATCTAACTGGGTGTCCAGTGTGTGTATATGGGAACTGGGTTAAGGTAAGATGGCTATTGTGGTTGTCTAGTCCATAGCACAGAGGTGTTTACTCAGTTTAGTGTAAATATTGTTCATTGCTACATTTTACTTTAGAAGATTTCTCCAGGAAGAACTTAGAAATGTGAACTACACTTGAGTAGAATTGAAAGAATCACCATGTTCATTCTATTTTTCCAACTCAGATTAAGAATTTTTTGTCAAAACGGGTGCTGATAATGTACTTTTTCAGTAAGGTAAGACTATAAAATTACAGTCTTGGGAATGGGAACGGGGAGGTTGGTGTGAGATGAAAGATGGGATCTGACTTAGAGGACTTTATAGACACTCCCTGCAAGCCATGCTGGCTTCACTGCCCTCCCCTAGACACATATGCCACTGCGGTTCCTGGGATTTGCCTCTGTGGCAGTTCCCCTGAGGCTGTTGCAGCTTTGTGCTGATCTTAGCTCTGACCCTCCGTGCTGGCTGGCGAGAGAGCAGTCCCGCCTTGGGTGCTCGATGACTCGTTTTCCTGCTCGCATCTTCATGGCCTATTAAAGGAGGAGATGGCCGGGCGGTGGTGGCGCACGCCTTTAGTCCCAGCACTTGGGAGGCAGAGGCAGGTGGATTTCTGAGTTCGAGGACAGCCAGGGCTACAACAGAGAAACCCTGTCTCGAAAAACCTAAAAAAAAAAAAAAAAAAAAAAAAAGGAGGAGACTAAATTAGATGATAAATGTTGAGTTTTTGATGGATTAAAAAGTTGTTTTTCAGGCCACAAAGTTGTATTGTGTGCCAGCATGGTGGCTTACATGTGCCATTCCAACACTCCAGTGCTGAGGTGGGAAGACAGAAAGTTTGCAGGAGACCTGGCAACTTACGAAACCCTGTCCAAGAGACCCAAACACCCCTAAAAACAAAAAAACCTCCAGATCAAACAACCTTTCATTTGGCTTACCACTTGTTTGAGCTGTCTCTGGGCAGTAAATATAAGTTGTAGAAATGAAAGATTTATTTGTATTTTCAGTTAGATGTAGCAGTTTTGTGTCAATCCTTTCTCAAGCAGAGGCTTCGTCCACAGACAGGGCAGAGTACTTTTGCCCTTAGTGTCCGTCCATGCCTTGCCTCTTCCGTATGTACTAGTGTATTAGTGACTGGGCTGTGGAGCCTTGCACACACAAGCAAAGGCTTTCATTATTCATTTTACTCTGAAGCCAAACAGTGATGGGGAAAGAATTGAGCAACCCTGATATGAACAGTGAATATGCATGAGCCGTTTCAGCTTCTTCACATTGCTTCTTCACTCCAGGGCAGGGAAGGTCTATCTAAAGCTCAGATCATTTCCAAACACTAGTTTACCTGGGACCATCTTTTAGCAACAAGGGTCTTATCCCTCACCAAGAAGATGAGAATTCTCTGAAGTTTACTGCATTTCTTGGTCTCCACAGGGGAAAACAAACTTACTATGAGTGTCTTATGTCTGCTGTGCACTTTCCCTAAATTCTCTTCTATGATTTCAACACTGATCCTTTAGGTATGTCTTTGGTCCTTATTTTATGAAGAAGAAAGTTTCTGCTCCGAGCAGAAAAATCTTTCCCTCTGTGAGTAAGAATCTACTTTGATTCTCATTCTGCAAGAGCTGTTGTGTGGTTAAGTGTAGACAAAGCTGAGAAGCATTGTAGCGACCAGCCCAGTCTTCCGAAGATACTTACACAAAGCCAGTGTTCCTGTTTTTAGTTTGGGTTTTGAAATGGTCTCAGTAAGTTGCAGTTGGTCTTGAATTCATTCTGTAGCCCATGTAGCCTTGAACATCAGATCTTCCTGCCTTAGCTTCGCTAGTAACTTGGATTACAAGCCTGTGCAGCCCAGTACTGCCAGCATTTATTTAGATGGGCCACTTGTTGCTTCATGATGTCCAACCCAGGGCAAATTAAAGAAAGTCACATGGGGTTTCTTTTTACTGGGTTGAAAGGAGTAGACAGTTATGAGACCTAACTATAACCCTAGTTAGGCAGTTCTTTTGAAAACAAAAGACTAACTCTCTCCCTGAGTGATGACTGTGCTGATTTCCTGAGCTGGGAACTCTTACTTTAAATGAGTAAGTTTGGATGTTCTCTTGTACTTAATCTTTAGATAAGAAATTATTTCAGTTTAAAGTTTGGGAGACTGCTCTGAGCCTTGTTGTTACAGACCACACAGATGGAACAATGGCAGTTTTTGCACAGGGGACTTTACTTAGAGATTTTTTGTTCTATTTGTAGCACCCAGAGGCCTCCATTCAAGCTGTGTTTTCAGATGCCCAAATGCATATTTGGGCTTTAGAAGGTAAGTAGTATCTTTGAACTGTAATCTGAGACTGTAACTTTAATCAGTTAATTTTGAAGTCTGTTCATGAGAGGTCAGCTCTGGTATTGGGTTTTCAACCCCCGAGTTTTTAGAAAAATTTTATCTTTGTTTTATAAGGATAGCTTTCTTATCTTCTTCCTGGCCTGCCAGTCCTAGGCATAGAACCAGGACCTCATAACTGCTAGACAAGCACTTCCACTGAGTTGTAGCTATAAGCCTAGATGGGTTTTGATTTGGGTAGAATTTATCTTGTACATAAAGAAGTTAAGGCTATGGGCTGGAGAAGATGGCTTGGTGGTTAAGATCACTGACTGCTCTTTAAGAAGTCCTGAGTTCAATTCCCAGCAACCACATGGTGGCTCACAACCATCAGTAATAGGATCTGATCCTCTTAAGACAGTGACAAGTATACTCATATACATAAAATACATTTAAAAAAAGAAGTTGAGGCTAAGAGTCCTCCATATCTTTCTGTGTGCTGATTTTCTGAGCTGGGAACTCTTACTTAACTTATGGTTGCTTTCATGCACATATGAAAACTTGGTTGGTAAAGAACAGTTTGGCCTTCTGAATAGTACCTTCGTGATACAGAGGCCCAGGGAGGTGTCCTCACAGCTGTCAGACCTTCTTTGTCGTTGTTTGTTTTGAGCTGTTAAGGCATCTGAATGCTTCTTCCAGGGCCTGTTCCATCTGCGGTCTAGTTTTGTATTGTAGCTTTTCTTTATAATTCCCTTTATATCCAGATTATCAACATTTTTCTAATAGATAGATTCCAGATGGGGTTGTCTAATTTTAATTTTGCTTTTCTGTTTTCTAACCCCCTTGAGGTCTGTCTCACTTAGTAGCAGCATCATTTACCGAAGATAGATTTGGAGTTGTCCAGACCACACTCCCAGCTATCCTTAATACTTTGTTGACTCTGCAGGAGGTAAGTGACAGTGTTTGGTGTGAGTGCAGGCTATCCTCCAGTGCCCAACATTTATTTCTCCAGTCTAGTAACAAAACATGTTGGAAATGAAAATCCTGTTTTGACCCTTAAGAAATTACAATCTAAAAGAGAGAACAAGAAAAACTTAACTTACTTAAAACTTTACTTTGTTCATTTGTTGTTTTTGTTTTTCAAGACAGGTTTTCTCTGTGTAGCTCTGGCTGTCCTGGAACTCACTCTGTAGACCAGGCTGGCCTTGAACTCAGAAATCTGTCTGCCTCCGCCTCCCAAGTGCTGGGATTAAAGGCGTGCGCCACCACTGCCTGGCAAAACTTTTTCAGAAACTGAAGAAGAAAGTATGCTAACCTTGTGTGATAGGCTGCTGGGATCCAGGTGGAAAAGCCAGGCTGTTTTGTTCAAGTTTGGGTTCCTGTTTTTGAGACAGAAGCTCATGTATCTCAGACTGGCCACAAACTCACTGTCTGCCAAGGACAACCTTGAATTTCTGACCCTTCTGCCTTTATCTCCCAAGTGCTAGAGCACTGGGTATAAGCCACGTTACTCCACTCTTGGTGTGTGTGTTGTTGTTGTTGTTGTTTGGTTTTGAGACAGGATCTCACTGTAGTCCTGGCAGCCTCTAACTGTTAGAGATGGACCTGTCTGCCTCCTCAGTGCTGGGACTAAAGACAAGTGCTACCACATCCAGCCCTTTCTGAATTTAAGTGATTTGGTTTATTCTACCTTTTGTTATTGTGGCTATGGGAGGTATAAACAAGGAACTTGGGGCATATAGAAATAGTGTTTTGAGTGCAATCTGCTCTTTATAGGAGGTGCTAAGCTTGGCCCAAAGAGTACAGTTGTTGCATCTTTTTGGTTTGGGGAACCATTTCAGAAAGCAGAAAGAAGCTTGCTCCATAGTTACTCTGTTTAAAATTTAGTTCATATCACCACTTAGGAAGTTGTACTCAATAACCCCAGTCATCTTTTTTCTTTTCCTTTTTATTATTGTTGCTTTAAATATTCTGAGTTTTTTATTTTGGGTGCTTTTTTGAGATGGGGTTTTATTAGGTAGCTCACATGACCCAATAAAGTCCTAATCCTCCTGCCCCTGCCTTCCAAGGCTGGGATTATAGTTAGGCACCACCTATCCCAGCCCGACACTGCCATACAGTAGCGCAGTCGGAACTCGAGCATGTGTTCTGTCCTTGGAGCATCTTCATTCCTGACTTGTAGAGTGAGTGGTCACCCCAGTGACAGACAAAGAGGCTCACTAGTGCAGTGATGTAATCCAAGTTTACACACGAACCTCCGAGAGGGCAGCATTAGGACTTGACCCTGGACTCTGCAGGGTTCTGACAATGTAGTGGCCCCTGGGAAGAACAGCAGATCATGTCCGTCATCCTTCCTGACCTTGCCAACCATCATGCCCAATTTACATAGGATTCTTGAAAGAATGATTCTGTCCTTGAAATGTTTTGGCTCATGATGTGTATAGTATATTATGTTCAACTTAGGCGTGTGTGTGTGTGTGTGTGTGTGTGTGTGTGTGTGTGTGATAGAAACAAGATTCCTGGCCCAGTGCTTACCTTTGTTTGCATTGTGTTGTAATGTTTTGTTAATTTCCTTAAAAAGTACTAACTAGAACTCATTGAAATTGTGTATGATGCTGTGAGTGAGCACGGTGACCTCATTTACTGACTACACAGAGATCTCTCTGCCCTACAAGTGTTACATGATTCAGTTATTCCGGTCGCACTTACTCCACTGTCAGGATTCTACAAGAAAAGCAGTCTACTTATATTAATTGCAGTTACTCATACCTTTGAGTGGGAAGATAAAGTTTCATATTTGTCAAAAAGTCAGTCCTTTCCTTGAAACACAAAGGAGTTTAGATGGAAATATTGAAGGGCAGAATAGAGAGGGGCAGAGGCCTGTGCTCTGCAGTTGAGAGTCAGAGGGACAGAGAGAATAGGACCAGGGGGCTGACCCTTCACTTGTGAGAATTCAGGTCCCTTTATGAGGCTCCTGTTGTATTCACAGATGTCTTCAGGCCTGCACCCCAGCACTACTGCCTGCTGAGCCACCCTACCAGTCCAGGAATGTTCTTGAAGCCCTTAGGGATAGGAAGAAATCAATTATATTGAGGTATAGATATTAAGGTACGAGTTTATGTTATAGCCCTGTGTGCTTTCTGATTGTTTAAGTAGGGAGCTCATGCTTTGTCATCATTTTGAAGTAGTTGGGTGAATGGTGTTTTGAGATAACTCTCACAGCAGTAATAGGATGTGAAGATAGTAGTGACTTCTTTAATACAGAAACTGCAAATGTCACTTTTTTTTTTTGATGTTCCCATTCACGATTAAAGTAAACACTAAGTTATAATTTAGAGCTTTGGGAAGGTAAAGGTAGCAAAGCCCAGATGAGAGCCCTTCCTCCAAGCACAGCCCTCTTGTGCTCTTGGGTTACAGAGCATTTTTCTGGTTCCTTGCCCTCAGGTTACCTTTCAGCTTCCTCCTTGGCTGTGAGTCTTTCCGTCTCCAGGTCAGGCCTTACAGTCTATTATTACTTCAGCCACTTTAGTTCTAGATCCTTTATCTTTGTGTTCTTTATGTTCCCCACCCCAAACCCACAAGATTCCTGTATCTGCTACCCATCCACTCCTTTACCAATTGTTCCTTTGTCATTTCTTATTACTCCTGCCTCTTACCTGAGAACCCTCCCATTCTGACCAGACACTGCCATTCCTCCCTTGAGCCATCTTTTCCAAGCCACTGTAGATCATTCCATTTCCCTCTAGTGTGACTGACATGACTGTTCTTTGTCTTGAATGTGCTTTTCTTTTTTCTGGCTCTGCTTTGTAATTCCCATGCCAACACTCAACTAGTAGAACAGAGGCCAGGATCCATCTTCTCATTTTCTTACTCCTGGCATATGATATGGACCTGGCTATGGCAGGTGCCTATTAAAATGCTTGTTGGATGCCTGCTGATCTGCTTGATGACTGGATAGGCAAGAGAAGCCATCTCTCTGGGTTTTGAATTGAGTGGCAGTTCTGACGTTGTGGGCTGAGTTCCTGCAAGCTCCTTACTTGCAGGAACAGAAATGTTGTGCCAATCATATTAGTTCTTTTTTATGTCTTTGGTTTTATATTCTATGATCTTGGAAGCCAGTTTGGCGTGTTTCAGATTTCAAAGCATTTTGGACTTCCAAAATTTTAGATTAGAATATTCATAATCCTGTCTCTTAGAAAATTATGAGGTTTATCAGGAATAATTTAACTATAAGGGTTTAGAATGATTTCTTTACCTGTTGCGAGTATGGTTAAATAGCAGGTACTGTTAATGTGAGCATAGCTTGTCATGCATGGCTTCTCTAGCCAATTGTCATGTGAGATGGTGCTTTGGAAGCATGCTCCTCAGTTGCTGGCACACAGTAACTCTAGTCCCTTACTTTAGTCACTACTGAGAGTGCTTTCAACCACAGGCCATTTTGTCCCCTTGGAGACTCTTAGGGTTTTCCTGCTGTGAACAGACACGGTGACCAAGGCAAGTCTTATAAAGGACAACATTTAATTGGGGCTGGCTTACAGGTTCAGAGGTTCAGTCCAGCATCATTAAGGTAAGAGCATGGCAGCATCGAGGTAGACATGGTGCAGGCAGAGCTGAGAGTTCAACACCTGGAGGCTGCTAGTGGAAGACTGCTCTCCAGGCAGCTCGGATGAGGGTCTTAAAGCCCACACCCACAGTGACACACCTACTCCAACAAGGCCACACTACCTAATAGTGCCACTCTCTGGGCCAAGCATATACACACCATTACAGAGACAGTTAGCAATGTCTGAAGACACTTCTGATTGTCTTTATTTTGGCTTTTGCTAATGTATGACTGGAAATACAAGTAGGCAGTTACTTTCATAATAGCAGTCTCTCTGTAGGCTTCCTTGGGCCCGAAGTGTAAGTAGTGGTAAATTTTTCTCCAAGGGTATTTGTCCATCAGTGTGATGTGTTCCGTATCATTGCTCACTCTTCATTTGAGATACTTGCTACTTATGCGAGGTGGTCTCCATGGAGAGCAAGGACCGCATGCAAGGGATACTTGTGTGGAGTTGGCTGATGAGTACTGAGTTCTCCTAAGTACAGTGCCACAGTGAGTGAGCCACGGTGCCTAGGTCTAACTACAGTGCCACGGTGAGTGAGCCACAGTGCCTAGGTCTAACTACAGTGCCACAGTGAGTGAGCCACAGTGCCTAGGTCTAACTACAGTGTCATGGTGAGTGAGCCACGGTGCCTAGGTCTAACTACAGTGCCACAGTGAGTGAGCCACGGTGCCTAGGTCTAACTACAGTGCCACAGTGAGTGAGCCATGGTGCCTAGGTCTAACTACAGTGCCACAGTGAGTGAGCCATGGTGCCTAGGTCTAACTACAGTGCCACGGTGAGTGAGCCACAGTGCCTAGGTCTAACTACAGTGCCACAGTGAGTGAGCCACAGTGCCTAGGTCTAACTACAGTGCCACAGTGAGTGAGCCACAGTGCCTAGGTCTAACTACAGTGCCACAGTGAGTGAGCCACAGTGCCTAGGTCTAACTACAGTGCCACAGTGAGTGAGCCATGGTGCCTAGGTCTAACTACAGTGCCACAGTGAGTGAGCCATGGTGCCTAGGTCTAACTACAGTGCCACGGTGAGTGAGCCACAGTGCCTAGGTCTAACTACAGTGCCACAGTGAGTGAGCCATGGTGCCTAGGTCTAACTACAGTGTCATGGTGAGTGAGCCACGGTGCCTAGGTCTAACTACAGTGTCATGGTGAGTGAGCCACGGTGCCTAGGTCTAACTACAGTGTCATGGTGAGTGAGCCACGGTGCCTAGGTCTAACTACAGTGCCACGGTGAGTGAGCCACAGTGCCTAGGTCTAATTACAGTGCCATGGTGAGTGAGCCCTCAGTGCCGAGGTTGAACCTGTTGATAGGCTACATTCAAAAACTTGATCTTAGCTGCTCCTCACCACAATGCCTTCATTGTCCTAACCATACTTAATCACTTGAACTTCTATCCGTGTGATATTTTAAGTCATTCATTTTAACTTAATTATTTAAAAGGAAACAACTATTGTGAAAAGTAGAAATCTAGTTTGACTTTCTGTAGCTAGAATATATGTTTAAGATAGTATGGTATCTCAAACCTTACCATATATTTTGAGAATTCAGATTAAAAATTCTTTTTTAATGATTTGTTTTTATTTTATGTGCATTATTGTTTTGCCTGCATGTGTCTAGGTGAAATCCCCACAGCTAGAGTTATAGACAGTGTGAGCTGGTGTGTGGGTGCTGGGAATTAAACTCTGGTCCTCTTTCCAGTCCCTAAGGATCATTTTAAGTGTACCATTTTAGACTTACATATAAGCAAACTCGGTTATGCTTCTTACAGTATCTGAGGTAGGTTCCCTAAGAAGAAAGATGAATTATTTTTATCTCCTGTGGGTAAGGAGATGAGGACTGTAAATAACCTGTGTCAGGTCAAGTTTTTCTGCCACCAGAGAAGCTGTGAAAGTTTTTAGTTGTCAGTGGTTTTTTGTTGTTGTTGTCTTTCTTCCCCCCCCCCCCACCCCCCCAAGGATAAAGCAGTTAAAATAAGAAAAGACAATGGGTTTAATTTCTCTGTAGATACTATTGTTTGTTGAGGTCCCTGAATCTGAGACCTTCTTGTCCTTTGTTATGCACAGAGATTAGTGAGGATTAGAGAGATTGGTTCGAATTTTTAACCCTGATGCATTTCTGTTTTGAGCAGTTTTAACTGCAGATTGCTTTGGACTGGAGTAAATGTTTGCCTGCTCTAAAAGCTTTGGGTCCTGAATTTGGATCTTTAGGGCCCAGGAGAAAAGCCCAGCATGGCTCAGATGCTGTAACCTCATCCTTGGTGGGGAGAGGAGAATGCAGGCAGATTTCTGAAGCATGGTGCTGGCCAGTTGAGCATCAGGAGTTTGCCTCAGAAAGATAGCAAGATGGAAAGGCACTGAGGGAAGACCTCAGTGATTGATGGTGACCCCAGGTCTCCACATGCGTGCACACTTACACACTCATGTGTACATGCCTCATACACAAGAGATTGGTGCTATTGTGGTTTTACTCTTAATCAGGAGCCTTTCACAAAACAATCTACTTACAAAAGTTTAATAAACTCAGTCTCTTGCAGTTACACATTAGATGTAGTGAGTCCTTTTAAAATCCAAGGGCAGGAGTCAGAGGAAGGTGACCTCTGGCTTAGAGGCCAGCCTGGTTTTCAGGTGAGTTCCAGACCAACCAGAGCTATACAGAATAATCCTCCCCACCCCCAACCCCCCAAAAAAAACTTCAAGGGCAGGTATATTATGAGAGCATAGTGATTTAACATTTCTAATGGTTTGAACAATTTGTTGCCATCCTAAGAATTATTTTCTTTCTTTCTTTATTTTCTTTTTAATTTTTTTAATTTTAACTTTCCCCACATTTCTGATAAAAGACTACTAATAAATGGAAGAATGTTAAAATCCTGTGAGATTGGTGCATTTCCAAGAAACACTATATAAGAAGTTTAGACACAGGTTTTTGTGGTTATATTCATGAAGGCTTTATTGAGGACAGTTGGTAGTGCAGGTCTTAAGAACTTCTTTGGCTGAGTGTTTGAGTGCACACCTTTAATCCCATCACATAAGGCAGAGGCAGGCAGGGTCTCTATAGCAAGTTCCAACATAGCCAGGATCACATCGAGAGACCCCTTCTTAAAAGCAAACAAACAACACCTACATGTGTGTTTTTAATGTGTTGAATGATCTGCCTGCATGTGTATATGAGCACCATGTGTAGCTTGGTGCCTGTGTAGGCCAAAAGAGCTCATCAGAGTGCCTAGAACTGGGTTACAGATGATTGGGAGCTGCCATGTTGGTGCTGAGAACCAATCCTGGGTCCTCTGCAAGAACAGCATGTGTTTTTAATTGCTGAGCTGCTGAACCATCTCTCTAGCCTCAAATTCAGAATTATTATTATTTTTTTGTCAAAACAGCAACAAAGATCTTGTGCTGATGATGGCAGAGGGTGGAATGCTGCTACTTAGCAGTTGCTTAGGCACAGCTGGAGAGTACAGTCAGCAGCAGCAGCGCAACAAAGTGCAGCTGCTAATAAAGTAGTGGTAATTTAGTTAGCTCAGTCATTTTACTGTGATCAGTATACAATTGTTAATAAGGTACTTTGTATTCTTTTCTTCTCACTCTTTTTGGAAATGTTACGTGCATCTCACTGTACAGCTCATCTGAATTCAGCGTTGTCACATTTCAAGTGCTCAGCAGCTATGTCTGACCAGCGGTTGAATTCGGAAGCATGGCTCTGAAATTAATGATTGTGACATTGATTATCTTGTAAGATTTGGACATCAAGCATGGCAGCTCATGCCTGTAATCTCCCTCTTGGGCAGCTCAGACAGGAGAAGTGCTTGTTTGAGGCCACCCAGTACTATATACACATTGAGAGGTAGACTAGCTTTAGAAACATGGAAAGACTGTCTAAACAACAGATGGGTCTGGGGAGATGGTTGTGTAAAGCACTTGCTGTGTAAGCATGTGGACCTAGTTCAAACCCATGTAAAAGCTAACTATGGTAATGCATATCACTTTTATAATTAAAAATTAAAATTATTCTCTGTGTGTGTGTGTGTATTTTGCCTACACCTATGTCTGTACGCCATTTGCATGCTTGGTGCTTACAGAGGCCAGAAGAGGATGTTAGCTTCTCTGGGACTGGAGTTAAAAAGGTTGTGAGTTGTTGTGTGGGTGCTGGGAATAGACCATGTGTCCCGGAAGAGCAGCCAGTGCTCTTAACTGCTGAGCCATCTCTCCAACCTCAGTGTACAGGTTTAATCTCAATATGCCTATGGCAAGATAAGAGGCAGAGATGGGAAGATTCCTGGAAGTCCATCTAGCTTGGCATATACAGTGATAAACTGTCTTAAGGTGGAAAGTGCAGTCTGACACCGGACACTGTCCTCTGACCTGCATAAAGGCACTATGTCATATGTGTAATTCACATACATTATACATGTAATTCACATACATTATACATGATAGCTCTGACAGAACAATAGTCTGTGTGTATATGTATATATACATATAATTATACATGAATACACACATGCTGTATGCACATGCATGTATGCATACATGCCTGCAGAGGCCACAGAATATTCTCTCTCTCTCTCTCTCTCTCTCTCTCTTTTTTTTTTTTATTTTCGAGACAGTTTCTCTGTGTAGCCCTGGCTGTCTTGGAACTCACTCTGTAGACCAGGCTGGCCTCGAACTCAGAAATCTGCCTGCCCCTGCCTCCCAAGTGCTGGGATTAAAGGCGTGTGCCACAACTGCCCAGCTGAGAATATTCTTAGGTGCCAAACACTTTCTTTTTTGAGACAAGGGTTCTTCATTGTCATGGATGGCCAGTGAGGCACAGAAATCTGTATGTCTTCACAGTTCTAAAAATGTCACTAATCCTGGCTCTAGAACAATTTTTTTTTATTACATTTTTTGTATGTGTATGTATACAGTGTGGGTCATGAGAATCACACTCATTCATCAGGCTTGGCCACAAGGTTTTTGCTTGCTGCTCTATCTTGCCAGCCAGTCATAGAACAATCTATTCTTAAGAAAGAAAAATAATATATGGATTCTCACTAGTAAGTCACTCAGCAGCAAGAACAATATTTTATAAGGTCATCATCTATTCTTCAGAGACTATACATGGCAGTTTCCCTTGATCTTCAATGGTAATTGTGCCCCAAACTTAATTAATGAGAGTATGGCAAGTAGTGGAGATGTTCAGATAAGGACAGGGACAGTGGTGAAGTGAATGTAGTCCTTGTATCAGTCCCTTGGGTTGTATTTATAAACCTGACAGTGAACTATATATTGCAAAGGAAATGTTTATGTTTTCTTCAACAAGATCCTGAAATTTTAAAAAGTAATCGCATTTTGATTGTACAAATGCACGAACTGTTGGTGAGCTTGATCATACTAGGAATACATCTTTGATTTTAAATCAGTATTTACAGATGAGATGTGTTTCAGATTTTGCATGGCAGCTGTTGAGCAGCTAATTGCATATAGAGGATAATTTTCCATTTCAGTTGCATCTTACCTTTCAACTGAAAAATGTGAGCCAGGTGCGGTAGTCTAGGCCTTTAATACCAGCAAACAGGAGGCAGAAGCAGGGGGATCTTTGAAATCAAGGTCAGCTTGGCCTACACTGCAAGTTCCAGGCCAGCCAGGATTGCATAGTAATACCCTGGCTTGGTTTTGTTTATATTTTATCTTTAGACTAAAACTGCAAAATGCTGGGTAAAGGTTTGCTACCTTTATGTTCTGACTTACATTTGTATAGTTATTTTACATTATCTTGTCATTCTTCTGCCAGTGTTTTGTAGGCTTCTGTATGTGTCTGTGTGGGTGTGCATGCATGCCTGTGGATATGTGGCACTAAGGGTGGAATCCAGGAGGTAATGTAACTTTAGACTATAAAAATGGCAAGTTTAGTGGCTCTAGGTAGTAACTAATGATGACTGAGAAAATTAGAACGAGAATAACATGTCCATTATGACTCGGGGTTACTTAGTATTGCTCAAATGTTTCTTTGAGCACCACCTCCCTTACTGCCTGAAAGTATTTCAAGTATGCCCCAGCCTCAGGAAATGCTCTAATAAGTGATTGTTGAGAAAGAACAAATGATTGGACTTGAAGTTAACATGGCAGACTTAACATGTGCATTAAATTTTGTTCCTTTTCCAAAATTCTACTATTGTTAAAATACATAAATCCATAAGCAGGGTTGGAATCAATAGCAGCACAGTTTATGAAGCTGGAAAGCAGATGTTGAGTTGATCGCTTAGCAGATTCCAGAGGCAGGTCCTACGTTAGCAGTGAGAAAGCTCTGGGTACCTTTACAACTACGGTTAGGTTCCAAAAGAGGGTGAATCAGAAACCAGTTGGACTGTAGGTCCTCTGCTGCCACGTGCCCTGTTCATGCAGCTTGAGGGTCATCCTCTAGAGACCAGGACGGGCCTGGACTGGCAGAGGCCTGCCAGTGTGGGGATTATGCACAAGATGAGTTCTACTGAACTGGGCCCAGCCCTCTCACAGGGTAGTAGGTGACTGTTCCCAGGGTGATCTAGGGACAAAGACTTCAAATTGACTGACGGTGGAGTTCACCTCAGAGTCCATGCTGATCACCTTCCAAGAAGCCTGTCAGCTCCTGGAAGTGTTAGTCAGCTCCTTGGGAGGTTCTTCTTGCAGTCAGGAGCCAAGCATCAACAGATCTGAGAAAAGTGGCTGAAAAGAAGCAAAGGTATAAAAAAACAAAAGAACTATCATCAAAATCCACAGGAATAGGGGATGTTTTATCCTTGAGCAAAAATAGGGTGCTAAAATAAGAAAGAACAGCAAGATGACACACAAGGGCTTGAAATTACAACAGGCAGCTGGAGCCATTTCGCTCCGGTGGCTGTATCTTTGGTGTGAATAGTGTGTGCAGTGTGCTCTCACTGACTCTCACAGATGTCGGAGGCTGGCGTCCTTCAGCTTTGCTCTCCATCCTCTGACTGTAATAGTTGTGTTATTTTCAAATTCTATTATTTGTCCCTGGACTTTTTAAAGCTTTCACTTCCTAACTATCGGTTTCACCATTTGCGTTCTCTTGTCTACCTGCTCATTAGCACCCATCCTCTGGAACTGCAAAACCTAAGTTCAGATCAAAAACAAAGAGAAAAGGAGCCCAGTAAGGACTTTCCTTATTAAATGTTACTGTTTTGGTCCTTTTTGCTGAGATCGGGATCAAAGTCATCCCCTGTCACCAGTGATGAACAGAGCGCCGGGTCTTGGGGCTCTGCTGGGTCATGGAAACTTGGGATGTCCCTGAACAGGTGTTTTGAAAGTATTGTCCTTGGTTCACTAAAGAACACACATGACTTTGTAGACATGTATGTTATCTATAGTGACAATTTCAGTTGTTAGATTGACTTTTTAACTTTTTTACTTAACAATTGTTTTTTTTTGCATGTGTTTATTTTGTGGGTCTGGGCATGCAGTGTGCATGTAGACATCAAAGGACGGCTTTACCAGTCAGATCACTCCTGGGTGGGGTGTGTAGATTGACTCCATGAATCTGCTTTTACCCACTGAGATATCGAAGGCCTTCTCGCCTTCCCTGCCTTTGGTGATTGTCTGAACTAATGTGTTTTCTTTCTTTCTGGCCTAGGCTGTCGACAAGTACTTTAAGCTGCCTCATGCTTCTAGTAAACCACCCCGAACTTCAGGAAGCCTTGTGGACACGTCCTACAAAACATTAAGATTTGCTTTCAGGGCCTCACTGAAAACCGCTATCTACCGTATAACCACCACGTTTGGTGACCATCTGAAGTAAGTTAACCCATCTGATCACACTGATGGCCTTCTCAGGAGTTCTCCAAGAGCTAATGAGAAGGCTGTGTATTGAAAGTTTTCTAGGTCCTTGATGGGTCTCTGGGTAAGGGCTTACATATGGACTTGGTATTTATATTTAAACTTTTTGTTTATGACTATCTTTGAGAATTTCTTGCAAATGACAAAGTTGTAAAATAACAAATGTGTGTATATGAGATACACACACACATATATATCATATATATGTGTGTGTATATATATATATATTTTATATTTATATATATATAAAATATATATATATATATATATTAAGTCACCAAAGATCCTTAAAAGAAAAAAAATGTTAGTGCCTTTCTAAAAAAGAATATCAAAATATCAAAAATAAATTTCTTGTTACATTTTGGTGAGGAAGCTAAGCCTTGGGTAGTTGGGTGAGCAGAGGATTCCATAAGTGAGGCTGTGGCACTTTGTGAGTCATGCTGGAAAAACACCGGCAGATCCCAGCACCTTCAGAGACCGAGGCGGAGAGGAGCCACACACGCACGCCAGGCCTGTTTATATTTCGTTTCATTGATGTTTACAGCTTTGCTCTCATGAAATGCTCTAGCTGGCCAGGATGAAGGACCTTGGCTTCCCAAGTCAGCTGTGCCGATTGTAATTACACACGAGCTCTAGAAGGCATGAGAGGTAGTGCTGCCTTTCTGCATAGTCAGGAAACAGAATACTGCACACTGCTGGCTTTGTTTTCTTCTACTTCCATAGCACAAGCAGTAGGGACAGTAAATCGTCCTGGCACACATCGATGGTGTGTGAGAATAAAAAGGAACTGTAAATGATCCTGTATCATTGAGACATTTATTTAATTGCCTAAAAGGAAACAAAAATTATGTATTAATGTCCAGACCCATGCTGTCCAATACGATGACTGTGGATTGTAGCTTTCTGTTTCTTTTTCTCAACAATTTAGTGAGAGGCAGGGATTATCCTAAGTGACACAGAGGCGTGTTAGCAGAGACACAGCAGTTAAATCTTGTCTGAAAGCATGTTTGTGCTAGAACGTGAACTTGAAAGGAGGTCTCGCTTGCTCTTAGAAATCTGTCCTTTTTCCATTTCCAGCACTGGTTTGCCTCTAGGTTGCCCCATGTTGGGGGCGGTGGGTAAGGATTTATTAACTAAGAAAGGTGGTAGATGGCTGATTGAGGCTCTGCCTTTCTCCTTCCTGGGAGAAAAGCCATATTTTATTTAGCTGGCACGGATGAGCTGAGTCAGGACAGAGCAGTACAGTAGGAAAAGACTTCGCTCCATTCGGAGTTGCTCAGACATGTGGGTTTATATCTAGTTACAGAATTGGCTGTCTGGGTTGTGGGTTAGTTACTGAAGCATCTCAGCCAGGGCTAGGCCACACAGGTAGTTAGAGAGCCAGGATTCAGACCAGATCTTGCTAACTCTGATTCTAGCAGTAGTGTCTGCACTCTTAATCAGGGAGGCATGTGGCCCCGACCTCTGAACCTGTAGATGGTATTTAGGCCCCCACTTTGCTTTGTTTGGTGTTGATAGAGAAAAAAGTGGGATCATGCATATGTCTAAAGCCTGGAATATGTTTTGTTATGACTGTGTAATACCTAATTATTTACCTGGAGTTCCACCCTGAAAACCAGGTGCAGATGAGGTAAACTCTTTATTTTTTGAGACAGGGTCTCTCTGTGTAGTCCTAGCTGTCCTGGAACTTGCCATGTAGGGCAGGCCAGTGTTGATCTCGGAGATCTGCCTCCTAAATGCAGGGATTACAGATGTAAGCCATCATAGCCAGCTCCATTGGTTCAAAATTAGACAAATTTGGTTTACTTCCAGCTTATAGTATCAAAATGTACTTGAGTAGCTGAGCTTAGAGCATAGGGCAAGTTTCTACCTGCTAGCGGAGGGTAGAGTTATGGGGCAGTTGATGGTTGGTGGCTCCATTGGAGGTTCCTTCATGGTGTCAGGAGGCAGAGATGATCGTGAGACATTGTAGGATAATCTGTATCAAAGGCATTAAAACAATAATTTTGTGGTACTGAAAAGAGTGGTCTTCAGCTGTCTGGAATTTTATCATTCAATGATGATTTTATTACTAATTAAGAACTAGAAAACCAGCATTTTTATTGTACTCAATTTTTACCCCAAAAGTTTGCAAAGAAGTTGTATAGTACTTCTAGGGTGTATTTGCCTGCCTTCTGCCAAGGTAATATGCTTTTGTGATCAGAGTGAAGGGAGAACTCATTTCCCTCCATAACATAGTACATGTTCAAAGGGAGGAATAAATCCAAGCCACCAAGCTGTTACCTTTGAAAACGATTAATGGAATCTATTGTGTTTTAACCAAACATTTTAGTTTAAAGGATTTTATATTAAAGGCAATTCAAATACTCCACAATTCAAAGATAATGTTTGAATCTGGTTTGAATAAAATAATAAAATCCAGAAAATGTACTGCAGGGCCTGGAACTCTGCACAGCAGGTTCCATAGTAGAGCAGGTTAGAGCGATGCCTACACTTGTCAGTCTGAATTTGCTCTGGTCTTTCAGAAGGTAGAAACATGCCATTGCCCAATGCAAGCCCTGCCTTCATTAGATTAAAAAATGTTTTCATCCAGTTTTTTCAGAAGTACTAAGTAAGTGAAGATTTCTATTCATTTTTAATTGTTTTGAAAAATATTGACTCTGCGTTCTGTGGTTCACTTAATATGCTTAATGTAGAATGAAGCTTATGCTTTGCATTTATGTTTCATTCAGTGCTGTGCAGGCATCTGCAGAACATCAGAAAAGACTTCAGCAGTTCTTGGAGTTCAAAGAATAGCTAAGTAATATAAACTGTGTTCATTACCCTGCTGATACAACTACAGATGGGACAGTAAATGTTCAGCATTCTTGGATCAGAAGAAAATGGACTAATTAGATGCTTCCTTTGTCGTGGTGCTTGCTTTGAAAACTATACTTTAATGGGAGAAATCATGGAAAGAAATTCTCAGCAGAATAACCGAAAACTGCCTTTTCTGTACCAAATGCTTTTTGTGTGTGTGGTATAATAAAATCTTTATTCAGTTTTACAGGAGCATCTATGGCAGCCGAACTGTCTCTTGCTCATATAACTTGATAATAATTACTCACAATTGTTTTTAGAATTTACTTTTGAAAAGAGTGGAGCCAGCTCAGAAGTTAAAGCAGGGTGGCTTGCCGTAGTCTTTCCCAACTGCTCTAAGAGGTTAGCTCTTTGTAAACTCAAAATACATAAACTTAAGATTCGTTTGTTTGCTAAAGGATAAGATGGTAATGGAGGAGAAAAACAGTAAAAATGTTGTCTACAGGACATATTTTGTTAATCTGTTAGGTTGTGTTTTTGTTTCCAGGGACAAATTAAATTTGCATGATTGTCCAAAAAGAGTCTCGATTTACAGATGCTAACTCTGTATAAAGGAACGGAGAAAAATTGAAATCTTAAGGTACAGGGTTAAGCATTCACATTTGGTTTTGAGAAATAGTTTGAGGCACATCTATGAACTCATTGCATCCTGCTAGTAAAGGATGAGCTGTGTCTTCGGCTCCCAGCCAGTTTTGCTTTTGTTTTTGAAATAACATTAAACAATTGGCAGAGGTGTTCAAATGAGGGGAAAGAAAGGTTTTGTAAGAAGACCTGGAAGCTTCCCCATTCACCTACTGTTTGTCTTTACCAGATCAAATTGTGTTGTGATTCTAGTCTGTCTTCACATGGAGAGCAGCCTCTGCTTTGTTATCTGGCTAATTAAAATATAATAGGACAAGCTTTAGAGCCAGACGCACATAGTCATCAAATAGGCAAGTGAAGCCGGAATGTCACTGTCCTCAGGAGCATGGGCATCCCAAATGTACACGTGCTCTTTTTATGACTCATTAGAGCATTTCTTTGGAGATGAAACATGGGAGGTCCTGCTGGCAGATATTCATTGGACGAGCTTTGGGCCAAACCCTCCTTCATAAATCCTTCCCTGTTATCTCTTTCTTTAAAGTCAGCACAGTATTGTATATGAATCTTAAGTGTGATGTGTATGCCTAGCCTTTGTCAGCTTCATTGACTATCAGATCTTTACAGTAGTTTATTTTAGCTCCAGATCTACTGCCCCTTCAACCAGCACATGACAAATTATAAATGAATCCTGCTAGCCTTAAGAGTCTCTCTGGGACAATTCTTCACCTTGTGTGTGAAGTTCTCTTGATCTTTTTTTTTTTTTTCAGTGTGAAAGTTGGGTTTCTGGTGTGTTAGTTTCTTTCAGATAAGCAGAAAAGCCTGGCTAGATAATGGAGCGCCATCCTATTCCATGAGTTTAGCCCTATAGGCCTTTCATGTTTGCTGGCTGCCTCTGACAGAAGCATTTAAGGAGACAAATCTTAATGTGTTTCCATAAAGAACCGCCTGTGGCGTGTGTGCAGCTCGCTGAAAAGGGCATGCCTTTAAACTTGGACTTACTCCCATGAAATCTCTGGTTCAGTTTAGGTTCTTGCCATCCCCATGTCCTCTGGGTGAAAGTATTTGATAGCAATATGAATTTTTCCGGATGTGCTGTGTCTGAGGTACTGACCACACCATGTCTGCCTGGTGGGGAGCAGGACACTGCCATCTCCTCAGATCTGTATTGTCTTTGGAAGGTGAGGACTCATTCTTTTTCTCCATTGATATTGGTGAGCACCCATTTTTTAAAAAGGCCTCCTTTCTCCTGCACACAACAAGGACTTGATTGAGGGAGGCCAGCAGGGGAGAAGCATTTCCTTTGGTGGAGTTGCAACTTGCTGACAAGCCTACTGAAGTGATGGCCTGGAATTAGTCTGTGAAAGCCTTTCTCTGGCCCTCAGTACAAACCACGATTCTCTCAGCACCTGTGTTTGTCTCTCTGGTGGGACATATAAAATGACAAGCTGCTTTTGCAGGGTAATGGGAAACTGTAGGTTCAACCTTATCCTGGTGAGTAGACATGAAGAAGTCACACTGGGTTCCTGTGCTTGATTTCTTCAGGAGTGTTTTGTGTGTTAATATTTATGATGATCTGTTTACATTCTTCTGTATATCATTGATACTGAATTGGTAGAAAAATAAAGTGACAATTCTTAACTGAGACTGTTCATTGAATGCTGAATCTCTGTGTGTTTCATTAACCATTGCCATTTGGCCTCCAAGTTGTTGCTTCGGAAGCTGGGGGTGGGGGGCTCTAGCTTTAGAGTTACTAGCTTTGGCCCTACACCAGACTAATTTGGTGGATGATCTGTGTTTAGTAGTAATTTCAAAAAGCTGAATTCTGAAACACATACGCTCTCTCTTTCTTGTCTGTCTGTCTGTCTGTCTGTCTGTCTGTCTGGGCTCTTTTTTCCAAAACTAAATAAACAAAGACAGCAGGCGCTGAAAGCCATCTCTTAACAGAGATTTCTTTTCTTGCCAAAATAGCATTTCTAAACGGATTGTATTTCCCAGGCTGACGATTCTGTCAGCTTTACTTAGATTAGTTTGAGCTTCACCTTTAGATGCTAAGGCTGTCTCTTGCTCTCCTAAAGTCGAGTCACTTAGAGCATCCATCACTCACCAGTCCAACCACTCAGCAAGTGTTTACCTCCGTTCTAGTTGTTAGGAATGTTTTAGCCTAATTAATTAGTTTGAAGGCAGAGCCTTCTGTGTAGTCAGGGCCAGCTTCAAACCCATGGTAATCCTCCTGCTTCAGCCTCCTGAGTGCTAGGTTCTCTATAGGTATGTTTCACCGTGCCTGGTTTCTGCTCATCACTTAAAGGTTACAGCCGAGGTTACACCGTGCCCAGTGGGGTGGAAAAGCAGCAGACTGCTGAGCTGTTGGTACAGCCTCTGAGCTTCTCAGTCCCAGCTGTTTAGAAGGAGTTTACATAACCTTCCTACATAGCCCCAGTGTCCGGCATGATCCCTCACCTGCCCCCAGATTGAATGGCCGTCGACTTGGCCTAGTTGCCAAATCAAACAACATGGATTTGCCTCCCCTGGAACCTGTGAGCTCTACTGCTTCGACTTCAGTCAGTTCCTTTAGTAAGCCTTTATCTGCAACCCAGAAATGAAGGGATGATATGTTGTCTTTGTCAGCTGCAGCTTCCAAGGGTGTGTCATCATTAAACAGTATCCTTAGGTGTCCTGGTGCTCTCCCTCCCACTGTGTCTGGCACAGCTGTGTGGCTGCTGCTTGCCATTGGGTGCTTAGGTTCCACTTGGCCTGCATCCACTGCTCTTACTGGCTACCAATCCCACTGGGGCCGTGGTTTTGGAAATCCTATGGGATATCACTGGTGGAGAAATGATTGGGAATGACTGGCTGCTCAGTCACAAACCTCTCACGGTGGCTTTTTGAAGCCATGTTGACTCTTGATTGGTTCATTCTCTTGTCTCCATTGGTGATAGTTCATTGGTTCCCTCCTCACAGTGCCATCACTCCTAGGTACAAGACAGTTTCCACCCCCAAATGATATAAAAACAGGAAAGTTGATCTTCAAGGCACAGGAAGTGTCAGTGAGCCCAAGGATAGATCACATCTAGGCCCCCTGAAGAGCTCAAGCACTGTCAGTATCTGGTTCTCTGCTTGCTTCTCTTGTCTTTCTACTCCCTCAGCTGCCCTCTAGTTCCTGAGCTTACGTGTAATGGAAACTGACCAGCTGCTTCTGAATGCCAGCTGGATTCCTGATGGAAATTGGTCCAAGTGGATCAAGTGTCCGATTATGCTTGAGGCAAGGTCATAGGTCACGAGCATGCTAGTGTGGCTTCTGAGAAGCCTACTGCCTTTATTGATAAGAACAAGGGGGAGACAGTTCCCAGAGATTCGGGAGATGAGACCAAGTTTAGAACCCAGGGCCTTCGAAAAGGAACTTATATGTCCTTTTGCAAAAGGACAACAAGGAGGACTGTACTTAAGTTGAATTAAATGATCTCCACCAGCACCTCTGGGTCCCAGAAGATGCTATCATGGATCCTCTGGAGGAAAACAACACCCTGATTCCCACAAGCAACAGTTCAAACACGGCTCAGCGTTCAGAGTAACCAGGCACAGGAAGACAGATTGGGGGAGAACCAATGTAATCACCATGCTGTCGTGGGTGAAGGGTGCTTCCCCATGGAGCTGTCAGACATATAAAGTAAATAAGATCCCTTGGTGAAGTCACAATTCAGTAGAGAACTGGAATCCATGAGAACACACAGAATTCATTTTTGTTTATACAAACAAGATTTTAAAAGGCCACAAAAGTTCTAGGAAAACAACAACCAAAAATTAGTCCTGAAAGGAGTTTACTAACCTAGAATTCCGTATTCAGCAGTTTACTTTTTTTTTTTTTTTAGACAAGTAGCTTAGGTTAGACTACAACTTCTTGTCTGCTTGTCTCCACCTCCCACTGCTGGGATTATAGGCATCTGAGACCCTGGAGGGTCTGTGCAGTGCTAGCATTGAATCCAAGGCTTTGTGCCTGCTCGGCAAGCACTTTACCAACTGAGCTACATCTCCAGGACCCATACACTTATCTTCACCCATACAGGACTCAGCACTTATCTTCAAACAGGGTGGGTAAATACATTTCAAACAAAAGCTGAGAAGTTCTTACATGAGCCCAACCAAGCCCCAGGAAAATGGGAAAATGGCAAAGAAAGCAAGAAAAGCAGAGGAGGGCTGGTGAGATGGCTCAGCAGTTAAGAGCACTGACCGCCCTTCCAGAGGTCCTGAGTTCAATTCCCAGCAACCACATGGTGGCTCACAACCATCTGTAATGGGGTCTGACGCTCTCATCTGGTGTGTCTGAAGACAGCTGTAACTACTCAGACATAAAATAAGTCTTTTTTTTTTTTTTTTTTTTTTAAAGCAAAGCAGAGGAAAGCTAAGCACAAACATTGACTTACACAGCAGTGCCTCGAAGGCTTTTAGTAGGTAGAGAATTAGTATGTACACACAAAGTCAGCTCAGTCAGCATTTGGGAGTGAAAGTGCTTTCCAGTCTTGGCATTGTCTCTAAGAGTCAACACTGTGTAGTCAGGCTGTTCTCAGGCTCCTAAGTGCCTGTGCCTCAGCCACTGCTACCATATCTAGGCTTTGATAAGTTACAAGATATGACTGTGATTTAAGGAGAACCACTAAAAGAATATAAATTAAGATGAAATTAAAAGATAAAGCAAACCATAGTGCTTTTAGTCCCAGCACTCAGGAGGCAGAGGCAGGTGGGTCTCTGAGTTCAAGACTAATTTGTCTAGAGTTTCAGGACAGTCAGCTGCACAGAAAAATCCTTTCCTAAAAAGCAAGCAAGCAAGAAAGAAAGAAAGAGAAAGAAAAAGAAAGAAAGAAAGAAAGAAAGAAAGAAAGAAAGAAAGAAAGAAAGAAAGACCTTTTAAAAAATCAGTTTGCTGTTTGGGAAAGACACATGCAAAAGTATGAGGCTAGATATGCTGGAAATAAAAGGCTAGAAATCAGCCGGGTGGTGGTGGCACATGCCTTTAATCCCAGCACTTGGGAGGCAGAGGCAGGCAGATTTCTGAGTTCGAGGCCAGCCTGGTCTACAGAGTGAGTTCCAGGACAGCCAGGAATACACAGAAATCTTGTCTTGAAGCCTCCCCCACCCCAAAAGAAAAAAGGCTAGGAAGAGATAAAAATGAGAACATTTATAAATCCAAGTATCATTACATATTTTATCAAAAAAAATCCAAGTATTACATATTTTGACAAACTATACCTAAAGAATAAATAAGTAAATAAATAAAAATACTTCAAAAGAGATTCAGTTCCTTGTAGAGACCTTGATAATACATCTTTGTAACAGCCTCAAAATACAAAAAACATTAGCAAAGATGAATTGGCCTTCAAAGTCCCAGTTTATCTCGTCGGCTCAAGGGAAAATAGGTGTACAGCACTGGCGTTAGGGAGATGCAGCTGAGCAGGGGTGACCCACGGAGAAATTAAAACTCATAAACTTGGAGGGAATTGAAAAATGAGTAAGATCTCTCCTAATACTAAACAGGACTTTTCAGTTCCATCAACTAGTACATGGCCAAGACTATTGAGGGCTTTAATCTCCAAAATCATCTCTAAAATGTTTATGACAGAATTTCCCCAATGGTCTCAAATGCAGGGTTTGAATATGTAGCCCTGGCTGGCCTGGAACTTGCTATGTCAAGAAGACTAACCTTGAGTTTGCAGTCATTGTCCTCTGCCCTAGGCTGTATTATGATCGAGTGTCCCCTCCCTCCCTTCCTCCCTCCCTCCCTCCCTTTCTTTCTTTCTTTTTTTTTTTTTCTTTCTGGCTATTCTGTTGTAGACCAAGTTGACTCAGATCCACGAGCCTCTGCCTCCCGAGTGCTGGGATTAAAGGTTGGTATCACCACTGCCCAACCCTTATTTCTTAAAAACACAATTTCCCTTTTAACTGAGGCGAGCTTAGAGAGTGCCGTCCTGAGGTTATAGGCTTGCCACACCGTGTCAACTGATTTTTCCACCTATAGTCATCCAAAGAGCCAGCTGCGTAACAGTGTGAAGGAAGCACATAGACAAGGACACACAGGCCTCTGAAGTCGGGATGGCCACTCGGGAGAGGCTGTGTGCTGACTTGGAAAGGAACGAGGCAACTTCTGAGCTTCTGGAATGTGTTGATTTGGGTCGTGTGAAGGTTTCTATACTTTGATGTAGATAGTGCCTCAAGAGGAAACGTGTGGAGTCTAACAAAATTACAAGCAAAAAGGAAATTAGAACAGGACCTTTTATATTTTCCAGTTCTAGACAGGACTAGACTCTAGAAGTCAGGATTTAGAATATTTCAGTGGTGTGATTGGCACCTACTGTCCACACAAGGAGCGCCTTGGGAACAGCCACGATATTCACATAGAATGTTCCCAGATCCAGCCACTTGCCGCTTCTACAGCAAGTTTCAAGCAAGGTCTCACCTAGCATGGTAGCACATGTCTTTAATCCCAACACTCAGGAGAAAGAGACAGACATATCTCTGTGAGTTCGAGGCCAGCTTGGTCTACAGAGTGAGTTCCAAGACAGCCAGGGCTACACAGAGCAACCCTGGATCAATGAACAAACAAACAAATGAATAAAAGTATCTCAGTAAGTCAATTCAAGGTGGATCCAAATGACAGAGTTGTCCATGTTTTGAAATTAGGAAAGATGCATTTAAATCACCCATAGCCCAAGAAGAAAATATAGGTAGATGTTAGAAAAATCCTTTTCAGTGAGTAATTATGTTGAAACATTCGAGATTTCCTTAGATGCATATATTAATTAGAAAAGAAAGGCTGGACATGAATGAGTTACGTATGACTACAAAAACCTAGAGTCAACGTGCTCACTGCAGTCTGCCACCGTATGCTGTCCATGCCTTGTGGTATGTGATCTTGTGGCTTCTCTTCCGGTCTATGAGTTCCTCAGGTTCAGGGACCGTGGCTAATTCATATCCCCAGTGCCTACTAAAGGACTTTTTACATGGTTGCTCCTTGTTCAGACTTAAACTGTTAGGGGTGTCACTGACCCAGGGTCTCAGACTCGGTGTTTATGAACTTGAACACTTGCTGATAAGGGATCGAGTGAGGCTGACTCCGGGACACGGCTAACTGGGGCAGGGGCACAGTCTGTTTCCTTTTTTGTTTATGAGAAGGCAGAAGGTTGAATTATGATATGAAATCTTCATTTTAACATGGCCAGAAACTAACTAAAAACAAACAAGCAAACAAAAATACTAATACAGTGGATACCAAACCAAAGCACAGAGCCCTGGGATGAAAGTTTCCGGCTCCTGTTTGACCTCACGTCTTAGGAGATGGGCGAGGGCTTTATTTGTAAATATCTCAGCCAACAGGCTCTGCCTGAAGAAAGCGGTCCAGACTGCTCCTAGGCTGGGTTTCTGGGCCCTGTGTTAAGGGGGGCTGCAAGGCCTTTTAAAGCTGCCTTTAGTGAGCTGTTCACTCCCACTGAGTCAGACGTGCTCTCAAGGCTCTTCCTTCCTTTTGTACCGATCTTAATGATGCATTCGGACGTTTCTCACCGTTTTCTGCACATTTGTCACCACTTCTGCACTTGGATCTTCATGCTGGAAAATCTGAGGCTTACATGGAAGATTGATTTTTAATGCCCCTTGTGTTGTTTTTCTGCTATAACATTTGCATGCAATTATGGTATTTTAAAAATAGGAGACCATGGAGTTTGCAGGGAAAAAAAAAATCTTCTGGGTGGATGAGCAAATGGAAAGGCTGGCCTTTAATTCTGTCAACATCCCAATTACATCGTGGTAACCCTTGTGAAGATTTCTGTCCCTTGTAATGCAACACCTGCTGTTTGTTCCAGCGACAGGGACTAGATCTTGGTAGACTCAGCCCTTGCTCAGTCATGGGAAGAGGTGCTTGTTCCCACTGACCAGCAGAGGTCACTATTTCAGAGTTGTCAGAGGGAAATTTTTCCATAGTCCACATGCCTCTTTTGTTTGCAAGAGTGAACTTTTTTTTTTTTTTTTTTAATTTTTTTTTGGGGGGGGTCCCTGATCTCCTAGGCTTTAAAAAGTGAGTTATTCATATATATCATGTTGAAACGTGGGGCTGAGTTGAGAAGCCTTCTCTAGGCAGCCGCTTACACAGTGAGAATAGTGACCACTTACCAAGCCCGTCCTGCACACCGTGGGCCTGTGCCCTGCTGCCTGCCTACACATTTATGTATGTAGCCCGTCTGCCTTTCAGGGTTCTTGGGCAACTTTGGGGAAGCCAGTGGGGAGAAGTGAAATGATTTATGGTGTGCTCAAAACTAAGCTCAACCTTTATGGAAACTGTTTTACCAAAGGAATATTTCAGTGACTTCGAACAACAGCCACACAGCATGTGTAAGGTATGTACATTCTTTTTTTCACTTTAAAAACATTTATTTTTATTTAGGGATCTGTGTGTGTGTGTGTGTGTGTGTACATGCTTTCAGAAGGTAGACGAGAGCCTCATATCTCCAGGAGCTGGAGTAAAAGCATTTATGAATTGTCTATTTGTGGGAGCTGGGAATTGAACTCAGTCAGGTTCACTGAAGAGCAGTAAGTGCTCTTAACCACTGAGCCATTAATCCAGCCTTTCACAGAAAAAACAAAAACAAAAACCCCTGGTGATGAAAGGCCCGTGTGCATGTTAGGTAAGCACTCTGTGCTGGCTACATCCCCAGCCCTAGGTTTTACGTCTTTATTTTATGGTGTATGTGTATGGGGGCATGACTGTGTGGAGGCTGGGGGACAGCAGTGGCTGTCACCCTCAGCAACACTGTCTGCTTCCTTTGTGATAGGGTTTCTCTCTGGCCTGAGCTTACCAATTACACTGAGCTAGGTGAGCTACATGGATACATACATTTTTACATGGATTTTGGGACTAGAACTCAGGTCCCCATGCTTGTAAGGCAAACACTTCGCTGAAGGAGCCAGTCTCCCATTTCACTTTAATTGTGAGACAGAGTCTCATTAAATTACCGAGGCTGGCCTTGAATTGACTCTAATTCAGGCTAGCCTTGAACTTGAATTTCTCTTGTCTCAGCCTGCACCACCGAGGCCTGGCTGAGAAGTGTGCATTCTTAGTTTATTTATTGTTATCATATGTGGTATGATTCTTGTGTGTGTGGTGTGTATGCTTTATGTATGTGTGGTATGTGTGCATGGTGTATATGGTGTATGTGTGTGTAGTGAATATGTGTATGTGGTGTATATGTCTGTGGTGTGTGAGTGTGTGTGTGCAGGCTTGTGCATGTGTACATGTGGAAGTCAGGAGTCATTCTCTCCTTGCACCATGGGTTCTGGGGGTTGAGCTCAGGTAGTCAGGCCTATATGGCAAGTGCTTATATGAGCAGAGCCATTTCCCAGGCTCCCATCTCACTGGCCGGAGAAGTGTGCATTCTTGAAGCAAAAATCATAGAAATAGCTTAACTTTGTATTTTCTTTTCATGATTTAAGGATTATTTATTCAAGCTTCCTGCTTGAAAAGAAATTATTTGTAAATGAAATGGAAAGACCAGTTTGTCCTAGCGGGCTCTATCTAGTCATGTTATAAAGTTAACCAGTTGGATGGTCCTGGAAGTTAGAGAGACCTATGAGGACCGCTAGGTCATCACTGGGTAGCAGGTGGGCAGCTTGACCCTCTTCCCGAGAGAAAAGCTTTGGTAGCTGTCAAACAGTGCTTTGGATTTCGGAGTCTCCCTCGTTGGCCTGCGCATGGCTGGTCACTGGTCTTCAGATCTGTCAGCCATCAAATTTATTTTTAGAATGTAAAATTATATTGTCTTTTAGATTTTTATTCCCCTGGTCTTTAGACAAGGTCTTACTCTGTAGCCCAGGCTGTCCCTGAACTTGCTGGCAATTCTCCTGGCTCAGCTTCCCACATCTCAGTTCTCTGGGAGAGAAGCAGCAGATTTGGTGTCTTCTGGGGATGGTTGACAAGAATCGCTAGTGGAGTGGTTAATGGATGCAGGTGTGAGGGAGACAGAATTGTTAGTATTGACTCTAAGGTGGCCAGCTTGACTGGTTGAAGGAATTCCCTTTTGCTGAGCTAAGGAACAGGTTTGCAGAGAGCAGGGTGGGGAAGCTAAGTGGGTAGTCATCTTTGGCTGCATATTACTGAAGAAACAGCAACACAACAAAATGGAGGTCTAAGGAACAGAAATTACTTTTTTTTTTTTTCATAAAAACAAAAAACAAAAAACCAGGCCAGGCTATTGGTGTTGTTAGGGGATTCCCCAAGCTGTCTAGAATTCAGGCTCCTTCTAGGCAAGGAAGAGAGAAATGGAAGGGAGGCTGAGTCTCCCTTCCTAAGCAGGCCTGAAAATCCATATGCTTACACTCTCACCTCACTGGCCATAGTGGAGTCACATGGCCGTATTTGATGACGAGAGTCTGGGGACTGTCTTTTAGAGGTTGTATACCATCCCTTAATAAAGCTGTGGTTTTATTCCTGGAGAAGACAAAAGAATAAGCAAGATGGGCCCCAGCTCTCCTTCCTAGAACTCAGCTTTGAAAGTGAGTTCTGGTCTCACCTCTGGCGCTGGCAAGCGTCGTGACCTCGAGCTGAGGTCCTTCTTCCACTAAACCTCCATTTCAACAGCAAAATCAGGGAAATGGGACTGAACAGCTCGAAGTTCACTTTTAACTATAACCTTATGAATCAATCCTTGGGCTTTGCATACAGAGAGCAGATATAGAGTTTATAAAAGAGATAAGTGTTGGAGAAAAAAGTTTATGCAAGATGGTCTGTCAAACCATCGTGATGGCGTGTGCCTGTAGTCTCAGTTATAGGAAGGCCATGACAGAAGGATCCCTTGACCTCATGAGTGTGAGGCCACTCTGGGCCACATAGCAAAGACCTGTTGGGTGTCGAGGAGGACGGTTTTGTTCTTGTTTTGAGAATGCTGTGTGCGTGCAGGGAGGACTAAGATGTGGCTGGACAAAGGGCTTGGGCATGGCAGTGCTGTGCGTTCTGCGATAAGTAGATGCTCACTGTGTAAGTAAGATGAAAACTGGGCGGGCATGACTCATCTGGTCTGCTCGCTCACAGAGGCCTGGGCTCAGCCTCAGTGACCTACTTTTTGACCTCATGAACCAGTTTGTTGTGTAGCTGCCATGTTACAGCAGCCTTGCCTCTAAGGGGGTTTGGTTTAGTATCAGTAACACAGTGAAAGAGCACACAGGTTTATAACATGGCAAAAAGCAAGTATTCTTAGATGACAGGCGAGGGTACAGTCCCAGAAAGGAGTAAGGGCAGAGGCTGTGTATGCTTGGCTTGGGGCTGGGATGGGAAAGCAGGGTGCATTGGGAAGTAGCCATTAGGAGTCCTGGGGGTGGGGCAGCCAGATGAAGTCATTCTAGGCCTGAGGATCAGAAGAGTCTATTTCAGGTGGAGACAGGGCTTGACATCACGGGAAGATCATAGTATGTTAGGTTCAAGCCTGTGCTGGGCTGAGCGTTGACCTGATCCTTTCCAGCCCCGAGTCTTTGGAGCACATTCTGCCGTTGCACTGGTGTCTGGACTGAAGGTATATAGTTCTCTGCAGTCGGCTGTGTGAAGGTAGCTGTCACAGGGGCGAGGCTGCACCTCCATGGCCCCCTTCTCCTTTATGGACAGCTCTGCCAGTCCCTCAGAATTTTTCAAGCTGTCAAAACTTATTGTCTCTGTTGACAGCATTTGATGTGCATTTTGCATTGTCTTATTCTGTCTTCCCTGTGAATACAGTGGCTTGCTGAAAACCAATTAAAATTTCTATAGCAAAGCAGCAGCAAGTAATGCGCTTGAGGTGGGATCTGACTTGGTAGCCGGTTGACTGTGACATCTTCTTTGCTTCTGAAAACCGCTATTAGGGATGAAGAGTGCTTTGGGCCACCCAGGGGTTATGTTTTTCCAGCTCTGCAACCTCTCTTCCCCTCTCCCCACTTTGTCCAGTGTGTCAAGTTTGCAGTCTAAAACTCGGCTGCTTTCCAGACCTGTCCCCCATCTCTCCCATCTCCCCCATCTCCCGGTGCCCAGTCCTGGCTCTTCAGTACCTCTCTGGCCTTTTGCCTACTCTTCCCACACCCACTCCTCCTTCTTTCTCTTGCCATTTTCTACACGACAGCTGGGCTACTATTTTCAGAACAGATCTGACGGTGTCTGTCTGCAGCCTACAGTCCTGTGCCTTTAGGACCTGGCCGGCTCCCTCCCCCAGTGTCATGTGTCCTGCTGCCCTTACTCCCCATAGCACTCACACCCATCTGCCTCTGTTGCCTGGAAGGGATCTGATTCCCTGAGCCTCAGGGCCTGTGGACATGTTCTCTATGGAGCTGGAAAGCTCCACAGACTGTAGATTTTATCCTCAGAGGTTCTAGCTTAGCCCTTACCTCTATGGTGAACACAGCCCTTTACCCTTTAGATGGGGTTTCCCTCTCTGCCTCATAGCTTCTCAGCATGGAACATTTCTCTCCCAGGTCTTATTGTGATTAGACACCCATGTGTATGACTAGCTGGATACCTGTGTGCACCATCAGTTGGAAACACTGTCAATCTCTGACGCCTAGGATGATGCGTGGAGCATGGTAAATGTCCAGCAAAGGCTTGTCAACATTGGGTATCATCCTCCACTGTTCTTTATTTTTTGAGGCAGGGTCTCTCATTGAACCTGGAGCTCACTAATTAGCTGGTCTGCTTGGCTGCCAGCCTTCTGGGTCCCTCCCATCTCCTCTGCACTGGAATTACAGGTGTGTGTCATGCCTGGCTTTTTTTTTTTTTTTTTTTTTTTTTTTTTTTTTTTTTTTTTTTTTTTCTGACTCAGCTTGAATACTTATATTTTTCCTTGCCTTGCTGTCCTTGCTAAAACTCCCAGGACACTGCTGAAGAGGAATCAGGGGATCAATATCCTTGCCTGTTCCTGATCTTAGGGGAAACATACAGTCTTTACACTAAGTGCAATCAGTGTTCTTGTGTGATATTGGTTTGGTGGGTTTTGTTGTTTGTTTGTTGGGTCATTTTTAGTCAGGAAGTTCCCTTCCAGTCCTAAATTAGTTGTTAGTCGCTTCTCACGTATACATACCTTTTATCTGAAACATCCTTAGTAGCATTTTATAACTGTGATTATTAATAGATATTACAGTTTTCTATCCCCCATCCGTGTGTGTGTGTGTATAGGTCACTATCAATGTCTTCCTCTGTTACAGTTCCCCCATGTGTGTGTGTGTGTGTGTGTGTGTGTGTATATATAGGTCACTATCAGTGTCTTCCTCTGTTACAGTTCCCCCGTGTGTGTGTGTGTGTGTGTGTGTGTGTGTGTGTGTGTGTGTAGGTCAATATCAGTGTCTTCCTCTGTTGCTCTCCGTTTTGTCTTTTCAGACAAGCTAACTCATTGGAGCTGGATTTATTGATTGTCAGACAGCTGGTCAGCAAACTCCTGCCTCCCTGCCCCTGGGGTTTCTCCGGTATCAGCCTCCCTAGCGTTAAGACCACAGGCTCATGCTACCATGACCAGCTTTTTGAGTGTATGCTAGGGACCCAAACTCTTGTCTTCATACTTGTACAGTGAGCACTTTACCTACTGATTCATCTTCCTGGTCTCACATTTTATTTTTAAAAGCATCTTTGGTGTGGGAAGATGGCTCAGTGGGCAAAGCATATGCTGTGCAAGTGTTATGACCTCAGTTCAAATACCCAGAGCCCACGAGAGTTCCTGACACAGTGGTGGAAGTGTGTGTTAGTGCTGCTTATGGACAGAGACCATGCACGTGCACATGCACATGTACATGCACACATCTGTTAGACGGACTCTGGCTTATTAATATTAATCAGCTCTCAGTTTTGGCTTGTTTGTATTTTCTGCGTTAGCATGACGTCTCTGGCAGCCCTGTGAGGTCAGATTTTGCCATCTCTCTTTGGCAGGGATAGTGTTCAGGAATTAGAGGTAGGCTTGTTTTTGTCCCTGTCTAGCTGGCTTCCCAGACACAGCCACTAGAGAGCCATGCCCGGTAAGTGCCCATGGTGTGGTCAGTAGTGGAGGCCCGTTTTATTTTTATTAACTTAAAGAACTGGTTTAATGCAGTGATATTCGTGTACCATAAAATTAGCTATTTAAAAGTGAACAATTCAGTGGCATTTAAAATATCCCTAGTGTTGTGAAATGTCACCTCTATCTAGTTCTACACTTTGTTTTTTTTTTTAGGATCCAAAAGCAACCCATGCCCACTAAGCAGACCCCCTGACCCATCTCTTTCTCCCTGACAGTCACCATTGGGCTTTTTGTCTCCATTAAAAAAAACAAAAAACAAAAAAACAACAAACAAACAAACAACCCTCACTGATTATCCTATGTAAGTGGAACCACAGAATTTAAGACGTCTTATGTCCAGCTTACTGCCCTTTGCATGGTTCTGAGGCTCACTCACAATGCGGAATAGATCCGTGTGTCTTTCCTTTGGAAAGTGAATTACACCCCATTGTATGTATGTAACAGTTTATCAGAACATTTATCAGTTAGCATTTGGGTAGTTCCTATCTTTTGGCTGTTGTGAAATGAACTGCAGTGCTAGCACGCGCGCGCGCACACACACACACACACACACACACACACGTATTTGTGTTTTCAGTTCTTTTGGGTTTATACCTTGAGTTGGAGATACCAGTTGCATGATAATTCTGTTACATCTTTGAGGGACTGCCAAACCGTTAGCCATCGTGGCTTGACCATTTTACATCCCCACTAGCAATGGACGAGGGTTCTTGGATCTCCACACCCTTCCTCCTCTCCCATCTCCCCTTTGCAGCCATTTTATCGGGTTTAAAGTGATGTTCCATTGTGGTTTTTGCATTTTCCTGATGACTAATAACGTTGGGCATCTTTTAACATCTTTGTGAGTCTTTTTGATGAAATGTCAATTCAGGTCCTTGCCTGTCCTACCCACCTCAGTCCTAAGGACTGAAGCCATGGCTTTGTGTGTGCTAGGCAAGTGCTCTACCACTCTAGCCACATTCCCAGGAAACCCTTTTTCACTTTTTTATTCTGAAACAGCCTCACGAAGCTGTGGAAGCTGGCCTTGGCCTCACTTGGTAGCGGGTGTAGTTCAAGTAGGCCTTGAACTGCACCTGCTGTCCAAGTAGTTGAGAATTCAGACCTGTGCCCTCAGGTCCAGCTTTGCGCATTATAAAAATTGGATTCAATTTGAGTTTAAGATTTTCTTCTCTCTTTCTTTGCAGGGGAGGTTTGTTTGAAATAGGGTTTCAGCATGTAGTCCAGACTTGCATCAGATTCCTGGTCTTTCTGTCCCAGCCGTTCCACGGGCTGGGGTTCAAGGACGACACCGCCATACCTGCTGCCACACACACCTGCCACCACACACACCTGCCGCTATGCACACACACACCCTACTGCCACACACACCTGCCTCTATGCACACACACACACACACACACACACACACACACACACACACTACTGCCACACACACCTGCCTCTATGCACACACACACACACACACACACACACACACACACACACACACGCACAGGCACACGCACCTACTGCCACACACACCTACCACCATACACACCTGCTGCCACACACACCTACTGCCATACTTTGTTTCTTTTTTGGCAGAGTTTCACTTTGTTTCCCAGGCTGGCTTTGAACTCCGAAACTCAAGCAGTTCCTTTGCCTCAGCCACGTGCAACAGCTCCCAGCTAAGCCATCTTTTCCCTTATTCTCTGGTGCAGAAATGTTTTAATTGGGGATGAGTCCAGTTTATCTGTTTTTTAATTCAGTTGCTTATGTTTTTAGAGTCACATAAGAAGTGCACTGTTGATAACAAAGTAAAGGCTTATCCTTGTTTAATTCTGTGTTATGGTTTCCGTTTAGGGTGCAGGTCCATCCTGAGTTACTGTTTGTAAATGGTTTGAGGAAGGGGTTCACTCTTCTGCACGTGGCTATCCTGTTAGCCTTTGGAAAGAGTAGTCTTTCTTCAACAAGTGACTATGGCAAGCTTCCTGAAAAACAATTTGCCACAGAGTCAGATTCTCTGAACTATGAGGACTTGGATAAATTTCTTAATCTTGAACTTATTTCCTTACCTCTTATCTCAATCCTTTTCAGGACTTCGTGAGATCAGGCACAGGGCAAACGAAGATGCAGAAGGCAGAGACGGGGGAAGCAGTGGAGTGACCATCATCTGGGAGCTCCAGGGCATGGGGGTTTTAGACAGAGACCTTTTGTCCCATCCATTTTCTGAATGTCAGCTTGCACTCCTGGGCATCGACAATGAGGGGACAGGACAGCTCTTACAGGGAGGAGAAGCACTCACTAGGAACACAGGCACAAGTGAAACAGTGGTCTGCCCTTAATAATCCAGTTGCTCCATGCTGCTGTTGTGGGTTAAATTCTTCCAGTCTGGGGACGGACAGGCTACAGACTACCCAGCCTTGCAGAACTCTCGTTCACTCAGACAGTTAACAAGATAAAGCGGCCCGAGAAGTGCTGAGATTCAAGCAAAGGCTGCGGGTGTGTGCACGGAGAAGACAATCCTAGGCAGGGGATTTGAGAAAGCCTTGTGGAGGGTACAGTTGAAGTGGGCACCCGATGACTTATGAGGAGAGATGTGTAATGTGGCTGAGAGGGGAGCGTGTTAGCTTAGGAGACAAAATCCACAGATACAGTGGCATCCATCTACATCTAGGCTCTAGATGGAAAGTGTTCTAGTTGGGTAGGACTGAGGGTCAGAAAGCCATTGTGATGGCTCAGTGGGTGAAGGTGCCAGCTGGAAGTCTGACGACCGCCATGACCTCCACTTGGTGGAGAGAGAGCTGAGTCCCACAGGCCTGTTTTAAATACGATCTTCACGGGGAGGGAGATGACTGAGTGGAAGGATGCCCTCACATGAAGTCTGGTCACCTGTTCCGAGTTCAATTCCACAAGGCCTCACAACAAAAGGACTTCCAAGAGTTGTCCTCTGACTGCCACACATATGTCACACATGACACCTGTGCACCTGTGCATGTGTGCACACGCGTGCGCATACACATACACACACACACACACACACAAAGTATGCACACACACAGGCATGCATGCACACACTAATTTTTTTTAAACCTTGATTTTGATGTTGGAGAGATGGCTCAGTGGCTAGGAGCACTGGCCGTTCTTGCAGAGGACCTGGGTTCAGTTCCCAGTACCCACATGATGGCTCACAGCTCTTGAAACTCTAATTCTAGATCTGGAACCTTTTTCTGACCTCTGTGAGCACCAGACACACATATGGTACACAGACATACATGCAGGCAAAACACTCATACATATACAATGGGCAAAATCTTAACAACAACAACAACAACAAACCAACAACAACAATCTATTGATTTTATTTACATGGCCATTGAGAACTACTGATAAAGCTTAAACTGAGAAAGTATCATGGCCAGATCTGCATTTCAGACTGATGGGCAGAACCCTGTGGAAGATAGCTTATTAAGAGGAGGGGATGGAGGCACCAAGGAGAACAGGAAGAAGCAGAGAGAGGATGGGGAGGAGGGGACTGACTGTTAAGAGCATTTATAATCCTTGAGGGGCCTGGGATAATGCTCCGGTCTCTTGTTTGGGTATTTGACAAGGGTCATTCACCTGGAGGGTGGCACGGCAGTAAAGAGTAAGAGAAGAGTCAGAAAATGATGTTTGCTTTGGCAGATGGGCCCTGATCCAGTAGGCAGATTGTGTCTAGGCCTGGCATATGAACTTAGCTAGTGTGAAAAGTATATTTACCTGGGTTGTATAAATCTTTCTCTAGTGAAATGGGGCCACAAGTAGAAAGCTTTAAGAATCTCTGGTCTAGCCTGCTGATGTAGTAGTAGGTTTTGGTTTGTTCTTGTCTTGCTCTTTCTGACTAAAACATTAATGAGTTTTAATGTCAAAACTATGAAGAAAAAAAAAATACCCCATAATCAGTTAACCCTTGTGGGAAGCTAAAGAGAACAGATCTTGTATAGAAAATACTGACCTTGTTAGATTGTTAGAAAACACTGATGAGTAGGAAAAAATATCAAAAGTGCAGGCTTCCTGTGTCTTCTTGCCCCTTAAGTCACTGGAAGCACGTCCTTTTATGCCCTTCTAGGAAGACTGTACATACCCATGCCAGGCTTGCACATCCGCAGAAGGGTCCCACTGCACACAGTGTTTAAGAGGTCCATTGAACTGAGAGCCCAGGCAGCCCACTACTTTGCCTGGCTTCCTGCTGTTGCAGATCTGTGAGCACTTGCAAGTCCCTAGCAGCTTCAAATACGAGGTCTGGTCAAAGGTAGCGAAGCGGTTAAGAATAAAAAAGTAAATGAGTTGCTGTTGGGAAATTTGGAGAACTTTCGCCTGCTTGTCCTGTTGTTTAAAGACTCATTTGGCAAATGTTTTCAGTCTGAACTAAATGTGCAGTGCTGTGTGTGTGTGTGTGTGTGTGTGTGTGTGTGTGTGTGTGTGAGAGAGAGAGAGAGAGAGAGAGAGAGAGAGAGAGAGAGAGAGCAGATCCAGGCCTCACAGATGGGCAGAATAGGCAAAGAGGGACCTTCCAGCTTTCTTCCTTCTTGAGGCATAAACTAAGTAGGGCTATTTGTCTAAAGCCACATACCTGTTGGCCAGAGCCAGGGCCTACACTTCAGAAATGGGGGGGTGGGGGAGTGGGAGTGGGAGTGGAGAGGTTCAAGTACTGGGTAGACAGTTGGTAAGCTTCCTCCTTTCTACTCATATCCACCCTGCCTTAAACGTGACAGTCCTCAACGACAAGTCCTCAGAAGGAGGCAAGACCTCTGAGATGCCGGTACATCCCTGGGCCTGTGAGTTACCTGCACAGGTCGGCTGACACCTGCCCTTGGTAATTGGGCGTGGGAGTCGGAAGCCTGCTCTGCCACACCCTACCCTGTTGCTCCTGGCCATGAATGTGGGGGTGGGGTTGAGTAAAAAAAAGTCAAGGTACTTCCAATTCCTTCTGCAGTTTGTAAGTCTCCAAACAAATAAGGTATAGAAAATTATATCTTAATATTTTGTGACTGGCAAGTCTTTGTTTTGCCAAGATTCTGGGAAACTGCTTGATTGCCTTCCTATGTGTAGAAACCCCAGTCTGTGAACCTGGCCGGTTGCAGAAACATATTTCCACAATTTAAGACTAAGGTCCTCCATTCTCAAACACTTTGGGCAGGTTGTCACCAGTGCATAGTGGGAGGTGTTGATATGATAGCATGCAGAGACATTTTGGGGCTACCCTGGATCCTTCAGTAGACCCCAGAAAGTCGGTCAGAGACGTGAACGAACGCCTCATTTTGCATGCCTCAGAGATGGGGGCTGACCCATTGCTTCTAGTCACTACGAAGCCTCATCAAGGGCTCTTCCAACAGTTGAGACCCTGCTGCCTGGAGCGCGGAGAGAGGACAAAGCAAAGAATGGGTGGTACAGGAGAACGCTGAGATCCTCCCTCCCCTGAATGGACCCTTTCTAAAAAACAACAAGAAAGTAAAGTGAGAAAGTGGGCTGTGACCTCGGTTCGGATCTCGGCTTTGCTATGACTTCCCGTGAAATCTGTGCGACTTCAAGTGAGCTGGTTAGGGAGTCTGTAAAACAAAAACAACTTGTCAAGCACTTCTGAATTTGTTACCTCCGCTCATCAGGTATCGCCATTCCCATTTACCCAGGGAGAAAACGCGACCCGGGGAGGAGCAGGATCCTGCCCGGGAGCGGAAGAAGCCGGGTTGTGCAGGCTCTGCTTTCGGCTAGCCTCCTCCTCCAGCAGCCGCAGAGTCCGGCAGGGTCCGGGTAGCCTGCGTGCAGGGCTCCGGCCGCTGTCAAAACCTCAGCCAGAGCGCGCGCCGCCCCGCCCAGGCCCCCAGGCGAGCGGCACGCCCTCGAGCTGCCATTGGCTTGGTCCAGCAGCCCCCAAGAGTCGCGGCCCGAGCGGCTGTGGGCAGCGGCGGCCCGCCCCGCCCCCGGGGTGTCGCCCCGTAGGACGCGGCGGCCGTGGCGGTGGCGGCGGCGGCTGCGGGGGCTGCGGCGCCAGAGGAGGCGCGCCGTGCTGTGCGCCCCGCGAGCCGCTGCGCCCGCGGCGAGGTGAGATGGGGCGCAGCCCGCGCCGGGGACCCAGCGGCGTCCGAATCCTCGAGCTCTGGGGTGGCGCGGGGCTCGCCGAGGGGCGAGGCGAGTTTGGGGGCCCTGAGGCCTCGCTCTCGCGGGAATGATGCTGGAAATGATGCCGAGGCTCCGGCGTGAGATTTGCGGCTGCCGGCGCAGCGGAGTGTGAGCCGGTGAATGGGGTGTGTGGCATGGCTGGTCTCGGAGTGCGCATCGACGGCGCGCGAGTGTGCGTGGGAGCCGGCGTGCGTGGGCGACTGGCTGTGCGGGCTCCCGGGCGCCGGCTCTCCAGGATGTACGTCTCTCGAGTGCGCTTTGTGGGCTCGCGCAGTGGGCGTGCGCACTCATCTTCAGCCGGGTGTCTGGCTAGTGGCGGAGCTCGCGGAAATTCTGCGTTTGCACCCCGCGGCGGTGCGTGTTCAGTGCCTGGGCTCTGCTCAGCCTGCCCCGGGGCACCTAGAGGTGCGCAGCCAGGGACTCATCTGAGTCTACTCCGGCTCTCCCGGGACCCTGCTCTAGGAGTCAGGCTGCTGCCCTCTCCTTGTTCCTTTAGGGAATTCCGGACAGGAACTCCCATCCCGTCCTAGTTTACAGCCCTCTCCCTGTCCCTTTAGGGAACTCCCATCCTATCCCTGGTCTTAGTTTTGCCATTCGTCTGAAGAGGGATGACCCTGAGTGGAAGCGGATTAGGGTGGGAGGGCGCAGGGGTTTCTCCGGAACGTACCGGGCTAGGGCGACGGCAGCGAAAGGGGGACGACCACGGTGCGCGGGGTCAGGTGGCTCAGGGATGAGGTTGGTGTGGTGACGCTAACTTCTTATAGAGATCAGAACTAAATAGAACGTGACTGCCCAAACTGTGATCCAGGGACGGAGGGCTCAGTTTCCCGCTTTCTAAAGCCCGGTGCTTTCTTCCCTCTGCAGGAGCCTGGCGCGACCCCCAGCCGTGCGCCCCGCCCCGGCGCCATGCATTGCGAGGTGGCCGAGGCACTTTCGGACAAGAGGCCAAAGGAGGCCCCTGGTGCTCCCGGCCCTGGCCACGGGCCTGCTGGCCTAGGATCACACATGGCCTTCAGGATTGCCGTGAGTGGCGGCGGCTGCGGGGACGGGAACCCGCGAGACCTGCTGCCTCGGTTGCCGGTGCCGCCACCACCACCACCACGCGCCCACGATCTCCTCCGGCCCCGGAGCCCTCGAGACTATGGCGTGTCCAAGGCCGGCGGCGGCAAGGGTGAGTCCGAGCGCACCAGTGTGCTGACCGCGGCCATGCAGAGGTCAGGACTGCGGTGTAGGCGCCGCTACCACTGGCTCTGTAGGGATTCTCGAATCCTGGAACCTCCTTAAGAGTTCCTTAGTGTCTCAGGATCTCTGTAGGTGATTGGGACTCCCTTGTCAATCTGAACTGATGCCTGGAAGCATCCAATTTAAACCAAATAGGCATGTTTGAGAGGAGATGTGTATGTAGAAAGCTTAGATTACATAATTTTGCTTCTATGTTTCTGATGAAAGTGGTGTGAAACAGTCAAAAATTTATTGTACGTTAGTGTATCAACTTCTGTGCCTAGTAATTGTTTCTAAGCAGTTGAAGGGACATTTTGAACTATCCCAATCTCTCTAAGAAAGGAAGGAAGGAAGAGAGAAAGAAAGCAAGAAAACAAAACGTAGGATTTTGGCAGACCCCTCTCCTTAGGAACCTCACTTTCCCCATTGGTCAAGTTAGGAATTTATTATACCAAATGATTTTTTCTGACTCCTGACATAAGTTCTTTTGGGTCAGTAATCCAGGCTGGGTCAAGTGTTGACTTAGAAATGGCTTTTCTGTGCTTGGTGAAGCCAAAGCAAGCCCAGAACCCGCTATGGGCAAATTCAGGGACAGGTGCTGGTATTCTCCTGAACGTATTCACCTAATCATAGTTAATTATTACCGACATGTTATTTATAGGTTTCATGTTAACAGATAATTAACCAGACAGTAAAGATTGTTAAGGGATACGCTGATCTACCCTTTCATTCCCCATTAGCCGAACCAGCAACTTTGGGGTTTGATCGAATCAGCTGCAGGACCTCTTGTGGAATGAAAGCCAGTGTTTTGAAGTTGTAGATGCCTCTTACCACTGGCTCAGCATCTCAGTCCAGCTTGCTTCCAGTTGCCAGCCTGGTTGGAAGAAATAAATGAGTAGAGGTTTCTCTTTGGCTTTGTAGGAGAGAGACTTCTGTCTCTTCTCCAAGGAGAGACAACTTTTTAAATGGGAGAATGAATATGGGAAAAGTGATTACTGAGTATTTTTGCTGGGATGCATATTTGAGGGCTCTTACCAGAGCGAGGGAGAAAGAGAGACGGAGAGAGTTATGTTGTGTAGCAAGAGGTCAGTAATGTTTGATGCAGAGGCCTCCTCGGCTGAACCCGGTTCCTTAAACAGTCGACCCATCATCTACCGATCGAGTCCTGCACAGTCCTAGCTATGGCTGTCCCTCATACAATCTGTTTCTTCTTCATTGGTAACATTTCATTTGATACTTTGTATATTCCTGCCTTAGCCCTTCTCAGCCTCAGTATGTTTTGCCCACCCGGCTGACACTGTATAAAAGATCTTCACGTCAGGGCTTCATTTGGAAAGGACAGAGAAGGTAAACGCCATGGGAAAAGCAGATCCTTTCTTTGTACCTGAAGCTAGTCTCTCTGGCTGCAGCTTCCCGGTGGCTTCTAAATTGGTTTTCTTCACAGCTGTGAGGCTGTTGGGGTGGAGTTGATGGTGCCCATTTGAAAGGTGAGAAAACAGAGAGGTAGGTAGCATCTGCGTCTTGTGAGAGCTGAGTTCTGGCACAACGTGGGTTAGAGAGAGAGGGACGTCTGTCTGCATGTTCCTCAGAGTCAGGCAAGGTCATCTGAGGGAAAATCAGTTTTCTTCCAGTCTTCTCAGGCTTAGAAACGTCATTGATGAGAGGACACCTTCTCTGAGGCCTCCTCCCACCAAAAGAGTCCCTGGCTTCCCAGTCCTTTGAATGTGTGCCGTCCAGCCCATCCACTCGGGCTTATTAGAAACAGACCGGTAGAGATGCCGACGGAAGCATATTTATTGGCGGGGCTGGAAATGATAAGCCATCTAAGTTGCACTGGGTGGGACAGTTATTTTTCCCCTCTGAGCCTCAGGCCTCCTCCTTCAGACTGACTCAGACAAGAGCAGTTTAGGATCGAGATCGTGATGTGTCTGATCTTAGCCTCTGGATTTTCATTTGCATGGAGGCAGTGATGTCCATCATAGGGCCCATAGAACGGGACGGGTAAGGATGCCATGTAGACCGAAGAAAGGTCACTTTAGGTAATACTTGCAGAGCGCCATGACAGGGACAGCAGACTGAAGCATGAGAAAGATTTAAAAATATTACATGTGAAGAACTCTTAATTCTGGTGCACTGGCTAGGAGAGGCCAAGAGGTGTGCGCCTTGGGTCTTCAGTGGCCTCTGTTAGCCAGTGAGTGGAGCGAAGACGTCCATGCGTGGTGCGGAGTGAAGGTTTAAATGATACATGCCTTCTGCCTTGGATAGACCATAAGCACAGGAAGGGACTGGACTAATGAATATTTCCAGGTCTGCACTGGGAGGGACTAGGCATGGGGTGACATCATGGACTAACGCCATCATCAATTGTGATAAGAATCACTGTCTGTTAATGACCAAGTCCCTTTTATCCAGATTCCAGACAGCTGACGAGGCCAAATTGCCAAATCCTGCATTTTTAAAATTATTATTAAACACCTGACAGTCTTTTGTAAGTCCTGACAAGAAGGGAGACAGCTTGGCTGTCCCTGACAGACAGCTTTGTGGTCACGGCTGCTGGTGCTTATTCTGCCAAGGCCTTCACAGTGTTCAGGATGTATGCACACACACTCCTTCATCTGTCTTTGCCTACCTTGTGGGCTCTTCCTGGGATGAGATGGAACATGTGTGTCCGGCAGGCAGACAGTGACTCTCAGGAGACTGACTCCTTTCGATAAATTAAGGCATGGAAGTTCCAGGATGTTCAAAGCTATGGACAGTGAATGGCAGTTTCTGAGGCCTGGAGCCCCAGGTCTTTATGGTTCTGGAACTTGTACCACCTCCGAGTGTTGCTTGGGTGTGAGAGCTGGCATCCGTACGTAGGGCCTTCTGAACATCTCCAGAGGACTGAACTGCATTTGTTTTTGGTATGTCTCTTGTCTTAAATGTTTGGAAATTGGTAATCATCTCTATGCCATGTCTAGAAGACTTTGTAGTTTACCAGATGATTCTGTCTGTTCAAACCAGTTCATGATGTTACTGTTTAACTCACAGCAATTCAGTGGGCCCGGGCCCTTTTTACCATGTACACAACAAACAAAAAGGGGAGATGGACGATCGTCACAAATGTGAACTCTGCCATTAGCAAAAAACGGTCCTTGTAACATGGTTGTAAATTTCCGAAGGTAGTCAATCTTGTAGAAAAAAAAAGAAAAAGAAAAAGAAAAAAGGAAGAAGGAAAGAAAGAAAAGGGAAGGAAAAAAAGAAGCAAGCAATTACAGGCTGTGTGCCTGGGTGTCAGGCTGCTGGTGTAGAACGAGGCGTGATGGTTTCAGTGTGCTATCTGGGTGAGTTTTTTCCATCAAAGCAGGAAGCTACTGCCATGTTCTGAGGAGGTCAGGAGAGGCCGGCACATCTGTAATAGAAAGGTAGAAGTTATTTCTAAAGCGTTTTCCCCCTCTGGCTCTGGTGGGCAATTTGCTTGCATTTCATCCATTTTAAAGTGCTGGTCCTGGGATCCGGAAATAATCAGATCCAAATTTTTTCAGTGCTTGAGGTTTCAAATAAGGGGGAGAAAACCTGCTGGCCAAATGTCAGGCTCACTGAGACAAAGAGAAACAAGTATCGTGGGGGTTTTACAAGTGAGATAGGAGCATGTTGCGTCTGCAGTCACAAGAGTTACGGATCCGGCAGACTGTCTATAGCGGAAAAGATAGCAGGAGTGTAATTCCCAAAGATTCCCTTTAAATCTGGTGCAGCTAGAATTTCTTTCCCGGTTCTGTCTTCTGAATTCTCTAGAAGTCAACATTTGGTTGGCAGACTGGAGAGGGAGCCATCACTTAGGACTGTGCCTCAGTTGGGGCCTTGTTGGGTCCCTGCAGTTTACCTGCAGTAGGCTTAGCTGGCCCAAGGTCTCAGGACCCTCTTGGCTGTGTAATAGTCTGACTGGGTGCGTTGCTCTCAGTTGCTCATCTTCCTTGTTTCTCGTTTGCGTGAGAAGCGAAGTGAGCCCGCACACTTATTTTTAAAGTGTGTTAAAATCCCATTACGGACATAGGGGCATGAATCATTTAAAAGCTATATTCCTGTGTTCTTTGCTCCGAAGGTTGCATAATTATCATTTTCTTCGGTTTTATTTCATGGAGTTTGGCTAGCATCCTAGAGGAGAAGAGAAACTCAAGTTTGGAAGAGGGGTTTCAGTCCTTTTTTGGATAGGATTAGAAGGAAAAAAACAACAAACAAATAAACTTTATTTGGAAGTCGATAGTAAGAGAATTTTCTCAGAAAATTTGAAGCTGATACAGGGGTAACACACACACACACACACACACACACACACACACACACACACACACCAAATAAATGATTGCCTGTGGTTTGCTAATATTTTTTTCCCAGACTAGATTTTAGTTGCAATTAATTTGGTCCTAAAGAGTCTGGCTGTGTCTTTAGGTAGGGGCTAGTTTATTTCAATGTGTAAAAGCACAAAGTGTCCAGATTAAGAAGAAATCAAGCAAACTGCAGTGGTCTTTGAAAAGTTTGACTGAATAACATAAAAAGCACAAACTGTAATTCTAGGCCAAGAAAAAAACAACTGCCCCCCCAGGCTGCCCCCCCAGGCTGCCCCCCCCCAGGCTTGTGAGGTAACTGCACTATCCCCCAGTGCTCATGATTCCAGCCGTTGGAAACGGAGTACTTGTTTATCAACAGCCGCTGCCCAAATTAATAGTTTACAATGAGAAAAAAGTCTTCCTCCAGCACTGGAAAGCAAAGTCCGGGCACTGACAGCCGAGTTACTGAGTAAGGAGAGCAGAAGGGGAGGGGGCTGTCCTGTGGCAGCTTTGGTCTCCCAAAGCCTTATTTATAAGAAACCGAAAGAAAACAGAGGCTGCTGCTGTGCTGGGTGCGGGCGGAGAGAGTGCAGCTCTAACCCAGGGGTCTTATACTTTCCAGTCACTGGATGCATCTGTTTTCTTCTTTCCTGTCTTCCCCCTTAAACTTAAAGCATTGTCCTTCAGAAGGTTCCGGCAGAGCGAGAGGGTTGTGTTAGCATTGTGAGCTGTGTTTTTAAAGTCAGCGTTTTGAGTCAGATGCGTGGAGAGGAGCCTTCAGCTTGTGAACTGAAGGATGCATTTCCTGTAGGGCCTGAGTTTGTTGGGCGATTATGGGTGAACGGCCTGGAGCATACACGTGCACCATAGTACAGCTTTGATGCACAGAGCTGGGTCTTTTGTCTTGAGCCTTGGTTTCCCCTCTGTAGAATGGGGAGCAGTTTGATTGGATGACCCATACCCCCTTTTCTGCTCTTAATCCACATTACCTAAGCTGAGAGTTGGGAGGGTCCCAGGCATTGAAAGAGTCTGTATTTCTCTTTATGCCAGGCTAGGTCTTGGACTTGTCCTTGACTGTTGGAGGTGAATACAGAAGGAAAGAGAAAGGGAGGCCCACTGACCTTTATTGAGCACCTACTGTGTGCCAGGTCAGACATGGTATAGCTGTGAGTATGTTTGATCACACCTGGTATCCCTGTGTGGAAAGTAAAGAAGCATTCTCTAAATTCTGCAGCTGGAGGGACGAGCTAGAAAGTAAAAAAGAGTCTTGTCCAAGGCTGGGCAGGCAGTAAGTAGTAAGCCTGAACCATATTGTCTGAAAGCAAGGCCAGTATTTACCCATAAAGTGGGACAATTTTGTAACACTTGTGTCTATAGTTGGCTGAGGACCCTGGTGACCCCCTTACTGAGTCTCAGCTAGCAGGTCAAAGTGGGGTTTTAGGGGAGACTGCTTGGTTATGTATTATTCCCCACTCCCTGCCCCCCACTGCAACACTGAGAGAAGATAGGTTCCCTGTAAGATTTGTGTCCTCAGAAGCTGGAGTCTTGTGAGGGCTCTTGGGCTGGCCATGGAGGCCCCCTTCTCTGAAGCAGGAGCAGGACCCCACCCTCCTACTCCACCCAGGGTTATTGCAGGTTACAGCCCTTGGCTAAGGCCATCTCCTGGTATGGCAGACTTCCTCGTAGAGGCCAGTGGCTCAGGGATCTATTCAACAGTGATTTTGTTTTTAGCACCTGGTAAGATAAAGGCAGGCTTGTCAGTGTGGGCACACTAGGGGCCTAACTTACCTTGAGAATTTGTTTTAGAAATGGATCCTTTGTGTCAAGAGATGAGCTGGTCATAAGAAGCCCAGAGGTCTCCTTCCAGGCTGGTCTGGCCTTGCAGCATGTATCCAGGAGACTCCTGTACTTGTACGTTCTGATGGAGGATTCACACTTAATTTTAGGAACAGAACTGCAGGAGCCTTCCTGGTCCCCATGCTGACACTGGTTTTGAAAGGGATCGTGTGAAGCAGCCTCAGGGACGTGGCCTGGGTTCTTCCTATTTGTGTCTTTTTAGCCACCACGTTACGTTTTTAGACGCAGTTGCTTTTGTTTTTAAATAACAGGCTTGCAGGAAAATAGAGCTTTAGAAAGAAACCAAGGACCATGAGCCCGACTTGAAAAAGACAGATCGCGTTTGCTGTTTTAAGCTCTCGGGAGGGCCGGGGATTGGGTTTACTTTGGAACGCTGCTGGACCGTATGAATTACTTCTCTGAGCGCTGGGTATTTAATACCTAGTAGAAGTTTGTATAAGAGCTGATGATGTATTTTGCCGACTTTCCAACCCTGTAAATAAATTACACGTGCCGGCAGAGGCTGCCAGGATCCACTGTGTCAATTGAAGCTTAATTTTTATCCCAAACCACTTAATACTTCTGTCCTAGTGAGCAGAGTAAGCTACAGCAGCAAGGGCAGCTCATCCCCAGACGAAGGGACCATGAAGGGACCAGCGTGGGGCCAGGCCTCCGCCACCCTGCGGGTTGGAGATTTTGCCATAGTTGTTGGTGATTAGGTGTTGTCCCCTCTGCTCAAGGCAGACAATGATCATGTGATTTTAAATGTAGTATAAAACGAAACTGGGTGGCTTCTACTCCCGAAGCCTGGCTCACCTCCCTCTTCTAGAGGAAAGGCTGAAATTGTCTTTTTATCTTAATCCTGCTGTGCGTTTTATCTCATTTGAGTGCAAAGACCAGGTAATATCGTTGGCATTTCCACTGCGAAACAAAATAGGGGTTCTAATTTGGACACACTATTAAATATTTCATGCTTCAACCAAACTCAATTCTTTTTTTCCTATAATAAGTTTAAATATTAATTCTCTGGAATGTCAGATGCCTAAAGCAAGGCATTTAGTGATCCGCAGTTTCAAGTGTCTCGAGGAAGGGTTATGAAACAAGATATTTCACTGGGAGGGATGAGTGGTGTGTCTCAGAGATATCTGAGTTCAAGGCAGCGTCTTCTGATTTACTTTTTAAAGGGAGAAGGTCATAAAATAAGTTGCTTTATGTGGTGAAGGATTAAGTGGCTTAGGCTGAAATAACAGCAGGGACTTTACTGGTTTCCCCTGTTATATTTTAACAATGCTTTTTGGGGGAGGGGGTGGGTCATTTCCCCGCCTGCTTGTCTCCTCCTCTCTGGGCCCCCCCTCAGCCAGATGGCTTTAATTCCAACCAAATCCCATGCTGAGGCCAAATGATTGATCAAACAGTCATTTGTACGTAGCGCTTTGTGAGAATATGTCCGCGCTGCAGCTTCTCGTGGGGCAGACTCTTCGTAGGGCCTTCAGAGGGGTGCTTGGAGGGGTGGGGGTCCAGGGATGGACGCAAAGCCGACATCCTGGACCATGAATCCTCAGAACCGCTTGTTTAAAACTTTTCTAATAGTGCCAGGCGTAGGCATCAGGGGTGCCTGCCTGCAGTTAGACAGCTAGTGCCTGCCGAGGGAGGGGCTGCTGGCGAGGTCTAGGTGTCTCCTAATCTTAAGCACTCTTTTAAGTCGGTTGGTGATTCCAGGCACAGGTCTGGGTAGACACAGATTGTCCTGCTGACCGTCCTCGTGTGTACCTTAGCGATCTTGATCCGTCAGCCAGTGGGAGAACAGGACCCTTGCCGGCTAGCTCAGGCACCATCTTGAGCTAGTTTCTTGTCAGTACAGACTTTCTCTTGTATGCTTCTAAGCAGTTTTCCTCTGTTCTTCTTTCCTTATAAACTACAAACTTCTTCTTTTTTTCTTAAAAAAAGTGTTTATATTTATTTCACATGCATTGGTATTTTTGCCTGCATGTTTATCTGTGTGAGAGTGTTAGAACACTTTGAACTAGAGTTACAGATAGCTGTGATCTGCTATGTAGATGTTGGGTATTGAGCCCAGGTCTTCTGGAAAAGCGGCCGATGTTCTTAACCATGGAGCCATCTTTCCAGTCCCCACAAACTTCTTTTTATCCTTAAATCATTTTGGGGAACATGGGAGAAAACAGAGTATTAAGATACTCACTTGTGTCCAGCCCTAGGTCTGACCTGAAGTGTGATGAAGTGTACAAGGTATTGGTTGAGGATGTGGGTATGGAACATTGAATGGAAAAGGCTTCGAGGTTTAGATTGTGTCTTGGTGGCCTCAACATCCTCATCTATAAACTGGGATAATAATAGTTAAAGTTTCAGCAGGCTGTGGTGAGGGCTGAGGGCTAACACAAATGTAAGTGCATAAAGCCAGACTGGCTTCCAGTGAGTGCTCGTTGACAGCTATGGTTGTTGTCACTGTGGCTTCTGCTGTAAATGGCATGGGGACCTCTGGGAAAGACTTTACTTCCTTCCTGTCTACCATGTTGACCCTACCTAGTCTTTCTTACCAGCTTAAGAGCCACCTCATTCTAGAAGTCTCTATCCCCCAGTTTTCTTTCTGCCTCTGTGGCAGTTACTACTTAGGTGAATTTGAAGTCAAGGATAGAGTGTCATTGTTTCTTTGTCCCAGATGCCTAAGCACAGACATGATTCAGAATGGGTGACCAAGAAATTGGGAAATGGTGACCCATTTGTTGCCCTCAAGGAGCCTTGAACTGTGAGGGAGAATGTTTGACAGTTCTGTTTTCTTTCTCCAAGGATGTTGACACACAAAGACTCTCTGTACAAAGATTTATTTTATTACTGATTCCGGAGCACGTGCATGTAAGTGTAGTGCCTGAGGAGGCCAGAAGAGGGCGCCAGATCCCCTGGAGCAGGAGTTAGAGGAGGCTGTGAGCTGCTATGTAGGTGCTGGAAACTGAACTCTGGTCCTCTGGAAGAACAACCAGGGATCTTAACTAACCACCGAACCATTTTCCCAACCCCCAGCAAATGCGCTCTGCACTGGTGCTCCAGTGAGCTGCTGGATGATCCCCTTATGCAAACGGTCATGTTCCTTTTCCAGCACTATCTTGGGGTCTTGTCTTGGCCTGCTGGGTGACCTTGGCAGGTCTTCTCAATCTTCTGGGCTGCCCTTTCCCCTCTGTGGGAAGGGCTTACTTCAGGGGTGGCAGACTTTTATGGTTGTAAGTCTCTGGAGCAGTCAAGCTACAGACCAGGTAGATGATGACAACACCATTCTGTCCAGCTAGTCTTGTTGAATTAGTGGGAGACTCTGTCTCAAAAAATGAGGTGGGAAGAAAATTGAGGAAGACACCTAATATGGATCTCTGACCTCTACACATAAGCATATTCAGCTCCCCATAAGTGTGACTGTACACACACACACACACACACATACACACACACACACACACACACACACACAGAGTGTTGGTGATTACTACCCATGTGACTCTGGTGTCACATGTGAGATAATTTCAGGTGTTGGAACCGAGACCTGGAACTCGATGACGGTGGCTCTCACACTGTCAGGGTGGATAAAGATGGATGCCCACACGGGAAGGTTAGGCCCAGTGCAGGCAAGAATTGGTGGAGCTCCTGGGATAATATTGGCTTCCTGGCCCCTCTCTGTGCAGCTCTGTGAACTTTATAGCTCCATAAGTTTGAGAGGGGTCATGTTACTTGGGCAGAGTTGTCCATGGGGCTTTCTGCTCAGAACTATACACTATGCAAAGGTTGTTGAACTCTGGGCCTCAGTCTTTCTCTTCTGTTGAGTGGAGGCCATTTCTGCTTAGAGGGCTGCCTTAGATGAAGAAGTCTGTAGACCACGTGGAAGAGGGACTAGCTTGTGGCAGGTATGTCTATTGCAGTGCAGGTATGGGTTTGTGTTTTTCTGAGGGCAGATCTAGGTCTAGTCCCGGGCTGATCGATTGCTGCTGTCCCCTCCAGACTGTGGCGTTTCACACTGTGTTGCTCCACACTGTGGTGCTCAACCATCTCCTCCACTCTGTCTTTTGGGGCAGCTAAGAGTCTGACTGGGGTTTGGATTCCAGCTACAGAGGACAGGTCTGGTTGGCTGGTATCTTGAGTTTACAGAGGGGTGGGGGATGGTAAGGAACAGCTGTCCTTTGTTGAGTTGGGTGTGAGTGGCATCAACTCAACTTGACCCAGGTCCTGGTTGTGAGTGGGTCCAGAGGTGCCAACGCCCCCCCCCTCCCCCCCGGTTTAATGGGCTGGGAATTGCTGTCTGGCTCCAGCATCCTGCTGCACTTCCTTCATTCTTCCTGCTCAGCTCCTCACAGCCCTGTGCAGCCTGCCTCCGTGGTCCTGTCAGGCTGGCATTTGTTCATCTCTGCTGGGAGCGAGTCTCCCTGAAGCCATTCGGTTTTCTCCATTTGCTTCTCGAGAGGTGGGTATCATCCTCATTCTGTAGACAGAAAAGTGCTCGAGAGGCAAGTGACCCAAAGCATCGGAGGGGTGGCTGTAGTCTGACCCGCCTCTCTTCTCTACCACCTCACCTGGCTTTCACGCCTTCATCCACAACCCTCATCTCTGGGAAACTTCCTCCTTTTAGCCGGGGTTAACCTTGACCTCCTTCGTGTCCTAATCAGTCTTTGGTTCTTTCCTCCCGGGAAGAGGAGTCTTGTAGCGCTCCTGGCTTTCTTTCCCAGGGTGCCTCTGACTCACTGGTGGAGTTGGTCAGAGGATGGAGGGAGATCATTTCCTTTTCAGTGAAGGGGTGTTTCCTGGGAGTCCCTACACAGATTTTCAGGGCCACATCTTTAGTGGCCTTGACCTTCTAAGCTTTACTCGTTTGTTGACTACCCGCTCGCTGTTCAGGTATCAGGTCTAGCCCTGGACACTGTGCTGGACTAACAGAGCTCATAGCCTGGCAGGCAGGTGGACGGTGGATAAGCACCTCACACGGGATCTCCTGTGTGAACTCTCACCGTTTCCTAAGCAGACTCTCCCGTTCTCCAGCTGCTATCAGCTGATGACCTCAGCCTTGACTTATTCAGTGTGAAATGGACACTTTTGCTGCCTCTCCTAGGTGCAGTGGGGTCAGGGTTCAAGAGGTCAGTAGGGGAGAGGGGCTTGACCTTAGAGGGAGCTCTCTGAAGACAAGTAGGAAGTTGAATCTGCAGAATAGCTCTCTACAGGATGCTGGAGATGGAGCCCACCTTGGACAGTCTGTCCTGGATAGGGACTGTTTTTGCCCCTCCCTGTAACTTCTTCCTAGTTCCTGCTGTGTGAGCTGCTTTCAGAGGGTCTTGTTGCTATACATCAAGAATAAAGAAGAACTGTTAGCCAAGGTGCTGGCCAAAGGTGCTGGCCACTGTTTGATATTGACCGGCATATTCTGTGACCTCTGGAGACCCTCTTCATCATACCCAACATTTTCAGTACTCCAGAACCATCGTTACTGCATATGGACACTGCCAGCCCCTCTGTCGCACCCTTTAAAAAAATGGATTCTCTAATTGAATGTCATGAGTATCCTGTGATGTGCATTTATTCTTCCCTAAGAATAGTTATGGCCATTTGAGTTAATTACATAGAGTTAACAACGCAGTCTTTGAATTGTTTTAACTGCATTGCACGTGCTCAGTAGGCCCTGGGCGAGTCGCTACACCATGGATAGCGGTGTAAGCATGTTCTCCTGTTTGCAGACAGCACCGCTGGGCAGCACCAGGGTTTTGTTCTTGAACTTTCTATCTCTTGTCTACTTCCCGATGCCCTCTCATACTTACGGTTTTGTGCCCTTGGCTCTACTTTGGGGACACGCCAGCCTTGAGGTGGAGCAGCGTGCTGTTCAGCAGGCCAGGCTCCTGTTGGGGACACAGATATGAGTCCTAGGGTCTGTCTGCTCTGCTCTCAGAGTCCATGGAACTGTAGTGAGGAGAGATCTGACCCGGTTTCCTGAGAGGTACCGCTGAGTGGGCAGGTCCTGGTGGGTGGGAAGCAGCCCAGAGGGTGTGCTGGTCTCTGCAAGCCTGTCTCTAAGCTGAGAACACGCACAGGGTGACCTGTGCAGCACCTGGCAGGAGTGGGATCTGGTTTGATCCTTGTTGTTTCCTGACTTCTAGCAAATCCTTGGCCTTACTCCCAATCCTTATTTGGGAAGTGAATGGCCCTTTGAAGATAATTTAATTCATTAATCCTTATTTTTCTGCTCATTTAAGTAATACAGACAGTTTGGAAGCTGTAGAAAGATGTTAAATAATTCTTGGCTTATAATCACACTCCTTGCAATGCCTATTGCTTACGATCGTCTGGTGTATTTCTTTTCAGTTTTGTTTATGTCTAATGTGTATTACTATGTCTTTATATTACTGAGATATATATCCTGAATATAGCCTTAAGCACTTATTTGTAAAGTTAACATTCTAACACAGTCATTTCCGTGTGATTAAAATTCTTGGTAAACATCCAAAAAATGTATTAAATTTCATTACTTAGGTTATTTTTGAGTAGGTCACACATTAAAATGGTTTCAAATTCAGAAGACTCCTTTTAGTCCTTAGGGAGCCCCTGTCTCCTTTCTTCTTCACCTGTGTCTGACACCCCATCCATCGTCAAACTAGTGATGTCCGAGTTTGCCTAGCCTCTCAGAGATACTTTCTCTGTGTGAAAACGTACATGTGTGAATTGTATATGCACAGCTGTTAACACCGGATGCTAGTTAAGAGAGAGAGAGGAAGCTGGAGTGCATGTCCTCCTTGCACAGTCTTCTCCTGAGTCTCTGGTATCTTCTCTGGGTGGTGTTTGCAGAGAGGCTGCTAGGCTACTGGGTAGTAACCCCAAGTAGATGGGACCCTTTAATGTCCAATCAGCTTTCAGAGCAGACAGCGCCTTTTCAGAGAACACATTGCCTGCATCCTCACCTGGGCGTGCTCACCTGGGCGTCCTCACCTGGGCATGCTTACCTGGGCATCCTCACCTGGTCTCTCTTGTCGACTATTTCACTTTCTAATAGCTCTGTAATAGTGCTTGCCTAATGTACCTGGGGCTCTGAGTTCAAGCCCCAGTACCACCAAAATAAACCAATAAATAACCTTTCTGGTATTAAGAGTGAGCCTGTTCTTTATGTTGCTCATGTCTTTGTGAGCCTGCTGTGTAAATGAGTTCTTTGTGATGCTTTGAAATGCCTTTAAAAAATCCTTTTATTTAATAGTCGGATTGCCCAGATTTTCCATTTTCTTCGTTCTTTGCCACTCACCAGGTCTCTTTGTTTGTTGTTATTGCTATTTGCAGTAACTTGTTCTGTTAATGTTTTAAAATAAAGATTTTATTTTTAGAAAAGGCATGCCAAAACATAGCTTTTAAAATAAGCCAGTGTGATAAAGAGAAGCTAGGTCTGCCCAGCCACCCCAGAGAGGCAGCCTCCAGCCAGGGTGTCAGTGAGGTCTACCTCCAGGGGGCGCCAGTTCTGCGAGCTTATGTGACACCGAGGCTCTGCTTTGCATCCACTTAGCTGTTTCCTAACATTTTCTTCCATACATATTAGCTACAGCAGTAAGACTATTAACAGCGAGCCCTCCCATAGTGGTTCAGCTTGTCCACACACCATTCCTTTGACTCCGCTAGCAGTCCCGTGGAGGTGTATCTCTCATTATTCAGTATACTTCATTCTCTGCAGGTGAAGAAACAGACCCGAGAGGGAAAGGCAGCTTGTCCAGGGTTACAGGGCTGGCAAGGGGTGCGGGGATGGTCTCTTTAACACAGAGTTGCCTGGGGTGTTGTCCTTGCCGCCCAAGTCCTGCCACAGCAGATGAAGATTTAGTTCTCTTAAACCCCAGTCTCCCATCTGCACCTCCTTACCTCCTCCCTGGTCTCGAGGCCCAGTGTGCAGTTGGGGCCTGTGCGTGGTGAGGGGTTGTCTCTGGGTCTGGTAGGACCCTAAGACAGCAGGCATGATGGTGGTGCCAGCTGCTATGTCCTGAAGCAGGACTCTGCTCTAGTCTGAGAGTCTGCTCAGCTTGCACCCAGAGGGGAGGAAGACAGAGATTGAAGAGCCCAAGGAGATGGTTTTCTCTGAAGAGTTGTAAGGGGCCGGCAAGTGTCTTTCTACTCATGCCAAGTGGCAGAAGGGATTGCCTCTTCACGAAGCTTAAGAGACTAGCCGTAAGAGACCTCACAGGGAACATGGCACAGTCAGGATGCCAGAGGGACAGGGTGACAGGTGGTGGATTCATGAGTGACAGCAATGAGGAGAAAAGGCTCTGGTCGGGGCCACTGCCTGCTACCAGAGTGAGGAAATTACCTCTAGAGGCTGTTGTCAAGCCCACCTTGCCCCAAGTGCTTCTTGCCAGGCAGAAGAGGCTGAAGTGTCTCCTGGGACACCGAAGGATAGTAGCTGTCTGCTGACCCCGGAACCCACAGAAGGGCACTAGTGCACAGTGGATACCCTGCTTCCTGTCTTGAAGACAACTCTGCCTGCTGCCCAGTGGACAGTCAGGGACCTGGAACAGCCCGTTCCCTGCCTGGCTTCATGGGAGGAGGAGAGCCGTGAGTGGAGTTTGGAGTTGAGATTATTAATCTGGGACATCTTAATTACTAAACCGGAGGCTGTTCTTAGGACTGAAAGTCCTTGGGACTGAAAGACATTCTGAGATCCGAGAGTGACCCGAGTGTCCAGGGAACTCCCAACCTCTCATAGCTACAGCGTAGGGACCAGGGTGAGTCTGCAGATGGAATGTAGAGAAGGAGCTGTGAGGAGGGGTGGGAGGGACGATGACAGCGCCTCTTGAGCCGTAGTTCTCATTGGTAACCAAGCAACTAAGCAGCTGAGTCCTGCACCTGGGAACCTTTCCTTTCTGATAGGATCTTTCATCCCCCCCCCCCTTTTTTTTTGTCTTGGTTCTTCATTTTAACTTCCTTGGTTTTGTGCCCTCCTCTAATTACTCCATCAGCCCGTCATATGCCTGTCTGTCAGGTAGCAGCCCTCTCTCTCTCCTGCGTCCCAGTCTGGTTTGCAGGACTTCTTTGAGAGGTTTGGTTATTTATTTATTTATTTTTTTTCTTTTCCAGTCTTCCCTAAGAAGGATCTTTACATCTTGGCTCTTCATCTGTCACGCACCATGGGGGATGAAGAGGAAAAGAGACTTTAGTGTAAGGATGCTGCGTGGGTCTCAGAACATCCTTCAGAGGTTGAAGAAGGAGGCTTGGTACTCGAGCCCACTGTGGGCTGTGCAGTGGTCCAGCTGTGGGGAGAGGGCGGTAGCTGCTGCTCATCTGGGCCTGGATCTAAGTGTGGTTTGGAGCTGTCCTCCTATTGCCGTGTGTGTGTGTGTGTGTGTGTGTGTGTGTGTGTGTGTGTGTGTATAAGAGAGAGAGAGAGAGAGAGAGAGAGAGAGAGAGAGAGAGAGAGAGAGAGAGAGAGAGAGGATCAGAGACCAGCTTGCAGGGAACCAGTTCTCTTCTTCCATCATGTGATCATGTGGGTTTCTGGGACTGACTTCAGATCATCAGGCTTGGTGGGAAGCAGCCACTGAACCGTCTTACCTGCTCCTAACCGCTGTGTTCTGATCAGCGTGATGTCTGTGCTGTGGGAGGTGGGGAAGCAAGGGTTGTTTGTTGTTTGCTTTTTGTAGTTTTAGACAAGGTTTCACTGTGTAGGTCGGCCAGCTTTGAGTCTGCGATCCTGCCTCCGAGTGCTGCAGTTATAGTTGCTGTGTCTGGCACAGTGGTTTAAAAAAAAAATTTTTTTTTTTAACTTAACACATTTTCATCGAGCACCTGCTGTGAGGTACATATGTCCCTAGTTGCAAAGATACCAAAGAGCAGGCTATGGCTCTGTGCATGGTTACAGAGCTTACATTCTACAGGGGAACGTGCACTCATCAAATAAGAAAGTTAAACAGGAAGTTTTCCAAATGGTGCATAGTAAAGGGAAAGCAAGGGGGCCTGTTGTTCTGTAGTGTGGTCAGGATAGGGAAGCTGACGTTGTTAGCTTCTCTGGGTTTTCAGCTTGCAGAACTGTGCATGTGTGTGCAGGCACATGCGCCTTGGTGTGGACTGGGGGTTTCACTGTATAAGGTAGGTGAGGAAAAGTTTTGAGATACTAGACATACATACATACATACATACATACAGACAGACAGATAGACAGACACACACACACACACACACACACACACACACACACACACACGTGCCCATGCCATTTTCATTGTTTTTTCCTTTTTTCTTGGTTTAACACTACAGTTTGCTAGGCCATATTCTCCCGATCTGTGTCTAAAAATGCCTCACTTTTGATAGTGATAGTGAGAGCTAACACCGACAGCACTGCTTCGATTAATTTGCCTGAATAAATTCATCCTCACAAACCCCAGAGGGAGGCAGGTTCAGCTGTTATGATGCCCATTTGACAGATGAGGAAACTGAGACCTAGTGATGTTAAGTAACGTGGCCATGAAACCCGGGTTTTGTTTGCCTGCAGGGTGGATCCTGTGAATTTCAAAGATGGTCTCCTATGTCTTTGGTGCCCCATGCTGCTCTGACACTCAGCTCTGATCTGATTCCTGGCTGTACAGATTCCATATGCCCCTCCTCTAGCCCTTCAGTCCACCCAGTCTAGTTTTTAGGTTTCTAAGTCCTCTGTGTGTGTATCTTCGGTTTGGGATTTCCAAGCGATGTGTTTGGTGTGATGTGCTTTTCTTTAACTGGGCTGGGTGCTTAGTGGAACCTTTATTTCTGGATTGTCATGTCTTTAAAAAATTTTTTCAATACTTTTACTGTGTTGTCGTAGTCTGGAACTAATTGTGTATTTTGTTTTTTTTGTATTACTTTTAAAATTATCTTCTTTTCACTACCTCTTTGTCTTTTAAGTCTGTTTTCTGAGAATTTCCTGGACCTTGTCTCTCATTTTAATTTTTTACTTATTTCAATTTGCAAAATCACTCGGTTGGTCTCGTGTGGCCCCTTTTTGTATATTCCATCTGTTGGTATATACAATATTTAGGGGTTTTATTAAACGTCATTTTACTCTATTCTCTGCCTTCCTGATTCCGTTTGTATAGTTTAGGTTCACTGATCGTCGTCTGGCCTCTGTCCAGGCTGAGGGCTTTCCTCATCTCACGCTGCCTTCTGTTGACGATGCCGGCTATCCTGACCCGCCACTTTGCAGCAATCATGGCTCCTTCGAGTCTTTGCTTCCTCCTTTCTCAGTACCCATCTTTGTAATCCTCTTTCTTAGACACCCTCAGCCTCAGCGCTCTGTCACGTTCATGGTTAGGCCCCTGCCCTAGTTAGAATTAACTGAGTCTGCCACACAGTGCCAAGGAAGTGACCCCAAATGACCCAGTCTCAGTGAGTGAGTGCAGGGTTGCAGGCACTATCAGGCCCTGGCTTTTCTGACTTTGTGCGGTTACATCCTGTCCTCACAGACACCTCTCTTCTCTCACAGGCTTTGTGTTCTTCACGCAGACATGTTAGGAAGCAGCTACTCCTTGTTGCATTCTGATTGCTGCCCCCCTCCGCCCCCTCCTCCTGCTCTGACCTGTTCATGTGCCTGAACCTAGCTGCATTAATCTCACTTGACCTAATGTCATTGCTGTGAAAGGGCCCCTCAGGGTCACCCAGCTGCCCCCTAGTCCATTCTCGCAACTCAGGCCCAGCAGCTCTTACTTCCGAGTTCAATTCTGACCCTAGGCACAGTTCTGGGTCTCTACCACCACCTTCTGGCTTGTGCGGCCCCAACACCTCTGTCCTGGTCCTGACAGGGTCTCCCTGCTATTGCTGCCTGGGCTTCTCTGAACTCCATTCTGTTTCTAGCTTCAGGGAGAAGTTGCTCGTACATGGTGTTAGCACAGCATCTGTCTGTCTAGATTCCCGTGACTGTTTTCTCTCCTGCTCTGGCCTGCAAGGCAGACCTGAAGTCCATCTCTGTTGTCTGTCTTACTCTTCCTCTCTCACCATCCCTGTGCTGACATGGCCCCGCAGTTCCATGAGTCAGTCAGAGAGTCTGGCCTCTTGGCAAGACCTTTACGCAGCCTCCTCTCCGCTCCCCTTCCCACGGCTGACTCAGGCTTATGTGTCACTGGTGAGCCCCCCACCCCCCGCCACACAGCCCTTTTCTATTTGCTCCATTGGATTTCCACCACAGCCCTTTCATGACTCAGTGGCTTGGTAGCTTGGTTATCCTTTACTCTCAGCGACGAGAACTCCACAGTTAGCCCTAGCAGGGTCCAGGGCCGAGTCTGCAGCAGTTGGCTATGGTCACCGGGTGGGTGGAGCCCAATGACAGCCCTCTGTTACTCTTGGCTGTGGTGGTGCTGTATGTCCATCTCTATCTCTGTCTCTACTGTCTCAGGCCAAGGACCTAGCATAGTGTGAGAGGCTCTGCCACTGTTGCTAGGAATAGATGCATGTCTGATTAATCATGCATGCGCCTAAGCATGGTGTTGGAGAAGGCTCTGGGGATGGCAGACGGTGCCCCTGCCGGACCTTTGCAGCCCTGAATTTTCACTCTTTTGCTGTGTAAGTACTCTTGTACCAATCTGTGTCTGGACTCAGAGGCCTGGGCTGCATACAGGATAAGGAAGGACTTTTAAGAACACAGCTGTGGTGGAGTATCAGCGTAACCCATGCTGCCCTTTGTGTACAGCGCCCCTGGTGGAGATCCTGGGTGCTGCACCCAACTGTGCTCTTCTGTTGAGAGAACTCACTGAACCTGGCTGGCCCTTGCTGCTGAAGAAGCCGGCTTCCTGAAGATGAATGTCTTGCTGGCAGTGTTTGGCTGTTTTCTTAGGCACAGCTCAGTCTCCTACCAGCTTCAGACCTTGTTTGTCTTCAGAGTGACAACAATAAAATTCAAACTGCTGTTTCCAGTCTATATTTTCTCACTTTGTAAATTTGTTTTTGCATCTCTGAGAATTTTATGCAATACACTGTAGTCATACCTCCTCCCAATTCCTACACACCCAGCTTTGTGTCCTAAAACTAAACAAATCACCCATCCAGTGTGATATACTCTTGGATGTCTGGTTGTCCACTGGGGGGAGGTTGAGCTACCAGGGGCACACTATAAAGAAGACTCGCTCTCCCTGACAGCATCTGTCGCTTGCCAGCAGCTAGGCATCCTGGGCTAGGGGGTGGGGCTTCATGCCCACCTCCCTTCTTCAGGCTGGGCTTTTGTCTGGCTTAAGAGTGTACAGTTCTTGTGCTCACAGCTTCTGTGAGTTCACACATGCAGCTGTCCAGCTGTGCCTGGAAAACACTGCAGTCATCCGTGTATCGTCCCACGATGACCCCTGAGCCTTTGGAGGAGGGGTGTGATGTGGCTGTCCTGTTGAAGTCTGGGCCTTCTGTACTCTCGTAGTCTCCGCATCTTCTTTGTTCTGAGTCTCTGTGTTAACCACCATCTATGAAGGGGGACATTCTCTGAGGAGGACTGAAGGATGCATCCATCTGTGGGCATGAGGATAAGTCGTTGGGGGTCACCGTGACTCTCTGGCCACTTAGTAGAGTAATGGTAGTAGGTTCTGCTTTGGGATGTAGGACCATTCAGAGAGTGGTTGGTTACTCCCATGGTGCCCTTGTCACTATTGTCCCAGTGGACATGTTTGACTAGGCTGGCAGTCATTGTAGCTCTCAGGCTTCACAGCTGGGCAAGATTGATGGTGACTCTTCTCCTCTGGTGGCATGCACAGCGCCTTCCTGCACTATGAAAGCTAGCTAGTAGGGATGATGATTTCTAGGTGAGTACCAGCTTGGTTTCTCCATGTTTCACGACTCAAGTGTGCAGTGTCTTCATCAATGGTGTTTCACCCCTCGGTAACTTTTACCTTGACTGGATCTTACACTGTGGGTTCACATAACTAACATGTGAGGTTACAAAAGATGGCGGTAGAAAGAGTTTCCTGAACATACAAATGACCAAAACTTAATGCAGAATCCCGCATGTAATGAGTCTGGAGTGTTTGGACGGCACACACCTGTCCTGCTGTCTTGGTTCTAAGCACACAGCATGTGCATTGGCGCCGCTGTGTTGTCACACCATGCAACACCAGTGACTGCTGCCCAAGACACCTCAGTTCAGATCCGAGACAGTTGTGTGTTATAAAATGCGGAGTTTTACTGTGCACATAGTTTTGTTTTTTGCTTTTATAGAGACATAGTGGTTTAATTATAGAGGACAAAGACTTTAATACTTTCCTACTGTCATTTCTTTGCATGTACCAAATTATATATCTTTGGAGTATACTGTGTTAGAATGATTTTCAAAATTGCTGTGTAAATTACTGACATGAGTTTTGATTAAAAAAAAAAATCAATAGATGAATTTTCGCTTGGGATTAGGACAGAATTTCCAACCATTTCTGAAATAGCCCTGAACACACTTCTGCCATTTTGTACTATATATTTGTGCAATGTGGCATTTTCAGATGGCCTATTATAAAATCAAAGTATAAATCAATTCTGGAACATGTTGAAGATGTTTATGTAGAAACTCCTTATATAAGACAAGCATCTGCACCTTGCTTGTATGCAGACAGACTTTCATCTTTGATAAATGGCAAGCTTATATGTAAACCAAGGAATTGTTTTAAAATGAATTTCTTTGTGATTTATTAACGTTATATGTTTGGTTTGTTTTTTAATTTATTTTTTCCTTTATTTTTATTTTATGTGCCTGTATGTATGTCTGTGCACCATATGTGTGCAATGCTCATGGAAGCATCAGATCCGCTGGGGCTGGAGTTATCGATGACTGTGAGCCATCATGTGGGCGGTGGAATTGAACCTGGGTCCTCTGAAGGAGCAGCAAGTGCTCTTAACTAATGAGCCATCTCTCCAGCCCATTTATCAGTAAATGTTTTGATTTGTGTCACTGTTGTATATCTCTTTGTGTTTTGGATTGTGTAAAAATTTCTGAAGCAAAACCAAGTGGCAGATAGGTGAAGTGTGAGAATTCCTGCCATAGGCAGTGAGTTGGGCGGGGAGGGAGGAGGGAAGAGGAAGGAGGGAGGACGGAAGATGGAGGACGGAGGAGGGAGGAACCTTAGTTCCTCCTGATCATGCTCTCTAAGGCTCAGGTGGCTCAGGTGGCAAGTGTGTCATTCAGAGGCTGCAGGGCTTCCAAACCAGGTATCTTTTTGTGGGAAAATCTTCTTTCACCTGTTCACTGACTAGTCAAGGGCTTCCTAACCTTGCAGAGCCTGGCTCAGGCCAGCCCACTGCTGAGGCCCCTGCTTTGTGGCAGGACTCATAAAGACCCTGCGTCTCCAGCCTTCATAACTAGCACTCACCTGTCACAGTATTGATGACAGTGAGCAACCTCTCAGTCCATGTTCTAACCAAGACCTTCCAGAGAGCAGAGCCCAGCACAGGACCCAGCACACAGGGCACACGGTCAGGGTCTGTGAACATCTGAACCAGTGGTTCTCAGCCTTCCTGCTACTGTGATCCTTTATTATAGTGCCTCATGTCGTGATGGCTACTCAACCATAAAGTTACTTCCATTGCTACTTCATAACTGTAATTTTGTTATTGTTATGAATAGTAATGTAAATATCTGATATTCAGGATATCTGATATGGAACTTCTGTGGGGGTTGCAACCCACAGGTTGGGAGCCATTTCCCCAAGTGACTAAATCACTGGGATATATCTCATACCTGTCCACAGGACCAGGCAGTCAGATACGGGACTGCCTCCTCCCCTGCCCAGGGGTTGGAACCTGCTGCATTGGGAGTGGCTTCATAACTTTGTGTGTGTGTGGGGGGGGGGGGAGAGGAAGGATCCACCATTACAGCATAGCTTCCAGACACACCACTGAAGGGAAGGACAGATTCATGGCCTGGGAGTATGGGCTGCTGTGCTGGACACTGGAAAAAATTAGGTGTTGCCAGCAGAGGTATGGCTGACCATGACTGGGACAGGCTGGGAAGGAAGATTATACTTACCGTGGCCTTGGCCTTGAATGACCCACTGGGGATGAGAAGTGGAGTTGCACCAGTCACTCAGGCTGTGTGAGTGAAGGCAGGTCACACTTTTTCATTCAGTGAGGGGCACACTGAAGCACAGAGACCCCAAGAAACTAGCTGAAGGCCACACAGCAAATCAGAGGGGAGTCTGAGCTGATAAACCATTTTAAATGTCAGGTCTGGGACCAAGTGATTCCATTAGGTCAGTGAAGCAATTCATTTCCGGATGGGATCTCCATTAACTAGGAAACAAAGGCTCTAAGAGGTAAAAACACACTAGAGAGAGTCGAGCCCTGTCCTTCTGCATGCTTGACCTCAAGTCCAGATCCAGCTGTGCTCCCCACCTGGAGGATAGGTGGAGGGATGCTCTCAGAGGAGGGTGGGCTAGGGAATGTCGTGGTTAGGCTGACTTCAGGGAGATTCCACTGGTGCTCACTAAGCCCTTCCATAGACCTGGATGGGAAGTCCTTCATTCCTTCCGTGTTGGGTTTACATGAAGTTCTAGTAGATAGCCTGGAAGGCCCGTGCAGAGTCTGACTTTGTGTGTGTCATGCTGGATTGCAGAGGTGCTGGTGGGTGGCTCAGCCTTGAAACCACAAGTGTTTTCCTTTTGGCCTGTCTGTAATCGGGTGTGGGTAGTTTCCATGCTGGGGTGGGTGCAGCCCCAGAAACTTAGTATAAGGAAGCAGAGGGTGGTGGTTGTGTTGGGGCGGGGACTGACCAGACTCTCCAGCTTGGCCACCGAGGCTGGCTCCGCCCCACATGTGATTCTGATTAGGGGCCTGTGTAAAAGTTACCTAAACACCACTCTAATTACTCTGTTTAGGAACATTCGCATGTGTGGGAGGGTGCCTGGCACTGGCTTCCCACATGTGCTGGGGGTCTGTGGGAGGCACCGTGTTTGCACGAGCGTGACAGGCACCGGCCGTGGGGAGCCTGTGGGACAAGTCAGGGAGTCCTTCCCTGGGTTCTAGAGTTCTGGCAAGCCCCGGATAGGACTGGTTGCTCTGGGTATTCCTTCTTGCTAGTAGGGGAGTGCATCACTGAGCTTGTTGTGCAGAAGCAAACGTGTTCGTGTTCTCTGGGATTAGAGACTTCCCTTACCTTTTAAACGGGTTCTTCATCTGTGTCAGCCCGTCTGTCTTGCCGGCTCGCTATGACAGCGAGTGAGCTGGAGCTCTCCAGAGTCCATGAGTTTGCTGTGAGGACCAGGCCAGTGCTGCACTCTCAGCACACAGAGAATGCAGAATAAGGGTGGTGGGCTGCTTCAGTTATGTTGCAGGGCATATACCTGCCTGCCGCCCTAGGAGGAGAGCTGGTGTCTGGGAAGGGGGGCAGCAGAGTGCCTCCTGCTGCTGAGCTGTAGGGAGATGAACCATCTGACCTGGTCTGTAGTCACTGGAGAGCATCTCCCGCTTTTCTTTTGTCTAAGGACTCAAGCCTTTTCTCATCCTGTGCACCTGCAGGTCCTATGTTTCTCTGTGTTTACCGCCAGCCCTGCACTGCACCAGAGAGCCTGCCATCCATCCAGCCGCCTCCTCTTTTAACCTTCTGGCCCACACATCTGTGTTCATACATGCTTGACATCCACTGTCTTCACCCCACCTACCCAGACATTCTTCCACAGACTTTTTTTTTAAGTTTAAGATTTACATTTTTTTTTATGTATAAGATTGTTTTGTTTGCATGAATCTCTGTGTGCCGTGGGCATGCCCGTCTTGCACTCTGGACAGCTGTGAGCCTATGGGTGCCAGAGATCAAACCTGGGTCCTCTGCAAGAACAAGTGGCCCTCAGCCACTGAACCATCTCTCTAGCTCCTGATCCACAGACACAGGTCAGCATGTTACAGATGCAGCTCTGGTTCCACCTGATAGCACACATTAGTGGGCAGAAGCTGCCCCTGTGTTGCGGTTCGAAGGTGAAGCTTCCTGTCTCTGATGTGAAGGAGGGCCTGCAGAGCCTGGGCCTTCCTTTAGTGATGAGTCAGGAGCGTAGTTCCAATGCCTCGTGCCTCTGCACACTTGCTTATCATTCATTCACTCAGTTATCCGTGCTCCAGCTGCCTGACCTGCCTGCTCCTGTGGTAAGTACCGACCTTGCCACCTAACTGCTACCGATATAGCCCCCGGCTCCTCACTGGCTCCGTCACCCTCACATCACCAGTATGGTGTTCGGGTGTGGGACACACGTCAGTTCTTGAACTTGATCTCAGAGACCCTTACCTTTCATTCTCTAATACGCAGAAGCATAAGTTGGGGCCCCAGTTCTCACCATTCAGCAAATCCACCGTGTTCCATGGTCACCGAGTGCCACTGTGTGTTTGACGACCTTTTTACTGGCAAGGGGGTGCTGTCACTAGACAGTTTCCAACATGGACTTTATGTTTTGGTAGAGACAGAATAAACAAGTAAATAAATGACCATCAATGTAGTAAATGCCTCTGTGTACTAGATGTGGGCCAGGCTGCCTCAGGGGAGATCCAGGCTAGACATGGGCAGAGGCAGGTGCTATACTCTGAGCTGGGTTCTACACTGGAATGTACCTCAGTGGCAAGTAGTACAGGTGGCCAGAGGGACCGCCGAGGAAGCCTTCCTGGGGAAGGGAAGCCAGCACTTGCCTCAGAGAATGGGCCAGGAAGAAAGTCAGGTCATAGTGCTGGGGTCTTGCTAAAATAGACATCCTGCCTTTTGTCCCTGGCTACACTCTGAAGGCTGGCCACTGAGTGGTGGCCCTACTTCCAACTCGCTGGACAACTCCTGTGCTCAGCCCCATGTCAGAAACAGTTGTGTTACACAAGATAGGGAGTTTCCTGGACCATGACTCTGAGGTCTGCGAGTTTAATTAAAACAGGAGGCATACCTATAGGATTAGTTATGATAGCGTTCTAGAATATACCACAGGAGAAATGATCCCAGTGCTGGGGGGTAAGGATTGCTCCTCATCTATCTGCAGATCGCCTTCCTACTGCACCACACCGCCTCCAGCCATTGCTCTTTACCTAAAGGTACAGGAAGAACTTCCATGGGGAGGGAGTATGGATTTGAACATTGGAAAGCACCAGCCCAGTGCACGAACCCTATCTTGTCAACCCGTGGTCCTGAGTGGCAGAGCTGAGACTTGACTCTTAGACTCCTCGGGTCCCCAGATTTCTCCCCTTTCCCCTATCTGCACTTCAGGTCTCTTGGGGAACTACAGAGGAAGGGATTTTGGAAAGAAAGCCCAAGGCCTTTACCATCCCATCTTCCCCTGTACCCTGTATGAGGAATCAGGGAACAATCCCCCTTCTTAAGGAAGATGCTTTCAGAGCACTCCCTGCCTTCCGCAGCCGGGGCAGCTGGGTACTGGTGAGTTAGCTGTGCTGTGATCTGACAGGTACCCCCAGGTAGGTAGTCTTTTGTTGAAGGGCTCCCCGTGCTGGCACTACGCAAACAGACCGGCCCCGCCTCCCTGTTAATTATGAAGTCTTAGAATGTTCCCAACTATCCCCCGGATTTCTGCTCATGAAACAGCGTGGGTCAGAGGCCACACATGTTTTGCTTTTCTTATTTGAGGTATTATGTGTTCAAGGTAGATTTATGCTGCAACCTTTGTTTATTGACTTGTACTTTCCCCTGTGAACCTGATGGAACATGACAGACGATATTTACAAGGCACGTGTTTCCGATTAAATCATGTGAGACATTAAAGCCCGATAAATGAAAGCCCCTTTGAAAGGCCAAGTTCAGAGAAGGAGGCAATCCCTGGCGGGGCCTTGAAGGTGGAACCGTCCCTTCAGCTGCACAAAGTGCTGTGGAGGGCTGGCAGGCTCTGTGCCTGGATGGGGCCATTTGTCACTTCTTCCCAGCCAGTGACTACAGCTGCTTAAAACTCTGAAGAGTCCTTCTCCCTCTCACCTGCCTAGGACAGCAGGAGGGACAAGATGTTCCTTGAGTACCTACTGTGTGCTGGGGCTCTGTTGCCTAAGTGAGGGCTTTCCTGCAGTCTAGCAGGACAGCCCAGAAACTGAGGCGGTTACCATCTAGGAGATGGGTTGAGAGGCATGAGCCAGATGTGACCACAGTCGCAGGACGCTCCGCTTTCGCTGTCTGTGACCCTGGGCAAGTGTCTTAACTTTGTTTCTTAGTCTTGGTTCCTTCATCTGTGAAATGGGGACAAGGAATCTTGTCTCTTTAGGTATGCTGATGGTACCCAGGCCCAGGTAGTGGTCATTACTAAGAATATACTTTCTGCAGACACTAAAGGCAGGCAGTTGTAGCTGCAGTCCAGGCCTTTTGACCACAAAGCTTTTCCCAGTGTTACCTAGGCAGTTATGCTGGTGATACAGGGCCCTCAGTGGCTACCAAGTGTGGCTTGGCTGCCTGCTGCACCAGGCTTGGGGCTTCCCTCGGCCTTGTCAGATATCCCTGGAGTGGTGATGGGCCATTCGGGTAGGCAGGGTTGCCTACTGGAGTCTTTCCATGGAGGTCAGTTAAGGGATTTGAACAAATCTGCCGAGTGGAACCAGCTTGGGATTGAAGCCGCACTCCCTTCTTCCCCTCTTCCCCTCTGCCTGTCTCCCTGTCTGTCACTGTGCCCTCAGGAGGGCACTGACCACAGGGCTACTGTGGGCCTCACCTCGTCTTCTCCTGGACAGCTGGTTGCCGGGCCTATGAGCTGCTGGAGTGGTTTCATACTTAAAGTTCCCACTTAGGATTTTGGAAGCCTGGGGCATGCTCTGTGGGAGCAGAGGGTGATGGAGGAGTGCAGGAGTTCTCACACCTCAGCCTCCCAGAGGAACATCTTGCTTTGGAAGGGCCTTCATTTTCTCTCACCTGCCCCCTTTTTCCTGGAACTTGGGCATTCATTTTCCAAAGAAACCGACACAGATTGAGTGAGGTGTCTGTGAGGTGGTAGGCAATGGCTGTGGAATCAGCCCGTATGGGTTCCCCAATACAGGCTTTGTCACTTGTCACTGGGTTCCTTAGGCAGGTGGCATCTCTCCTCCTGGGTTTTGCGTCCTGCTGTGATGAGCTGCTGCTATGGCAGTAAGCTGCAGCTGGACTGAAGGTCTGGATTGACACCCACACCACATTAGGATCTGCTCATCTGCCCAGGGGTCAGCAAGGCCTGGGAACAGCCCCATGTAGCATGGGGTTACTGGTAATATTTAAAACGGCGGCACCCGATCTGGCTTGCTGTTACAGAGCCGCCATGTTCCTGACTAGGCAAGGCCCGAGGCCACGAGCTGTAGCGATTTCTTGCGCTGCTCAGGCCGTCAGCTTAGGCAGCCAAAGACACCCCCACGAGATGCCATTGTGGGAGATGGCTCAGCCAATCTCCCATGCTGTCTCCATAAGGCTTAGCTGTGCCCAGACCATCCCACCATCCACGAGGTACCTGGTAGAAATGAGACTAATGCTTAATATTATCCAAAGGCTTTATATAATTAGAAATGCTCGGGCTGGAGAGATGGCTCAGTGGTTAAGAGCACTGACTGCTCTTCCGGAGGTCCTGAGTTCAATTCCCAGCAACCACATGGTGGCTCACAACCATCTGTAATGGGATCTGATGTGCTCTTCTGGTGTGTCTGAAGACAGTGACAGTGTACTTATATACATGAAATAAATAAATCTTTAAAAAAAAGAGAAATGCTCAATAAACATGATGCCCACACAATTAGAGTTGTAACCCAATATCTAACCTTATGATATAAATCATTACCCAGGACCATCCTGGACACAAGCGTGGTTCTCCATGGCTCCTACCTCTCCTTCCTTTTCCTAGCTCCTCCTCTTCCTCTCCTCTTCCTTCTCCTTCTGACTCCTCACTCCACCTACCTCTCATACAGCCCAGTCGCCGAGCTTTATACAAATGTCGTGGGAAGATATCCTACTACAGCCTGTCACCCCCTTCCTGTCCCCATGCACCCAGTGTCCTTTTGAGCAAATTCTGGGGGCTGTGTAAGTTTGAATTGCAGGTGGTCACCTCCCTTCCACAGCCTCCCTTACTGTATCTGCAACACTGGGAAGAAGCCCTATCAGCTTGCCATGAGCTGTCATATAAGGAAGCCCCGGGAAACTGCAGGTGTCAGGGTGCCATTGATGGACATGCTTGCCATGGGCGGTCATAGCATGCACTTGACCCCCTTCATCCTCACTTTAGCACTCCTGGGGTGGTATGGGTCTGCTCCTGCACTGCTTGCAGGGAAAGACTCAGCCCTCTCAGGGGTTCAGTGCCTCTGGGTTCCACAGAGCTTGGGCCTCACCCTATCCTGCTGCCCGTCCTTGGAGAGACCTTGTCTCCTGGACGTGGAACGATCCCTGAACAGCCCCTAAAATCAGTTCTCCTCCTTCTCTTCCTCCTCCAATACCATCCTTTGTGATCTAAATATAGTAGGGTGTGGCTATGTGGAAGGAGAATGGGAGTCCCCTGAGGAAAGGCAAGAGACTGGCTTGGCTTTCAGTGACCAAGTAAGCAAGCCTTGATGTTACATCTTAAGGATTCTTTGGAGAGTTGTGTTGGATGGTGTTTTGCTGGGGCAAACACATGAAGGAGTGTTTTCCTGAAGTGGACACAGGTGAAAGACTAAGGCAGAGCCTTGAAGGAGTGTTTCACTGAAGCAGACACAGGAGAGAGGATGTTCTGCTAAAGCAAGCATGTGAAAGGACATGTGATGAAGGATCCTTTGCTAACAACACATGAATTTGGTCCACCTTACACTTCATAGTTGAGCTGTATTTGTCAGGACTCTGGACTCAGGCTGGTTGGATGCCCGTGCTAAGGCAAGACCTGTGCTGATGTTTGGAGGGTATAAGTGGGACTCCACAGAGTGACAGAGGCTGAGCTAGGCTTGCTGGTCCAGCTAGCTGTGCAAGGCTTGTGGGTCTCACTTCTTTGCTGATCTTCACTTCCCTGAGAGAGACACAACCAAGAACTTCTCCTGGTGTCCCTGTGGATCCCTCCTGCTGACTTGGGCTGAGGCTGAAGCCTGGCTGTCTCTGCTAGGTCATGTCATGGTTGTTGCTAACCAGACTCTACTAAACTGGACTGCTGGTGTATCAATGAAGTGTTTGCGAGTGGATTGAGCTGCCGTGGCCTGCTAACCTGTGATCTGAACTACCGATTTCCAGGCAATACAGACGGGAGTTGCTTCAAAGAACCTTTCTAAACGGGTCCACTTCCCCATATTCTTTCTTTTTTACTACCTCTGGTAGGTGGTAGGCTACAAGAGAGGTCAAAGCATTTAAGAACCATTGTTAAAAATAAAGTTTGAAAAAAAGTTATGACATCTCTTGGACATGGTACTTTTCTTCTCTGTGCCTTGGTGTCTGTAGCCATAAAATGAGATTGATAACACCTGCCCTGCCCTGCTACACGGTTGCTGTAGGGGCTAAAAGCAGTGTTGGCTGAGAGAAGGCAAGAACTAGCTATAAGTGCTAGTTAATTGGACAAGATTCTGTGGTGAGCACGACGGGCCTGGGGGATTGCAGTGTCCTGCAGGGAGCAGGTAGTTCCCCCAGTTGAGGAGAGGCTCTTTGAAGGCTGTGTGCCATCCTCAGTGCATAGTGTACCGAGGACCAAGGGGGAAGAACTTATTTCTGTAGACGGTAAGGCTGATGGTCGATATAAGCTAAACAAATCCCCCTTATTGAAGAATGTTGCTTGGGGCTGGGCCTGATTAAAATTGGAAAATCTAAGCGGCTTAACTGTGCGGTTTTGGTCATGGATGGATCAGGAGCTTTGTCTTGCTCTGTAGCACCCTGGCTCTGGTCATGGAGTCTGAGGCCACAGAGGGTCAGAGACAGTAATAAGCCCATTCAGCACCTTGCTTAGTTGGGAGGGGGCAGGACTGAAAGGCCCCTCCGGCCAAGTAAAATTCGAAGCTCCTTGCTCAGAGCTCTGGTGGCTCTGAGCTGGGAAGTGGTGTTGGGGGTTGTACAAGAACGCGTTCTGAGGACCATCTTTTTCTCAGGGTCTCCAGGTTCCGCCCCAGTTTGCCCAGAGAAAGGGCTTTTGGGCGTCTCTGGTCTCTGGTACCCTGGAAGGTGTTTCATATCTACTCAATGCTATCTCTTTCCCTGTCAAATGGGGTGCATCCTGTGCCTGGATTAGTATAGAGAGTACAGGACAGAGCTGGGTCTAGGCAGTGGTTTGGCACATTGGCTCCTGTAGGCTCCACAGGACGGGATGGACACTGCTGTTGACATCCAACTGGCAGGGGTGCAGAGGGACAGTGTCTGTGGGGGGCCCAAGCAGGTTGTACATCTAGGGTCCAGCTGACTTTGATGCTCGGAATATCTGTTCTGCAGCAGGAATTCCCACTCCACTTGGGTGACAAGCTGTGGTGGCTTCTAGCGCCTCCATTTCCTCATGGCTCAGATGAACGGCAGCACCACACTGGGCAAGTCCCATTTGGACTCACTTAGAATACTCACAGATACCCAGGCTCTGTGACTCTGGACAGTGGCGGGAGATACCTGGCCCTTGGCTAGGAGAGTCAGGTCAGCCATGGCTCTCCCCTGTCCTACCCATCAGTCAAAACCCAGATATGTTCCTGACCTTGGCCCAGGGGTAGATTTAACCCTATTTTCCAGATGAGGATGGAGCCTCGGTGTCCTCTGGCTAGGTGGCCAGTGGGGGACAAGTGCTTCTGAGGGTACGTGCCACATGTCCCGTCTCAGGTCAGCCCTTGTCTGGATGGGGAGGGAGGGACTTGTGAGGCAACAACTCAGAGGCAGATACAGGGGGGCAGGGCGCTCCCAGGCTTCCTGACTGCTTTCCATAAACAGCAAGTGTGGCTTGCTGTGCCTGGCTGTGGCTGGCATAGATGGTGGGCAGGGCAGACTCCAGAGGACGCTGGGCTCTCTGATGGCAGTGACAGCACATGTGGAGACCAGTTTAAAGTCAGCTTTGTTTCTGTAGTGTCTTTCCTGTCTGATGGTTCACAGCCAGGGCTCTGGGGCTGGACTATAGAGCCTGAGCTCTCTCTGCTTCCACTGTCCTAGCCACTTGGCTCTGTTTCCGTCTGTGCATCCTTACAGCGGGGCAATTTTATAGCTTAGAACAGACCCACACCAACATCAGCTCTCAGTGAGGATGATAAGGAACTGGGGGGAGCAGGTTCTGGGAGACTCTGGGCTCCTAGAGTTCTGGGAGGGAGAGAAGACATTCTCAGATAGGAGTTTTGATCTCTCCCAAGTGAGCTACCCCTTCATACCACTCACCCACATGTCTCTGGGTGTATCCATGGAAGGTGAGGAGAGCTGATGGGGGTGTGGAGAACCATGCTGCTCTCACAGTGTCGGCTGTAAAATGTCCTCAAAAGGGCAGACACAGTTACCGACAGCCCTGGCCATACCCAGGAGGACAGAAGGTGTGTGTCTACACAAACTGGCTCACAAGTACTAATAGCTGTAGTGCCCACCATAGCCACTTTATGGAGACAGCTAGAATGTCCCTTGGCTGACCCAGGTATAAATAGTAATGACCTGGTGGAATGTCAACTCAGCTGTAAAGATCATGCGGTGCTGGTACCTGTGACAGCATGGATGTACGAATGTACCTTGGAAATCTCCCACTGTGTGAAAGCTGCCAGACAAATATGGGCGTAGAGCATGTAACCCCATCAACATGGAATGGTCTGAATGGATGTGCGTACAGGGGCTGGGAGGAGGGCAGGTGGGGTGACTGCCAAGAGGGAAGGTTTCTTTAGGGTGCTGGGGCAGATGGTAGTGATGGGCGCCACTGGGACTATAGGGAAACCGCTAGAGTGCACCTTCAAGGAAAGTCTTGAGCTGTGCATCACAGATCAATTAAAAACAAGGATGTTGGGCATGCAGAACAGGCCTGAAATCCCAGGACACAGGAGGCTGAAGCAAAATGACTGCTAGTTACAGGACAGCCTGGGCTACATAATGAGACCTATCACAAATACCAGAAAAACAAAGTCCTCTGCTGATACTGTCCTCCTCCCCTCCCCACACCCTGGGACTGCTGTCTCCTGTCTCCAGTTCAGCTCCAGAGTGTACTTATGATCTTGCCTGCTTTTCTTTCTTTTTAGATGGGGTCTTGCTGTATACCCCAAGGTGGCCTATAGGAACATGTGATCCTCCTGCCTCAGCCTCTGTAGTGCTGACTACAACCCTGCTCACCAGCTGGCTTCCTTCTTAACATGCTGTAAGCTAAGAAGCACCAGGCAGAGGGTCTAGTGGGAAGAGAATGGAGCTTGAAAACAGGTGTGAGTGAGAAACTGGGGCCCGTGTCTAGCAGCTGAGAGGGGAGAAGATACAGGGGGACACGGGGAGGGTGGGAGAGGGAGTAATGGGGTAGGAGGAAATGAGGGCAGGAAGGAGTGGAGGGGGTGAAGGCAATGGGGGGATAGGAGGGGAGGGATGTTGGGAATGAGGGGTGTAGGGTTGAGACCCTGACTCATCAGGCTGGGAGCCATGTGCCCTAATAGTGGTCCAGATGGTTGGAATATTGCCAGACTGTGGCCCCATGGCCCCGTGGCCCTGGCTGAGCACGTTGCTGGGTGTCTCACGGTTTTATTGCTGTGAAGAGACAGCATGGCCAAGGCAGATCTTATAAAGGAAAACATTTAGTTGGGGCTGGCTTACAGTTTCACAGATTCAGTCCATTGTCATCATGGCAGGAAACATGGTGGCACACAGGCAGACATGGTGCTGGAGGGATAGCTGAGAGTTCTGGATCAGCAGACAGCAGGAGGAGAGAGAGAGTGAGCCACTTGGCCTGGTTTGACAACCCCCCGCGCCCCCCTCCCGTGATACACTTCCTCCAACAAGGGCACACTCCCAATAATGCTATTTATTCCCTGTAAGTCTGTGGAGGCCATTTTCATTCAGACCACCACTCTGGGCTTTGTCCTCCCCATTGCATCAGTCTAGCCCAGAGTCCTAGCTTCCAGTCTAGAAGCTCTGGATTTGAGTCCTAACTCTTCTGGCTAGTGCTCTTTACTCACTGCTCAGCCTCTTCATGTTAGCTCTTTACGTGTGGGTTGTAGCAGGCATTCTCTGGGATGACTTGTTTCCTGCTGCCCAACCCCCAATGAGATGGTATTCAAAGATGGAACCTGAGGAGGTGATTGGGTTTGATGAGGTCACAAGGATAGGTCACGGGATTAGTGTCTCTAGGAGAGCCATCAGACAGCCCACTTTCTGTGTCCGTGTTTTACAAACTCAGAGCAGGAAGGCAGCAATTACAATCTAGGAAAGGCCTGCAGAAGAAACCTATCATACTCCACCTTCATCGTCAACCTCTCAACAACCAGATCCAGCTAAGTCTACATCTGTGGTGTTTTCTGACTCAGAGTGATCTGGGCAAGCTAGGTGCTCACTACAGCAGGAGAGGTAGCTAGGCCAGCATAGCACATAGTATGAAGCAGGCATACCTGCTATATCATGTGTCTGTCTGTCTGTCTGTCTGTCTGTCGTCTTCCCTTGTCTCCCTTTCTCCATGACTGTGATGGTCACAGTTGTCAGCAGGACCATGGGCCAATTACTCTTTTCTCTAAAATCATGTCCTCTGAAACCAGGGCTACAATGCTGCCCACTGAGGCTGTGGCCAGTCTCAGATGGGAGGATCCAGGCGAGGGGCTTTTAACCCATAAGTTGGCATGTGTGTGAAGCTTTTATGGGGTTGGCAGAGAGCAGCATGTGGGACAGAGTATAGGAAGCTTGCTGAGGAAGCTGGGCAAGCAGAGAGGACTGGACACCCTGGCTGGGACGCTCTCCATATGGCCTTCTAAGAAGGAGCAGTTTGGGCTGCAAGCCCCTGGTACCTCCATCTGGGTACCATCTGAACAGCATTTCCAAGCTTGGTCCTGAGTTCAGATGTGGGCAGTGGGCTGGCTCAGTAGTGCTGAGAGGACAGGACTAACACCTGTGGCTGGAGTGGTGTCAGTCCCTGAAAACCTTGGGTTACAGAGAAGGGCTCATTTGCTCCTGCCCAGGCAGCACCCAGGATTTTCCAGACGGGAAAATCCCAGTCTGGAACACTTGATTCATCTTCTGGACAGGAGGACGCTGCTGTGGTGTTGTCCACGGCTGAGGTGGTAGGCCCCTCAGACAGCTCACCAACGCCAGTGCGTGGGAGAGCATGCTTGGGAGAGTGTATGGGGTTTGCCGTGTGTTCTGTTTGTTTGCTGTCTGGTTTGGTCAGTATGTGGGCAAGGCAGTGAGTCCTTGGAATGTTGGCCTGGGCAGCACAGTGGCTTCGCTGGGGCGGAGAAGGGCAGACGTCAGAAATGCCTATAAAGCCTAGAGCCAGGAGGCTTCCAGACGTCAGAGGTTTGGTCACTAGAATAACTCAGTCCTGGCCCCTCCCTATAGGCCTGCACTTAACAGAGGGTGTGGGCCCTAGTGATTAGAGTTACAGCTAAGCCCAGTTCAGTGTAGGCCAGTTCTTAACCTCTCTGTTCCTCTGTTCTCTTCTCTGTGAGCTGTGACAACAGTTGACAGTGTCTGAGGGTGTTGCTGGGATGAACAAAGATAGAGTGCCCTGTAATTGCCACAGTGCCCAGTAGAGTCAGTCGGTGCTCAGGACACCTTTGCTGGACAGGTGTGTGGTGTGGAAGAGAGCCAGGCCCGCCAGAAAGCTGCTGCTGCTTCCCCGACTTGATGCTGTCCAGGGCAGCTCTCCTGACCTGTCCTCTGCTGAGGGCAGAGTAGATTATGAGCCTGCCCCAGGAATGTTCAGACTTGGCTCAGGATTCAGGGACAGATGGTAGCTCCTTAGAGGAAGGTCTTGCTAGGCTCATATGGTAACACTGGACTCCTGTAAAGCATGGACAGGGGTCCTGTGAAAGTCAGGAGTTCTGGGGAGACTTAGAGAGGACCCTGAATACTGCAGAGGAGCACCCAGAGGATGCTGGGTGGGGTGATGTGCCCATACTGGCATTTCTGGCTCCCATGCACCTCAACTTAGCAGGTATTCCTCATCATCCTCAGGGTTCTGCTGACTCCTTCCTGCTGCTTGGGTAACATGCAAAGGTCCATTTCCTGCCTCCGCTCGCTCCCTTCCTTGTCCTGAGAGAAGGTGACCTCTAGGTCACGATTCACCTGTAAACTCAGCCTGCAAGTGAGACATCCCCCCAGGAGTGCTGAGCATTGTGAGGTTAAGTGGAGGGGTATCCACAGCAGAGCCATGGATGGGACCAGGGTGCTCTGGTCCTGGCGCTGTGGCTATTTCCAGAGGCTGGCTCCAAAAGAGAAGAGAGGAAACCTGGATGTAGGTTACTGGGGGAGTGGGGCCTTGAACCATAGGTGGGATGGGAATTCCAGGGGTGGAACCAGCATAAGCATAGGTACTGAGATGGGGAACGGGCAGCTACTGTGAGGAGCAGATCTCTGTCTGGCAGCACCTAAGGGTGCCAAGGAGAGAGAATGAGATGGAAAAGCTTGAGTATCCAGGTCGTGATGCAACAAGGAAGTCTGGGGATACGCTTTGTAAGACTGGTGTTCACACTCCAGTGCCTCTGAGGAGCCAGAAGGACATTTATCAGCATCCCCGGGGGGGGGGGAGGAGGGGAGGCATGGGCAGCAGTAGGTTCTGTGCTTGCAGAAGGGTAACCTGCTACGTGAATCCATTATAGAAATCCTCAAGATATTCCCGCTGTTATGCAGGAGGCAGTGGTTCTCTCATAGATGCATTAAAACTTGGGTTTCAAGTGGGGATCAGCAGTGTGTAATTCATTTCTCCTGGTGCTTGATCTGAGCTCCCAAGGGAGAGAGCAGGAAGGAATTAGTGAGCTCTGTATTACAACTTAACTGCTTGAAGGAAAAATATTATTCTTTATTGTTAAGCATTAGCTGCTTCCAGTTTTATTAAACTCCAGGCTGCACGGAACTCAGCGTTAGCCTGTTGGAGCTGGCCAGCTTCTAAGGGCCAGGAAACCCTTAGAACTGTCCCACCTCATAAACAGGCCTTGAGAATTCTTACATCTTAGGCATCTGTGCTTGGGTGCAGCCTCCCTGCTGTGGATTCTGCCCTAGCGGTCCCAGGAAAGGCCTCTGCCCAGGAGCTAGGCGGCCAGATCCTCTCCAGAGGTGGAGGGTGCTAGTTCATGTTTTATAGTGTGTGTGTGTGAGGAGGGGGAGAAGGAGGGCAGTTTTCCTTCTAGGGTACTTGCTAGTGCTAGCTGAATACCCTGGTATTTAGCCACACATTTCTCTAGGCCACAGCTTCTCTTTGTTTCCACTCTAGACTTAAGCTCTTGTGTTCCAGAGTGCTGTTTGGAGGGCAAACCCTGCCCTGCCGTGCCCTGCCATGCCCTGCCACCTTCCTTGGATAAGCAGGCCCTGGGCTTCCCAGGGTCCAGGGTGTAGGGTAGAAACTCAATCCAGTCCTTTCTCTATCCATCGTCCTTCATTGCTGGGTCCATGCCCAGGTCCCTGACTCAGGAAAGGCCCAGCTGGACCTATGAAGAAGGCGTGACAATAAGTGCAGTGCATTGGCTGGAGTGTGCATCTTAGTCTGCATGGGATGCTGTAACTCTGAGTAACCTGTATGTGATAACTCCTGTCACCCAAAGTCCAGGGTCTGAGGCCAAGGCAACATAGCCAGAAGCAGAGCTGGCCTACCGGAATCCCCTGTCTGCCTGGGCTTTGTTCATGGGGTGTTCCTGCCCCTCTCAGGTGCCTTTAATAGGCACAGTTAGGGACTAGTCCCCCTGGAGCCTGTGTGGCTGGGCCAGCAGGGCTCTACTGAGCTGGGGACCAGGTGGGACCAGTGGCTTACAGAAGGCATTGTGGTGTTCTGAGCCAGAACAGACCTGCTCTGGTCACTGACTGTTCTCTATTGTCATTCTTGTTCCTCCCTCTGCCCCATCTTGGCAACACTTACCTTGGAAGCATCAGATGTACCTGTCTCCCTCACATGCCCATGTCATTCCCTGCCTAGAGTGCCCACTCTTCTTCATTTGGCTAACTCCTGAGGCCCATTTCATGGCCACCAGGATGCCCTGACCCTCAGGCTGGCCCAGAGCCCCCTTTCAGTATCTCAGGCTCTGAAGTATCTGTCTATATATGCTAGCCACCTGTGTGGTCATTTCCTATGCTCTGTCTCCCTCACAAGGCAATGGCCTGTGATATTCCTTCCTGCATGGGACCCCAAGATGCAAGCTTGGGCCTGCCTCGGGCAGGCTCTCAAGGAAGGCTGGCTAGGGGATGTAGCTGACTGTGCCTCCTTACGTTTTAACCCCACCACGCTTCTCTGGCTACTTCATGCCCATGCTACTGAGCAGCCTGGCCGTCGGCATACAAGAAGTATGGTTTCAGAAGAGAAAACTGAAGCTCAAGGAGATGCCCACTCTGCTGAGACCACGTGTCCAGCCTGCAGCCAGCCTGCAGCCAGCAGCTTTCCTCCTGTGGAGCTCGTCTACTGAAGGGATGGAACGTTGTGTCTGAGGTGGGGCTGAGAGGCTGCCTTGGTTCTGACTGGGACATGGGTCCAGGATGGGGTCAGGAGGCTGGAGGACCGTGTTACACCTGGTTTAGCTAGCTGTTCTGGCCTAACAGACTTCTGGGAACCATTCCAGTGGCTGATCCAGAACCTGCCACACAAATCTGAGTCGTCAAGGCTGGGGAGCCCGTGGGTTCGAGAAGTTTGGGATACTTTTTGGTACAGTGAGGTGCCATTGGACCAGCCAGCGTGGCAATTTGAGACTAGGTTGGCTTCAGTGGTGGCTTCCAAGACTGAATGTCTTTGAAAGATGACACTAGTCTGCCTGGTGAGACCTGAGGCTGTGATAAACCATTACTCTGCCCCAGTTTTCGTACATGCTTCAGTGGATAATAGTAGCTGTGGAGGGGCTAATGGGAGGTGAGGTTGTAAAGCTTTGCCTAGAACATTCTGGGTACCACAGTGTTCTATCAGCATAAAGCTAACCTCTGTTTGCTTATCTCCTAGGACCACATAAGAGCCAAGGAAAGCACTCTGTATGCACTCTATAAAGTACTATGCACCTATGATGGGTGTGCCTTCTTTCAGAAGCCGGAGGCAGGTATTGAGGGATAGAGCCTGGCTCTAAGCAACTCTCTCAGAGCAGAAGAGGTCTGCAGACCCCAAGGCCAAGCTGACATCCAGGTCAGCCCATCACATCAGATCAGTGATGTAAAGAGCTACGGAGTGTTTTCAGGTGGCAGATGCTCCCCGGAGGTCCAGGCCTTAGCATGCTTACCAAACAGTGGCAGCACACCGGGCAGCTCCAGAGTCTGGAAATGGCCACCTGGAAGGCCCAAGCTGGATGATTCTTGTCTCCCAACGGTGTCCTCTCAGAATGACCTTGATCAAGTCAAGGACAGTGATGGCACCATCAGGCAGACTGTTAGAGTGTTAGTGTGTTTACATCACAAAGATGATTGTCACTGTGATACCGTCTCCATAATGCTGGATGGTTCAAACAGATGCTGTGGACATTGGCTCCCACTTGCTGGGCTGAGTAGTGCATTCTCCATGCAGTGGGAAGCCAAGGAAGATTTTGAGCAGAGAAACGATGCAGAAAGGAGGATCCGGTTGACTGGTCTGGCAACATGCTGGAGCCTCATTCTCTGATGCAGTCACCTCAAAATTTGTCTCCTGCTACTTTAAATAGAGCTCTTTCAGATCCTTTCTCTTTAGTTGGAGTGAAAGAGAGATTAGATAAGAAGGAGAACCAGGTTTATGTTAAGAAAAAATCAGGCAGTTGAGGCTGTCAGGCATTTAGTGGGAAAAGTGGAGAATAGGGTGCACACAGGCCAGGGCTTGGTGCCACTGCCCTCACCTCTGGTGTGGGTAGCACCCCTTCCCCCAACTCTGCCACATGACTTTTCTTGGGGAGTCTATTTCTGCTAACCTTAGATAGGAAGGCAATGACAGACAATGAAAGGATTCCACCCAAGCCTAGCACGGTGAGCCAATGAGTTCACTGGGTCTTCACAGGAGTATAAATGGCTCAGAGGCAGCCTTGTTACTGAGAAGTACATCCCATGTGTGTGATGAGACCTGCATCCCAGAGTTCCCTGTTCTGCTTGCAGGTAGCTCCACTGAAGAGTCTTCCCGCCACAGTTTACCACTTACATAACCTGATGGACTTAGTCTGACGAGTTTTTTGCTCATAATCCTCCTCCTGCCCCCAGGAGGGGACATTTCAGCTGTACCACATCACCATACACAACTGCGTATGATAAGCCTTGGGGGTGCTGCCCTGGTGCCCAGAGTAACCCAATATAGGTAACTTCTGTACCTTCAGAGGTGCAGACCTGTGGGAGTGGGTCGAGAATGGAATCTTGGGATGCGGTGGTGACAGCAGAGTGTTGGAACCGACTAAGAAGGGACCGTTTAGAGAACCCAGGCATTCAGTAATGGGAGGGGGCGGTGCAGAAATCAAGAGCTGTTTTTAGCAAATCTGATGCGGAGCCAGTATTTGATTTGATGCTACCCAAGAAGCCAGTGGAAATTCTGGAAGCTGGAAGGGAGGGGGAGCAGAAAGCCAAAGGAAGCGGGTAGGTTGGGAGGGAGCTGGGTGTGTGTGCAGAACGAAAGTCTGTAGGTGCTACATGGTGAGAGATACTGGGCCCGAGTAACAGACAGCTCTGTACCTTGTGGGTGCAGCTGGTGTTGAGATGGAGGTAGGCTCTAGCCTGTGAGGAGGTACAGGGTCCTGGCTTAGATGGGAATGCACATTTGGGGCAGGTTGTGAGTGACAGGGAATGAAGGCATGCAGAGATCCTCATCTCTGCATCACAGAGGTATGAGACAGCCACAGCAGCGAGAAGACAAAGCCTCCACAGAGCGTTCATGAGAACAGTGTAGGTGGTATAGGTGCTGTGGTGCAGCCAGGGTCAGAGTGCTGTGACAAGTCCCCGAACCCTCAGGGGAGCTCCCTGTGGGCCCATACTATGGCCCACCATCAGCTGTGAGCTCCCGAAGCCTCAGCTGACTTTTCTCTGGGTTCCTTGACATCCAGTGCTGGCTGTAAAGGGTGAAGCGCAGGTTGGCAATCTCCAGCAGGCTTAGCCAGGCTGGTTAGCTTCAGCCATGGCTGGGCCACTTTGTACCACATGAAAGCATCATCAGGACCAGGCAGGGAGGGGTGTCTGATGGCACCATGCTGGAGAAGGGTGACTGAGGGGCCCTGATGGGGCTTCAGTCATTCTTATCTGCGACATGGCAGGGCCTACTTCAGAACCAGCTCTCTAGTGATCTCCATATCCCAGTGACCCCCAAATCCTGAGAGAAAGATGGTACCTGAACACAGCAAACATCTCTAGCCTCAATTTCTGTGACCAGAAATGAGCATGAGAGAACAGTTAATAGATACCATCCAGGGGACAGCCAGGTCTTCCGTGAGGCTAAGACAATGGGTCAGAAGCCGTGCATTTGAACTCCTGAGCAAGATGGTGGAAGGAAACCTGCCCAGATGGGACAGACATTGGGAACAGCACATGTACTTCCCACAGCAGCTGTAAGGAAGACTATAACCACTTTAACCGGGTCCTATCTCTTAGGTATTATGTCCTCATGACTGCCTCTTAACACAGATACAGTTGTTTTCCCTGCTGGGCAGGGTGCTTTCCCAAGGCTGTCTAGATAGCAGGTAAAGGAGCAGGTTTGTTACAGGCCCAGGCTCCATGGCCCAATCCTTTGTTCACCCTAGGGCCCACAGTGCCTCTCACCTACTTCCCAGCATTCCATGCAGGGCCTGGCCTGTGACTGCTGGGAGAGCCAAGCAGCAGAATGCCCTTGGGCAGTCACTTTGTTGTCTGGAAAGCTCCTATGTGTCTCTCAAAACCCAGGTCAGACCTTCCCACTTTTGCATTCTTCAGTGTCTCCTTCCTTCTTTTCCAATCTATCATCCAGCCCAGTCTAGAACTCACACCCCTCTCACCTCCTGAATGCTGGCTTTTGTCTTACCCATAATATCGTACCACACTTTCGTCCATCTCTCTTACCTCTTGGTCAGTCGCCGTGATCAGGCTCAGACACTGTTACTCTGTCCTGTTTTCTCTGTCCCCTGGATTATCTCCCCCAAAGCTGAGCCTCCCAAGAAGAGGCTGAATAGCTCACCAGTGCCTCTGGTGCCCAGCGTTGCCTACAGACCAGTAAGGCTCCTTTGGTGGGCTCAGAGGAGTCTCTTCCACTGCCCCCTATTTGTCTTTTTAAAACAAAGCCTACTCCTGGGGAGAGGTGTGGGAGCTGGGGCTGGCGGGAGGTGAAACGAACTAAGAGAAAAGGGGCAGGATTTGGCTTGGCAGAGGGGGCTTGCGTGGGCCTCCTGCTCCCATCTTTAGCCATGTGACTGAGCTGTAGGGCCCCACCTGAAGGACTTGCATGGGACAGTAGGAGCTAAGCGAGGTCAGCCTGGTGTGACAGTGACCTGGAGACGTGTGAATAGAGCTGGTGAGGAGGCCATTTGAGACAGGGTGTTTCTATACAAGTTGTGTTTGAAAGAGTCATGGCTGGGGTCGGAGGAGAACAGCTCTTGGGCCAGCAGTAGCTCTGGTGACACCTGGCTGCATGTCGAAGATGAATGTGGGACAAGATAGAGGTCCCAGCTGTGGTCACTCATGGACATGATAGGGCATGGCTGGGTCCTGCTGGAGCCTGGACATGATGGATGGGACATGCACAGAGGTGAGGGGGTGACTTGTCAGGCAGGAGGCCATAGCAGCCTTCTCAGAAAGGACTCACCGGAAGACCAGGGAGCACACAGGCTCTGTGGGACCTCTCCAGGGGTAATTTTGGCTTGGGTGGGATAGCCACTGATCAGATTGTAAGTCAGGTGTGGTATCGCAGAGAGTGCAGCAGATCAAAGCCAGGGCGATTGGGCGCTGATTAGACCCTGTGAGGAGGCCAGACTCATCACCGAGGAATGCACACAGGCCGGCCCACTGACGGGGATAATAACAGATCACGCTGGCCGCAGACACCGCGGCGCTCAGGACGCAGTCCTCTGCGGCAGGGCAGCCACAAGGAATGGCATGTCTGCAGGCTGCCATGGGAGTGGGGCTCAAGGGTGGGTGGCAGCATACAGGGTCAGCTGCATGGCCAGTGCCCTTGGTGGTCTCTGCTGGCCTCTTTGCAGCCTGTGAGTGGGGACTGTTCTGCCAGCTGCACCTTGGCAGGGATTGGCCCAGTAGCACGCCATCCCTTGTCACTTTTCCATGTCTGCCTGCTCATGGCCTTCCTCTACAGTGTTCCTGCCATGTTCTCTCCAAGGACTCTGCTCATCTCCTCTAGGAAGGCTCTTATGACTGCCCAGGCCCTGTTTCTTCTCTGAGTCCCATGGCCTCATCTTCCCCACGGTGACTTCTTCAGAGACAGTGGGCCTCTCTGTGTCTACTTGGGCATAGAGCAGATGTCCAGCTGGGTTCACAGATTTGGGCAGAGCCATGTCTCTGGAGCCACTATGTCAGTGAAGAACAAAGATGGACTCAGATTGGCTTCCTGCCCTGGGAGAAACCCCAGGACTTTTGTGCAGAGAGGCCACCCAGGTGAAGAAAGACAGGTGACTCCCTACCTTGCTGGTAGGCAGGCTGCATGCAGAGGCTTTGCGTAGAGGAAGAAGGAAGTGGCACCAGGTGGATGAATCTGGACTGGATCCTGAGGGATCAGAGAATGGGCTGTGTTTCAGGGGGCCCTGCAGGTTCTGTGCTGGTGTTTCTGGTTGGCAGGGGAGGAACCGTCAGCTCTGCTGTGATGTGACTTGTACCAGTTATGTCTTGCAGTGTGATGTGAGGTTCCTCTACAGTGGTCCCCATCTGGGTCCAAATGGCTGCTTCTGATCTCCAGCCTTTTCAGCTCAGAGGTTAGGGGAGAGCAGGATGTCCCCTGGGGCCTTCGGCTCTCCATAGGTTGGGCTAGCAAAATGAGCTAGGCTCTGAGGTCTAGGAGTGACTGCCATGACCCAGGAATGTTCTGTGTACAGGTGGTTGCCACTGCCATAGGACCCTCATTTTAGGTCTGATCCCCTCCCTTCTCCAGACCTGCATCCCTCAGCCCTTCTTGCCTCCTCATGCTACCTTCTTGCTCTGTCACAGTCTAGCACTGGCACGGGGGCAATGACAGTGATTGGTTTTAAGACACCTTTCAGGTACTTATTGCAGGCGTTCCCCTGCCAAAGGTCTTCTAAGGAACCATAAGCCCAGCATGGAAACACTCAGGAGGCAGAGAAGCAGGGCATGCTTCTGAGGGAGTGGAGAGAGGGGTAGACACGCCCCATGCTGTACAGGACCTCCTGGAGTTCAGAGAGAAGGAGAACAAAAGCCCCTGCCCTTGGAGCTATAGTGTGGATACTTCAGCTCTCCTCCAGGCCGGTGACTGTCCGGTGTGGGGAAAGGATTCCACTGCAAGCCCCAGCAGAACACTGTTTAGGAAACATGTCTTCATAAACTTGGCCACAGCCCAGCCGGCTGGTGGGTTACAGACCTGCATGTGACTGTACAAAGCTCCCATTCTAATCTAGACCCTGCCTGTGCCCAGAAGCCTCTGTAGCATCCTTAGCACTTGGCCACCCTCTGTGAGCTAGAGAGGCTCTGGGAACTGGTACCAGCCTTCTTCCCAGTCACTTCTCAGGACAGTAACGTGCCTTCCCTGGGCCTCAGACTCACGCTCCTGTCCTTTGCCAGGTTCCTGCTGGGGTTGGAGACCGGAACAAAGGTTGACTCTTGATAGATTGGAGCTGGCTGACTTATAGACATAACCCTCTTTCCCTCTAAGAGGACTGCAGTGGTCCACCCAGCCTAGAGAGGAGGATATGAGGACTCACCTGAGTGGTATAGTAAAGACGAAGGGCTGGGGACTGAACCAGGGTTCTTTGGTGCTGTAGTCTCTGTTGTGGTCTGGAGACTACCTGCCTGACAGTGGGCATCCTTGAGTACCTAATGAGTATAAATCAGTGGTCATGGGTGAGCACAGGAAGAGCTAGGCTGCATGTGGCAATACTGAGCTTCCCTGCCTTCCTTCTTTGCTAAGTTACTGTTTCCTGCTGCCTCAGTGCCTTTGCCCTTAACCTGGAATGTTCTCCTCTCCCCTGGCTCCGGCAGGCTTCGTTCACTTAATATGTACATGCTCAGGTTTCCTAAGCGTCCCCTCCTCATCTCTGATGGTTTTCAGCTTGTATGGAGGATTCTCTGGTTACTCTCCGTGATGGGTCACACCTGAAGTGGCCCCACAGCTCATGTATCGAACACTTGTTTCTCAACTGGTAGGGTTGTTTTGGGGAGGGTATGGAGCCTTTAAGAAGTTGGGGGCTAACTGGAAATAGGTCACTGGGAGGGGGTCCTTGAAGGTTATAGAGCCCAGATCCTCAGTCTGTCCTTTCTGTGTCGTCCTAACCCACTATGATGTGTACAGCTGTTGACAAATGCTCCTGCCACCATGAACTGCAAGACCTGGGTATTCGCAGCCATGATGAACTGAAACTGAGCCAAGATGAATCGTTGCCGTCTTCAGTTGTTTCTGTCAAGCATTGTGGTCACAGCAATGCAAGAGTGATCATTAATAGTCTCTGACACATATGGGTGCTAAGCTCAAGGCCTGTTGGGCCCATCATGAAAGGGGCATTCCTTTCCCGGCCTTAGTCTTCCCATCTGTAAGATGGCAGGTTTGTGGAGGGATCTTTTCTTTCTAGCTGTGATAGCTCAGCCAGCTCTAGTTATGCCGCTGAGAGAGATTCTGTGTCAGCGACAGTGTTCTGCCCCTTCCCTCCTCACCCGGCCTCTGGGTCTGCCCTTATTCTCTGGGAACCAGGTCAGAGGGCAATGGTATAATTCAGTGAGTGAGGCCGGTTACCCTGTGCCTAAGGGGACCAGTACTTATGTCAGTTCCAGGACCTTTGGCATCTCTAGTGAACAGTATCCCCTGTGAGGACTTGTCCAGTAAGGCAGCTTGCAGGACAGTCATGGACGTGCAGTTTGTTTGGGTCTTGTATTGGGAAAGAGGTGACTAGCATACCTATCCCTCCAGCAGACTCTGTGCTCCTCCCGTGGGGCCTCCCATGAGGGACAGGTCCTAGGTCAGTTTCCAACATCATTTAGCCCAGGACTGTCTCTTATGGTCCTGGCCGGCTGGCTGAAGAATGAATGCGGGTTGGGTTGCTGAAGGCTGTAGAGGAGACAGGGGCTCCCCACCTTCACACTAGGTGTCCACACCGGCCTGGGGTGTCCTGCCGACTGCGCCACCTTATCCCAGGTAGCACAGCAATTTCAAAAAATGCCCTTTCTTCTCAGAGAGCTGCTGAATCCTGTGAAAGATTAAGATCACTTGCTGAACAGCCACCATGTAACTGAGTTGGTATGTATACACTCAACACAAGGTGGGAACAAAGGCTGACAGATGCATTTGGGTGCCAGAGGCTCTATGAAGGAGACAGGAAGACCTGTTCCTGCGGGACTTGGAACCTCCATGGGGGAGGTAAGCTCCACCCTAAGTTCCCCGTTCTTTTAGTGTTTGTGTGTATGTAGTATAGGTGTGTGCAAGTGTATGTGCAGGTGTGTACATGTGCTTGTAGAGGTCAGAGAACAACTGTATTTACTGTCCACCACCACTACCCTCCTCCCCTCTCCCACTCCTCCTTTTCCAAAACAGGGTCTCTCAGTGGGCTAGAGCTCACCAAGCCCACTGATCTGACTGACTCCACTTCTCCAAGGCTTGGATTATAGACATATATGCCACCTCACCTAGCTTGCGCTCTCTCTCTCTGTCTCTGTCTCTCTCTCTGAGTGTGTGTGCGTGCACACGTGAGTGCGCGCGCACACACACACACGCGGAAACCAGAGGTCTAATTGAACGCCCCCCTCTATTGCTCTCTACTTCACTGAGAGTCTCCCACTGAACCTGGAGCTCACTGTTTCCTCCAGACTGGCTGGCCAGGAAGCCCCTGAGCACCACCTGTCTTTGTCCCCAAGTGCTGAGTGGGTTGCCATGTAGGCTTTTTTGTGGATACCGGGGATCAGAATGTAGGTCCTTAGGCTGTTTCCCAGGGAGCCATCATGGTTTTAGGGCTCAAACACAGGCTCCTGTGCTTGTCAGGCAAGCACTTTTGCTATCATCTCACCAGTCCACATTTTAAATTCTAAGGTCTTGTGTTCCACGCACTTGAAGCAGTGTGTGTGGGATGGGTAACAACTGCCTAGGGCTCCTCCATCCCTTCTCTTCTTGGCCCCCACCCAACATCCTTGGGAAGAAACCTTGCCCTGGAGCCTGGATATTTCTGAAGTCCAGCCCCTCCTGTTGGTGCAAGATCTTTCATGGCTACCTGTGCTGGGTGAGACACAGCTTGCCCAACTTGCATCCATTTCTCTTCTGCTTAGAGCTCTGCATGAATTCTCCTGAGTCCCTGTCACAGGTCTGGGCCCTTCTCCTGGTTCCTGCCAGTATAATATATTCACCTGCTAGCACCATCCTTGAGCAGCCAGCCTCTGAGGGTATCACAACAGTCCAGTCAGGGAATGAGGAGGTCTTGTCCAGCCTTGGCTCACCATGGCTACTCTCATGGTTCTGTGGTTTCACAGATGCCTTGTAATTTCAGCTCAGAAGCTCTGTGGAGCTGGGGCTGGGAGCCAAGTCCTGTACACCACCTTCTGCTCAGGTATCAGTGTGGCCAATCCCAGACTTGGCAAGCACATGCTATGTCCTTGGTACAGATTATCTGACCAGTGTGACATAGGTAGATGTGGTAGAAGGCAGTAGATGTGTGTGCCACCTTTGAGAAGCAAAGGAAACGCTCTTGTCACAGTGAATCAGCGTCCTCAAGTGGGTGTCATCAGCTCCTCAGAGGGCAGGGCATTACGATTCCTCCCTGCTGCTGGGCTATGGAGAGTTAGTCTTCAGAGACGTTCAGGTATCATTTGCTCATCCATGTACCCATTGCAGCGTGTACTAGAAGCATCTCATGCTGGCCCTGAGGTAGGATTTGTGTGCCTACTGTGTGACTTTCAGAGTCTTGTCTGGTACCAACTGGATGGTACTTCCGCTACTCCACACTGTTTGCAGTTCACAGGGTGCTTTTCCTTTCCTGTGCCCTGAGGGGAAGACAGACTGGGAGGCAGAGTCCCGAAGGCAAGGAGGTTTTATTAGCTCTGAGTTGGAGAGGAAGGAAGGGGCTTTGCTTCTTGTCCAAGGTGACACAGCTCCGTCTAAGCAGAGGTCTGTGGCTGTCCCATGTTGTTCTGGCACTCCAGTCTGGCGCTGGTGCAAGCGAGTGGCAGGCTGGGTACTCATGCAGCATCTGGTTCTTGCCAAAAACCCTGTATTTGTGGATAGAGCGGTAGATTTTTTTCAGTCTTTCTGGGCTCTGTGTTCTTATCTGCGGCATCGACATAATGGTCTTTGCTTACAAGGACATGGCTGTTTTATACTTTTTTTTTTTTAAATTAGCAGACACTCGTTAGACAACCTTTGAATGAGGTGGAATCCTACCCCTCTCCCTCCTTCCCTTCTTCCCTTCTTCCCTACTCCTTTCCCTCCCTCCTCCCCTCCCTCCCTCTCTCCCTCCATCTCACCTTCCCTCCTTTCCTCTCTGTGGTAAGCTTGCCTCATACCAAACTATAGGCTGGACACTGAGAACCTGGAAACCCAGTGTGTTCCTGCTCTTGGGAAGTTCAGAGACAGACGTGGTTAAGGAAATGAATACTTTTCATCTCAGTGTTCTGTAAGTACATGAGGGCCCTTCCTCAGGTGGGGCTGCCTCTAGTAGGAGTGAAGGTAGGAGATCATCACTAAGGGTTTCTCTCCGAGAAAAGATCAACGACTTGCGATTGAGAGAGCCGTGGCAAGTGTGGGCTGGCACCCTCTGCTGAGCAGCATGTCCAGTGGCCCAGACTTCTCTGTACCCTGCTCTGCAGCAAAGGTGTGCTCAGGATTACTGTGAGGCAGCTGGTCAGTTTACTGTGGCCTTCCTCAGGTGCATGGCTAAGGGTTAGAGTCAGTCTGTGCTTCTAGAGCCCTGGTTCTTTCTGAGAGGCCATGCCTCTCATTGCTCAGGAGGAGTAGGGCTGGGACTCAGGGTGCCCACACAGGAGAGTTGGGCCATCTGTGGTTCAGGGTGCAGGGAGTCTGGGTCCTGGGGTCCTCATGAGTCGTTCTCCATGGTGTCCCACCTCCGGCCTGCTGAGGCTCCTGCCCAAGCAGCAGATGCTGCGGTTCTGACATTTAGCCTCACATCTGCTTTCTCTCCTCCTTTCATCTGAAACCCAACCAGACTGTCTCAGTAAACAAGCAGTAAATTCAACAATACGCTCTTTTTGAAATGCCTTGTAGTTATTTTAAGGCTATTTGGAGATTTATTTTAAAATAAATAATTGTGGGCTCTGCTTCCAGAGTCATCCAGCTGCTGGGGGCACCTGTGGCTGCTGCCTCTTGTCTATTCTAGTGAACCCTGTGCCTCCCACCAGTGTCCTGCTGGCCTTTGGGGGAGGTAAGAGGAGGTGGACAATCATTCCTCCTACATCCAAACTCCTGCTGCATCTGTGCCTCAGTAGTGATGAGTGCAATGGCAAGAAACCCCATGCCCTGAGGGAGACAGACTGGGAGGCAGAGTGGTCTAGTTTTCTTTCTGTTGCTGTGATAAAACACTGTGACCAAAAGCAACCCGGGAGAGGAAAGGGTGTTTGGCATACACTTGCGTGTCACAGTCCATTGGTTGAGGGAAGTCAGGGCAGGGACTCAAGCAGGAGCCTGAAGCAGAAACCATGGACTAACACTATGTGCTGGCTCACTCGCAGGCTCATGCTTAGCTAGTTTTCTTAAGCAGCCAGACGTCATCTGCCCAGAGACTGGTGCTGCATACAGTGAGCTGGGCCGTCCTACATCATTTCACTGTCAAGACAATCTCTTACAGACATGCTTACAGGCCATCCTGATCTGGACAACCCCTCAACTGAGATTCTAGTCTCATGTAACTCTAAGTTATGTCATGTTGATAGTTAAAGTCAGCTAGGATGCCCCATCCCTTTTTAACTTTAACACATCACTTTAAACTATAACTGTTCAGCTCCTTACCCCCATCTTATTTAACATAATACAAAAAACCCTAAAGGTTCCACAGTCTTTAAGACTTTCAACTCTTTGGGTGTGAGGGTGAGCTGGCTTCTGACATTGGTCACCCTGTTGATCGCCAGGATTGACTTGACTGATCTAGAGGCGTCCTCTTCATATGTGTCCCTCCTAAAGCTGCCCACTGTAGAAGAATATACAGGCATCCGTGATCCCTGGGAGAACCTCCAAAAAAAAAATCTCAAGAATTTCAATATTTTTGAAGTCCAAGGTTTTGCAGGGTGTGGTGATGCTCCCCCTTAATCCCTGCACTCAGAGACCAGCAAATCTCTCAGAGTAAGAGCCCAGCCTCCATAGATTCAGGTCAGCTACAGCTGCTTGGTGAGATCCTAGCTCAACAAACAAACAAACAACCCCTCCCCCCCAAACAATCCACTGAGATATCTTTAAAAATCCAAAATCTCTTAACCGGGCTTCTATGAAATAAGAAATAGGTTATAGATACTCATTCTAAAGGGAAGAACTGAGCATAAGATCAATAGATTAAAGAAAACAAACTCCAGGTGTAGATTTACATTTTTACCTTGGCACAGCATCTGGAACTCATGATCTTCTGGGCTCCAAAGGGCTTGGACAGTCACACTTCCTCAGCTCCTGTGTTCAGAACACACAGCTTGTCTCAGGCATATGCTTCATACTTGGCCCTGTTTTTGGCAAATATCCCACAGTTTCAGCATCTCCAATATCCTGGGGTCTTTACTACAGTTGAGGCCGTATCTTTACCAATGGGCTTTCCTGGCGTCTCTTCAGGAATTCTGATCCTACCACAGAGTGCCAAGCCTCATCTTCTCTCCCTGGCCCTGTCAATCCTGTGGTTTTTATGTCTTCAAAAAAAAAAAAAAAAAAAAGTACGATTTGAGTGACTCCTACGCACTGCCAGGTCAGCTCTCAGCTTGAGAAGTAGCCTCCTCCACACCTGCCATGACAGTTTCTGCGTGCTGCCCACTTCCCTGTTCCAGTGATGCATAGATTTTACCTCCACGATGCTAATCTCTTATTAACCACACCTAATTATTTATCCCTAGCTGGTTAGCACACACAGATGCTAAGTCTAAAATATCACACATGTGGTGCCTGCCCCAGTTCTGATGGGAGTCCTTGTTTCCCTTTGGAACCCCCCACTCCAGGCTCCTGTCGTCCGTGTTCTTTCAAGCTTCCATAAGAGTGGACTAGGACTGGAGAGGTGGCTCAGTGGTTAAGAGCACGGACTGCTCTTCCAGAGGTCCTGAGTTCAATTCCCAGAAACCACATGGTGGTGTAATTTACATTACAAATTTACATTACAAATTTACATTACAAATTACATCTGTAATGGGATCCAGTGCCCTTTTCTGGTGTTTCTGAAGACAATGACAGTGAACTCACATACATTAAATAAATAAATGAATAAATAAATAAATCTTAAAAAGAAAAGAAAAAAAAAAAAGCGGCCCATTAAGCTCTGCCCACAGCACTCAATGGCTTCCCCAGCCCAAAGTTCTAAATATTTCATAAAAATTTTATAAAATAAAATATGACTTTATCCACGGCATAAAAGCCAGATAGTCAGGTTCGTCGTGATACAGCCCACTTGACTGCACCCCTTTCTGCTGTACTTCCCTTGAGTTGCTGTGAGAAAACTCTGAGCAAATGCACCTTAGGAGAGAACAGGATTTATTTAGCTAAAACTTCAAGGCTATAGTCTGTCACTGAGAGAAGTCAGGGCAGGAGCTCATGAAGTGACTTGACTGGAACTTGAAGGAGTAACACTTCAGTGCTGGCCTGCTTATGGCCTCAGGCTTAGCTGGCTTTCTTATTCTATCTGGCCATGGGATGGTGCCAACCACTGTGAACTGGGCCCCTCTACACCAATAACAGTCAAGACAGGCTCCCACAGGCTTGCCAGTAGGCCTGTGTGATTTGGATAATTCAGCTGGGGCTCTCTTCTCAGGTAAGTCTAGGCCAGGTCAATTTGACAGAACTAGGTAGGACAGATGAGTTCTCTGGCTCCAGAAGGTTGGGGAAAGAACAACAGGGCTTGTTTCAGATTTGTTCCCAGAAGCAGGCCACAGACCCACCCCACTGACAGAAAGAATCAGAAAGTTGGTTCCAAAGGGGCCAGATGGAGTCTTCTAACTGGGAGGGGTTCCTGGAGACCAACCTGTCCACAGTTTTCTCCCTACACTCTCTCCGCAGCTGCCCTAGACCAAGGGACCTGTTTCCCTCTTGTTCTGCTTCTGACTGACCGGTTACCACTCACTGGGGTCTCCCCTGAGCACTATGGCCCTGGAACCTGGAATTTCTAACTTTCAGGAGAACTTTGTCTAGGAAAGTCTATGCTTGTGCTCCTACCCTCATTACAAGTGACAGATTCTCCTCACAAACATGGACTAGAACATATCGGGAGGGCTGAGGCCTGGTTTCCTTCCCAAAGCAGGCAAGCTATTAAAACGTTCAGGGCCTCGGCTTCTCCGTGTGGTGGGGATGGACAGCAGTGGCTTATTTCCAGGTGCTACTTTCTAGGTTCTGAGAACTGGGAGCTGCTGTTTCTATCTGAAGACCCTTGGCCAACTGTCCACTGACAGGACCCTCTAGGAGTCCTGTGCTGTGGGAGTGTCTGTATTTCTCTGCCTCTGGGCACAGGCAGAACTGGGCTCCTGACCCTAGGCTGTCCACTCCATGTATTTCCCAAGGAGCTGGGGCCAGGGAACAGTGGAGGAATCCCACACCATGGGGATGCTTTCTTATGCCAGGCCCTTCAGAGATGTTTATTTCCCCCCACAACTCTGGCACGAGGAGACCATTGTTCCCATTTCATACATGAGGAGCCTAAGGCCAGCTTGGAAGGTACATGGAAGGCCAGCACCAGAGGCCAGCTCCTCCCTTGAGAAGGAGGAAGACCAAGAACCCTGAGATGGGCAGTTCTTAGCATGGAGAATTGTGTGGGGGTGTGTGTGTGTGCAGGGATGGCGTGAGAGCAAGCGAGAGACAAGGGTGCTCCTGGCGGGTGCCTAGGCCTGGATCCAAACAGAGTGAGGCCCAGACCTTGGGAGACGTCTGGTCTGGGTCCTTCTATTTATTTGCACATCACCAGATGTAAACTAATTTGTTTAGCAAGAAAAAAACACATTTTTATTGCCTTTAAACTGGGCTGTTTCCCTCTGGCTGGCTGTCCTGCACTGGTAGACTGGCCAGGAAGCAGAACTTTTGGGAACAGTCTGAGGTGAGGTTGAGGCTGCAGTGTCTTGCGTGGGGTGTTTGTCCACAGTGGTTCCCTAGAAGCCCCTACCCTGCCGCAGCAGCCCACGCATCTCCAGCAAGCCGCAGGCTGTGCTGTGTCCTCATGTTCTCTTTTGGAGGCTCGTGCCTAGACTCCCAAGAGGAAGCCGGTTTGGTTCCTCCGGCTCTGCTTATTTTGACAAGTGACGGTGTCCATTGTTAACCATCCCACCATACCTCATAGATAAACCACAGTCTTAGTCAGACTGTCAGCCCCTTGTGTGAAGCTTATTTCTGTCGGGGCTCCTGTTTGGTGTGGCAGAAAGTGAAAGGCACTTTAAAAATAGAAGGAAGGAGCACTCATGGCACTTACTGTGTCTGCCTGCTGCTGGGTTAGGTCCCTGCTATAGGTCGACTCTGCAGAATAGGGGTCACCGTGCTCGCTTTGCAGGCAGTACTCACAGAGGCCCAGAGTGGATAAATGTGAAGGCTGGTTTGTGCAGAGGCCACTCCTCTCCTGAAGCAAGCGCTCCAGAGCAAGCACCTGGAGAGGTTCTCAAAGCTCTGGGTGGAGGTGGAGGCAGGGAGATGCCTTGCCTGGGCCCTTAGAGGGCGCTAGAGGGCATGCTGTGAGCTTAGAATGGGGTTTGGGGGAGAGGGAGGGTTGCTTCTGACCCCAGGACCCAAGCCTGGCAAACTGGAAGGGCGGTTCTGTGACTACATAGGGACCAGATCCCTGCTTGATCATCTCAGTTTTCCCTAAGGGACCGGTCTATGACTGGGATGGTGCTTGAGCTTCTGCTCTACCGGGCGTGAGGTCTTTTTCAGTGAGTGTCCTGGGAAGTACAGGGGAAGTGGGTCACCATGGGACCGGTGCAGGGTGTCTGTGGATGCTGTTGAGTCTCTTAGTATGAGGTTCCTAGCTGGGTGCAGTGCCAAGGTGTAGGCAAGGAAGTTGAAAGAGGAAGGGTGGGCTCAGAGGTGGGCAGCTTCCAGGGGAAGGGAGCTGTGACCAGCACTCAGTCTACACAGAGGAGACCCAGCTGGCACAGAGAAGGTCTTCCACTCAGGCCTGGGCTGCTGCTTGCCAGAGGGTAACCAGGAGTCTGGCCCCACCCAAGGTCTTTTCCTATCCCTGTCCCTCAAGTGGAGCCACAAAGTTTGCACGTCAAGCTCGTGGTGTGGGGTGTCCCAGGTTGCTTCTTCCTGTAGGCTTGATCTAAACCTCAGACCCCAAACCAGAGCAAACGGTGCTAATTTGCTGAATCCCAAACTGAACCCAAGGATTAATTTTTTGTACCTGAACCAAGTCTATGATTTCTTGCTGAAAATAAAGAGAGAAGGTTCTATTTAATTTAAAGTCTAACTGCCTTTTCTTGTCCTCTGCTGTCGCCCGGAGCTGCTTGGATGAGGTCCTATTGGCTGTTGGCTCTGGGTGATTCTACAGGCTGGGGTGGGGGCTGGGGGGGGCGGAGATTACAGTCCCCATTGAGAGCTTTTGTGGGCAGGTTTGGGGGGAAGGTAGTAGACAGTGTTAGCCCAACAGAAGCAGCCAGAGGGCTGATTGGAGTCCGGGTCTTTCTGTTCCCTGCCTGTGTAGTAAGTAAGCTCTCTGGAGCTGGCCTGTTGCCTGGAGTGAGTGGGGCGGGAGGTCTGTGCGTGAGGTCAACCACACAAACTGATCTGAGTGATGCTACCCTCCGCATGGCTTCTTTTTGCATTATCCTCTTGGGCTTCCCCGTAGAACAAAGGCAAGTTAGAGTGTCCTTGTCGGCTGTGGGGCATCTTGGTCCCTTCATTTGAGGCTGAGCCAGGTACAAACCCAAGCTTCGATACAAGGAAGCAGGGAGGGTATGGGTGGGATACAGGAGTCTGGGTCTGCTCATCCTGTTTCTCTGTGTGCCTCAGGCAGGTCACTAAACTTCTCTGAGCCTCCTTTTAGGCATGGAAAAGATGGCTTAGTGACTAAGGGTGCGCTCATAGTGTTCCTCCAGAGGACCCAGGTTTGGTTCCCAGCACCTACATGATGCAGTTCACAAACACTCTAACTCCAAGTCTGGGGACTTCCAACGTCTTCTGCATTGGCAGGCACCAGCGTGCATGTAGAGCCCATAAACTCACACATCACACACGCACACCTAAATAAAAATAAATGACTTTTCAAAAACCAGAAAAATAAGATCCTGAGGTACTAATTGTCTTGTCCTAGCTAGGGTTCGGGCCACCAGCATGGAGTAGCATACAGGAGGTACTCAGAGAGCAATGGCTGTGTGAGTGCAGGAATGAGAGGCTCAGGGAAGAGGCTGTTTGGGGAATTCCAGGTCACTGAAGTTATGTAGACCCCACCTCTAACCCTAGTCCAGCAAAAGTGGGGGTATCCGAAAATCAGCTGTTACTAGGTGACAGGCTTTGTGCTTCAGCCTGACCTTCAGCCTGTGTGAGCTCCTGGCCTGACACTATTGAGCAGTACTAAGTTAGCAGTACTAGATCATCGGTACTGGGTCAGTAGTACCAAGTCAATAGTACTATATGCTGACACTCTTGCCATGGCCACGGTGCAGGAGGGGTCTCAAAGTCTTTTTGCTTCAACTCCCCCTGGCTCCTGGAAGCTTGGCTTGCCGCATTCTGCTGGGATGACCTCATTCTGCTGGGATGACCTCAGGCCTCAGTCTTTCTTCTGTAAAATAGAGCTGCCAGGTCCCTTCTAGTGCTGTAGGGTTATGATCTGGCATCCTTTAATGGAGACAGCATTAACTCAGTCTCAGAGTGCTGTGCTGAAGCCCTATGTTTTGCTTGTCTGCCTCCATCAGCCACTTGAGCATTGCCTTGCAACGTCTCTTGGAAGAGTGGTTCTCAACCTTCCTAATGATGCAACCCTTTAATATAGTTCCTCATGCTGAGGTGACCTCCCATTATAAAGTTGTTTCACTGCTACTTCATAACTGTAAATTTGCTGTTAGGAATCATAATGTAAATATTTAATATGCAGGATATCTGATGAGCATCCCCCACAAAGGGATTGCAACCCATACATTGAGAACTGCTGTCTTGGAGGTCATGGGCCTCTGTCCTGGACCTGGGCTGGATATGCCATGGTGTCCCCATCAGCGTTTCACAGGGCCACAGGACTCTGGGTCAGACAGGTACCAGCTCTGCATGCCTTGGGAGCACAGTTACCTGGTTTCTGTCCCCAGAGGCAGAACCTGAGGCACCAGGAACTGAAGTGACTCAGGGCTGTGACTGCTGCCAAGGGTTCTCACCTCCCAGGGCTGGAGGCTTGCTCACCCAGTTCCTGGGCGCTATCTCCATTGAGCCTCTACTTAGAGCTAGGCAGGCCTTGAGAATTGTTCTTTCTGGCTGTTTCCAAGATGTTGGCTGTAACCCACACTTCAGGTAGTGCCGGTCCAAATCACCTTGACCCAGGTACTTTGTAGTTTCCTCTTCCCAAGGTTCCTTTCACTATATCCCTGCTGAGTAGCTGGCCACAAAGGCTTCTGTGTATCCTTCAGATTGTCGCTGTCCTGCTTGGCAGAGGGATATGTAGGGTAGAAGGGGGTTTCTTTCTTTCTCTGGGAAAAATTAGGCCCGTGTAGTTGGATTTCATCTTTCTAAAAAAGTATGTTTGCCTGTGCAGTAAAATGATAATGTATGCCACTCCGTCCCAGCCCCTGAGCCAGGAGACAACTGAGAGGAAACCCAGTGTGTGGGGAGAGTGTAGGCTTCTAGGAGTGCTGGGTGTCCACAGGGAGGGGCCTTGGGAGGCTCCCAAGAGGTATGCCTGAGAGGCAGAGTCAAGGATTGAAGCCAGCTTCCCACCTCTCTCTTGGGCTGCTTGGCTCACTCTCTCCCTGAAGCATTCTGAGAAGAGTGGGCTGATTTTCCTGAGACAGGCCATTGTCTTGGAGGTGGCCCCGATGCCACTCAGACTGTTTCAGAGCCATAGCATCCCGGCTCCATTGAAAGGTTGTCTAAGCCATGTCATTGATGTCACAAGAAGTATGGTGCAGTGGCCATGGGCAGAGTTATAGCCATAGGGTGACATGTTCCCAAATGGAGTATGTGATTAGGGAGGCAGAGCTCATGGGGATCCAGACAGAACGGGGCTTCCACGTCGTTGGCGCCACTCCGCCTTTATAGGCAGGCAGTGGCAGGGAACACACAGCACTTGCCAGCTCGGGTGATAAGGCTCTGGTGCTGGAGTGGCACGCTGGGCTGTGTGCCTCGGCTGTGAGGTGGGGGGAGAGAGGAGAGCAGAGCTGCTGCAGATCCACACCCTCTTGCTTCCCTGGGCACACCGACCCCTACCAAATCCAAGCTGCAGGACTGCCTTGAGGGTCTGTAAGTTAAAGACCTTCAGGCGACCCTAACATACCTATCAGGCTAGGAGGGTAGGATTTGCCTTGGCAGAGAGGCCTTGCTGCCTGTCCAGCTCAGAAACCTGAAGCTGAGCACGTGGCATTGCTACTGGGCCCACGGCTAAGAAAATAGTCTAAGGAGAAGGGGCATTCTGGGTATAAAGGGAACAGGGTGACTTTTCTGCAAAGGGAATAGAAAGGAACCAGGGAAAGCTTCCTGGAAAAGGTGACTTTCTTGCTGGACCTTGAGAGAGGTATGAATGTGTCAGCATTCACAGGAATGTGAGAGGCAGGGAGACAGAACTCCATCTAGCTGAGTGGGGCCCGACGGTGCAGTGGTTCCATTCTATACATGAAGGATGGTGGGGCTTGGGCCCCTCCCACGTTCCTCTTTACTCACTCAAATTCATGACCTCTTTTTCATTATTATTACACACACACACACACACACACACACACACACACACACACACACACTACCTGCTGAGTCTGTTTAGTGTTCCTTGTGTGTATATGATTTCAGGGCTTCCACTTGGTATTGGATAACCAGTTCTGTGGCTCATCCCTGGCAAAGACTAATTCTCCCTCTTTGAGCAGGCATGATTTGCCTGCAGTTCTTTGTCTAAGGATGATGGGGTCCCATGGGATTCCCCCCTTCTCTGTAAGCATGTCTATTGGTATTGTCATTGTTCGGGCCTTATTTAGGCTGCTGCAGTGTTGAGGTATAATGGGTGTTGCTTCCTGATCATTTGAAGGAGACAAAACTCCCATCAGACTTCCTCATCCACTGGGTCTTACAGTCTGTCCACTCTTTCTTCTTCTGTGTTCTCTGAGACGCAGGTACCAAAGTTGTATTGCAGATGTATCTGTTGGGACCAGGCATCCATGATCAGTCCATCTCCATATTTTACCCAGTTGTGGTTCTCTCTTATTTTCTGCTGCAGAGAGAAAATTTTTTGACAAGGGGCGAGAGCTACACTTGTCTGTGGGTGTAAATATCTAGTCTGTTGTTAGGAATTATACCGGTCTAGTAAAGAGGCAGCAATGGGTTCTCTTTTGGATTCCATGATGTCACTAGCGCCGGATGTTAGGTTTCTAGTAGCAGGCATGATTTTCCTCCTGACAAGCAGGCTGTAAGTCTACTTCAATGGCTGCTGGTTACCACCAAGATATGAGTGCCACTATTGCACCTTTAGGGGTGCGGATTGTTGTTGTGGTTCATAGGCGTCATATCTAGGTAGGACTGTTCGTTGTTTCCTTCCCATGGCAACTTGCATAGCATTTTCTGGTACTCTGGAAGCTAGTCCTGGGGGAGGAGGCTGATCATTCTATTCTTGCTGATGCAAAGGGCCTCTTTTTCAGGGGTATCATCCAGGCCATCACTGGGTCTATTCTTATTATGTGGGGTACCCAGGTCCCTTTCCAGATATAGTTTCATATGACAGGCAGCCCAGCTGGGCTCTGCAGGATAGGTTTTGTGCCTGGACATTTTTTCTTCTAATAGAAGTATTTTGAGAGCTCATTACCATGTTGACGCCGCACATAGTAAGCATGTGGTCCTTCACAGCCTTCTACTTGCTAGAAATATTGACAGCTGTAAAGAAAGGTTCTACTCTCCTGGTTTCATGTAGTTTTAAACAGTTCTCCGCTGGCAGCTGTCTAACAATTCAGCAGTGACTAACTCAGAATGAGATGCATTCTCTCATAAATTCCCCCCCACAAAGACAACATTAGTTTTGCCTGCATGTGCTCTCTTCTGACCTTGCTCACATGTGTGTTTTAAAGAGAGCTTGAGTCATTTGTAGATCTTGCTGGCTGGGTGGTATGTTGGGTGCCGGAGAGCAAAGATGATCATGGCACCTTGGAAAACACTTGGGAAAAGAGCATTCGAATGTGACTAGACTAAGTCAGGTTAGTCTTCTGGGAGCCTCACAGAGACAGGAGCTTGCTAGGAGAGCTCAGAGGCCAGCATAGAGTGTGGTGTCCAGCGTGGATCCAGGGATGAACCTGACTGGGGCAGTGAGGGAATGCAGAAAAGACAAACACGTGTACATGAACAGGAAGGCTGGGATTGGGTGGACTAGGCTTTCTAATGGAGAAGCTACAGCTCCCTGCCCATCATGTTTAATAGTTGAATAGGGATATGGGGTTTCTGTATGCAGCTGAATGAGGTAGGGTTACTACGTACGTACGTACATACATACATACATACATACATACATACATGCGTGGAGGCATGGTTATTATATACAGCTGAACAAGGAGACAGGTTTAGCTCGTCTCATTAGGAGGATTCTTTGTAGGGAGCAGTCTTCAGGCCTTCAATATCTGGGGAGAAAACTATGTTGGATATTTTCTGCATACACTATCAACATCCCCTACCCAAGGGAGACTTTGCCATCCTTCTGAGCCTCACGCCAGGGAGAAAGTTTTGCCACTCCCACCGGGTTGAATCATTGGAGTAGTCGGTGTGGCTGTACCCATGGCGACAGCACACAACTCAGGATTTTGTTCACTCTCCCTTGCTCCCCACAGTGGAGAATTTGGACATCACTGTGGGGCTTGACACTTTTTCCTACCAGATTTAATTTAGCTGATGTCCTAGGATGAGCTGAAAATTATCTTCCATTTAGAAAATTAAGATACAGGACCATATAATCTTTTGTTAACTAATCTACTGTGTGTTGAAATCTGGGTGTCAGGAAGTGATGAGAGAGACCCTCCCTGGCTTTGAGTAACCAACAGCCTTCCTCTTAAGACAGCATGAATGTCTGAGATGATTACATCAAGAGGTTACAGGGCTTAAAAGGAGGATATACGGTCTGGGTTTGTGGAGTTTTACTCTGGGAGATGGACGATCCAGAGGCCACTGACTCATCTGCAAACCTTATGCAGCACAAGCCATCATCTGACTGACTGGGTGCTGTGGTCCCTCAGTGAAGAGGTGAGTTCAGACTGGGGATCATCGGGTTCATGCTGGCTGAACCTTTTATTTTAAAAAAGAGATTTTATTTATTGTTTTGTGTGTATGTTTATGTGTGTGTGTGTGTGTGCCCACATTTGTTTATGTGCACCACATGTGTGCACTGAACCCTTTGGTCAGAACTGGTTTATCTCTGAATCTGAAGGTCTGGTCCAGAAATGGGATTCCTGTCTGTGCTGTGGCTGCTTGGCCATTTCTATCTTAGGGCTGAGTCATTCGGTTAACAAATCAGACCAATAATCCCCACATGTTGTCATGGAGCCTGTACAACATCAAGTGTCTGCCACAAATCAGACCAAATACTGTCAGCTGGCCCCACTGGGCCATGAGCTGCCTGGTCATTGTGTCTTTGGTGAACAGACATCTTCCTTCCAGAATCCATGCATGTGAAGACTTCTCTGCTCACATAACAGATGACCCACTTGGGGCTAGGCTGGGGTTAGTTGCTAGCTGCTGCCTGGGATGTGTCCAGCTTGCTTTCTGATGGCCTTAGCCCTCACACACTGCCTGGCACAGAGGAGATGCTCAGGTGGTATTTGTGAAATGAGGGACTAAGAAGGAACTGGTCCATCCTGGAGATACGGGTAGAGGGGCCAGGTTATCACCCAGCCTTGTCAGGTAGGAAAGATCCCCCCTTCCATCCACCTGCCTGTTGCTGAGCCCCTACTGGAGTCCTGATCCTATGCTGTGAGATGGGTTCATAGAGGGGACTCAGGTGACCATAGAGGGGTCTGTTTAGACTGCCTCTTCTTGAGGGTGCTCTTGTCTGTGCAGGACACTTGGGCACACCTCTCCATGGCCATGCTTCCAAGATAGAGACAAGTTCAGAACTCTGGTGAACATAGAAGAAGCCTGGATGAAGGGCCCCAGCAGACTAAGGGAAATAGATCAGTTTAGCTAAAGACCATCTGAGGGGACATCCAGGCACAGTGCAGGGGCTTAGTCTGCTGTGTGACCTTCAGCAGTGTTTCTGAGGCCTATCCATACAGTATAAATATTAGGAAGGTCAGGTGGTCCTGGGTACCAACACCATGTGGGAGAAAATGCGCTGCAACCTTTGCAAATCACAAATAAGAAAATGTTCCATAGGCCAGTTAATTGGGAACATTTTCTTGTTTGCAGTTCCCTCTTTCCAAATGCCTCTGGGTTGTATCAGGTTGACATAAAACTAGCTTGCATCAGCAAGTGAGCAAGGGTATACGTGTTAGCCACACAGCCTATACCTGGGAAGCCCAGGGCCATCTTGGCTGAAGGTTGGTCCCCAGCTTTCAGGAGCACCTGGTGAGAAGGACAGAAGGAAAGGCTACAGTTTGGGGCATTGGGAGGGAACCGAGTCTAATCACTGGTCCTGAGGCTCCCTGTGTGGCTGGAAGACCCACAGATGGGAAGGGGTTGGAAAATGCTGCTAAGGGCATGGGGTATACAGAACTGTTTCCTTGGCCTAGGGCTTCCTTAGGCTTAGGCCCTTTTTGCTGAGTTTCAGATGATTTGGGGGAAAATATTCTAGGCTGGATCCTTAGGAAGGATCAGAGAGGTGGGAAGATGAGGTTGTAGAAGAGACAGACTGGAACCTGAGGGGACCTGAACTACACCCAACCCCTAGAATCATTGTCAGGCAGGGAGACTTGGGGATGTAAGTCAGAGTGGCTGTCATTGATTCAGAAACATAGCTTTCATCTCAAAAGGGAGAATAGGTTTTTCTGGATCCAAAAACGAGTGACCATGCCCTCAAAACACAGATCCAAGTCTCCCTAAATTCTGTGTTCCAACATGGTAACTGAGTGATAGGATTCTATGGTCAGGGAACAAAGAAAGTCGTGATTCAAGACACCTTTTAAATACATTGATGGAGCCATTAGCCAGGTTAAAGCCAAGTGGGTGAAAGCTCTGCATAGGCTTCCAATGTGACTCCCTCAAACTCCTGGTTGGTGGAGGAAGCTAATGGTCTGTTTATTCATTCCAAAAGGTTTTATGCATTAGTCACAAGGACATTAGGCCAGACACAGAGATGGGCAAGGAGTGTCTATTAAAGGGGCTGGAGATAGCCCAAGGGAGGTTGTAACTGGACTCTAGAACTGCAGCATCCCAATGTCTCGTCTCCACAGCCATTGAAGTTATAATCAGCCTGCAAAAGGTCCAGTGTCAAGTTGGACCACATTTGTTCACACTGGCCTGTTCCTGTATGAGCAGTGCCCAGACCAGCGTTATCCTGTCTAGGAGTCTGAGGCTTCAGACACCGAGTCCATGTAAGAAGCATTCGGAGTCTCGTGAGCTGGTGGGGGAAAGAGCAGGTGAGCTGTGGAGACTGGGCAGAGTTGCTGTCAAGAGTGGCGTGTGAAGAGCGGGTGTTCCGTGAGTGACAGGCTGCTCCTGGAGGGTTGGCGCTGGAGTAGAATGGAGACCAGCCACCCGAAAACCAACTTTCTAGATGGGGGGTGGTCACAGCTTAGCTTTCACACTGCCTGGCTGTGTAACCCCAAGCACACTATGGCTGTGTTCTATGAAATACATAACTGAGAAGTAATTACTGAGGAGTGTTGGAAGGACTAACTGGCAACCCCGTCTTTTCCCTGAGTCTGTTCCACCAGGCTCCTGTCCTGAGTGTGTCACCAGAACGAAGTTCCCTCATCATACCCAGCAGAGACCCAGGTGCTCATGCACCTGGTTGACACACTAACTTGGTTTGTGTTCAGGACATGTAGTTTCCCTCTCCCTGGTAGCATCTCTTCCCTCCACTGCTACTCTTCAGCCTCTTTTCCACAGGGACACGGGCTGCAAGGGTGCCAGCCCTGTCTAAAAGGCCCCTCCTACAGATCTTGGACATTCATTCATATTTGCATATAATTTGCTTAATCCCCAATTAGTTTCTCCTTTTTTGGCCTCACCTCTGAACTACAGACTTCTCTGACTTTTAGTTGCATGTCTAGCAAATATCTCAAGCCTAACTCATTTCTAATCAAGCCACCAGCACCCTAACCCTGTTTCTCTGTTCCTGCTATTTCCCCATGGCCCTGTCTTTGCTCTTCTACGCCTTACATCTGACTCACCCTGAAATCTCGTTGACTCTACCTTGACACTAAGGGCTGGGTATGACTTGTTTTTTCGGTCAGTGTCCTGGCCGAGCCAGCATCATGCTTACTTGGATACGTTTCCTGGAATCTCCTGTTCAGTTTTCCTGCCTCCCTCCATCTTGGCTTCTCTGGGGCTGAGTCTTAGTCACACACAAACTCTTGCAGTGTGAGCCACAGTGCTTGCGGTGGTGACAGCAGCCGTGCCTTCCCTTGTGCGCTCTGATCTCCCCTTGAGCATCCACCCTGTCCTCCAGACTTGTCCTCACACGATGCTTAGCTGGTTAACGAAGTGCTTGGCGGGCGTCTTGGTTACGTTTCTATTGCTGGGGCGAAACCCCATGACCAAAGCAACACAAAAGAAAGCATTTTACTTGGGGATTCACAGTGCGAGAGGGTTAGAAACCATGACCATCATGGCAGGGAGCATGGCAGCAGGCACAAGACAATCATGAGGCTGAGAGAGCTAGCTGGTAATGGTAATGGCATGGAGTTTTGAAACCACAAAGCCCACCCCTTGGTGATACACACCTCCTTCAAAGAGTCCACCGTCCTAAACCTTCCCAAACAATTTTACCAACTGCTGACCAAGTCTATGAGTCTATGGGGGCCATTCTTCTTCAAGCCTCCACAGTGGGTGACATGAGTCACTGCAGGTTGGTAGGCCCATATCGAGACTGCTTGCTGCATCTCTGCATCCCTGCAGTGCCTTGGCCTCATCTATAAAATGGAGATGTTGCAGGGTTTGCATGAGAGGACTTGGGGGTAGAAAGAGCTGCTTTAAAGAGTAAGAATTATGTGAGCATGTGGTACAGCTCAGTAAACCATGGTCTTCGTCATGATTGGTGACTTACTGGATTGGGGAATGGACCAAAGGAATGTCTAGGATGATGCTCTAAGTACTTGGAGATGGGACCAGCCAATTTCAGGTGGGAGTGGGAGGAGCAGCTCACACAGTTGGATCTGGGGAATCCTACAGAGCGTCTGGTGGGACCACTGTAACTCTCTGCCTCCCACTTCCCTTTCCTTGCTTCCTTTTACAGGAGGCAAGTAGCCCCACATATGAGTTTGGGAGCCATGGACTGTTTACTCTGCATCTTGCTCCCCTCCCCCTCTGGAGGCAGGAGGGGGTTACAGCGGCGGTCATCAGTGCCGTCATCGTTGTGATAACGGCAATGATAATGACCTCCATTTGTGCCGAGATTCACATCTCATACAGAGTGTCCTCGTGTCCATTACCTCACAGGGACACATGGTTCCAATAGTGGCGGAGGGCACATTTCTCTTGGGCCCTAGGAGGCCGCTCTTTGGGAAGTCTGTTTCAAATAACTGGGCCGTACATTTTTACAGCGCTCTGTGCTTTTCGAGCATCTTCACGTTTTTTACTCTATTTTTGGCCCTCACAGTCCTTTCGTGGCCCATGGTCCCAGAAAGAACTTTGCATCTGACAAATGTAAACTGGAGGACTTGGTTCCAGCCATTTCCAGGCTCAAGAGTCCTCATTTTCAGTTCGTGTTCATGAGGGCAGGCGGGCTGTCCACTGAGCAGCAATGCAGCCAGTGATGCATCTTCAGAGACAAGGAAGCCCAGTGTTCATGAGGAACAGAGGCTGCTGTCCCAATGCAAGGCTTTTTATCGGTCCTCATGCTGGATCTAGCTCTTTGTTTAAAGGCACCCAGCCTGTCTGGGCACTCAACACCATTCTCCTCAGTGTGTGCCCTGCCTGCCTAGTCTCCTGTGCTGCTGGTGACCCTGTGAGATCCCAGCCTGGCTTAGCACCTTCCTAAGTGCCAACCAGGCAGTCCTTAGTATCCCCCATTCACTCATGTCCCCAGACCTCTTTGAGGTGCTTCCTGCCAGGTGGGCCCTGTATGGGGCATTCTGGGGAGACTAGCTATCTGGAGGAATTTCACTGTGGGGAAATTGTTTCCACTGAGAGCTAATTGGGCATTTAGGAGAATTCTTTTTCAGGATGAAACCCAAATAGCGTAGCAGGTAAATAAGCCATCGAGATGGTCCGTATTGCTACCACCACCTCAGCCTGCCCCACCTCCTCCGGGAAGCCTTCCTAGCTAGCTTTATTTGGGGAGAGGCTTTTATGGCTCTTAGAGTACAGGGCCGCTCTGCTTACCACCTTCTTACCCACCGTCACAACAGCATGGCCCACCGTATCATGCGAAGCCTTAGCAATCTCTCTTTGTCTCTTCTCCAGCCTGTTTTCCACGAGCCAGGTAGTGCCAGCACACACACACACACACACACACACACACACACACACACACACGTGTGTGTGTGTGTGTGTGTGTGTGTGTGTGTGTCTGCATCTTCCTCAGTGTTGCAGGCCTGTGGGGACATTGCCCAAGGCCATGTAGGGGAACAGGTCATAGATGAGTCCACTCAGATCTGTAGTACAGCTGCCTCCTGCAAATCACCCATGAGAACAGACTGTAGCCACTACACCCAGTACAGCTTTGCTGGGATTGCACTTAGATTGGCAATGACTGTCTTCCCATTCTCCTGGGAGTCTGTGCTCCCCCAAGGTTCTGGGGGACACAATGCCACCAACCTGAGCATCTCAGAGGTCCCGATATCCCTGCTCAGCTCAATGACAGGACGTTGTGGTCTGGGCTGAGTGCAGGGTCTGAAGCTGCATGTGGCCTCTCCTTCGTGGACTGGCAATCAGATCAGGTGATTCTGGTTGGAGCTCCTCTTTCTCTGACCTTCCTCAGCTTGGGCCATGTGAAGAAGCCTGAGTGGCAAGTCCACTTTCTGACATGACTGTGACCAGTGGGCTGGCAATGTCCTCTCTCTGAGCTTGCTTCCTTGGGCACACATGGGGCACACAACTCACAGTCCCTGAATTTCTGTGACAATTAGAGGAGATCCCATAGGGGGAGGCCTGGTACCCTGCCTGGCAGGCAGTAGTTAATGACTGAAGGGCAGATGTGTGGGGAGGGTAGATATGACCAGAAGGACAACAAACGTCAGGCAGATGAAAGAGACAGTGACCTTGCTGTCGTGGAGCTTTGATGTCTTCAGATATCCCCTGCCTGAGGGGTTAGAGAAGTGGGCTCCTCTTGCCAGGTACTGATGAGATAGATGTCTTTCCAACTCAGAGAAGACCTGGAAAAACCTATACGGATGTTGAATGTGAGTAGCCAGGATTTGTGTGATCTTGGGGGACCTGGAGTGGCAGAGGCCTCTGTGTCTCTCGGTCACTTAGCCAGAGCAGATCTGGATCCCTTTGTTCTAAGTGCCTCTGAGGCTGGCAAAAATCTGCCTGCTGACTGTACTGGGTCCTCATCAAGGGCTGTCTCTGAGTCCTTGCTCTCTTCACCTCATGGATCCTCACACAAACCCCTTGAGGCTGGACCAATGACTTCCACTTTACAGAGGAGAGAACTGATGCTTGCTGTAGTCATAGCCTTTCTCAGGGTGGCACAGAAGTTGAGCATGAGTGCTACAGAACATTGGTTTGGGACGTGGCCTCTGTGGCAGGTGGGTAAGGAACGTGGCCTCTGTGGTAGGTGGGGAAGGTGTCTCCTTGGTCCTGGTTAGCAAGGGGCCTATGTGGAATGAGTGGTGTCATGGCTGGGAGGTGAAACCCAGGTTCAAGTCTTGCTGTGTCACCCATTTATCATAGGACCTGGCCCAAGCGCTTTGGCAGTTCTGGCTCCGGTTCCCCAAGATCATGTTAAAGGAGATTAAGAAGCCCCATGGGCTGGTATCCTCTCCTCTGAGGAGGAGACTGACAGCAGCTGACTCCTGTGACAGGCAGCCTCACCTTCCTGCCAGACTACCCTTGCACCAGGCAGCTCTCCTCCGTGGGGCTTCTCAGTGATCCAGGGAGTCTCTTCCCCTCCCCCACAACCCTCCTCCTGGGATGGACTCTGGAAAGCTTCCCTCCCTTTCTCGACCCTTTCTCTTCTTAAGCCCGTATCCAACATTAGAAAAGATGCCTTTGGTGCCGGGTTCATCCCTCGTATCTCCCTGACTAGTGCAGGCCAGTTATTGGTCCACACCTGTCAGTTCCATATCACACTCATCCTGTGATGGTTCCTGCTCATTGGAGAGGCATCTGCATAGGAGAGGGTTACTCAGCCAAGATGGCAGTAAAGAGTCCAGGCCTGTTCAGCACCATGGTGCACTATTCTTTGATCCCTCAGACACTCATTCATTCATTCATTCATTTTTCTGCTAACTGGCCCCATGCTGCCCGCTCTGTGTAGATCTTGGTGCTCTTCCTGTGCAGGTGTGATGCTGTGGTAGAAGCGGAGGTCAGATTGACTCCAGCCACTGTTGCTAAGCACTGTGGACACAGGAGGAGCGTCTCACTGGAGCAGGCATGAGGAGTCAGAGGAGGGCAGGGTCATCCCCACCTCAGGGGACCCATGGTCTAGAGGAAACTAACTTGGCCTCTGGCATGGCCCTTCTCTTCCAAGAATTCCTGTCTGTCTTCTTCTTGGGTCTTGAGCCGATGGTGGCCTCTGGGAATTCTTTGCTAGAATCCAGCTTTTCATATTGCCCTGCTTACAGATCACTATGTCGACCTTCCTATATTATACATTTGTTATTTTTTTACCTTCATGTCAGGTTCCATGTTAGCACAAGGCAGACCAACCTCAAGAGCCTCCGTCCCTTCCTTAGGCAGCTTCCCATTATATGGTAATGTGGGGTGGTGAAAGCCGAGGGGGAGAAGGGCGGACAGCGAAGGTCCTGGATCTGAGATGGGCACTGAAGGATGAGTAAGAGTTTATGGAGCCTGGGTAACAAACAGGGAACAGCATGCCCAGCAATGCACGGCTTGAGAGCGCCATGGAGAAGTAGTCAGCTTAGGGCCCAGGTGGGCACGGGGCTGGAGGGTGGTTAAAGCCACAAGGGCCTTTGGATCCCAATGAGGAGGTGTGGGTGTGACCAGGCCCTCAGCTTAGCAAGTGATGTCAAGGAAAGCCAAAGGGACCAGCCAAGCAGCTGGGAACTCAGGCTGGGTGCGTCCTCCAGGAGGAGAGATTAGGTTAGTAAGAAGCATAAGGAATAGGGACGGGGCAAAAATGGACAGCCTACCTAACAAACTGACCCCCTCAGGAGAACCCCAGGGACCGGAATGGCTCAAAGTTTCATCATGTCCCACAATTTTATGGGTCAGGGATTTGGGGCCAGGCTCCTCAGGCAATCCTTTGGTTCTGTGTGAGGTTCAGCTATCAGGTGTTCTGGTCTCGGGTACAGGACAAACTGGTTCATCATATGCTGGCACATAGTCAGGGCAGGAAGGCTACCCATTAGGGTCTTCCTGTTGTGTGTGCTGTATTGTGTGATATTCAGCAGGGAGGTCAGAGTTCTAGGAGGCTAAGAAGGGAAGGGGTGTCAGCCCTATAAAGCCAGACTCGTGGCCAGGGAACACTCTGGATATTTTTGTTTGTTTGTTTTTGGTGGTTTGTTGTTGTTTGTTTTGTTTTGTTTGCTGCCACAGGCCTTCAGAGGAAGAGTACCACATGGATGGCTCTTTTATCTCACCCCCTTGACCTTTCTTGGAGAGACTTGTGCCCCTCCAAGGCCAGGAGTAAGACTGTGTAGAGCAGGTTACAGGGATTGGAGCCAACTATGTGAGGGAGACACTTAACCCATTGCATAGTCTGGGACATCTACTCTATCTACACTGACTTCAACTACAGATCCCCCCACGCACACCTGGAACACTGTCTGCTTGGTGCACCTCAGGGTCCTGCAGGGTTCAAGCATACTTGCTAATACCTGAGTGTGTCGTTGTCCTTAGCTCCCAGCACACAGCACGAAGTTCAGTGTTTAGCCAAGGCCAGTGTGCCTGTGTGCTCTAAACCCAGCTTTGGTTACCTGCCAGTGCTATCTGTGGTTAAACTGAGAAGGAGCTGGAGCCCGGCAGGCCAGAGATGCTGTGATCTGTTACTGATATCTGCTTTGTTAAGGTGTGGGAACTGGCCACATCACTGTCTTTGCCCATGGGTTCTCAATCCTCATGACATCTCTCAGGCCACGGCCATTGTTGGGGCCTGTGCATAGACACAGTGTCCTCCAGAGCACTAGCACGAGGGGCACATACTTGCCCCTATGGAAGTCTGCCACGTACCCTTCCCCTGGTCGCTCGGCCCAGAGCTGAGCCTCTGACGTGATGTGCTTGGGAGTCAGCTGAGCTGGATTGCCATATTCACGCCTGCAGCAGCCAGCCTGTACCTGAGCCAGGCCAGCACTGGCTCTGGAGTGCTGACACCAGCCCTTATCAGACTCACACCACATGCCGTCACTTCACCATCTCCTGCTCGCCCCTCCGACCCCGTTCTTCACCACGGAAGGTTTAATTGTTGCAAATGGAATCCGTGTTCTACAGAAGTCCAATAAATCTGCAGTCTGTCTTCCTGGTAATCCATCACAGATTGCAAATCGCACGAGGAGAAGTCTATAAGATATGTTCTTCATGTCTAGCGTGTTGGGTTATTTTCATGTCTTGTGGTTTGCATTTGGCCACTGTCATTTTAGAGGAATTTCCTGCCATCTGCGTTCAATTGAATTTTCTCACAGATTTGTGCTTGCTTGTAAATACTCAGAGCCGGCAGAAAAGGGAGCTTTGTTCTTGGTGACATTTCAAAAAGCAGTTGCTGCAGCCTCACCGGCTGATCTGCGGCGGCCATGAGAGTCGGGTGAGATGTGCTCCCCTGCAGGGTGGGCCAGCCAGGTCAGCTCTCTATTCGTCCTGCACCCAACTGCTTCCTTCAGTGCCTCGGCCAGTTGTGTTGGGTGTATGCATTCCTTGGCTCTGTGCCCTTCCTCTGTAGGAAGACAGTTGGGCTGAGACAGTTCTGGACCCTAGTGTCCAGATCCAGTCTGTTCTAGTTCAACCCCTGGTGATGGGAGACGGCCCAGCTCTGTGTGACTGTAGGGAGGTCATTTTGCTCCTCTGTGCCTCAGGTTGTCTCATGGGCCTTGGTTACTTATATGACTTGAGTGGCCTGCAGCGTGCAGCTGGGCCTCCCTAGCTGGCAGGTCTGCCTTCTAGCTGAAGTTGGTTGCCCGCTTGCTGTGTGCCCGGCCTTCTGCTTGGGCATAGGAAATAAGAGGATGCTAAAGAAAGTGGGTCTTGTCTGTGAGGGCCAGCTCGAGTGATCATGACCATGCCGTGGGAGGGCGGGAGGAAACCTCTCGCTCTGTTCTAATAAGAACGCCAGTGACAAGCCTGTGGCCAGGTGCCGTTGAGTGCTACATGTGATCCTGATTTATTTGCTCTTCCACTCACTTTCACAAGACAGGTGTTTTCTTATCCATCATGGTATGGATGAGGAGCTAGGGTTGGGAGTTGTTACCAGGCTACCTGAGGCTGCCTGCCTACCCATGCGAGACACTGAGGCACTAGGGAACACAGGGTCTTGTCTAAGGTCACATAGAGCCGGGCCTTCTCTCATCGCCAGGGATTGAACTCGTAAACAAGAGTAGTTAAGTCTGTAAGGGAATACATTTTCTCCTGAGAGATCTAGGATGTAAAAGTGTGGGGACTGCTATCCAGAGCAATGACTCTCTTGTGTGCACAGGCTTTGGGGACAGAGTCTCCGCATGAAAAGAGGAAGCTAATTAAGACTGAGTGGCGGACAAGGAAGGGAACTTGTGGGAGACTGACCTTGGAGTTTAGGCAGCCATCTTGGTCTCAGTTTTCTCAGTAGAAGAATGAGGACAAGCCCCTAACCAGCTGACCTCCAAGTATGTATGAGAGTCCCATCAGGCTTGTGCACAGGACCTATCACCTGCTGGAGGACAGAGTTCCTGCAGTCACCTGCTCCTGTATCATCAGCATCATCCCTGTCTCCAGAGAAGCAGGCTCACTTCTACCATAGTAAAAGTCACCCCTCCCCAGAGCCACGCTGTACTGCCTTCCCCTTCTAAGCACACTTGTCTGGGAAGAATCAGTGGGTGCTTTTCTTCCATTTCCCAGCCCCCCTTTCTTCTGAGCCCACTCTTGGCCTTCAAGTCCTTAGCTATGCCTCTGCTGCTCCCCCAGAGCCAGCAAAAGCTACCATGACACCATAGCCACTCCATTAGTGTCTGATCTTCACTGCCTTTGAGTGTGCTTACTTTCTCCTCATGGACATAGCTTTGTGGTGTTTTGTAGACACCATATTCTTCTCTAGCCCCCTTCTGGGATCTGCCTCACCTCAGTGGCTGTTGGTGCTCTCCGGATCCTGAGTGGTTCAAGCTTATTTAAGGCAGTCCCCGTTGTCTTCCCAAGAAAGGGGAGGTAGCATTCTCAGATTTAATGGGCTCTGAAGAGAGCTGAGAATGTCCTAGCCACAGCTCTGCCCTCCTCAGCCCACTCCTGGGTAGAGACTATTTTGGCCACTGCTATGTCTCCAGTGCCTATAGCATGCTGGGCACTGAGAAGTGCTCAGTACTCAATGAATAGATGCATAGGTGAGAGAGGACCTTGGAGACTGAAGTGCCATGCTCACTGTGTCAGGAGAGCAGCAGTGTTACCTCTCTGAGGTTCTTGATATTGTCAAGCCAGATGGAGTTTAACCTATCCCTCACTGAGCCATCTGTGTCTGCCCCCTATCGTGGCAGAGGTGCTTTGGCTAGGAGCCCTTCAGTGAAAATGAAGACTAATGGCCCCAAGAGCTCTATGTCTGAGGACCTGACCCAGGCAGGAACCTCTAACCTGGGATCCCTCTATCCTCTTCACGTCCTGCCAGCAGCCAGGAGGGTTGGGCTGGGGTGAGGCAGGGAGGAGAAGGATAAGCGAAGGTTGGCTGTTGGAGAATGGCACTAGAACACCAGCCTCTGTCCACCATCCGTGACCTGGTCACAGTTGGCTTCAGGCCACACCTCCCTGTCATCGAGGATGTCTGTTTCACCCTGATGGTCTCACCAGTTACTGCAGTGTCTCCCTGGGTAGAACATCTGCAGGCACACCTGTGCTGGTGGAAGCGGAGGCAGTCACAAAGGAAGCTGTCAGGCAGGGGAAGCGGGGGAAGGGAGGGAGGGAGCGAGGGAGGGAGAGGAAGGAAGAGTGGAGATAGAGAAGGATGATGGGTGTCAACAGAGCGAGGCTATGAAAGTCTTTCTCTTGTGGTTCGACAGGTTCTCCTGTGGAACGACACCAAAGGACACAGTGGAGATTGACCGCAGGGAGACCGGGGTAGGGGTCTTCAAGCTACCATCTCGTTCCTTTGCTGGCACTTCTGCTGGGGGTGGTCACAGGAAGAATGGGTGTAGGAGTGAGTCTGTTGGGGACTAGGAACAGCATACTCCCTCTGCAGGAGGAGGGAGAGCCAAAACCTTGAGATCTGACTCTTTACACACTCATTTGTCCTCATTCATAGGTCAGGCTTGTCTGCCTTCTCTCCGTTGAGCATCCGCTGTGCTCCCATCCCAGGGCAGCCCATCTCTCGTTCATCTTTGCTCCCTACCTGCCATGGCTGGCGGGAGAGAAGCTCTGATCCTCCACCACCTGCAGTCTAGCCTCTATCCTGGCTTATCTCCATGGCCCTAGGGTGTTGTCACAATAGATGTGCCATCAGCATGCATTGAGAGACATAGCTGTGGAGAGAGAGACCTGGTGAGCTGCCACAGGCTGCCCTTCCTCTCTCCCACTGTCTGTGGTCCTCTAGGGACCTGGGTGGGAGGGAGCTGCTATTTTATGTCCACTGGAAGCTCAGTGCCATCACTTGATAGCCAGAGTAGAATGGTTTTGGGTGGTCCTTTTGGTAGCCTTAGGTGATCTTGGTGTCATTTCTGGACACTTTGGAGCTCAGTTTTAAGAGGGGTAACCCAGGATGCTTGTGTCGGAATCAAAAAACCTCAGGACACATGAATCTCTGGTTCCCTCACTGATTGATCTGTCCTAGTTTGGCTGGGCCCTGAGGACTCAAATGAGTCCAACCTTGTCCCTGTACTTAGGGGGCTTTGTGGTCACAGGGCCTGGGGACTGAGGCACATACTCCATCCAGCCTAGGATGGTTTGGGCCTTCTAGAGAGGGCCTGGCCAGTATACTCTCTGTTGTCATTGCTGGTTTGAGTAGCTAGCTGTTGAGGATATGTTTTCAGGCAAGGAGTTGGGGACTCAACCCCAGCTTACTTTAGACTCAAGCCCACTTCCCCCAGCCCTGGGAACACGGCTCCTGGCTCTCATCTGACATCTCCAGCACAGAGCTGGCACAGATATGCCCACCTGTAGAATTCCAGGTACTTGGCAGCTTCACTGTTTCCAGGGCTATGGTGGACTCACAGAACAACCCCACTTCACAGAAACCAAGATTACTGTGCCTTTATCTCATTTGCCCTAAGTGCCTCCCAGGCCTCAGTACTCAGGTGGAGCCCAAGACCTGCTGTCCCCAATTGTTGGCTGACTTTGAACAGGTCCACAGGAGCCAGCCTGTCCTGCCCAGGGCCACCCCAAGATGGTGCTCAGAGATTTGGAGCATGAGATCCTCTGGGTCTGCATGTCCTCCTATTTTATTTAAGGAAGAGTACTAGCAATTGTTCTTGAAAATTATGTGGTAAATTTCGTGTTTCTGTTTAGGCAGGGATGGGAGTGGGGGCCTTATTAGTATCAGTTTGGAAAAAAAATACTGAGGCATTCACGGCCAACTGCTTAATAGTTTTCATTGAATTAATTTTAAAATGAGAACCTTGTTTTCCTTATTTAATAGTAGAAAACGACTTCCACATTCTGCGCCATAACAAGCTCAGTTACGGGCTCTCCACAAACAATACGCACATTAAAGGCCGTGCGCAGCCCTTGTGTGGAATGAAGAGTTTTGTGCAAACTACTTATTATAAGCACACGATGCACTTAACTCTTTTTTTTTGTTTGTTTTAATTTTTATTTTTTACTGTCGTGGTGACAGATCCAGCCCAGAACCGAGCTGTTAAATAGCACAAACCCTGGCCTTTTCAGTCTATGGGGAAAAATGGAGTAACATTTTAGAAACACCACAGGGCTGGAAGGAGATTGTTAGTTCATTCAGCCCAACATCCAGGGCCCCCTGGGCCAGTGCTCGATGCCCAGGACAGGGAGGCTCCAGGCATTTCATGGAGGCTTGGTAGCCAAGCTCATGCTAGCCCGAATAAGCATAAGCCTTGGAGGAAGGGGATGCCAGCAATGGAGCCACAGCTTGCTCCACCCTCTTAATTTCCCTGTCCCTTCCTCTGTTGGGGCAATCAGCAAGATAATTTTTATCCTAGTGTTGATGGAACTTTATGTTGATTGGTTGTCTCTGGGTCCTGTTAGGTGGGTGGTGCTATTCTGTTTCCACTGATCTCTTCTGGGTGTGTGGGCCTTTATATATTTATGGTTTATTTTAAAGATTTATTTTTATTTTATGTGTATGAGTGTTTTGTCTGCATGTATGTATGTATGTATGTATGTATGTATGTATACCATGTGCATACCTCATGCTCACAGAGGCCAGAAGAGTATCAGATCCCCTGGGACTGGAGTTACAGATGGTTGGGAGCCAATGGCTGCTAGGAACCAGACGTAGGCTCTCTGGCAGAGCAGCCAGTGCTCTTAACCACTGAGCCACCTCTACAGCCTTTTTATTTGTGTTTTTAATAGAAAATGAATAGAGTTTGATTGAGCACAATTATTAGCTTGTGTCGTGGTTTTCTTTGGTTCATTAATGTGTCTGATTGTCTCTGTGTCTCCACCCCTCCCTTCCCATTACAGTGTAATGAGCTACCCCAAACCATGATGTCAGACATTAACAACCTGCATCTGCCTGCCGGCTCTTCTCTATCCAGTCTCCCTGCTTCTATTTGGAGGTGATCATTTCACTGATTCTGTACCCATTTCTCTGTTTAGATTATGCCTCTTGGTGGGATAAATCATACATGTAGAGGTTTGACACCAGCATGAACTCCGAAGATTACAGTGACTGAAACCACAGTGGACTGTTACAGTTACCCCAACAAACTCCATTCATGCTGCCCCATTTTTTTAGGGGATCACAGGCCCGAGTGGATTGGTTCTAGAACTACAGATTAGTTCTTTTGAACTCTGTGTCTAGGGTCGTACGGAGTCTCCTCTGACTGGCTCCTTTCGCTTAGCGCTGTCTCTGACATGTCTTTGTGTCACCCTCTGGCTCTGGCTTCTACCCTCTCCACTAGTGCTGTTTATCTTTTTCCATTGCCAGTGAACGTTGCTTCGTCCTCAGTTCTTGACTTGTGGGTAACATGACTGCAGATAGCTTTGTGTTATGGTGAGCATGTACCCATACCTAGCCCATTGAAGCACTGACCAGGCCTGACCCTATTTAGCTTTCCAGGAGACAAGATGGGACAGATTCTTGGCCATAAACATATACTTATGCTTCTGTTGGGTGAAAATGTGGGAATGATATTATTGAACCATGGGTATGGGTGGCTTCATTTTTAGTTTTCTAAAGTGGCAGTACCATTTTTGTCTCCTGTTAGCAGAATAGTGGAGCATTTGAGCCATGGTACACATGGCGTTACACTGATGGATGTAACGGGTGACTCTGATCATTCATTTGCACTGCAGTGTGACAGCCCTTTGGCTGTCCTCCACTCTGATTGCTGGATACTTCTTGGGTTGTGTTCCCTGTCTTTCTGCGCTGCCACATGGTACTGCTGTGTCTCTCTGGAGCACTGGGGCCTGGAGTTTGAACAACCTTTTAATACTGTTGATAGTTCTTGAAGAATGCGGAGACTTCTGCTTCCATGGGTGTGTCCCCTGGGTAAAGGCTTAGAAACTGTTTCTAGGGTGGGGGGTGTCATTGTATGGTCTTCTGGTTTCTGTAGATTGCCAGGCCTTCTTTCATAACCTGCTATTGGTTCTGGCTGAAGAGTTGACTCTTCCTGAGGGGTGTGAGCACCCTAGCTGTCCAGGGTGACAGACAGTATGCTGAAGGTTCTCTTGTCCCAAAATTTCTCTTACATGTGGTACCATCATGCACATCCATTTTAATCAGCACGTGAACAACCAGTCTTGATGGAGTTTTCCTCAGTAAACAAGCACCTAGCTGTGCTGATGTCTGGGAGATGGCACTGGTGCACACGGAAGTCCCTTGTAGAATGCTGTGCCGGAAAAGGTGAGAAGTCACCAACCATAGACAGGGCCAGTGAGCAGAGTAGATGTGATGTCAGAATGGAGAAAGTTCTGTGGGATAAAATAGAACAGGGTTTTTAAAAAAATGGCTGCACACTGTGCACTTTCACCTATGTTTCTTAGTGGTCCAAACTTGTGGCTAAGCTTGGCAGGAACTCCCACACTCTCACCATACAAGTCCTAGCTGGAAGGCCCGCCCCACGGCCTGTGCACATGCTAGCCGATCTGCAGTGCTCCCCTGGTCTCCACTTCACCCCATTCATTAATGATTTGATTGAACATGACTTAGAAGGAGCCAAGTAGACTCAGGGTAAATCCCAGCTCAATTACCCCTTTGTTGAGGTTACTTAGTTTCTCTGAGCCCTGATTTCCTCTCTGAGGACAGTGGAGATGACAGCAATACTCTGTAGGGTCACCGTGAAGCAGCATAACATGATACACCCTAGTATGAATGGTGTGGTCCTTCCACTCCAGCCTGGAACTGGAGCTGCGATTTATATGCATCTGGATATTAGTCCATTGTCTTGTAGGACCCTATTGTCCTGAGGGTGGAGACAGACAGGTGGACAAGTATGGTATGTGACACTTGGTCCCTGTGCAGTAGAAAGAGAGATGGAACAGGAGATGGGTAGTACTTAAAAGGGCTCCTGGCATGTAGTCAGCATGCCTGGGGACACTTTGATATCTGTGTGATGCATAAGGCACAGACACAGAATAAAACCACTGTGACTGGGGCTTTTGTTGTTCAGTCACTTGCTGACATTTACTGAGCTCTTATTTGTGTCCAGCCCATTCTATGGCCCAAGGAGGGTTCAATGATAAACTAGGTGTTACCTGGACATCATGTTCCTGTGGGAGAGACAAACCATGGGCCAAGAAATAAGCCAGGCAGTTTTGTTAGCCCTCAAGTGACATTATGTAGGTCTGATGTGTTGTTCCTTTACTGTTTATACTTGCTATTGCAAAATGCCCCTGTGTCACTTAGAGCAGAAGCCTTGTGTCTTCAGTGGCCTGAGTGTGACTCTGAAACCTAAAGCCATCATGTGGTTCCTCCTCTTCCTCCTCTTCCTCCTTTTCTTCCTCTTCCTCCTTTTCTTCCTCTTCCTCCTTTTCCTCCTCCTCCTCCTCTTCCACCTCTTCAACTGTTTGGCTACTGATTATTAGTGCTTCCTTGCTGGTAAGATGTCCTAGGAGAGCAGAGATTTCTGTCCGTTCAATCCAGTGTCATCTCCCAGACATTGATGGCAGCGTCTGGCAGCATTCTTAACAGAGGCTTAAGAATGCTGATATACTGATTTCTTCAGCAAGATGGTGCCTGCTAGCGTGATAAATGGTGATGAGAGCATCAGCAGGATCGTTGGGTTTGGTGACACACACTTGTAATCCTAACGCTGAGGCTGAAAGATCAGGTGTGCTTGAGGTCAGCCTGCCCTGCACAGCGATCTTAAGCTCAGTCTGGCCTACATGCTGAGAGACCTTATCTCGAAACAGGCAGACACAAAGCACAGAGCGGGTGAGAGGACGGTGATGGCTAGGGGACAATTCTTCTGGGTCATCATGGGCTTCCTGGGCAGTGATGTCTGGGCAGAGGCGAGTGTGTGTGTGGTGCTCCGTAGGAGGGAGCCATGATTGGGTGACAGAGAGAGGGGAAAGGAGGTAGGTAAGGTAACTCAGACAGTCAGTTACCCTCTTGGCGAGTGTAAAGCCAGCACACATAACCAGGAGATGGAAGCGTGGAGAGACTTGATTACCCGCAGCAGGGCAGTTTCCAAAGCAGCTTCTTTCTGCAGGAAGGGAGTGTGGGGTTTCAGTCATTGGCACCTATGCACATTTAGGGGCAGATGTTTTTCTGAGCATGCTCAATGTAATGTCACAGGTCGAGAAGGAAAGAGTTACACATTTCTGGGCATGCTCAGCTTAAAGTAATATCACACGTTCTTAAAGGGGAAGATGGCTGAGAGGAATGCTTCTGGGCATGTTCAAGTCAGTATTATAATGTGCTAAATTTTCTCAAAGTTGCCTACAAGAATGAGTCAGAGTGGCTAGGTGCCTCTGGCTGCTGGCTCACAAGTTCCTCTAAAGTTTTAACTGAAAGAAAAATAAGAAATAAAAAAGGATAACATGGACTGGAGAGATGGCTCAGCAGTTAAGAGCACTGACTGCTCTTCTAGAGGTCAGGAATTCAATTCCCAGCAACCACGTGGTGGCTCGCAACCATCTGTACTGGAATCCGATGCACTCTTCTGGTGTGTGTCTGAAGACAGCTACAGTGTACTCATATAAATAAAAATAAATAAATTTTTAAAAAAGGAAAAAAAAAGGATAACACAGAACATGTGGTAATGCTAGAGTTTACCTCCGTGTGCCTGTTGCACTCAGCAGTAATGGGATCTGGTAAAGGCTCCTTTCTCTGTCAGTTAGCCCCAAGGAGGATCCTGGCTGTCTCCTCCAACTATCTGGCTTGGGATGATGCAGGAATGCCAGGCTAGCATCTGGACCCCAAGGCATTGAGTTAGAAGCAGGTGAACCTTTCTTCCCAAACCTCTCAGTCCTCATATGTGATGTGGGGATGGACATCTTTGAGGTCCTACTAGGTCTCTCTCTCTCTCTCTCTCTCTCTCTCTCTCTCTCTCTCTCTCTCTCTCGCGCGCGCGCGTGTGTGTGTGTGTGTGTGTGTGTGTGTGTGTGTTAGTGTTTCATTCATCTGGAAGCTGAGGGTGGACAGACCCAAGAGCTCACTATGTGCTACCTCCTTCCCAGTGATTGTCATAGACTCAAGGAGTCTGGCGCCTTGACAGAATTAACTTGTCAAATTTATACTACTTATGTGTGATAGAGTCTGAACTAGTATTCTGTCCCAGCTGGTGCCCCATGCAGCCTTAAGTTCAGGTAAAGCTCAAGTAACTCCACCAGGGTTACGAGGGCATTGGGACAAGCCGCCACCCTAGTTCTAATGGGCTGTTTCCTGTTATTCTGAAGGTTTGCCCCTAAAACTTGCTGGGGTAAGGTTGAAACTTCACAGAACCGGGAAGAAGAAACCCGAGAGTAAATCAGGTTTATGGCCGGGATAATGAAGTCTCAGTTCCTCGACCCTCTTGATTCCTTCCATATGAAGCCCTCCGCTTTTGGTCACAGTAGAACATAGTGGTTTCATGTGTCCAGCCCCTGGAGCCTGGAAGGCAGGACATTCAGATGTGTCCAAGAGCTCTGGTCAGAAGCCCCGTGGCTGCTACAGATAACATTCTTCACACCTTCTCTGCCTGCTTGGGACTGGGCCTGTGCCCAACACAGGTAACAGAGCACAGAGCACTTCCAGGGTGGGGTAGGTCACAGGTGTGCCAAAATGATAGTGGTAAGACCTGCAGACAGGCAGGCTGATGGACAGTTGGGGAGCGACAAGGAAGTCAGAGTTGGGTAGGCTGCAGAATGGTGTGCCAGGCAGAGGAACAGGTGTATGAGCACTGAGAGGGGATAGAGGCTAGAGAGGCAAGTCCTCTAATATGGAGGAAGGAGGGCATTCCTGTGTGGTACACTTGGTCTTCCTGGATGAGGTGTCACTTAAGCATGATGGGAAAAGGGTGGATGGGAGTTTGTCAGCTGCCACAGGAGATCTGCCTTGACAAAGACCTGGGCAAGCGATGTGAGAGGCAGTGATGGTGATGGACAGCCTGTGTGCTGTTCTCCATCCAGTGGTCCTAACAGGTATGGGAGAGATGATATACGCAGCTGTCCATGCTGTTTGTCCTCCATCCAAGCACGGAGGCTTAGTTCTTGGCAGCTGTATTGCTGGTGTTTGTAATTACTGTGGCAACAGGATCATGCTCATCAGCCTACCTTAGGCTGGTTGAGCCAGGGGGCACCAGTCCTGGTAATGGGGAACAGAAGCAGAATGCCATATTGCTTGGGGGCTATTAAGTGAGTACAGGGTCTCCGGCCCTGCTGGAACACTGAGGTGTCCTGGCTCTGAGTAGCTGTCTTGCCTGATTATTGGGGTAGGAGTGAATAGACACCCTGACAGGGATTCATCCAGGGTAGGTGGCATGGAAGATGCAGGTCCTGGGATGGGGCTGCTTCCAGTGATAGCCCAGACCATGTGCCTCACACTATGAGCCTTTCTCAGGGCTGGAGTTGAGGGAGGGGCTGATGACAGTTCCTCATCCAGAGCACTTACACTGTTCACTCCCTGGCACTTTCTGAGACCAACTCTCCCTTCCCAGAAGCTCAAGAAGTAGCATTGTGTCAGCAAGATGTGCCAAGGATACCGCTAGCCCTCTGCTACCAAGGCGCCACCTCACTGGGCTTTATCATCACTATGACAACGCCACCCCCAGGGGCCAGAATTGTCCACCCATGTCTTGTCAGATGAGGGATCACCCAGTTGGGCATCCAGGCCTCCCCCACCCCTCCTTACACTTCCCCTGCTTTCTGAACATCGCAGGACCTCAGAGCTCTTAAAGCAGGCAGTGAGATTCTGCATTGTAAAAACCATTCCTTCACGGAGGCAGCTCATGCTTAGGAGCCATTGTCCACAGGGAGAGAGGCCGGGCCGGAGATGGGGAGAACATGCTGGAAGGCAGCAGTGGAGTATACCTCCTGGACCAGGTGAGGGATCTGAAAAGAGAAGGACTTGGCATTCAGGGGCAGCCATGCAGAGTAGAGAGCCTCTGCTGAGAACAATAACATTGTCTACTTGGGGAGGGACAGCTAACGTTTACCAGGACTGCTTTTTAACATGGTGGGTGACTGAGGCCTGGGAAGGGACACTCACAGCCAGGGCTTTCACAGGAAATGGCTTTGCCTCATTCCTCAGCTTCTTGGGCCAAGGGTTGGGAATTGACGTGAGACAATCTGAACTGCCCATGCCGAGTCCTTGGATCAACCCAGCACTGGGTTTCTGGGAGTTGAGGGCCTTTGGATTTAGGCTTCTGTGTGGGGAGGGAACAGGGATATTTGCTTCTGAGCTGCTGCAAAGAAAAGCTGTTACAAAATGGTGCAGTCTGGGTAAGGATTGGCCTGGGCTGGGCTGGGGGGAGGGAGTACTTTTGACTTGGCAGGGAGGAGAGGTGGAGGAGATGCCACCAGTATGCTACAACGTGGGGAGAGAGTCTGGGGTACCTGTCCCTGTAAGCTGCTCATGGAAAATCTACACTACAGTCTTGGGTTGAATCACTACTGTCCTGGAAAGCCACAAGTACCCTGAGAAGCAGGCAGCCAAGGCCAGAGCAAGCACAGGGGCGAGGCAGCTAGATGTGACTCCTGACCTGGCCTTCCCATGTGGTTCTAAGTGTGCCTTTTGAGAGTCCTTCATCCCTGCCTGTCCCTCCATCTGTCCAACGGCCTGTGTCACTCGGTACTCACATAGCAAGGGCGACCCTCTGGAGCCAGGCTGCTGCTGGCTGTGGAGGCCCAGCTGGGCTGCTGATTGTTCTGAAGAGCTGAGGGCTCTTTCAAGGGAAACTGCAGTCAATTAGTGGAGAGTGGAATTTGAAAGGCCCAAATCCCTTTTTACCCCAAACTTCAAATCTGGTTTTCGTCAGTGGCTTTGAAAACAAATACCAAAAGAACCCTTTTTTTTTTTTTTTCAAAAATTATTTTTTCCTTCTCCTCTTTTCCCATCCCTCCCTTGCATTCTCTTGTTTCCTGGCCTTTTATCTCTTTGAACAGTCAGCTTTGGTAGCCTGGCCTGGCTCTACTGTGATGGCCTAGCAGGTGGGTGTGTGTGGCTGTGACAGACCCCACCCTCCCAGTGCGTGCCTGAGCCTTGCCTCCTCTTGGCGGTATGGTGGCTGGTAGGGAAGCCATGTGGACATGCTCTCCATCACTTCTCTGTGCCCTGGGCTCAGCCGGGAATGGGTGTTGGAGCAGGTGCCCTGCACTAGGAACGCAAAGGGCGGCAGATGGCAGGGTGCTCCTGGAGAACAAAGAGGGCTTAACTGTAGGTCGGCCCAGAGCTTGGCCTCAGAGAGTCACCCACACCTGTGTCACCCATTCATGCTGTGAATGTCCACTGAGCCAGACCTGATTCTGAGGGTCCCAGGGCAAACTGTCCTAACATCAGCCCCGAGCACCCTGGAGTCTAATCGGGAGAGGGCAACAACTGTGGGGAGAACCAGGCGTGATAGGAACAGAGAAGGTCCTGGCCATTTGTAGTACTCGGCAGAAGCTGTGACAGGTGGCTGGCCACTGGCCCAGCTTCTGAGGGGCTAGAAAGAGTTTGCTAAAGAAAGGGGTAGAGAAGGGTATTCTGGCAGAGTGAGTGAGAGAGCGGAGGCCAAGGTGGTCAGAGGCTACCTCAAGGCAGGTTATGGTGTGAGGTGGTCAGAGGCTAGCCTAAGATGTATGTTCTCCACATCTCACCACAACACATATAACACGTGGTGTCTTGGTATCCCATGAGCTCCCAGGGTAGGCACTGTGTCCTCTGGACAACTCTGAGGTAGAGGGTTCATGCTTCATGTCACAGACGGACAGGCTCACAAAGAAGAAAGCCTTCCCCAAGGGCCTCAGGTGCTCAGTTGTGGGGTGGGGTAGGCATTGGAGGGGAGGGCAGAGAGCCAAGTAACTGGCTACCTAGAGGCTGCCAGCAGACAACTAGCATCTAGGGACCCCTCTAAGGACAAAGGGGTAGAGCTTGTGTGTAGAGGTGTCTGGATACTCAGCAGAAATGTCAAACTTGGGATTTGAACCTAGGACAAAAGCAATAAGGCCACAGCATTCACAAGCGCTTCCTCTCACTCTCTCAGTGGACCTTTGAAGCCCTACTGAGCTCATCCTCCACTCTGCCTTGGCCTCCTCTCTTCATGTCCTTCATGTGGCAGTCTTGCTGCCCTTAATCAGCTGAGCTTGGTTTCTGGGAGCTGCCTGAGCACAGGCAGGTCCGTGTGTGTGATGCAGGTGTACGTGTGTGTAAGCCAGGGACAGCCAAGTAGTGTCAGCCTGGTTTCAGATGCTGGTTCTGCCTTGACAACTGTGTTACTCAATTCTCTTCTTCGCATGACAGGACAGTGACAGGGCTCCTTCCTGCTGGGGCTGTGCTGTCTAAGTCAAATGTTCATCGTTGTTTATACATACCATGTGCTCAGTGAATGGCCGTGTCATTGGAGGATTCCAGACACTCACGTGGTAGTAGGTTTAGACCTAGATGCTGTCCAGTGGAAACATGGGGACCCCAGAAAGCCTGCCACCCACCCGTGGGTCTGTGATGACAAGAGACCTAAGCTGGGTGTGATGGAGTATGCTTCTAAAGCCAGTTCTCGGAGAAGTGGGAGGGTTTGTCATGCGTTTGAAGCCATCCTGAGCCACAGAGTAAAATCCCGTCTCAAAACATGAAGGAAGGAAATGGGGAGGAGAGAAGGAGGAAACAAACCAACCAACCTGAGACCCAGGGAGGGGCGGGGTAGGACCTGGCTCTTTGAAGCAGCCTTCCGAGCTTATCCATGCCTCTCTTTAGCACTAGTAAAAGCACTGACGTCACTGCCCTGTCACACCTCATTCTTGGACATCCTCATCCTTACTGGGCCTTCGTCAGGAAGGGCTGGAGCCTTCTGACCCCTTTCCTGCCTGAGGGCTGATACTTGGCCCCATCTCCCTTCTGACCTCTTGCTTCTCAAGGCGTCTGAATTCTCACTGCTTCAGGGCATTGGCTAGCTGTGTCCCTCCTCTAAGCACTCATAACACTGCATTGATGTCAGTAACTTACCAGACGATTAAAATGTGCTGAGTCCCAAACGTCTCATAGATAGTTTAAACCTGATATCAGGACTTCTTAAATTTTTGGTTTCTTCCCATTTTGCAAAAATATCAGCTGAGGTTTGGCAAAGTATCAGGCTTGAAATTTGAACCCAGAGCCAAAGTAGCAAAGTCACAGTCTGCAGCCATGTGTATATTCTCTTGCCGCCTCCATGGTCTGGCTGTGAGGCCAGTGGGGTTCTGGGGAGAGTTCTGTGTACTGTAGAGCACCCCCACCCCCAAGGGGAACCTCTGAAGTCCTTGTTACTAGCTTCCTGATCCTGGGGTCTATAAATATTCACTGAGTAAACCTGCATTTGCGTTGGCTCCGTATAGAGGGCTGGAAAAATTCCCGCCCCGTCTCCAAGGTAAGACAGGAAAGAAAATATTATCGTCACCCTCTGGTGGAACCAGCTCCAGGCCTCTGTCCCACTGAATCACCTGAGGGTCGGGTCGCACCACAGCCACAGAAAGGAGCTGGGTTTCCAACCAAAACAACTCGTGCATCTGCCTGGAATTTAGTGATTGATTTATGGGGTGTCTCCTGCCAGTACTGAGATGGACAGGCCTTCTCCAAGCATGGCTGAGCACAGCCTCCCAGGGAAGAGGAAAGCTCTGGGGAACCGAGGCCTGGTATGATGCAGTCAGACTCACAACTAAGAGAGGTCATCCAGGCATTCAAGGGCTATGGACACTCTAGATACCTTCTCCTGCCTTCCCAGGGCTCCACCAGCATGACCAGTGACTTTCAGCTTCTCTGTGTCCTCTGGTGCAGTTTAATCTCCAGATCAATCCTGAGGGGCAGGCAATGAAACCCCATGTTAAAGCTGAGGAGTCCAGGGTTCAGAGGATCTGGTGGTCACAGTCGTTCGTTCCCAGTGGTAGCCTTTGGCTCGGCCACCTCTGCAGAGCTGGAAGGTCTTAGGAGCCCCACCTGCCTTTGCCTTCACTCCCTGCCCTGGTGTGGATGCAGCCAGGCCTGCTGAGGGCCTGGGAGTTTGGAGTGACTGTAGTGTCCCAGCGGTGTGCCTTCTCATGCAGCTTGCCTTTCTGTCTGCTCACACCTCCCCTGTGGCCTTGCCCACTCCCTCCTGGGCTCACTCCCGGATCCTTGTCCACTGGTTCCTTTGTCTACCATTTTGTCTACCATTACTCCTTTGGGTTTGGGTCCTAGAAGATCCCAGGATTGGAAAAGGGCTCCTTGTGAGGTGAGCTAGGCAGGACCCCATGGTGGTGTGTAATTGGGGCATGGACACGAGACTGCCTGCTCCGGATTCCCTGCTCAGTGTCATTGCTCCACAGTGCCACAGTGGCTCTGCTAGGGCTGGGTGGCAGGCAGTTTGGGGAGAGAAAGGATGTATCTGTTCATATCATGCTGATCAATCTGGCACTCTTGATTCTGCGGTGTCTCCTGGTCAAAGCTGTCCATGGAGGGGGACATGGAGGACTGAACCCTAGAGGAAGCCAGTCTCTTTGGATAGCAATCTATTTTGCTCAGCCTCTGCTCCCTGCAGCTGCCCCATTAGGCAGCTCTAGTATCCATACCTTATGCAAAGTGTGAATGTTCCAGACTTCGTAGACTTGGAAACACTTACACAGGCAAAATGTTTGAGCATCTTTGATCATAAATCGAAAATGTCCTGGAATTAAAAATGATTCCACACTCAAGAAATGCTGGATTTTACTGCACTGGGGGTTTCTGATCTCTCTCTCTCTCTCTCTCTCTCTCTCTCTCTCTCTCTCTCTCTCTCTCTCGTGTGTGTGTGTTTGTGTGTGTGTGTTTGTGTGTGTGTGTGTGCGCGCGCGCGTGCTCTTCCAAAAGACATCATTGGAGCCCCTGGAGTTACAGGTGATTGTGGGGCTCCTGATGTGGGTGCTGGGAACCAAACCTGGGTTCTTTGGAAGAGCAGGACCTATTCTTTAACTATCTCTCCAATCCCAAGGCTTCTGATTGAGTATTACAGATGCTCACCCTATAGTTGCTGAGAGGACAGCCAACTGGAGGGCTCCCTGGCCCCTTTCCTTTTCTGATCCAGCACCACCAACCAGTTAAGCTGTGGTTAGTACCTGTCAAAATGAACAGGGAACTCCCTTACTCCAGAGAGAGGCCATTCCTGCTTCCACTGTGCATATACTGTCCCCAGCACAGTCCCCAGGTACAGATCCATCTTCTCACCCAGTAGACAGATCCTCCCTCCCTCCCTCCTTCCTTCCCTTCCTCTCTGGCTGCTAGCTCCAGGGTTCAGTGTCTAGCATTAGATATTCTAGCCCTGGAACCCCCGCCCCCCCCAGCTTCTTCCATGTTCCTGTCCCCTGCACATGTGGATCTGTTCTGTGAATATTCTCTTCTTCCTTCCTGATTGGTTCTTGACTGCCAGTCCCTGACAGCGAGTCTCTTGGTAACTATGGAGTGCTTACATGGGGATAGAAATATTCCTTCCAAAGATGATGTCCATGCGTGTGTGTGTGTGTGTGTGTGTGTGTGTGTGTGTGTCACTCTGTATCTGCTGTTGGGTGGGCTGTGCTCAGTGACACCAGCTGAGGCCTTATGGGAACTTCACACATCACATTCATCCGACTCATCCAGGAGATTAGCTTAAATCCAGACTGAGGTTGAGGGAAGAGTGGACAGCAAAGGAGCTTCCCTAAGACCAGCGAGCTGCTTCTCTTGATTGATATGGATCCTTCTCCAGAGACCCACTCGAGGTCCCCTGCCCTGGGACATAACATGGTTTCATTTTCATAGCACCAACTCTGTTGTTCTTGAAGCGCTAATCAGAGGCATCTCCTCCAGGACCCTCCCTTGCCCTACCTTGTGGGTTTAGGGGGTCTTGCTCCCAGGGCTCCTGTCAGTCCAATAGAGAGTAGCTGGGTCTCAGTGGCCACCAGCGAGGACCAGCAGAGAGTAGCTGCTTGTAGCATGCTAGGGCAGTGGATAAGCGGGTCGGGGAGATCATGCTGCTTCATTCCCAGGCCATTCACCCCTCTCTCCTCATTTAATAGACACTCCCTGGGACCTGCTGTGCGGAGGGGCCAGGACTAGAAGGGAATCTGACCCAAACCTTCCCATAAGGCCCCGACAGAGCCAATGTGGGGATGCCGTGCACACCCAAATGCAGCCCGTTGAGAAGGAGAGCTAGAAATGCATCACAGGTGGAGGGCCGTGAGAGGGGAAAGATGCCAGGATACTGAGTGGGCTCCCAGAAGGCCCTGCAGTTGGCTCCTGAGTGGTTGAGTAAGGAAGCCTGTGAGGCGCTGGAGACAGGTGGTGTGGGTGAACAGTAGGAGCTCCTGTGTGCTGACATCAGAAAAGCCTGGTTGTGGAGTCAGCTTATGTTGTTGGTTTTCTGTTGCTATGACAGCATACCCAAGGTGGAGTGACTTAAAAAGAAAAGTGTACTTTGGCTCAAGCTCCTGGTGGACAGAAAATCCAAGACCAGGCATCCACACCTGGGGAGATTCTTGGGCTGCTTCAGCTCAGGGCAGGAAGTAGAAGGTGAGTAGACATGTGCAGAGGTGGGGGAGGGGCTGGCATGTAGCTCAGGGTAGACTGCTGGCTCAGTGTGTGCAGGACCTGGGTTAGAGTCCCAGTATCACATAAAACACTAGAACTGCAGCATTCCCAGAGTTGGGGGCCAGGGAATTAGGAGTTCGATGTCATTCTCAGTTGCATAGTTCAGGCTACAGGAGAACCTGCCTCAAATAAAGGAAGAGAGGAAGAGATGGGGGCAGCCTAAACTCCCGACAGTTGACCCATTTCCTGGAGAAAGTCATGACTGTTCTGGGCACCTCGTGCCTCCCCTCACCCAACCCCCAACACTGTCAAGCTGAGAAATTAAGATTTCAACACATGTACTTTTGGGGGAGACACAAACCAGTCCTTAATCTTGGCATTTATCTTGGGGCTGCCCACTCTGGCTGGCCCCTTGAGGGTAGTGTCCGGCATGGTCACAGCTAGTATCTGAGCCTTCCCATAGCCCTTCCAGTTACAGAGAAAGCTTTCACTGTCTACGACAGTGACCTTTCCTGTTGGCCTACTGCAAATATCTTTTGTCACATTGGTTTCTTTTCTTTCCAGTTTAGTTGTTTCCTTTTAAAATTGAGTAGATTTTGAATTCTTTATTTTTTTAAAGATTAATTTATTTGTGTATATGAATGCTCTGTCTGCATGCACACCTGTGTACCTGAAGAGGGCATTAGATTTCATTATAAATGGTTGTGAGCCACCATGTGGCTGCTGGGAATTGAACTCAGGACCTCTGGAAGAACAGCCAGTGCTCTCCACCTCTGAGCCATCTCTCCAGCCTGTGAGAATATTTTAAACATCAATTTAATCTGTCCCTGCCTATGGGCTTGTTGAGGATCCCTAGGTTTTTTTGTTTCATTAAAAAATTTTTTTTTGATAACATGTTTTCTTAGAGATTGGTCCATTTTGATAACTCAAAACCATTGGCCCACTCTGGTCTCTGGATAGCTCCTTGTCTGTGGCCTGCTTCCATTGTCATTCCCGATGGGGGTTATTCCCTCCTCCTCTCTCCTTACTGTGCAGATCTCGGTTAGGTGCTTGTCAGTTTATTCATATTGATTGCAGATGAATTCACTGATCTCTCCACTGTGCTGTGTGCAGGAGGGGTGTGCTTCTGATTTCTGCCGGTGCCTCTCTGATTTCTCTGTACAGTATTTTGGTTTCCTTAATACTGGTGGAGTCCCGATTCCTCTGTACATTATGGTTCTGTTCTTTTCAGTTCTATGACATCGATGGAGCTTTGCTCCCACGCCCAGTGCCTGGTCAGTTTTGTACGCACTGCTGAGGACCCTTGCGTTTGCGCAGAGGCAACTCTACTCTGGTAATTCCCCAGTCTTTGCCACATCGAGTTTTGTCCCTTTCCCAGACTGTTTCATCTACATAGGGCCTCATCATTACTTCTAATGTGCTAAGGACACTAAAACCAGAGACCACCTCTGTGGACCGTGGTGCATCTGCAGTGTCCTCCCATTCCTCCATTGGTCTAAATGCAACTGGGCTGCTCTGACAGCAGGGACCCTACTGTTCTGGGACTCTTGTCCTTGGCAAGGTCTCAGGAGCCAGATTGAGAGGTAAGTGGTGAGGCCCTTGGCAGCAGGCTCCTCTCCCCTCCATCTCAGGAGTCCTGAAACATTAGTCTCCATCATGTAGGGCTGGGCCTGGGAACTTGCATTGCTTGTACTTGCTTGTCTTGCTTGCCGGGGGTGGGGGTGCTGCTTGGTGGCCTCGCCCAGAGCCCAGCCCCATGGAGGTGGCCTGCAGTTGGCTGTGGTGGCTCAATTAAGAGTATCAGAGAAGGTAGCACAGGACACAGGATCCACGGGTAGCTTTGTGCACTCACCGTAAAGCCTTCTTCCCACCTGTTCCCACATGAATGAATGAACTTCCAGGCTGCCCTTTCATCTTGCTGTCTCGGGCCTGGCTTTGATTGTTCCATGAACAGCGAGCGGGTAACACCAGGGACCAGATCATTCTCTGGGCCTTAAAACTTCCCTCTCTTCTCGAAGCTTCTAGATGCCTGGCTCCACTTCTGCCTTGACCGCTTCTCCTCAACACCACCCTTGAATGTCATGTGTCCACTTTCCATTCCTAGTGGTCACATCCCTGTCAATGCTTTCCAGACATCTCCTGTGGATGCAGAGGTTGTTTTCAGTCTTGATCGCCCTTTCGCTACCAGGATTCCCCCTCTGTGAATCACAGTGTCCTTTTTATTCTTTTGACTTGCGAGGGTCTCACAAGTCATCCTACCTCATCCTCCCAAGGGCTAGGACCACAGGCCTGTCACACCATGGCCAGCTTCACAGTGGCCACTTAACTCACCGTTGGCACATTGGCACAGGCACCAGGGTGATTCTGTCACAGCTTCTTCCGTTGGTTGACAGTTGGAGATTTTGTCATGTGGTGTGTGGGGACATGTTCACTACGAAAATGCTGCTAACCGTCTTGCAATGCATGAACCAGCTTTCTAGAACAAAGAACTCTCCACCCTGTGAGTTCAGTGGTGCGGAGCTTGACAAACCTCATGTGGAGACATAGCAATATGACTCGTCTTTTGAAAAAATGTTTTATGTTTATGGGTGCTTTTCTAAATCTGTGTATCATATCACATCTGTGCCTGGTGCCCAAGGCTCAAGGCCAGAAGAGGCCACCCGATCCCCTGGGATTGGAATTACTGATCATTGTGAACTGCTAGGTGGGTGCTGGGAACTCAGGGCCTCTGGAAGAGCAGCCAGTGTCTTAGATCTTGGAGTTTTCTCTCCTGCACCTACTGTTGCTTTCGGTAAATTCATCCAAACTCTGCATTTCATCCTGATGTGGAAATAAAACAAGATCTGTACAAAGCCTTCAGTGCCCTGTCTGTCAGTCTCTCTCTGTATGCCTCCTTCTCAGTCAGAGTCTCTCTCTCTCTCTCTCTCTCTCTCTCTCTCTCTCTCACACACACACACACACACACACACACACACACACACACACACTCCCCCTTATATTCTCATCATCTCCTTCATGCCCTTTGGCTTACTCCATTCCAGCCATGTTGGATTCTAGCTGATCTAGGAACATTGGTTTAACCACCACTGCCTTGGGGCCTTTGTACTGGCTGGTTGCATCTGCTCACCTGTCCCCAACCCCACCCAGACATCACACCACCAATCTTTCTCCTGCTTCAGATAATTTTCTAAATGGGCCTCCACTGTGAGGCTCTCCCCGACACCTGTGTAAAAGTGCGCCTCTCCTTCAGTCGCCCTCCTTATTCCTTCCCTGTTTATCCTTCCCTGTTTAGCTTTGTCTATTTATCGATAACATTCTGGGGTGTGTGTGTGTGTGTGTGTGTGTGTGTGTGTGTGTGTTCGCACACACCACATGGTACTGAAGACCACGCAAGGCAAGCACTTCACTAGTGAGTTCTATCTCCAACCTGTAATTCACCTATTTTATTTTCTGTCCCCCCAGAACATGAACCCCATGAGAGCAGGAATTATTACCTATTTCATTCACAGCTACATTTTCAGCTCCAAGAGCAAGCCCTGGCCCGTAGCAGGTGCTCAGGAAAGAATGTGCTGAGCAGATGATGAATGGACAGCGCTGTGCAGAGCCTAGGCACGTACATGTGATGTGTGTGAGCATCGTTATTACTCTGCACGCTGCCCAGAGAGACGCTGGAAACCCCGCTGCAGGATCTGGGAGAGCGTAACACAGATGGGGACAATTGGTTAACTATTTTGGGGGAAAAAAAAAACCCATAAAGTTAAATCCTCACCAACATCATCTCGCAAAATCCATTCCAGATGGATTAAGGGGTGAAGTGTGAAAAATGAAGACACACAAAAAATTAGGAAAGATTATAGGGGAATAGCTGACATCTAGTTGGAAGAGGAATAGGTTTACATAATGGCTGACGAAGGGATTGTAACTGAAAGACTGTTGAAGTGCTTCAGGTTGTAACCATTTGTCTATGTTTTAACTTGGTCTTTGGCTAGGTGTGTGTCCCATACCTATAATCTCAGCATTGAGAAGCTGAGACAGGAGGATTGAAAGCTTGAGGCTAGCTGGGATACATAGTGAGACCTCATCTCAAAAATAATAAACAAACAAACAAACAAACAAACAAACAAATGGATATTTGCTTCAAAGACCAAAGGTGATAGTGTTTATATAGACTAAAAAGATCCCCAGACTAAAAACCAGGGAGGCAAATGACAGAAGAAAATACAGAGACAGACAGGATGCTCAGGTATTTGTCCCCAGTTGTAATATCCAGGAAGAGGAAGTTGTGCCCCTTTTGTCACCAGTAGGTTCACAGCCTCTGCTGGGCTACAGCAGGGATGCTCTCATGATGGCAACTTGACAGCGATGTTCCAGGAGCCTGGCAAACATCCATCCACTTTGGTCCAGGAATTCCTCTCCTTGGAAGTAATCCTGGGGAAGCATTTGGAGCTGCGGACAGTGATTTATGTGCAGGGGGTGCTCATCCGGGTGTTATTTAATAAGAGCCAAAAATCAAAAGTGTCCGAAGTGCTTGACAATGGGAGAGCCAAGTGAGCATCGCTGACGTGACCAGACGTGTACTCTTCAGAGGAGGGCCTGGGAGAATCCCCAGGAGTAAAGGGAAAGGCTCAAATTTTGATGGGTTTGTTGTTTTTAACAAATACTGACAAATGTGGCTCTATATTAAGACCCCAAGTGTTTGTGCACATGTGTGTGCGTGCGTGCATAATCACGTACATGGTTGTAATGAAAATGGATGTATCATCCATATTTTTCATCAATCTGAGATAATGAAGAATTTTTTAAAACTTTTTCCTAAGTTCACTAGAGCTAGGCATGGGCAGCAGTCAGCTGTATGTGTCTTGGGGAAAGGAAAGCTGGAGTACACGTATGGAGCAGTCTCACATGTGTGCAGGAATATTCCAGAAGGCGTTCAGCTTTGTAGAATTCCCCGAGTTAGCAACTATGTGTAGCCCAGAGGCCCCAGCCTTCATGGATCCTGTGTTCGAGGGTACAGCCCAACAGTGAGCAAATGTCATAACAGTGTGTGCTGGAAAGGATGACAGCAGACAAGGCCCCTCACTGGATGTGTGATCCCAGGGACAAAAGACTGCCCGGTGTGCCCAGCATACTGCCCTGCACAGATAAGGCAGTGAGTAGGCAGGAAGGGAAGTGGGTGGGCTTACGGTATTTGAGCTCTGGGAGGTGGCTGGTTCGGTTGAGGCAGGAAGGAGTGAACAAGGTACCCATTGATGTGCCCCACCCCATCTTTGGATCCAGGCCTGTTCACACTGAGGCTGGCCTCACGCTTCATGCATTCCTTGGGCATGCATGCACCCTGTCAACAGGTAGTAAGTCAGGCATGAAAGGCTGAAAGTCTAAATAAAGGACTCTGAGGAGTTAACAGTCCAGGAGTGGGGCAGAAGAGCCATCAGTGGCACATGGTCCAACTCTTCTCTTGGCTTATTTATGGGACTGTGAACTGCAGATGTCTGGTGGGGGCGAGGGGGGGGACCATCTGATCTGGGCTCTGTGGGATATGTAGGAGTGAATTTACCAAGCCAAAGTAGGCAGTAGTAGTTGAGGCCACCATGAAACAGGAGGCACGGGCAGGGTTGCACAGCCAGAGTGTGATCAGGAACAGTACATACCGTTAGCTGTCTGACTGGTATGTGTGCATGATAGTACAGACTCGAGTTAGAGAGGGTCTGAGGTGTGCCACATGCAAGGTAGGGCTGGTGCCAGGCTAGCTGCTATGGCATCCCAGAGCCGCCAAGCTTTGAGATGTGTGAAATCTGGGGCAGGACCTGGAAACGTGTCTCAAGAGTCGCCTAAGAGGTTGTGATGTGCAAGGGAACTGGGATTCCTATGCACAGTGGGAGTCATGGAGAAGTAAAAATAGGCAGAGCCAGGGTTCTGTCCTCAGAGCCCTCTCCAGGGGCTGCCCCTTCTGTTTCTGGGAGCTGTTTTTCCCCCCAATACTTGAGCCTTGGTCATTAAGTGTCACCCCCCCCCCCCCATCTCCATGCTGTATTTTGTATCATGCTTTGAGTGTGATACACAGCACACAGTGGACTGAACCGGCCTTAGATCTGCCAGATGATAATAAATATGGGAGTAGGAAGCCTTGGTGGTAAAGGGGGTCCTGTGGTGGTGGGTGGGCCGAGTGCACAGCCCACTTGATCCAGGCCAGGTCAGTTCATCTGCTGACCCCCAGGTTCCTGGTCTGTTCCCTAGAGCTGATAGTTATGCCCGTGCATGGGTTCCTGGTACTTTCAGTTCTGTCTTCAGAGTCGTTACAGGGTGGGCATTGAAGTGTGGACTGAATCAGTGAGGGGCTTTGTACAGATGAGCGTCCACCCTCGTGTCTTCTGCCTGCCCCGGTGTATTTGAGGAGGGTCCCCTGAGGATGACGAAAATGAAATGCTGTCTTTGTCTTGGGCAAAGTCCTAGGTCAGATGCTGGCAGGAGCACAGGAAATGGCCATGGGAAGTGCCCTGGAGATAGTTCCACACACGGAAGAGCACAGGTCTCTTAGGGTCCTACTACAAGCTGGGAGCTTGCTTCTACTGGTTCTCTCGCTCTCCCAAGTCACCTAAGGTCTTCCTTTCACCACACTCTATTAGAAGACTTTGGAGTGAGTTGACCTGGAACAACAGTCTTCATCCATAAAATGGGCACAATTCTGCCTCCACACACTCTGTACCTGGTCTATACAAGTTGTGTCAAGCTCACAGACGCGTCATTAGTGTATATTCTATGTTCCCACTCCTTCCCTGGTCCACCTCTGCTCGAGGGGATGCTGGCGGAGGGTCCCCAGCCAGGCCCCATTGGCCTTAAATTCTGCTATCTCTTCGAGATAATAAATAGGAACAAAACCCAAATCCATTATTAGCTTCTTCTAGACTGCATGATTTATGGCTTCAAAGTGTCTCTAGTTAATCTGTCGAAAGGGATTTTAAATTTCATCCGTCTTCCCTGCTGGCAGCCCCTTCTACCTTGAATTCAGCTGTTTGACATGTCTAGTACCGGAGTCCCATTTTAAAAACATTTACAGTGGGTCGGTGGAAAAAAAGTCGGAGCTGAACGGCAAGCATGAGGCTCAATTTGGCACATCTGCTTTGAATTCCACGCATCTCCACAAGTGCAAATAACTTGAAAGTTCGCCCTGGGAAGAGGTCTGCTGTGCCCACGAGGGCTGCCTTAGGTGACTTTAAAGGAGAGAGGGATAATTACTGAAAATGAATTGTCACTGAAATAGAAACCTCCCGACCGGCCTGCTGACCATCTGCTGCTCACATGTGCAGGCCGCCCGCACCTCCCCCTCCCTGCTCTGGAACGCTCTGCTCTCTGGCTTGTAAATCTCTGCTTCCCAGGGCACTCAGGTGATGTTCTGGTCAAGATGGATGGAAACTGGGACAGAGCTGCTCCATTCAAGTCTATGGCTGTGGGACCCAGAGTTTGGGTAGAGGTGGAAATTTTCTAGGATTTGGGAGAGGCTCTGACAATAGGCCCCAGGGACACAGGGTTGGGGCTGGGAACAAGCAAGCACACAAGAGAAGGCGCTTACATGGAATATGGTGTGTATGTAGGTTAGATGACAACTTACAGGAGTCACTTCTTTCTTTCTCACATGGAAAGTTCTAGGTATTGAACTCAGGTTGTCGGGCTTTTTGCCTTTACCCACTGAGCCATCTTGTCAGATGTGGCATGCTTTTAAATAATGAGACATGCTCTCAGGATGGTAGTATGGGATGATGTAGTTAGAAGATTTTCCAAGATGGTTGAGGAGGGCCTCCCTGGTTAGCTCGGAGTCCCTTGGGAGCATCAGCCTCAGGATATGGAGGCCACAAGGAGAGGCTTTGCAGCAGAGCCCAGCTGGAAGGACACTATCCATGCCCGAGGCTGCTGGCTGTCTAGGATAGGCGGGGAGGGAGCTCCCGGGCAGGGCTGTGGTGGCAGCCCCTTGGGAAGTTAGGGGTTGTCTGCTGTTTATTTGACTTGTCTCTAACTGGATTAACGCCCCACTAGCTGCAGCAGTGGGAACTTCAGTGTTCGGCCAGGCTCTAGTCATGCCAATGAGAAGTGTGGGCATGGAACTGAGGAGGCTGGACCTTTGGCTCTGAGTCCTGTCCATCTCTTGCCATCCCCAGAACAGGCCCACTTCAGCCTGTGATCCTGCCAAGAGGCAGAGACAGTATAATCATTGCCATAAGTCTTTCAAGACACCAGTCAGTGGTCACTGGGACCCCCTCAGCCCTTCCAAGGTCACCCGGCTTTGGCATCTTGGGATGACCTAGACCCCTCTGAGGGAAGGCAGTTTCTCTGATTGCAGGCTGCTATGAGCTTCTTTGAGATACCACCGTGGCACCCATGACCTGTGGTAGTCTCAGGACCAGGTTTTAGCTTGAACATGGATACAGTTTCTGCCATGGATACCTGGTACCCCCTTTGAGTGAGAGTTTTAAATTAAAACTAAGATTTTTAGTTTTTACTCAACCCAATTCATCAGCTTGTGGTGGTGGTGGTGTCGGTGGTGTCTGTCTGTCCATGCACAGGTATGCTTGACCGTGCGTCTCCTGTGTATAGAGGACCTTAGATAGTTTCTTCAGTTGCTCTCCACCTTATTTTTTCAGACAGGTTCTTAGCCACTGAACCTCATAAGCCTGTCATCCCTGACTCCCCAGTGTTAGGATTACAGATGTACACTGCCACACTTGGCTTTTAATGGGCTCTGGGGTTCAAACAGCAAGCACTTTACCCGTGGAGCCATCTTCTCAGAGCCTAGCTTAGCAACTTTTTAAGTGTTTCCTGTTGGGCTTTTTGTCTGTTTGGTTTGGGTTTGTTTTTTTTTTTTTTTTTTTTTTTTCTTTCTGTGCTAAGAAAACTTTGCCTGTCCCAAGTGTGAAAGTATGGAAATGAGACCGCCTGGAGGTCTGAGTCAGTTTCTCTTCTGAGCTGCTCCTCTGCTCATTTAGAACAAATTGAGAAAAGAAGATTTAAATAAAGTTATCATGTAGCAATAGACCCATCTCCAGGGACACAGTAGGTGCCTGCTACGAAGTCGAAGTCCCTGGGCTAGGAATCCGGGGTGCTGTCTAGGGTGGGGAGACAGGACCACATGAGTGCAGGCATTGTTTACTGAATGACTGAGTAGATGAAGAATGAGAAAATGAATGAATGAACAAATGAGTGAATGAATAAATGGTTTATTAGTATTTAGTCTACTTAAGGGTCAGTCAGGAGAGAGACTTTGACTCCATCATGAGAGGCTGAAATGTAAGCTTATTGATGTAGCCTCCCAGGCCCCACCCATGCTGGCAGCCCCTCCTCAACTTCTGTGCTTCCTGGACCCCATCTAAAATACTTAAGAGACTGACCCCAATATATATCCATGATAGCCAGAGTCTGGCCTTGCCCTTGGGGGCTCTTCTTCTTCTTGCTTATCTTTTGGCAAACAGCCTTTCCGGATTTAACTTGAGTCATCTCTTGGAGGGATTTGTCTCTGACCCCCTCCTGCTCATAAGCAAGAAAAAGCAGTCAGTGAAGCTGCAACTTGCCAGGCCTGGGACTGCCAGCAGCTGAACTTGGGGGAATCTGTTTCCTCTCAGAACGGACCCCCTTGTGAGGGAGCACTCTTCAGCCCTTTAGTGAACGTTGGTCATGAGCCTTCAGACAAGCTGGGCCTGCCATTGTCCTTGATCTCCCCGAAGACTAAGTATAAAGCACCTGATGACTAAGTTCAAAGCACCTTCACACTTGCTTCGGTGCATTTCTTTATATGCCTGGGCTCCTCTTTGGGAAAGTGACTGCTCAGGTATTGAGTTGTTTTACATTGTGTTGTTTGACCTTTAAAGTGCAAGAGTTCCTTGTATGCCCTTGACACAGGTCTGATTGATTGGACGTACTTATTGGGAATTTCTCTCATTTTCTGCCATTCCTTTTTTTACTTTACAGGGAAAGGAGGGTTTTACATTTTGATTCAGTCAAATCTATCCATTTTTTAAAAGATGTTTTCTGCTTTTTGTGTTTTAAGGAAACTTTGCCTGTCTCAAGGTATGTTCTGTTCTGTTACGGTTTTAGCTTTAAGGTTGGGTCAGTTGTACAGTGAATTCTGTTCTATATGTGGCGTGAGGTAGAGTCAGGTTCATCTTTTCCATAAGGCTATCACGTTTTCTGACACGGTTTGTTGAAAACACTCTTCTCATTGGTGTATCTTGGCACCTTATGAAAACCTTCATCGAAAGGGCTGGGGATATGGCTTAGTCAGTAAAATTCGCTGCAGTACTGCAGACCTGAGTTTGATCCCCAGACCATGTAAAAGCCACATACAGCCACCTGCATCTGTAAGCCCAGCACTGGGGGTGGTGTGAAGTTAGAAACAGGCAGATCCCTGGAGCTCATTGGCCAGACAGCCTAGCTGATTCAGTGCGTTGATTCTAGGTGGTTACAAGCACTTGCTGCTCTTCCAGAGGACCCAGGTTTGAATCCTAGTACCCACTGGTGGTTCTCAACTGTCTGTGACTCCAGTTCCCGGGGATCTGATGCCCTCCCTCTTCCGACCTCCACAGGCACCAGACACACCTGCAGTAAGCAGATATATATGCAGGCAAAACACCCATACACATAAAAGTAAATAAATAAAAAATTAAAAGTATATAAGATAATTTTAAAAAAGAAAGTGGAGAGCAGTTGAGGAAGCTGCCCATTTCAGTCTTTGTCCTTCATGTGTGTGCATGTACACATGTGTACTCATGCACCCTCACACACATCTGCACACGTCTTCATGAAGGCGAACATAACACATACATGCCTGAAAAGCAGGGGCGAGGACAATTTGTGTTGGCCACATACCTGCAGGTTTATGTGTAGACTTCTTAGACTTCACTTTGGCTTTTGGAAAGGCCTTACACACGTACTATCTTGTCTTAACCCCTGTGGTTTTACAGGAAATCTTGAAGCCAGGTAGTAGGACTCCTGTCAGCTTCGATGGTCTTTATATCTAGGCCCTCATGTTTTCATGGCTACATCTGAACCAACCTGTTCTATTCTTACCAAAAAGGGTCACTAGCATTACATTTCTGGGTCAGTTTGGATAGATTTGGCATCTTTTTAAAAATTGATTTTGTTTTTAACCATGTGTATGTGCACATGAGTGTGAATGTCCTCAGGAATAGAGGTGTCAGAGCCCCTAGAACACATGGCTGCCGGGAATCAGATGTGGGTCCTCTGGGAGCTCAGCACACCCTCTTAATCACTGAGCCTTCACTCCAGCCTCTAGAATTGACATTTTCATGGTATTGTCTCTTATGCCTATGCATATAGTGTCTCTCCCCATGTATTAAGTCTCTTTTATTATTTTTAAGTCCCCATTTATTACTTCCTCTTAGTAGTATTTATTATTTTCCAGTGCAACAAAGGTCACATACAACTTTTGTTAGTTTTATCCATAAGCATTTATGATAATTTTTTTGCTGGTATAGTATATTCAATTTTTAAATTCAATTTTTAAAAAGATTTTATTTATTTTTATATATATGGCGAGTACACTGTAGCTGTCTTCAGACACACCAGAAGAGGGCATCGGATCCCATTACAGATGGTTGTGAGCCACCACGTGGCTGCTGGGAATTGAACTCAGGAAGAGCAGTCAGTGCTCTTAACTGCTGAGCCAGATCTCAAGCTGTTAAATTCAATTTTTAAAATCATTTCTCCTGTTACAGAAATTGCAGTTGCATTGTGCACGTTGACATTCTATCTGAGGACATGGCCGAGCGAATGCACTCTGTCTTTTGGCCGACAGTGTGGCAGAGCTTTCGTGTAAACCTCCCTGTCGCTAAGGTTGATGGGTTAAACTTCTCTCTCCATCTTTGTGCCTCTCTCTTTTCTTGCTCAATTGCATCCGGCTTGCTTCAGGCTTGCTACGGTTTGTCATTGACATACTTTATGGATCGAGGACATTCTTCTGTGTTTGTAGTATGCTGAGAATGTCCATCATGGGTGGGTTGTGGTTCCTGCATCTTCTGAGCTGATCATGTGGTTCTTCTCCTTATTCTTCTGGCTTCACAAGTTATCTGTGTTGATGTAGAATCTTGTGTCTTTTGAGCCGACCTCACTAGATCATGATGTATTGTATTTTCCTATATTGCTGAATTTATTTTCTAGCATTTTTAAAGAGTAGTCAGCAGAACACACACACACACACATATACACATATATGTGTATATATAAGTGTATATATGTATGCTATTTATATGAACTATAAAGAAAAAATGTCAATAGTTGACTAAACCATAAACAGTCCTCAGATAGATAAAGCAATTAAACTAAAAAGCAGTGGAAGTATCTGCACCACAGCCATGTGTTAACTGCAAGAAGAAAGGTTATGAAGTTTCTTGAGAAATTAGAAGAATCCCTTGAAAGAGGGCAGGTTGGCAACACGGAAGACCTCATACAATGCTGACTAAAACCAACACTGTGTATTAGTGCTGTAACACAGCAGCACAAACTTGGTAACCGAAAATGTTGGTGATTGCAAACAGCACATGTTTATTTTTGGATGGCTCTGGAGGCCAGGAGTCCAAAGTCAAGACATAACCGGTTTTCCCCCACCCCTTGGGGGGGGGGGCTCCAGGAGAGAACCTGTTGCCTGCCTCTTTCTTCTGGAGCCTTCAGCCTCCTAGTCCTACTGCCTTTCTTCTTTCTGTGTTTGTCTCTTTAATGGGACCTAAGGCCCGTTGAGATAATCCGGGATGTTCTTACCTTAAAATTCTTCAAGGGTTGGAGAGATGGCTCGGCTGTTAAGAGCACTAGCTGCTTTTGCAGAGGGCCCAAGTTCAGTTACCAGGTGCTATGTCAGGCTGCCTGAGATAACCCCCAGTGCCAGAGGATCTGACACCCTATTTGGGACTTCATAAGCAGCTGCTCTAAGATACAAATGCACGCACGCATGCACACACTTAAAAAAAATAAAATCCTTATCTTAATTATAGCTGTAAAGAGATTCTCCCAGGCCCTGAGATGTGGTATGAGATCTTTTCAAGAAACCTACCTTCCATCCATCCATCCATCCATCCATCCATCCATCCATCCATCCATCCTGTCTGCCTGCCTGCCTGCCTGCCTTCCTTCCTTGCTTGCTTCCTTCCTTCATCCCAGCACACAGTAGAGCTTTGGGACTTTCTGTATGACACATTGGCATTTTATTAATGAATCAGATGCCATAAAGTCCAATAGTAAATACTAAGAAGACTAAAGTTAGTGATCCAGGATCTTTGATTTTGACCAGCGTAGTATTTTTTTTTTTTCAATACTGCTTGAACACGAAGTGAAAACGTATTAACTGAAACTAAACCATCCCCTGCAACATAAATTGTTGTCAGCTTTTATAAATGGTTAAAATAAACAAGTTTGGTCTAACAGTTTATTTGGAAAATTTGGGAATGAAGCCACTTGGCAACGTAATTTGTAGCTAATTGGCTTTTGATGAATTGGTCATTTGACACATTGATTTTTGGCCAGCTGGCTTTTGGAGAATCAACGTTCAGCCTGGGGCTTGGTGCCTGGGGCTGGTATGAGGCCCATGAGGGCGCCAGGCAGGCTGTATGCTGGGCCTGAGATCTAAAGGTCACCTTAGACTGGGAAAGAGCCCAGAAGGACCTACACATCCCTCAGACCTGGCCAGGGCCTGCTTCCAGCTAGGTGATATGAGACTTTGGGGACTCAACTAATTCCAACACTTTGTTGATTTTAGTGCCTGAGCTGAGTGCCTTGAGGTGGCTATTATCTCATTTAACAGCTGCCTGTACAGCACATGTGATCTTTGCTTTATAGATAAAAGGAACACAGGAAGGGTAGCTTACCTGGCTAAGAACCGGGTAAGTAGCATTCACATTCCGGGCCAGGTTGTCTCTCTTGTTCTTTACCACAGGGCCCAAGTGAACCTGCGCTCATCCTTGCCCTTAGCTCTGATCTGCCAGTTCATTTGTAAATGTTTGCTTTGGGCTCTATTGCAGTGGCACCTGCTACTGATTCTCCATGTGAGGAAACTGAGGCAGGATTTGATGTGAGACTCAGCCAAGTTCTAGCATCACAGTTGAACAGAAGGGAGGCTGTTTCTGTTCTTCCCACAGTCCTTCAGCCTCCAGCCAGGGCTGGGGGCTACTGCTGCTTGGTTTTTCTGGCAGTGGGACTAAACCCCAGGCCCCGCCTTCTACCCCCAGCCCTCCTTGTTTATATCCCCGTTAATGGGCCCTTGCAGGCCAGCCCAGCTGCCGTGGGAGAGCCAGTGAGCCACCTGGAGCTGTGTCTGCTGCAGAGTGTTTACGGTGCATGGAGCCAAAACGAAACAACATCCATCTTGCTGACTGGTCACAAACACTGCGCCCATTCATGATCAGGCGGTGGATGGTCCTTTGCTTGCCAGTGAGCTGACACAGCTCAGCAGCTTGCAGGACAGCAAGAGAGTGAGGAGAAGGCAGGTGGGCTCCGGTGAAATCACGCCCAAGCCCAGGCAGTCCTCTTTCCATTTTCCGTTCACCCATTCCTCTTACCAGATGTGTCATAAGATGGTGCACTAAGAGTTGTCTAAAGAGAGTTCTCAGTCCCCAAGGTCAGCCCCAGCCACAGACCTCAGGAAGACCTGAATGAAGTCATCTGTCCATGTGAGGTGCCACAGCATGTGGCAGCTATCTGGCAGCCTACAGGAGTTTTGCCTCTAATAGACTCAGAAGTTAGTTATACACTAGAGGACCAGTCTCCACGTTTACCGTAAAGAATTTTCATCCTGGTACAAATCCATTATAGTACTGCTTCTTGTTTAGGGGTCTCCTGACTTACACAGGCCTCTGAGGGCAGCAGTAATGTCAGATACACCCTTGTATTGGCGCATAGAGTTCAGCAACAGGTGCATAAAGCTATCTTTGGCCCAGATCAGGGAAAGGTTTTAGGGCAGGCACCCAAGCCAGAACAGGAAGCCCCCAGTTAGTATCGAAGGTTCCTAGTGTTAGAGTTAGGAACAGGAGGAGGAAGCAGGGCCAGACCCTTCAAGCCCCTCCTCTGGGTCACAAAGCCTTAGGATGTTTTCACAACGCTGGGGCCAGAAGACACCAAAACTGGCCAGCACCAGCAGTCTCTGTGATTTACAGAAAAGTAAATGAAGGCCCAAAGCTTGGGGGTTCACAGGCTGGAAAGGCCTAAGATGCTTGGCCTTGCTTTCTGCCCAGAGTTTCCCTGGACTCAGCCTCACATGTGATGGGATGGGTGCTATATGCAGTTATGAAAACAGAGCAGAGAAACGAACATCTTTCACGTAGAAGCAAAGAAAGGCAAAACTTTCTCCTCAACCAGCCACCCCCCCACCAAGCCCTCTTCTGCTTGCAGTGAAAATGTGCTCTGCTCAGGAGTGCTCGGTTTCTGTCTTGTCTCTTAGGGTTTCAGTGGTTCTCAGAAGAGCAAAGGAGTTGCCATGTGCCCTGAGCATCCTATGACAGAAACAGAGATGAATGCATGTGTGTCTTTCCACAATGCTGGCATTTGTTGAATAACAATACATTCAAAGGGTGCAATGGTTTTAATAGCAGCAGTCTGCCAGGTGATCCCACACACCTTAAAAATCTGCCCAAAGTGAATGCAGGTTCTTTTATCCCAATCTTAGTAATATTAACTCCCACAGCACAGGTAAATATATGTATCGATATATCTGTATTTGTATGTACATCTGTATCTGCATATGTGTGAGTTACAGAATGAATACACACTAAAGAGACTACAGCAGGCATCCAGAGGTTTCAGAAGCAGGCTGACAGAAGAAATGCATGTAGCATCTGTATTGGTGAGCTAACCCAAGTCAGCTGTAGGGAAGGAGCTGATGCTGTGGAGATCCAGCCACGGGAGAGTCAGGGTTGAGCGTGCAGATATGGTCAGCTGTGGAGACAAGGGTGAAACAGGATTTAAAGTAGGGTCAACAGGCCCAAGTCCAGATGGGCAAGGCCTGCAGGTGGCGAATCCAGTGGGCCATGTCAGCAGCAGGAGAGCACACTGAGCTGAAGACCCAAGGGCAATCAGGAGTCCTCCTGTCCACCCTCGACACACAGTGGTGTCGAGTGATAGATTGGCAGGACTGTGTCATCACAATGATGGGTATTTTATAGAATTCAGATGAGGAAGTAATACCCTGGGTGTATCTATATATACTACTTGGTCTGGTACATCCAATAAGTTCTTGGGTCTGGCCTCACTGGTATGATTTTAATATGTCCATGTGCCCTTAAAGGTCTCAATGCACCCCAGTACATTTATGTGGCAGCACCTTTTCTGTTCTCAGAAATAAGTCACTTGTCATTGTTTGTGGATCTCCCCAGACATCATCAAACACCGTCAAAATAAAGTAAAAAACTACTTAGAAAATGGAGTCTCTCAAGATAAGGGCCAGCTCCAGACACTGTTTTATACAATGTAGAATGACATAAAAGCAGCAATCAGGGCTTCTGTGGGCTCAACCCCTGTCACCTGAAAGGCTTCTGAGCTGTCTTTCCTAACCTTCTCTAGTCTCCAAGGCTCCATCTCCCTTGAGACCTAGCCAGCCATCACTTAACTTCCTCCGTTCAGCATTCATTCCTTCAGTCAGTGGTTCTCCCAGTGGGTATTTGGTACCCTTACCTGCCAGCCAGTCGCCCAGTGCAAAGGGAACTTGGGAGGAAGGGCACACTCAGTGGGAGAAGAACAAGAGGAAGCAGAACAGAGCAGGTCTGGGGAGCTATGAACAGTCAGGCACCATGTAACCTCGGCATTTGGTGGGAATTACGGGGGATGGGCTTCTGCACCGAGGCCAGACTGAAGGTCAGTCTTCCTTGGTTGGCTCAGAAGTTATGTCCCAGGCAATGGGAGCATCAGGGGTTAGACATCTGGGCCAGATTTTTGTTATTTAAAGAGATGGCCTGGCTGTGATAGAGTGATGGGCCACATCTAGGGAGCACAGGAGCCTGGTCCAGATGAAAGGTAGTGGCTTAAAAGCAAGGCAGAGTTAGTAAGGTTGAGGGAGAGGAGGGACGGAAAGAGGGAAGAACTGAGATGGGGTCAGGGCATGCATTGAAGTCATCTCCAGGGCTCAGCCAGTCCCCAGTGCCTGCCAAGGTGCGTGGTGACAGCCTGGCATATCTCAGCACAGATCCAGACTGCCAATTTCTCTTTCTGGGCAGCATGTGGGGAACCATGTGCCCACTTTCCTGTAGGTGCCTTCAAGTTCAAGACCTGGCCACAGAATCCAAGAACAGACCGTGGGACTCAGGGAAGTTAGACTCAGTCTTGTTCTGAGAGTACCTCTGTGGGGTGAGGTGAAAAACACATGAACCAAATCCTGACCCTGTCATGCTTTCTCTTGTGACCTTGGGAAAGCCTGGCTTTCCTCCTCTGAAGAGTAGGCCTAGGTGAGAGGTTGCCTGCAGGCATCTTTCTCCTAACGGGATCCTTTTTGTACTGCCTTCATTCATTCCTGACGTGGAATCCATCTATAATGTTCCCTGCCTGAGCTGCTGATTAGAAAAACTCCATACAGTGTTGTAATTATTGCAATATAAAGAAGAGACGAAAGGGAGGTAGCCTGTAAGCACTGTGTTCCCTTATGCGCATGCTCAGGCACCATTGGCTGGGGGAGGTGGTTGGTTGCTCACACCTGTGTGTATCACTCAGCTTGATGGCCGCAGATGTACGAAGTCACAGGCAGAGAGGCCGAGGTGACGTGATTCTCTGAATTGGTGAACAACCCTTGGGCTGCTTCCAAACAAAACACAGTACAGTCTTTCCCTAATTTACATGGTACTTCCAGGCCTGGAAATTTAGTGTATGTTACAGCCATGAAAAAAGTGCTTTGTTTTCTGTGTAAAATGGACCTATGTTCTGGCTTCCACAACTGGGTCGCTTGTTTACAGATATTTTGAATATCTGGCATGATATTAAACAGTTAGATTAGGACTGACCCACCCTTGGCAGTAAATTGGGCCTACCCAACTAAATGACAGTTGCTCCCAGACACTATGAACATCAGAAATCCCCTGCCCCTTGATTTCCATTGTGTCCCTTGGAGTGGCCCTCTCCCAACCCTGTTGTAGTAATGCCTGGGCTGAGGGTGTAGCCTGGAGGACTTGGGGAGAGATCGGGAGAACAACCCCCGCCCCCCCAAATCACAGGGCTTCCTGGGGGAGGGCCCTCAGATCTGGGTGGGTTCAGATCTGGGGTGGAGCTAGGGGCATTTTTCAGATGCCAAAACTGTGCTTTGCCCTGCAGGCTTTCCTGGCCTTTGGACCAATCTGTGAAACAAGTAAACTTTTCCACAGGGTACAGAATTCTGAGCCTCTCTGGAGTCCATGGACCCCTTCCCACCGCCTACCAGGCCACATCTTTGCATGGTGGTGCTTCCTGAGGTGGAGATGCCCTCCTTCACTGGATGGTGGTAGGGGCAAGTCTCTCCTTGGATAAAGGTGCCATAAGTGGGAAGCATAGTCTGTTTACTGTTCCTAACCAATGACATGGTGGAAGAGGGATGACTCACCACCAGTAGCCATCATGAGGAAAGTGTCTTTTTTAAAAAAAAATCACAATTCAAGTATGGTTTCTGCCAAATGTGTATTGCTTTCTCTCCTCCCTGCCATCCTAATTTCAGATTCTGTGAGGGACTGAGATGTCCTCATAGTTACTGGTCCTTCTCGGGTGGGAGGTACCACCATCCTCATCCCTACTTTTGAGTTGTCTGGAGCTGGGTACCCAGAACCTCCCCTGCTGCTGGGCCATCTTCTTTCTTGGGTTTTATGTATTTTCCAGCAGTTGGAAGAAACATTACAGCAGCTGAGAGGAGAACAAATGGGCACAGAGTTAACTAATGAGCTTGTTTTAAGAGACAAGGGCTTTTAAAAGGAAGCAGAATTGTGAGGTTGTAAGTATATACTTGTGTTAACACTCATGGCTCTGGACTTGCTGTCCATCCTCAAGTTTTATAGACACTAACAGCCATTTCCCCTAGATGTCTTACCTATTATTTCTGAGCTTGGATAAAAACAAGTGACTTTTGGTGACCGTCACTGTCCTCCCTGTGTGATTTGGGCCAGGCAGGAATCCTGTGGGGTTCCAGAGTGTCCAAGAAAGTGCAAAGTGGGAAAGCAGAGCCGGGAGCCTGGTACCACCAGCTCTCAGGCCCATCTTAATGGAGGTGTTGAGCTCTGTGGACCTGAGGCATCACAGGGTGAGAGAAACAGAAGTGATAGGCTCCCAGATGCATAGAGAGCTCAGCTTTCAGTTTTGGAATGTGGAAGCCGAGAGTGTTAAGAAATGTCAGAATTTATTCTCTAGGCTACCCTTCCCCACCCCTGGGAGGTTCTCGGAGTCACTGAGGGCATGTTTTCTTTTCCTGGGTCCTTGACACTCCAGAACTTCCATTGTCACCGAGAGGCATTTAGCATCTTTTCTGCCTGAGCTGGTCAGTGCCCCTGTAACAGGAACTGAGGCGTTCCCTGAAGAAGAGTCTGGAGCCCTGGGAAGGCCAGGCAGTGTGTCTACCTCAGTAGCCAAATGTTTCAAGCTCCCTTTAGGCTGTGCTCTGGTATTCTTGTCTTTTGGAGCTTGTAGAGACCCAGAGGAGCAGGGGAAATTTGCACACTGAGAAGCCTGGAGGACAGCCATTGAGAAGCCAGTCGGCAGGAATCTAATTTAAGCCCCATTTTGATGTAGCCTCAAGGATTGTTTATTCATTTCAAAAACAGTATGTAGTGTTTTAATATATGTAATACAGAGATTACAATGTATTAGAATTTATACACTGTAAAATTCACCTGTGTTTGTGGACAGTTTTATGAGATGAAGCAGTAGCTAGCACTGTGGTTCTCAACCTGTAGATTGTGACCAACTGGGGTCAAACAACCCTTTCATGGGGGTCACATATCAGATATCTTGCATATTAGATATTTATACTACAATTTATAACAGAAAAATTATAGTTATGAAGTAGCAATGACGTAATTTTATGGTTGGGGTCATCATGACATAAGGAACTGTATGAAAGGGTCACAGCAGCAGGAAGGTTGAGAACCACTGGCTTAGAGTCACACTGTCTATTTCCTCTGTCCTAAAAGGGAACCGAGAAAGATAGAAACCCTCAGTCCTAAAGCCATACATCTGAAACCTTTCCTATGCAGAGCCAGACTGAATCCTATGGCCCATCATATCTGTCATTCCCTGCTCAGGATCCATGGCTTCCTGACAGGACAGAGGGTCATCACCACTCACAGAGTCCTGCAGAACAGTCCCAGCCTCTCCTGTGGCCTCACCACAACCTTCTCCCTGTTGCTTGCCAGGCCTTTCCTTCCTGTGCCCGCTCTTTCTCTGGAGAGCACACTGGCCTCTTCGGGGCCTTTGCTTACTGTCCCCGCTGCCTAGAATGCTTGTCCCTAGATGGCACGTGGCTTCTGCCTTTCTCCCCCTCAGGCCTCTGCTCAGTCAGCCCTCCCTGACCCTGACTGGCCTGCTTCTCCTCACTCTCCAGCTTCTTGCCTTTGTTTGGACTCATAACCTATAGTATCTACCTGATATTAATGGGTTAACTTGTTTCTGTGCCTCTGACATTGTCTTCTCTCCTGCCAGAATGCAAGCACCACAAGAGTGGAGTTGTTTTTTTTTTTAATATTTAAATTTTTTTAACACTTATTATTTTAAGTATGTGAGTACCTTGTCGCTGTCTTCTGACAGACAAGAAGAGGGTGTCAGATTCCATTACAGATGGTTGTAAGCCACTATGTGGTTGCTGGGAATTGAAATCATGACCTTTGGAAGATTTTTATTTTTTGTTCAGCACATCCATGGTGCCTGGGGCAGAGGGAAACTGTATTTCTGGTGTCTTAATCCTGGCATACAGTAAGGTATTCAGTGCATGTGTGTTAAAAGAACACATTCATTGTTAGCATTTGATACAGCAACTCCTTTTCCATTTTTTAAACCATCAAGACTTTTTAAAAAAAAAAAAAATACGTGTAATTTCAAATCCTGCCCTTTTCTGGTGTTTGCTTTTGTGGCATTAGGGCCTGAGCGCAGAGTCCTGGGTGTTCTAAGCGTGGGGTCTGCCACCAGGCTATCTCCCCATCGGCCTTTTCCTTAGATGTACTTGTTAAAAATGTTTTCTTGTGATGAAGATATTTTAGGTATCCGAAAAAAAAATGCTATAATGCCTTATGGTGAGGCAGGCTCCTCTACTTTGTATCTGTGATTGACAGCTGCTTGGTCCTGTGTCCAGCACCTCCAAGCAGGTGATGAGGGTCCCCTGTCTCACTGAGACTGGGCTGGCAGAGGGTGTGGGTACCAACCCCCTCATAACCTGTGAGGTGGTCACAGTTCCTTGTCTGATGCATACTTTGTGGTTAACAGGCCATTCGGTAAGTAACTCACATACGTTGGGAAGAGAAACCACCAGAATATTATTCACAGACTGTGTTTTTAAGCAACTGAAAGTTTTTGAGTCATGCTTGTTGCATCGTGGTGGCTGTGTCATGGTGGCGTCTCACCGTGTCACGTCTAATGTGTATCAAATTTCTGTTTATGTTCTGTAGTTAACTGTTCTTTTGGTGGACACACAAAAAGCCTCCTGTTCTCTGTTATCAGTGGTTCTCAACTGTTAAGCTAACAGATTTTTATTTTGGGGTGGAGAGGAAGGGAGGGGTGAGTGTGGGCATGCACATGGTACTGTGTGTGTATAGAAGCCAGAGTTTCAGGAGTATATTCCCATATCCAGAAAAATATCCTCAGGCCATAAATCTGGATAAATAGAAGCTAGGTGAGCATAACCTGGCTGTTTTGGTTTTCTCTTTTCTAAACAATTTAAAATACAACTATAAGGAATAATGTATGTGTAGCCATGAAATAGGACATTGCACGGTCATTACAAATTTTTTGTTGGAAAAGTGTTTTCACATCTGGACTTAAACCAACTTGGCTTGTACCGGACTTTTTGTTGGTCTGTTTTCTGTTTGTACCATTCATTACCTGAGAGTGGGTTACTTATCCTGAGCAGGATCTGCTGACTCATGGTTTGTAGGCTGGGAACTGAAAACAAAGTGCCAGCCTCTGGTAGAAGTCTTCTTACCGCTTCATGTCATGGTAGAAGGCAGGGCATAGCTAGAAGCTCAGTAGAGGGCAAGAGAGAGGCAGAGTGAGGCAGACTCCCACCATGACAAACTACTCCCCAGGAAAAAGCATTATCCATCACAAGATACGGTGTGATGATAAGGCTCTGTGAAGTAAGCACCAGCTAGAAACATGAGCTCATGATGCCACACAGCAGGGACTAAATTTCAACATGGTGGTGTTTGGTAGGTAGGGTATATTGAATGCTTAAAGTCATGGAACAGCTGCAAGACAGCCAGGACTCCACATACAGGAGAGAGAAACAGTACGTGGAGCTGACTGTGACACTGGATGTCATCATTTCCTTTCAGGCATTTACCACTTGCAAGGAATGCAGGGCCAACAGTGAACTCAAGGGAGCTTTTTGCAGCCTTAGTGTGCGTGTGGACTTGTTGGAATTTAGGGCCACCAGGATAAGGCTGAGTTCCCAGGGAGACAGATGTACTGGAATCTTACTCTGACATTTTCATGTTGCCATTTCTGCCCATTCATATTTGCTGATGCAGAAGTGGTGCAGGCAAAGGATGAGAGAGTGTGAGCAGAGTCTGGCAGTCGGAAGCTGAACAGCGAGGCCGACTTTCAATGGCTTCAAGTTCTAGGAAGACAGATATTGAAGCTCAGAATCAAGAAGGAGGAGCCTGACATCCCATGCCTTCAACTGGAGCCCCAAAGGAGGGCGCCCTAGGAGAAAAGGATGAGCTACAAACGCAGACTCAGAAATCCAGGGGTTCAGGATTTGGGAGCAGGAGTGGGGAAACCCAACACAGATTCAGAAGTGGTCCAGATGCTTCTGGTATTAGACACAGGAACATGGACTAGAATAATAAAATTAAAGTAAGGGAGGTGACTGTGAATGCGGGTGTGCTGTGTGGGGGAGCAGGGGCTGGATCGAGTTGAGAGTCCTGTGCTCTTGCCCTGCCAAAGAAGTAGGAAAAGAACTATTAGACAGTAATACATCAAGGTAACTTAAAAGAAAAGGAAGTTGCGTATGATAAGCTAACAGAGGCAGAAAACAATGATAAAAACCACTTAATATGAGTGAAGTTGAGGATGAAGAGGAAAAAAACACAGAATAAGTGGGTCAAATAAATTAATAGTAAGATTATAGATTTAATTCAGAAATATGGAAATTACATTAAATAGAAGTGGTGTAAATGGACTAAATATTCACATTAGAAAGGTTACCAGAGTGTATAAAAATGATTTTATAGACAGTTGTATTAACAAGGCCTTTTTTGTTGTGACGGGTGTTAAATGCTATGGGATGTTATCTACTCATGAGTAATGAACATTGCTTGGCATTCTGCGTGAGGTGCCTGATACTGTCCTCACACTGACTCTCCCTGAGACATGATGGCTTCTCCTTAAACAAGATAATTTCATCTAGTTCCCAGAGCTACCCACCTCATGCAGGAGAGCAGGGGATGCTCCCTCCTGGCCAGGAAGTAGAAGCTCCAGGCTTCTGACCTAAACCAACTTGTGTTATATGTCTGTGCTAAGCCCTGGCTGAGAGGACCAGATCCTGCTGATTGGCACTGGCGTCAGGAGAACAGCAAGGGCAGGCAGGGTGCACAGTGCCTACTGCCTGTCATTCTCTGCACTGGCCACCTCATATGGTGTGGTGAGATGGTTTCAGCTTCATAAGCCGTGCTGTGGAGAAGAGACAGCATGTTCTACTCAAGGTCATGCGGCTCCAATAACAAAGCCAAGGTGGGAACCTGGCCAGAATGGCCACAGAGTCCACACTGCATCTGCCAGACTCTCCTATCTCATTTTTAAGCTCAATAAATAGGGCCAATCTTCCTTCCTGTTTCTATCAGTAAGGGGAAGGGATGGATTGGGTACTGGGGTCGTGGACTGGAGGTGTTCTCTTCTTCCTAAAGTCCTAACCCCAGTGTGGGTGCCTTTGTGGCAGGGAAGTAACTGAGGTTAGATGGGCTTTTAACTGCAGGGTCCTGAGCAGCAGAACTAGTGTGTTCATAAGAAGACTCCAGAGTGCTCCCTGCTCTCTTTCTGTGTGTGAGCATGCACTGAGGCCAGACCATTCGAGCCCGTGCTGAGAAAGTTGTGTCTACAAGCTGCAGAAAACAGCCTTCACTGGAACCCAACCTGCCTAGGATCCCAATCTAAGCCTTCTGGTCTCTAAACTTGAGAGAAAATAAACTCCAGTTGTTCAACCACTCTGACTATAGTGCTCGTAACAGCCGCAGGAAACTCACGCTGGGAGAGTAGTGGATATGTCTCCCATAATGCCTCAATACGGAGCAGATCTCCACGAAGGATGGGGCTCGCCTTGTATACTCATGGTTGTTTACAGTGTTGTGACCATAGACACACCCCATACTCTGCTTCTGGAAAACACAAGTAAGCATATGTCACAAACAAAGCCAAGGACACAGGACATGACACGTGACAGGCATGTCATCTACTTTGGTATTCATCATTAGAAATGATCAGAAAAAGACAGGACAAGAGAGTGTGTTAATTATTTTATCATCCCGAGTTTTACAAGTAAAACTGTATGCAGGTACATGGGGAAGAACTACCAACCCTTCTCTCTCTCTCTCTCTCTCTCTCTCTCTCTCTCTCTCTCTCTCTCTCTCTCTCCACATCCACCGTGGCTCTCTGGTGAGTGGCCATTGACTACTTCATTAGTGCCTATCTTCATTTTCAATTATTTTTAATGTTTTGCAATTAGTATGTAACAATGTGAGGAAAGAATCGGCCCTTCTGCGTGTCTGGGTACCAACATGTTTATAGCCACACGTGTGACCGTCGTGGACTGTCCATGACCTTAGTGGCCTGGGACAGAGCTGTGGGTTTGCTCTTGAGGTGCCATCTTGAGGTGAGCTGGCTCAGGTTTTATTGGCCTGAGTCCCTGTAAATCTAGCTTAGCTTTAAGGGGGGGTGGGGATTTATGGAGTTCTTACAGTCTGGGATAAGAGACAGTGGGCAGCTTTAAGCTTGGTCCAAGAGCACAGCACCAGGAGCTGCTGTGGAGGCCTTGTCCAGGTTACAGGCCCCCTGGTAGCTGTGAATACCCAACAACCCAGCAAGTAAACGGGCCTCAGCTTTCCTTCCTACCCTGGTAGCTGTGAATACCCAACACCCCAGCAAGTAAATGGGCCTCAGCTTTCCCTCTTGCTAGGATATGGGATGAGGAAGACACCTGGCTATCCACCTCATGCTGCCTCTCCTCTAGTACCCCCAGCTGCACACCAGGCTCTGGTGTTTCCAATGCTAGAAAAAGAGGGTACAGAAGTAGCCTGGCGAGGCAGGAATGGCCCAAGAAGGTCTTTGTACTCTGCCTCTTCTGTGTCCCCTTAAGTGAGCTACAGACTGGGCCTGGGACTAGGAGGCACAAAGCCCTTTGTGCCCTGTGATCTCTGTGATGCCCTTTGTTGCCAGTGCCTGCCACATTAAGTTCAGTTCCCATGTTCCCACTGCTCAGAGGGAAAAGTTGAGGCTCGGCATAGCCCATGCTTGTATTGCTGGAGAAGGGCTACTGGCAGGGCACTCCTGGCCTGAGGCTGCCCAAGAGAGTGTGCTTTATCCCTATGCCTGTCAAGAGACCAAAACATAGGGCCCCTTTTTAGAGTGCCAGCTGCACCAGAAACCATACCAGGGGCTCTGCATACACTCTTTCCTTTGATGTGCACAGCGACCCCTGCAGCTGAGATTCTAAACCCCATTTTGCAGATGAAGAAACTGAGGCTTAGAGGGGGAAGATCACTCACTCTGGAGTGGAACATCCAGAAAGGCAATGGTGGACTTGGACATTATCCTAGGTGTGTATGCTGAAAATTGTTTAGTTCCCTGAATTACACTGTCTGGCATGAGTGTGAACTTGGTACAGTTCACATACACACTCTCTCAGCATTTCCAGCCAGCTGCTGTGAACCTAACTATGAACTCTGGAGAAGGACATATCCTCGGAAGGCGGGGAGGGAGGCAGAGATGTCTTGAGAACCTACCTGCTGGGTAAGATGGATAAACCCCTTCCCCAGCTGGGCCTCGGTTTTCTGTAAGGAGAAGGTTGGGCCAGTTCACATCTGGAGCTAGGTCTGCTGACTAGAAAGACTAAGATCTTTGTCCTGAGGCTATGAGGGGCCTTTTGTGGGGAGGTGGAGCTTTAACTGTTCCCACAAGCCAGTGTGGCAGTTCAGCGGGGGTGGAGGGTGGGGAGTGGGTGGCAGTGATCCAACTCTGGTGATAGGGATGAGACGTATGGGCCTGGGCTGTGTACACAGGACACCCAAGTAGCAATTACTCCCAGGTCTGCTATGAGCTGAGTCCAGGTGGGGAAGCTCCTAGAGGCTGAGACCAGAGAATGTTCTAGAGGAGAGGAACGTCCACAGGCCTCTAGATTGGTAAGGATGTGCCTCAGGGAGACATTGTGAGAATAGGCTCACCCAGATGGATAGGTGAGTACAGGCTGTGGGGTCCTAGAGCCAGGCTGCCACCCGATCCATCTGTATGCCCACCCGGGGTTGGTCTTGTGCTGAGTGGTTGATTTTTCCATTGTCAGTGCCACCTGTAAATGTCTCCCCACTTCGTAGATATAAGAGAGTATAACAGTTCCAGACTCTGAATCCCTTTCAGTGATTCTCAGACTGACAGCCATGGTTGCCTTCGTTGTGTGCTTAAAATACCTGTCCAAAGTATCTTAAAGGAAGACAGACTTATTTCAGCTTATGTCTGTGACGGAGAAGGTATAGAGGGAGGGACATCCTGACAGCAGAGAGCTTGGACCTGAAGCCAGGTCTCAACGCAGCTCTCAAAAGCCTACCAGCCCTGCCTCCTGTCCCAAATGTTTCACAGCCTCCTAAAACTACACCACCAGCTGGGGACCAAGCATTCAAATACAGGGGCCTGTGAGGGACATTTTCCATTTGAACTACCACATCCCAAGAGCTTGGGATTTGAGATCTGATCTCCGATGATGTCCTGTTGTAAGCACAGCCCCACCTGCTCCTGTGTTGGTTTTGGTTCCTCTGTGACAGAGCTAAGGAGTAGTTGTGACTCTTCCTCAGTCAGCCACTGATTGTCCGCTGGTTTGCCCTTTGCAGAAATACTTCTCTGACTAGGGGCTCTGAGTCTGGGACTTCTGAGTTCTACACTTGCTGTGTGGACTTGGGCAACTTACATGCCGCTCTGGGCCTGCCTCGCCAGCTGCTGAGGGTTGTGATGAAGATTGCAGTTGAGGACTATGAAGTTTTTATAAACTGTGAAGTGGTGTAGCCTGTCCCTGGCCTGGTACCTGGTTGGTTGTGAAAATCTGCTTACCCTGTTGGCTTTCCTGGTCCCCACAGGTGCTGCCCCTGGGCCTTGGATGCTGAACAGCAGCAAGTTTCAGCACCAACCACATTCCTGTGGGAGTCAGGGGTGTGGTTCTGTTCTATACTCAAGGCATTATAGTAACTTGCAAAGCTTGTTATATAATGTATATATACTGTGTATATAATGTGAGCCACTTGCTTCAGGCTGCCTCGCTGGGACTCTGTTCAGGTGACTGAGCCCCACATTTGGAGAACCCTAGGCCTGAAGGTTTGTCCTTCAGAGTCTGACTTTGGACCCTGTAGGCGCAGCCTGCCAGGGGATTGACTGCTTCTCTAACAGCCCTGCCTGAGCTCCAGGAAGCACAGACTTAAGTAATAGCATTCTTCTTACTCTCTGAGTGTTTCCGTATAAGCTACGTCCCCGCCGTGTGCACTCCACTCTATTATCTCCCTTGTCACCACCACCCTATGAGGTAGGCATCAGCACCATTATACAGACAAGAAAACTGAGGCCAGATCAGGAAATGAGAGCAGTTTCTTACTTGGTTTCAGAAGTGCCAGTTCAGGCTCTGCTGTGAATATGCTATGTAGTGACACAATGCCTTTCTCTCTTAGAGCCTGTTTTCTTCACATACTACAGAATACATGGCCAGTTTCAGCCTTGACTTTCCAAGACTTCTCACCATTTGTCAGGGTCCTTCATGTGCTTGAAGAAAGCCAGGGTATAGGGTCCGTTTTTGGCTTCCATGGCTTCAAGGGAGACAGGGCGTCTAGGTACCCCACCTTATCAGGATAATCTCTACATCAGGGCAGCAGGGCACCAGACATATGCCTTTCAATCTCTCCTCTCCAGAGAAGGTCCATCCTTCCTGGAGACGAGTATGAACAGGAGAAAGCCTGCCCTGGGTCTCATGGTACCCTTGGGGATGGAGATAAAGACACCACCGAAGAGGAGAGAGGACCTATATTTGTCCTAGCAGACCTGCTTCGTGTGGCAGCAGGAGTGGCTGTGTCTCTGGGGCATAGATTCCAGCCTTTGGTTTCATGGAGAGCCTTCCAGGAAGTGAGAGATGTGGGGGCTGCTTGGCATGGACTAGAGCCCCGGCTGTGCCAGTGGTTGCTCTGTGATCTTGGGTGACCAGTTGTCAGCTCTGGTGCTCAGCTCTGCCAAGTTCATAGGTCGGACTTCCCCGCAGGACCCAGTGGAGAACGAGAGACAAGGACGTGAGTAGGCTTGTGGCAGCATCCAGTGCCAACTTTGACCTCAGAGCCTCTCCCCTCCTTTCCGACATCAGTTGTTTGTTTATTGCAGGAAAAGCTCTTGCTGTCTCCAGCAGAGAGGCAGCTAAAAAGCCCAAGCATTGATCTACTACTTGGTGCTGAAGACTCTAATCCCCTCAGGCTGTCTTTCCTGCGTGACCTTGGCAAAGACGCCCCACTCTGTCTGCTTTCACTGGAGTCCTGGTTGGGAATGCTTGTTTAGGGGTGGGGGCTGCAGGACACTCAAGTCTCAAAGTCCAAGAGGTCTGGGTTTGGATTGTGTCCCTGAGCCTGGGCAGAGGCCCTCCATCTCTTTAGCCTGTCTGGGAAAAAAAAAAAAAAAAAAAAAAAAACAACCTATCACGAGCCTGCCCTCGGGTGTGTACCAGGAGGCCTGAGGAGGAAGGGCTGAGTAAGTGCAGGGCCTGTCATCCCTGTTCCCTAGGTCAGTCTCTGGTGTTCCCCAGGCCCGTCACCGCTGCTTCCTTAGGTCAGTCACTGGTGCTCCCTGGATCTCCTTTCCTTCTCTGCACTCTGCCTTGTGCTTGCAGGAGGAGGTACATGACCCAGAGAGCTCAAGAGGTCCCTTGAGGAAGCTTAGAACCACCCTTACCTCCAGGATCTGGCAGAGTAGCCCCCGTGATGCTCTCTGCTCCAAATGCCATTAATGGTCATAAAATTATCCACAGTTTTTTGGAGGCTGGTCCCATGGTTTGCCTCAGTGGGACAATAAAACTGCATGCAGAAATGATCTGGAAAAGGCCAGGACGGCCAAGCAGAGCCGGGGTTAAATGAGCTGCAGCCTGCTCTCATTAACTCAGGCCATTCACATTTGTTACCAGGGATTTCTTTTTAATTAAAAAACAACCAAGTTATTAAAGCATAACCCTAAGAAAGGCTGGCTGGGCAGCGGTTGAAGCCAGCAGAGCGAGCGGTCCACTCAGCGGGACGGGCCAGTGCCGCCAGGGAAATGGCGTGAAACAGATGTTATTTTGAGCCTTCACCCAACCCAGGGCCTTGAAATCTGAGCTTCTCATCTGTACACTGTAAAGTGTGATTCAGATCCGGGAGAGTTAGTACTGTCTGTCATAGCCTGTGCTAAAGAGACAGTGTCAGCTGAGCTAGAACTGAGATCGCTGTCTTAAAAGGCCACATCTTATCACCCTCAGGGATAAGGGTCTAACACACTCAGTAAAGGGGCCCAGCACAGATTTCTAGCTGTGTAATTTGCATGAGCCTGTTTCTCTGCATATTAAATAGAAACAAGCAGACAGTGGGGAACCCATGGATTGTTCCTAGTGTGTTCCATGTGGCCTCCTTGCTGTCCTTGTCCTTAGCTTAGAGATTCCCCCATCCTCTTGTTCAGAATTGACAGTATCTGGACTACTTAGGCTTAGTAACATTTTATTACATCTCCAAGGCATTTTAACGTTTCAAAATGCTGACTAACCTAGGAATACTTGCCATTCCTGGAGCCCCTATGGGTGCTAGCACTGTGGATCCCAGAGGAGCACAGGATCAGGCACTCATCGAGATGTGCCCGAGTCGTGGAATGGTTTCTGGGAAGTAAGGAAGCTCACACCATCATCCCCAGGCTCCAAAGCATTACCCCTAAAGGTCCTAGAGCAGACAGCCTAAAGGATACCTTCCAGATTAACTGCCCTTCCCCAAAGATGAGCAACTGTGCTGAGGGAAGATGGGAGAGGCCTACAGCAAGCGTGTCTGACAATTTTATTCACTCTATGGGATTTTCAGAGCCATCCCATGTATCCAACCTCATCTGAGGCATTCACGGAGCCTACAGAAGCAGGCAGGAATGTGGACTATGGGGTAGTTGGGTCATCAGAGAACCACAGGCCACAGCGATGGATAACCAGACTGTCTATGATGTGATTTAGGAAGCAGAATGGAGGGGCTTTGGGACCAGTGGCAGCAGATGCAGTTGGACTGTCAACTCCCCCTTGGCACATGTGCCCAAAACACTACAGTTCCAGAACCCACTGGTGGAACATTATTCATCCAACCACGGAGGCAGACCTAGGGCTCTACCCTCAAGTCCAGCACATCAGAACCCAAACTCTTGCCTAGAGTCTGTGCATGCTCAGTTACCGTGGGGTTGGCTCACCAGCGTCTCAGCTCTTAGAACAGTTGTGTTGAATTCACAGACATGTCTGCTAATAGTCATTCGAGCATTGGTGTACCTGTGCGTCACACCTGAGAACTGAGGGGTTTTATCACTGCCAAGTGGTTTTGGGAATTAAATATGGTATCCCCAAGCTTCAAATGTGGAGTGCTCAGATGGTTGCAGGGGCTCGGTCCCCTCCCTGTGCTCCTGCTAGTGTGACAACTCACCTGCCTCCTCTTTCCTGTTGTTTCACTCTAGTGAACGGGAGCTACGGGCACAGCTCGGAGAAGAGCCTGCTGGACCTGGACCTGGCCGAGGGTCCCAGCCCCTCCTGCCACCAGGGTCTGTTTCTTCCTGCAGGGACCCCACCACCCCGGGGTCATCCCCCTGTCTGTGAGAGGCTGCTGCATTTCCCCCACCCTAACAGGTATGTGCCTGTTCCTGTCCACCACACCTAGTCTGCTTGGCTAAGGGGGACACACAGAGAAACTGAGATACAAGAGGACCAGGGACTTGTCCGAGTCTGTTACACAGAGGTACCTAGTGTAGGCTCTCCTCGTTTGACCAGGGGCTTCTAAGGGACACAAAGATGACTTAAGTGAAATGCATGTCCCTGTTGCACAAGCTGAGGTGGCTTCTCTCAGAGCATCAGGAGCTTCCTCAGAGGAAGAGGGCTGTGGGCAGTCTCCAAAGGGAATCCAGCCAGGTCACAGTTCTTGCTGTGGAAACCTTTGCTAGGACCCTACCCTCTCTACTTGCATGTCTCCATGGAAGCACACTGCTCACCCGTGGGGCAGCATGCCTGGAGCCTGCTTCACAGGTGAGAGGCTCTGGATATGAGCCCAGATACTAGTGTGTACCCCACTGCTTCACCAGCCACGTGCCTACCCTGGGCCATGTGCTGGGATGCTGCAGGAGTCCTTGGGGATGGGGGCAAGGATCTCCACTGCAGGAGCGATGAACAGTGGGAGACGTTACCAGATAGGAGGACACTGAGAATTTCAACTCCCTGTGACCTTTTTTTTTTTGATATCACTTCTTTTTTGAAAGAGTATTTTGAAAGGCTTCTATTTTGAAAGAACATAGTCATTTGGTCAGACTGTCATAATAAATGTCATAGGCTGAGTGGCTTAAATAAAAGAAATTTATTTCTCATAATTCTGGCAGGGCAGGAAGCCCAAGATCAAGGGGTTGACAGGTTTGATTTCTCCTAGCCTGTCTCCTTGAGGCACTGTAAGGCAGTCAGATGGCTATCCCTTCATCTGTGTACTCTGTACTTCATCTTATAAGGGGATCAGGCATATTGGGGCCCTCAGAACCCCATTTAGCTTTAATTGCATCCTTAAAGGCCCTGTCTCCAAACACAGGCTTCCAGCTTATGAACTGGGAGAGGGCAGTCCAGTCTGTAACAAGAATAAGTATCTTTTAGTCTTCAAGCTGCCTACTAGTTAATGACATCACATGCATTTATTGCCTGGATTAGTTACTGAGACTCTGGCAGGACACTGTTTGTTGGGGTATGGCAGGGGCAGTGGGGGGTGCATTTTGCATTGGGCTGTGCCAGCCCAAAATGTGATTGCACTGAAAATATATATATATATATATATATATATATATATATATATATATATATATAATAGGCTTGAGGCCACAGAAGCATGGGCCCCGCCCCAGGTGTGAGGCCCTCTCCCCCCACACCTCTACTGCCCAAGCTGATTCCTCAACTTGAGCAGCTTTTCAAAGAGTCCAAGACAACGGTCCAAAGGAAGTATACATCTTTGACTCGGAACGGTGATGCCCTCAAATAGTGATACGGTTCTCAGAAAGTCATTTGACAGGATGCTGGCCTCCCAGTAATGGCATCGTGAGAGTGCCGGGGTTCTGACTCATAAAGACCCAGCTGTCTTCACTGTCATCACTGTGCCTTTGAGATATGAACCTGTGCTTGGTGCATCTGGCTCTTAGCCACTGTGCACTCGGCCCTCGGCTCACAGTTTCTGGAGAGAATTGTGGAGCTCAGCCCCCAAAACAGCCAGAACCATTTGTTAAGCCTCCCAGGACAGGGAGAAAAAAGTCAGGCCCTGCCGTGCCCATGAGACCTCAGGCTGAGACCTTCCACCCTTCCCACTGAGGCCATTCAGATGGCTGTCACTAATATTCCTAATTCAGCCAGCTACTGAGTGGTTCTCCTTTGCTGATATCAGGTCTCTGACCTGGAGACATTTGCAAATGCTCCAAGCTGGTGCTTCCCACTGCCCTATGCGTCAGCCTGTGTGGTGCCCTGCTAAAGCATCAGCTGTGGTTTCCTTTCTTTATAAATTTACAAAGCCCCTACTTTCATGTGGCCTCTTTCAGTAGGACTTGCTGCTGGCAGCGGCCGGCCCGGTGTCCCTGCCTCTGCTCCTCGGCAGAGATGCTGGGAGGGAAAAGAGTTCAGTGGCCAGTTGCTTAGTGTCTAAGAGACAGCCGTTTCTCTCGTGCTTCCATTCAAGGAGAGCTTGAAGTCAGTTTTGCACAGGAGATGGAAACTTGGCTCCTGGTCCAGACCCGACCGCCTGGTGGCCCTCAAGCCTCAGGCTGACTCCCTCCACTGACTCTGCAGTGATACAGGGTCAGAAGCCAAGCTCTGAGTGCCTCGGGCTCCAACTCTCCTTCCTGCCCCTTCCCTCACTTCCATTCTCTTCACCCATTGTCTAGAGCTGAGGGGTCAGGGGCTGGGTCTTCAGGCCATCTTGCAGAGCTCAGCTCTGGCTGTCAGAGCCATGGGACAGTGGTCTTGCGAAGCACCTAGCCCTCTCCTTCCCAGGGACCTGACCCTTGACCCCAGCCATTACCTTCTTCTACATATAGAGGTGTGGCTCTTGTGTCACAGATAAGGAAGCAGATCCAGACAGGGCATGCACATCAGGCTCTGAGCATATAACCAGACCTCTGGTTCCTGTAGCTACTGGCAAGGTATTTCTGCCAGCATCACCCACCGAGTTTCTTGCATTTTCAGTCTTCTGTTGACAGGGTGACCTTGGTATGTCTACCTCTATCTTACCTTGTCACTGTCCACAGTGGTGGACAGGTCTGTGCAGAAGTTCCTGCCTCCTGTTAGACAGTTGAAAGTTTCCCTTCCATGGTAAAGATGGCCTCTGTGGCCAGCCCACCCTGCCATCCTGCCACTTTTACCACTGATGTGGATAGAGATCCCAAACTTTCCCAGAATGAAGCGATTTGCCCCAGTTTGCCCATCTAGAAGAGAGCTGACCCCAGCCCCAGACTTGGTTTCCCGGCTCCCAGATGGTTCTCCCAAGAACATCAGGCTTGCACACATCTGAGCACAGAATTCTGGGCCATCCTGCCAAGAATCTTGTCTCCTTGCTATGACTGTGCCTCAGGCTCCCACCCAGTCACACCAACTACGGGAAGACAAGCTGGGTAAGGCCAGATGTCACTAAATGAAGAAAAGAGTGTAGACATTAAAATGTTAAGGGGCGTGTAAGAAGAATTTAAACCCCACTGGACCTGAACCTGTAGCCTTTTGCCCACAGAACTCACTTGAAGGTCGGGGGGGGGGGTCAAGACTGACTCCAGGAACGCTGGGAAGGCAAGCAAGATGGTGACAGAAGCAGTAGTGAGCAGGGTCTGGCCAAGGGTTGCTTTCTTCCCGGGCTCCCCATCCATGCCTTGGTTAGCCTCCTGCCTCCTCTGCCTCCTGCATCTCTGTCCACACCCTCTTGCATCTGCTTTCTTTTCCCTGTTCTTGGCACAATCAGTTCTGGTCTTCCCTGTGTTCTGCTTCCTGTCCTCCACTTTTCCCCAGAGCCCGCCATCTCTGCCCTCTGCTCAGGAGCCCTGCCTGACCTCTTCAGTAGAGAGTGCCTCCCTTTCATAATCACTGGCTACTGTCTTCCAGGTCACCCAGACCTCAGGCTCCGTATGTGAATGGCAGTCTCCCAGCTCAGCACATCAAGCAAGAAGCCCTACCCGACTACCAGGCCATGGTCAGCGCCCACACACCCCTGCCTACCCACTGCCGAGCCCCATCGTCTGTGGGTTTGCATTCAGACCTGGACTTCCCAGGCCGAGGCCTCACCAACCCTGCACCTTCCTGCTACCTACTGGGCAATGAACCCAACTCAGGCCTGGGTCCCCAGCCCGAGGCCCACCTCCCTGAGGGCAGCATGAAACGCTGCTGCCTCCTGGGCCTGCCCCCCACCTCTTCAGCCTCCTCCTCACCCTGTGCCTCCTCAGATATCAATCCCATCATCCACTCCTCCCAGACAGCTCTAGTTAGCTGTGTAAATGGACTCCGAAGCCCACCTCTGCAGGGAGATCTGGGGGGGCCTCCCAAGCGATCACGGCCTGGGCCTGGGCCTGGGCCTGTATCCAGCGATGGCCAAGAGGGCAGCTTGCAGCTTGAAGCATGTCGGAAGTCAGGCTTCCTGAAGCAGGAGCCCATGGATGAGTTCTCAGAGCTCTTTGCTCCTCACCAGCAGGGTTTGCCGCCTCCCTACCCCTTGCCTCAGTTGCCGACTGGCCCCAGCCTTGGAGGCCTAGGGCTAGGCCTGGCGGGCAGGATGGTGGCCGGTCGGCAGGCATGCCGCTGGGTGGACTGTTACGCAGCCTACGAGCAGCAGGAGGAGCTGGTGCGGCACATCGAGAAGAGCCACATCGACCAGCGCAAGGGCGAAGACTTCACCTGCTTCTGGGCCGGTTGTGTACGGCGCTACAAGCCCTTCAATGCCCGCTACAAGCTGCTCATCCACATGAGGGTACACTCGGGCGAGAAGCCCAACAAGTGCATGGTGAGTCCCGGGCTGCCAGGCCCTCTCAGTCTCCCCTCAGAACTGTACCATCCACTGCATTAGAAAGACTCCCTTAGGAGCAAGGCAGAGCTCCCACAAAGTCCAGGGCTGTGGGTGTGGCCAGTGTATAAGCCACCTGGGTTTCTGTTTCTGGGAACCTTGACAGGACTACCTCATCCTTGTCAGGTGCCCTGTCCCCCACACTGAAGCGTTAGATGGGTAGTAGATGTAATTTAACGTGCCATGCGGCCTGATGCCGTGTGATCTCTGAACCTAAGGAAGCCTGGCGAGACTTGTCTTTTTCATGTCACCCGATGGTGGCAGATGAGTAGAGAGTGTGCCCTCCTCTAGCACTGGCCTTTACCCAGTGTACTTCCAAGAGAGGCTCCCAGTGTTGGCTTCCCAGTGTTGGCTTCTGTGAAGACGTACTGGGTCCCTAGGGCAGGCTTGGAGCTGAGGTCAAGACTTAGCATAAGGCACCAGACACAGCACCAGCAGTCTGGCTGGGGTTGAGACAAAGGTTTGGGGAGAAAGAAGCATGAGTGCGCATGAGCATGCATGCAGATTCGCACACGTTAGATGCCGGTTCCCTGACCTCGGGCCCTTCTGGACGGCCACATCTATGTTCTGTGAACGCTATAGTGGAAAGCCCTATCAGAGGCTGGGAGAGGGATCCCTGTCCCTGAACCCACCCTCCCTGGCCAGAAGCAGCAGCCTGGGAATGAAGGGCTGGGTCTTGAATGTGCTATACAACACAAATACTACAGATGCCCCAGACCACACATTTCCCTCCAGCTACCAGGCATAGACTGAGTGTACTCTCCAGTCTAGAAGATAAGGAATCTGTCAGTTCATAGACAGGGTATAGGTGGGCAGTCTTAGGAGAGAAGGAGGTAGAGGCCGGGGCTTGGGAGCTGTTGTGCCTTTCAGAGGTGTGGGGGAAGGGCACTGAGCTGCTGGAGAATTTAACTTGATGTCTTTGGGCTGAGGGTATGCAGGCAGGAAGGTTGACAGCTGAGCTAGTCCCTGAAGATGTCGCATCCACGTGGCGTCTTAAGACACATGGCCTAATGAAAGATGTGCTTCTCCAAGAAGGGGAAGATCAACAAGGCTATAGGCCAGGGCGGCAGGAGACAGCCTATTTTCCCCCGAGACACAGAGCCACAGTTGTCAATCACATCTTCTTCCTGTTGGGAACGCATGGTTTCTGTATGAACTTAGGGAGCAACCTGAGGTGCCCCACAGCCTTATTGTGCTAGGTCCTTGCGTACAGACTCCCAGTATCCAGGAGTGGCCTGTGAGGTGACCTGAGCCTCAGGATCTTCTTGGTTAAGACTCTCAATTGATTCCAGCCTCTGCAGGACACTGGGGACCTAGACTTGGTTCTGTCACACCACATCCTTGGGGATGTGTCCTCAAGCCATCAGAGACCAGGCTGTGACAACCTTGGATGGAGTTTGAAGAGGCCCAGGGAGGGATCCCAGAGGGCTTCATGGGGTTGGTGTTTGATGCCTACCGGGGATGCATTTAGTCTTTATTAAGACACTGTGAAACTCAGGACTTTCATATATGGAGAATCAGAGGTCGGAGGTCAGATGAATCTGGCCAGCTCTTGGTACTGTGGTGACTTCATAGTTCCATGTGGTCCTCAATACAGCTCTGTAGATAGGAACTGTTCACTGCCGTTTTACAGATGAGAAAACAGAGGGTCAGAGAGGTTGCACAACTGGCTCTAGGTCACACAGCTAGTACGAGAAAGTAATAGAAGCAACATGATAACAGAGGGTAAGAATCAAAGTGGTAGTAATGATAATAAAAGCAATTGTCCAAAATCGTACCACTGGTGACCACTGGAGTGGGACTGAACCTACATCCCTGTCCACTGCAGTACCCTTGTTAATTTAGATGCTTCTCTGGGGCCTTCAGGCTGATGCTGTCAGGTGAGGGAGACCATGTGCAGCGGGGGCCTCTATAGAGCCCCACCCCAGGCTGCTCTGCCCACGGTGGGTGAGAGTGCACTTCTGATGGTGGAGTAGGTAACCAGGGCAGCGGGCCAACCCCGGCCCACACCCAGGTGAATTGAACAGCTCCTATCCCTGTAAAATTATTAATTTCTCATGACAGGCCTGTGCTACTATGTCTGTAACAGACAAAGGAATCTTGGACCTGAGGCCTCTGGAGGACAGGAAATAGATGAGACATTTTGATTGAGGAGTAAATGGCCCACTAAAATAGCAGTTAATCCTTTTAGTATCTTCCCGGCAGCGTTCCCACAGCTTTCATGAGGTAAGCTTCCCTCGTCCCACCTAACTGCAGCACCCCCCCGTGCTGGCAGCTGGTTTAAATTTAGCCTGTGGATCCTCTGCCCAATCGGGTACCAGGCAGCCTGGGTGTGGAGAGAGGAGCCTGCTCCCCACCATTGCCCCTTAGTCCTGAATCCTGCTGGCCTCCAGGTAACCCCGCCCTCCCTTGGCCCTGTCCTGCCCGTCCAATCCTGCCCTGTTCAGTAGCAGGCAGCCTGAGGAAGCTTCTAGATCTCCCTGCAATATCCTGTTGTGGTTCATGGTACTCCTGTTGTCTCGGTCTTATTAAATCCGGGGCTTCATCTGCGTTACCATAACAAGCCCGTGTCCAACCCAAATACTCACAAGGCGCCTTGAAGACTTGGACTTTGAAAAGATTAGTCCCCTGCTTTCTTAGGTTGGTTCCGCTAGACAGTCAGAATCCTCATTGTCTGAGCTGCAGAAGCCAGCAGGCAGCCGTGGGGCAGCGAGGGAAACGGTGGCTTCTCAGGATAGCCCTTCCCTACCATGGGCTCTGTAAAATAACAGCAGTGCCCACAAAGGTCCTTGCTACGGTGAAGAATTTTAACAGTACTGTGACGCTTCACGGGGCCATGAGCAGAGCCACAGAGCCTGCCTAGAGTCCCAGCTTGACTCTGCCATTGGCCAGCTCTGTGACTCAGGCAGGTGACTACTTATTTCTAAAATGAGGCAGTAATCCTGTCGTTAGCAGGATGCAGGAAGAGTGTGTGATTAATCCCTCCCATCATGCTCTCGTGCATGGATGCCTCTGCTCATGGGAGCAACCTTCTTGGTGTTGCTCTGAGCCAGCACAGGTCTGTCTTGTGCTGCTCGCAGCTGAAATCAGACTGTTCTCATCCTGCCCAGCCCATCTCGGCCACAGCCTTCTACCTTTTACACCTCTTCTGCTTGCCAGTTGGGCCCTGGTACATTTGAATGGTGGCCTTGGCACAGCTGATCATTAGAGCCAAAGTGAACCAAGGAAGGCAAAACTCAGCCCCAGGGGCTTCTGGAAGGACACACACACACACACACACACACACACACACACACACACACCAGAATTACATTTATGCCTGCTCCTAGTCTCCTTGCCTCAGCCGTGCCCCTCCCCCACAACCGATCTCTGGTACTTGGAGAGGGAGGATAAAAAGGGGTGGGGTATTCTGAGAGTCTCTTTCATTTGCAAGGACTCAGTGTGAGCCTCACCTTAGAACAGAGCTGGGCAAACTTCAAGGCCCAGAGGGGCTGGTCAGCCTCTAAGGGTCACAGTACATGGGAAGTCAAGGGGAAAAGGGGAGCTGGTACCATCAGAGACTGGGTACAGCCAGCTGGCTCTCTCAGTCACCTAGTCTAGGTGTGCCCCACCCATTACCTTTCATAGCCTCTTCCTTCAGCAGGCTTGTCCAATCTTGGCAGGTAGAGTGCCCTGCTCCTGGCTTTTGAGCCCAGTTCTGAGGCTAACACTCCAACTCACCACACCATCACAACCTCATCCCAGGGATTCCCTGGGGCCCTGAAATGTCTAGATAGGCAGGTCTGTTGGTCCTTCCCGATATGTGCAGACAATATCAGGGAGGCAGAGTCAGAGAGGGTTGGCGGGAGCCTGGAATGGCACAGCAAATGTATCAGGGCAAAACTGATAAGCAAATACTGGGGGAAGTTTAGGCTGAGAAAGTGATCCTTCGACAAGGAAAGACCTACTCTCTGACACACTCACTTCTGTCAGTGGCAGGCTCTTAGTGAACCAGACTTTATGCTGGGAGCCACGTGAGGTGACTTGGGAATTCTGCCGTTGTGAAAAGCATGCTATGACATGCTTATAAGTGATAAGTCTTACCGTATTCTGCTGGATGATGGGGATGAGAGGGAGTCAGGAGCTAAGGATGGAGAGCCAAGATCAGTGGTTCTCAACCTTCCTACTGCTGTCACCTTAATGCTGTGACAGTTCCTCATGTTGTGGTGACTCCAACCCTAAAATTATTCTCATTGCTACTTCATAACTATAGTTTTGCTGCTGTTACAAATTATAATGTAAATGTCTGTGTTTTCCAGTGGTCTAGGCAACCGGTCATCTGACTCCCAAGGGGTAGCGACCCACAGGTTGAGAACTGCTGGCCCAGAAGTATAGCCTAGTTCAAACTGGTCAAGCGGGTAGGGTACTATAAATATCCTCGGGTATTACTGAGGAGGTGGGTTGATGGGCAAAAGTATTTATTTTGTGCAGACCTGAGTTCAGAGCTCCAGCAACATCAAAGCCCCGCAGGGCCACACACATCTGTAAGCCCAGTCCTGGGGACTAGCACGTGGGGCGGAGGCAGATCTCAGCAGCTTCCTCACAGTCTAACTAAAATGGTGAACCTCCAGGTTTAGTGGAGAAGCAATCGAGGAAGATACTCTGATGTCAACCCCTGGCCTCCACATGCAACCACACACACACACACACACACACTCACACACACTCACTCACACACACACACACACTCTCTCTCTCTCTCTCTCTCTCTCTCTTTCACACACACACACACACACATGCACACACTCACTCACACACACACACACACACTCTCTCTCTCTCTCTCACACACACACACACATGCACACTTACATACAAACACACACACCCCTATACACACATACACACATATACACATCTACTTGCACATAGTACACCCCCTCACACACTCACAAACACAGTCTTTCTCTCTCACACACACATACAAACACACACACACATTTGCACATACACCCCACACACACTCACACACACATACATACACACTCACTCATACACATCTCCCCACACACACTCTCTCTCTCTCTCTCTCTCTCTCTCTCTCTCTCTCTCTCACACACACACACACACACACACACACACACACACACGCACCACCTCTATCCTTGGAGCATCCAGAACACAGGGATCTCATCCCACTCTGCAGATGGGAAGGGTGTTCTAGAACTTAGGAACATCATCCCCGATGTACAGCTGGGGAGGGCAGTGGGAACAGCAATGTGGGGCAGATTCACACTCAGGCTGGGACACCAGGATTTGAACCTAGATCTCAGCCTGACTCCACACCTACCACAGCTCTGGATGGGGAATTACATAAATATCCAAACTTGAAACTTATTCTGTAAGCTTTCAGGGGCCCTTGCCTGGATCCTGGGGTCACAGAGGGGAATCAACTAGGCTCAGAAGCCCTCAGCCAGATAAGGAAACAGGCCACTAAGTCGCCAAGAGACCCAGTTGGCTGTGATGTGGTAGGTCCTCTATTCTCTCTGAAGGGACAAAAAAGTTACCTGAGAACAAGCCCATGGCCCGGAGGTTGGAGGTCCTAGCCAGTTTTGAAGGCTGCATAGTGTCTGAGTAGGGTGATGGTTTTGACCAAAGACAGCTCGTGAGTTGGCATCCAGAAATGCCCATAGTACTAACCTTTCCGGGGTCATGTCAGTTCCTTGTCTACCTCATTAAGAGACAAGGGAGTCAAGGCCAAAGCAGGCACTAGGGCCTGAGGCACCCACAGAGTTCCAGCAGTCTTGTGTTGCTTGCCTCTTTCCCGCAAGGCTTTCTCCCTTCCTGGGCTCCCACTTCTTAAAGCCTCTAGGCCTTGGCTTCTGGTTTCTGTGTCTGCAATGTTTTTCTCAACTTGGCAGACTCCTACATTTCCCTCACATCCACACTCAGTGCTTTCTGCCCAGGTCCTTCCCTGAGCCTGGTGTTCTCCCTGGAGCTTCCTGGTGTGGCCATCTCAGAGACTATATTACTTTACCCTGCTTTATTACTGCCGCGACAAAATGCCTGACAAAAATTATCTTCGAGGTGAGTTTCCAGTCTGAGATGGTATACAGTTGTTCACTGTGGTAGGAAGACACAGTGGCAGCTGTCACACCGTGTTGAGGTCAGGAAACAGAGAGATAAACATGGTACCCACTTTGCTCATACCTTTTAATTCAGTCTAAGACCACAGCCCATGTCATGGTGTTACCCACCATATTTAAAGTAATGTGGGTCTTCTTAATATCACAAGGGGTGTGTTTCCATGGTGATTCTAAATCCAGTTAGGTTGATGAGGAAGATTAACCCTCAAAGCGACTTGGTGGCAGGGGAGCAGTCGTGGCCCCAGGCTGGGCCAAGTTGTCCAGGCAGTTCCCTATGAAGTCATGACCCTGATAGGACCCTAGTGCTGTCCCGTCTGTCCCTTTGGCTGGCACTCAGTTTTTCTTCAGGAATACCTGTACCTGGAAGCAGCTTATGACTGGTGCAAGCCTGACCTAACCCCTCAGCCTAGACTGTCTTACCTGTGAAGGGAGGTGACTGGGCTGTCATGTGGCTTTGGACAACAGCCCATAAGAAGCTGTGACAAATGATTCTGAATGTTTTGAACAATTCGCCTTCTGATTGATTGATTGATTTTGTGTGTGTGTGTGTGTGTGTGTGTGTGTGTGTGTGTGTGTTGGGGGGTGCGGGTCCCCAAAGGAACAGGAGAGATTGTTGTACAAAGGATTCTACTGTGGGCTGCCTTTGTTAGGCCTCTGCCCACAACCCCATGTGCCTGCTCCTCCATACCTGCACCTTTGCCTGCCTGCCACCACTAGGGCCGGCCCCTCCCAACACATTTTAATTATAAGCTGCCCAGAACACATGTAAAAGCTGGATGGGTACGGTAGCTCTCTGTAATCTCAGCACTCTGGAGGCGGAGACAGATGATCTTAGGGGCAAACGGTTGGCGAGATTATCTGACTCAGCAGGCTTTGCTTAATGAGAGACCCTGACTCAGTAAATAAGGTGGGGTGCGATGGAGAAAGACACTGACTTTAATCCCTGGCCCCCCTACACACATGAACACACGGGCAGGCAGACAGACAGACAGACTCTCTGTCTCTCTGTCTCTCTCTTTCTCTGTGTGTCTCTGTCTCTCTTACACACACACACACACACACACACACACACACACACACACACACCCCTGAACCAGGGCTGGTGAGCCAGGCCAATACCTATGTTAACCCAGGTTCAGATCAGTACTCTGCCCTTTGGCCAACCCTGAGACCTGCAAGTCACAGGATCTCTCCGAGCCTGGCTGAAGGGAAGCATGTCTCGAGGTTGGATGGATTGGGTGTGTGGAATGGGTACTGTGTCCTGCCGCTATGAGGAGCTGAGTACAGGAGCCCTAGTGCTTCCTATAAAACCTCCCAACCCACTCGTGCTGATGAGAGTCCCTGGGAGCGGCAGGCTCAAGGGACCTGGAACACCAGCCAAGTGCTGTGAGCTCAGCACTGCTCTGTGTAATATGAAAAACATTAAGGATTAAAAAAAAAAAAAACACAACCTTCTGAATCGAATTTAAAATAACAAAAGAAAAACAGCTTTTGAATTTAATGTAAACGGAATTGAAATGATTCCCTTGTTGGAATGAGAATCAGATAAAATCAACAAGGACTCTGAGAAAGTGTCCAGACTGCCTTTTCCAAGGGATGTCACGGAGATGGCAAGCTCCACAGCAGAGCATTAAAGGGTCCTGTCTCTGGTGTGTGGCTGATGTCTGGCCAGAGCTGGCATTGCCCTCACAGGCACGGTGTGGGACAGACTTCACCAGGGCACTCTCCTGCCAAGTGGGAGCTGGGGCACTGGGTTCCCCTGACAGAAGGTACTCCAGAGAAAGGATGGCTCCCCCTGAAGAGACTCCTGGCCTGCTCTCTACTCCTTCCCTTTCCCAGCCTCTCAGCACAGCTTTACTGATACTCTGGGCCAGGTTTAACCAGAGCAGTGAGGGATTAGGATGGGATACAGGATGGGGCGGCAGCAGATACAGAAAAGAGGATGAAGCCTTCCCCAGGGTACCATGAGAGCTGGGCTCTCACAGGTTAGTAGGAACTTATCAGGTACAGACCAAGAGGAAAGGCGTTGTAGGAAGAGGATGCTAATCTTCACCCTTGGTGGGTGAGTGGTAGAGCTGCCTTGGGTCTTGATATATGCACAATGTCTAGGAACAAAAGGAGATTGTAATTGAGCCTCAGTAATCATCAGAGTCCAGTAAGCAACTTGATTCTACCCCAGGGGCAGTGGAGAGTCCCTGAAGGATCCTAAGTTGGAGAGTGGCATGAACCGGTATGAAGAAAAGACATCATGGCCTTTGAAGGGGAGTGATCCTAATCCAGAGCCCTTTTTTTCTCAAGATCCTTAAGAGTAGCATGGCTGGGACTGTGCTCCAGAAGCGGGGCTTGGCTGTCAGCCAGTACTGGGCATCCTCTGGCTGGGCCCAGTTGGCTCAGTATCTGCACACAATTGGGCACTAGAGCCCAGTCCCCGCTAGAAACCATGCCCAGCACATTTACCAGTGGGAAATGGAGAGACATTTCCCATCACGTGGCTAGGTAAAGTTTGCACAACTTTTCTTTGTTTTCCACTGGCCCCCACAATAAATCTTCGTCCACTGCTAGGATGGGGTCCCAGAGGTCTGGGAGTGATTAGGGTGTGGCTCCACCTCCTTGCCCTGCATTCTCCTGCATGGGTAATGGCGGGATGTGCTGATGGATCAGCAGCTATGTGGTCTTGCACGGGTCTGGGAGGTGAGCTATGGGAAGTCAGCCTCCTTTTGCCCTCTCTAACCATGCCAGGCTCCCTTGGCAGACCTGCTGCATTACAGACATAAGTTCTAAGGAACTGGAAGCATGGTCAGGCTGGCCTTTGCATCTCTTAGGATGGAACGTTTGGACCAGAGGGCTCTACAGGACTGTGCATCTGGGTAAGACCTGATGTGTCTGTGGGCATGAACAAGGCTGGCTGAGTGATATTTGGTGGGAACTGCCTATCAACCCTTGCTCTATAAGACCCATAAGGCACCAGGGCCTGGAAGTGACATTCACACCTTCCTGGCCAGGTTTTTGACGGGCAGTATCTGCTTGGGAAATGTGCAGAGCATGAGTAGATTTCCCTTCATGGTGGGAACACTGAAATCCACAGGGTTACAGCTATGGCCATGTCCTTCCCCAACTATCTACCCTGTGATCCTCCGATGACCTGTCGCTACTGTTACACCAGAACTGACCCACAGATGCTACACGTTGCAGCATCTGTTGACCCATGTGGTTTGGGGATACATTTGGTCTACAGCATCACTGCTGACAGACTTCGTTGCCAGGAAACATGGTTAGAACTCAAGGAGTCTTTTGTGTCCCCTGTACTTTTTACGTTCTACACTCCCATCTCTGTCTGCTCCCAACCGTCTCCCCTCTGGCATCCAGAACGAGGGAAGGGACTCATCCAGACCACAGCTCTCAATGCCTGGGTTTGTTCCTTTGCTACTTGCAGATTTGGAAACTGAGGTCCATAGAGAGGATTTGGCTCACTGCAGGTCAAGGAACATTGGTCAGCACCTGTGTCCCAACATGCCTCCTAGACAGGGTTGTGTGCTGGTGCCTCTCATGTGCTGGGCCGTGCTGAGGGCTCACATGCCTCACTGTCAAATCCTGAAGCACACTGGTCATGTTGCATGCACTGAGAAAGAAGCTTCCAGGATTTGGCATGTCACTGAGTGTTCCTTCCAGTCAATGTGTCACCTCAGTAGCTGATCTGAAGGTCCAGGACATCTAAAGAAGACCTGCTGAGTTCAAGGCAGGAATGGCTAACATATGTTCAACAGAATCACCTTTGTTCTGGCAATCTGGTACACAAGGCACTGCCTGGCCGCCTCCAGGGAGACCTGTTCAGCAGTGGGTTCATGCCTCACCCTCCTGTACACTGGAGCAGTGTGGTGACTAATGGCCATGGGTGTCAGGCCCGGAGGAAGCTGGGTGGGTACAAAGACCCACACAAGCACACACACAAGTGATCTGTGATTCTGCTGTGGGCTCTAGGAGCTTCCTAACTGTTGGGACCTCCGTGGCTCTATGTGTAGCAAGGAATTTGATTAGATGAAGTTTACAGCTATTCTGGTCCCGACTCACCCATCTCGAGGCAGCATGAAGCAGGGGCATTGGGCTCACTCTCTCTCTGCTTCTACAGGCAAGCTTATGTGGTGGGAGCTAGCAACCCCTTTGGAGCCTCATTTTTCCTCTTTTGTAAAGTGGAAGACCTGGACTCCAGGATTTCTAGATCATCTGGAACTCTTCAGAGGCCCACAGTTACATCCCCAGTATCCTGGCATGGCAAGCGGGAGGAAGGAGTGAGCCATACAGGGAGGAGCAGGCAGGGTCCTCCTGGACCCTGACCCTAGTCTCCTCCAGCCATGTTAGCCTCCTGGCTGCTTCTCAAACATGTTGAGCTCATTAGAACCACATGCTCTCTGCATAGCTAGTCCCTCGGCCCAAATGCCCTTACCCCAGTCTGACCTCTATGCACTCAAACCCCAGCTCCTGTGTTACGTCCCCCAGGAGGCCTTCCCTGACCTGTAGCCCACTCTCTGGTGTCTGTATCAGTTCTTACCATGTAGCCATAAGTTCCGTGATGTTCAGACTTTTTAAGATTTTGTTTCTTGCTGTGTTCTCAGTGTTACCACCAGTTTCCAGCACATAGTATGTGACCCATAGGTCACAACAAACATCACCAAATTAAGAGAGAAAGTGGACCAGAGGCATTGAGGGGAGGTCTTGGGGAAGGGTCCAGGTCGGGTATTAGAAGGTTTATAACTTTTATGTGTGTGTAAGGGACTCAACGGTGCCAGGTAAGCTTGAGCTGGGCCATCCAGAAAGCCCCAGCATCAGGACCATGGTAGATGCGGAACATTTCCCAGCCTGCTTCCTTCCTTGCTCCATCTGCTGCACTAGTCCAGAATGCCTGGAGCATCAGACCCCAACCAGACCCCATCCCCTGTACCAGCTTGAAAACTCATCCTGGTTACCTTGATGGTGCTACAGCTTGCAGAGAAGTTTGCAGTGAGATCCCTAACCAGCAGACACCCCGTGCTCAGTCACCGCTACATCTGGTCACTGAGCCACAGAGCTTAGCTTCACAGCCAAGGCTGCAGATAGGGAAAGGGACAATTTGGCATTAATTCATAACAAAAAGACTTGTGCAGCCTTGGGATGTAGCAGGGGACACAGTGATGCTACCCAGAGCTGCCATTGTGAAGAGAGGGAAGGAGCCAGCTGCACACTAGTCCAGAAGTTTCTTCAGAGAGTGCTGTCTTCTGAGAACAGAAGCTTGCTGCTTGTGTTTCTATGGCGAGGCATTTGACCTTAGCAGCAGTCCACTTTACAGATGAGGAAACTGAGGCTGGAGTGCAACCCCTGGCCTTACACTGCTCTAGTTACCTATGTCAGGAGGTTCCCTGCAGAGTGCGAGGTGGAAGTCCCCTTTCTCTTGTGTTCACCCTGGAGAACTGGGAGGCAGCCATTCCTCAACAACAGTCACCTGGAACTACTGGTGGCCTCCGAGCTAATCTTGGCACTTAACCTGCACCCAAAAGATCTGGCTGAGATGAGAATTGGCACCATAAGCAAGCCCCAGGCTTCCTCCTTGTTATCCCCTACCTTCAGGAGGGTGGCCATCACACAGGACGGGGAGGGGACCAGAGGTGGGGATATGGGAGCTGGGGGGCGGTGTACTTTGGCTTGAGAAAGGAGGAGGATCTAGGCTGTGCACAGGGCCAGACAGACTGTAGGGAACCCTATCCCTACAGGCAGGAGTTGCATGCCCTAGGATCTTGGTAAGCCCTAGGCCAGAGGTTCTCAACCTGTGGGTTGTGACTCCTTTTGGGAGTCACATATCAGTTATCCTGTGTATCAGATATTTATAATTCATAGCAGTAGCAAAATTATAGTTACAAAGTAGCAATGAAATAATTTTTATGTTGAGGGGGTCACCACAACACAAGGAACTGTACTAAAGGGCCATAGCATTAGGAAGGTTGAGAACCACTGCTCTAGACTTTTACAGTGGCATTGGATGGGCTCCTGTCTTGTTCCTGGCTCAGTTTACCTGTCTGGCTGGGATTGTTTAGCTACCCTCCAGAAGATTCCTCCTGAGACTATTATTCACCATCAGGACACTTACATAGAGAAGCAGGCAGTGGGCAACGTTGCAGACATCACACAGCTGCCAGTGGTAAGACCCAGGCTAGGCCAGGTCTCTGCCACATGTCTCCTGGGGTCTTTTGATGCTTGTGTGAGGTGAAGAGGTGTTTCCCCAGCCAGCTCTGCCCTCACCACTGCCTCTCAGTGAAGTGGGACCTGCTGTGTACTGAGGAAGACAGGTGTGGTCCCCAGAGCAAGGGCTTCCAGCTCTCATCGGTAGTCAGTAGAGCTGCTGGCTGCCCGCAGTCAACACCTCTGTAGGAAGCCTGCTGCTTACTCCCTGAAAGCACCAGGCCTTTAATTGTCTCCACATTGAGAACCAGGAGTGTCTGTCCTACTGAGTAGCTGGTGAAATCACCCAGGGACCCCCCCTACCATAGCTCACAGGGCCGATGGTTACTAGGATCCAAATTAGATGCACCTGGCAGGGCCCTTACTTCCTCTGGTAAATTCATAATCAGAGAGAGACAGAGAGAGAGAAGCATTAGGTGCATTCTTGGGCCTCAGGTGAGATGGGGGCAGGTGGGACTTGAAAATGTGCATTTCCTATTGGTGAAATAGAAAAAGTGAGCCAGGCCTCGGGTCTTCAAAAAAAAAAAAAAAAAAAAAAAAAAGTTGTACTTTATGACAGCATTGGCATAGAGATGAGCAAATCAGTATCATTACTGACTTAGGTTTAATCTGTGTCTTCCTGAAAACCAAGCCAGCAAAGGCTGGGCGTATCCTCACTGGCCTTCTGTATTCTCTCCCTGTCTGTGGAAGAGGGAGGCAGGGGAACACCGCAGAGTCCATTGTGGTGGTCTAGTCTGTTCTGGTCTAGATCATTCTCTTTCTTACCAGTGAGTTTTTTCTTGTCTTTATATTTTGCAAAAGAGGCTCCACATGCAGTTGTCACTGATAAGAGAATGTATATGTGGACAATCTAAGCTTGTTTAGTTAACTAGATTGAACCCTAGGTTTTGTTTGTTTGTTTGTTTGGGGGTTTTGTTTGTTCCTTTCTGTTTTTGAGGGTTTCCTGTAGCCAAAGCAGAGAGGCACCTTGTTGACTTTTGCAGAATTCCTTTTGTCTAGGAAAGGAGACCGGCAGCTTACGTGTTACTGCTGGCTTTTCCCGGGTACTGACCTACTGTGAGGGCTTATGGGAGCCATGTGAGCCAGTGGCTGCAGGAAGGCTCAGCAAACAGCTTTTGATCAACACCATGCTGATGCAGTTCTAAGAAGTCACGCAGCCATGCATTCATAAATAACTCTGCTTGGTCGGTGAGAGAAACCAAGCAGGTGTGAATTGTAGTAGTGATTGATATTCAGCACTAGGAGGCTTCTGCAGCAGACAGCCACTCTGCAGACTCCAAGGCTCAGTCTGTTACTTGGGGCTGATAGAGCCACTTTTCAAGGAGTGTGGAGCCTGGTGCACTGTGTGGGTCTTAAGTAAGAGGAGACACCGTGATTGGCCTGGCTGAGGTAGGCCATCAGGGAGCACCAAAGAACAAACAGGTGAGAGGCATCCAGGAAGAGGCAAGTGCATGGTCCGAGTCTAAGGGGTAATTGCTTAAGCCTGACCTGGCAAAGGAGAGGAGCCGCTGCCTGCTGGGAAGACCCTCCTCTGGCCATATGAGGCCCATGTACCCACAGGTAGTTCTTGTCAGCCCTTACATTGAGAGGAGCAGAGTCTGTAGGCCCTGGACCTATGAGCAGGAAACCTACATTAGCTTCTCCAGAGCCAACCATCCCAGGCCCGTAGGGTAGGAATCTGTGATACTGTGGGCTCGGTGTCCTTGGTGTTACCCTGACAGGGTGTTCCATCTGCCAGGCTCCTGGGGGAGGTCTAGGTGGTCTCCCTGGCATGCACACACTTGTCACTCTAAGCAACAGTCTGGAGTATTTGGTGTGAGGCACACTTGTCATTCAAGGGTGAACCAGGATCTGAGAGGGGGCAGGGAGAGGTAGGGACCAGGAGGAGCTGAGGGAATCTCTGAGTTCCTTGAACAGATGGATGGATGCCCACTCAGTGACCAGGCGGCTTGGGTGGAAGAAGATGGGCACAGACTGGAGCCCTTGGCCCAGTGCTGACCCGGGCTGTGTGTAGTCCTGTGTGTATATGCACATGTGTGCAGTAGACCACTTGCCCTCAGCCACAAGCATCCACACGGATGGGCAGAGGCATGTGGAGATTTGCTCAGAGAGGAGGTGCTGCAATGGGTCAGCAGCTGAGAGCTGGAAGACAGACCATAATACTCACCTCGCTGGGTAAGGATGAAGGCAAGACTAGAGAGGCCCCGTGAATGGAGAGTTGGCCTCACTACAGACTTCCTCAGTATATACATGTGGCAGAAACTGCCAGAACATTTGACATGGGTCTTCTACTTAATCAGCTAGGAACAATTCTCTTTTGTGGATGAAAAAAATGGAGGCACAGAGAAGTTAAGTCACCCAGCAACACACAGCTGGTGCTAATGCTCGGATCCAACCTCTTAGGAAAGTGTGTGAATCTGGGAGGGGCTGGGTGAGGTCAGTGGAATGGAGATGGTTTAGGGCAAGAGGCTTTACTAGAAGGTCACTCAGCAAGCTGGCCCGAGGCAGGGAGGAAGACTGAACTGGAGAACAGGCCTCATATGCTGAGAGTAGCATATGAGGTGAGGGCTCAAGGTGGAGCTCCAGAAGTTATGGAGGGGCATTGGGGGGCTTCTGCAGGTGTGGGGTGTCTGAGGTGGGATGCTGGGCATATCAGGCTCTCCTGTGAGAATGCCATGGAGACCAGCGGCAGGGCAAGCAATGCGATGCTCATGCTTGTTTGGGCTGGGTATGTGTGCTGCGTGAGGCGCCACCTCTGTCTTCATTCAGGTGATTAATTACCAATGAATTGAGCACCTCCCCTTAGTGTAAACTGTTCCCACTTCATCTTCCGTGGAGCCCTGGTTCCTAGTGGCTGTTTCTCATCATGGTCATACTGGTTCTAGGGATTCTGGGTGCTTTCTGCCAGTTTGTGACTTACAGTTTGGCTTTCCTGGTAGCTTTTGTCCTGTGGAGAGGCTCTTCACTTTAAAGAATTACCACCTTCCCTTTTGTGCTTTTCTCTGTGACTGTTGAAGGAACTCTTTACCCTGAATTGATAGACCAATCATCTCATGTCGTTAGGGATCCAGTTTCCACCCGGACATCCAGTCATTGATTTATCCATCCCCCGAATCCTGGTGCCTTGCAGTTTCACCTCGGCACATACGTGGCAGGCTTCTTTGTGTTTATGGGTCTGTTTCTACGGCTTCTGTCGCATTAGTCGGGTTTTCTACCTTACAGTGCTACCAAATCACCTTTTTGTCTCTCGACATTGACTTTTGCAGATAAGGTTTTTAATGAATTCCACCCTGTGAAAATATTTTCTGTCTATCATCAAACCTGTCTATCATTCCCCCTCTGCCGTCTAGGGCCAGTGAGGATATGCCCAGCCTTTGCATGGGGTGGATGTGCTCAGTGGTATTTGACTAGAACAACATTGAATCTCAAGATCAGATTGAGAAGAACCGCCATCTCGACAGCAGTTTTGTCCATGAACATGGGATGTTTCCCCCTTTCTGTTTTCCTCCCGTAGATCACACACACAGAGACGCTCTGTAGCTAAAGACATTGCCACGGGCTGATAAACTTATGCTAAAGTTGAGAAATTGTAAGTTGAATTTTAAATTTCAGAATTCATTTGTTCATTCCTAGTATCTAGGAACATAGAACTTTTGTACCCTAACCTGTATCTTACAGATTGCTGTGATTTGCTTATGCCAGCGTTTCTCATGTTTTGTTTGTAGTTTTTCCACACACTTCTGTGTCGCCTGTGAATGGCCTCACTTCTTCCCTAGTCTGTGTGCATTTTCTTTCCGTTTCCTGTCATGTTTTCCAAGTCTTCAGCACAGTGTTAGGAGGGGATGTCAAGAGCCTCAATCGGGGCAATTCTTTTTATTCCTTTTTTTTTTAATGAGCATTGAATGTCATCAACTCTTAGACCTACTGGGCTAGTACACATGCAGCATATTTACGTATATAGTATGTATATTGCTTAATTTTCAAATGTGGAAGTTAAAGTTACAGACTTTGCTTTTAACCCTAAGAGCAAAGCCACTGGGTTATAATGTGCTGTCCCTTCTATAGTCACTGTGAGTGATGTCACTGTGAGTGATGTCACTGTGAGTGATGTCACTGTGAGTGATGTCACTGTGAGTGATATCTGTTCACATTCCTCCCACGGGCCTCCTCTATCCTGATATCAGTGTTTTAACTGGTTTTGCAGAATGAGTTGAGGGGTGCATCTTTTATATTACTGGAAGCGTTTATGGGAGACTGGAATGACACTGTCTTTGGACATTTGGTAAATCTTGCCTATAAAACTGTCTGCATTTGATGTTATCTTTGTGATATCTTAAACTACCGCTCTAATTACATTAATTGGCATGGGACCATTAAGGCCTCTGTTTCTTTTGAAGTCATTCCTGCCTTCAAGAATTTGTTAATTTTGTGTATATTTTCAAATTCATGGCCCATAAATCAGTCATGTTTTGCTTTTTTGTTTTTGTTTTGTGGTACTGGATACTAAACCAAGGGCTTTGCACGTGCTGGACAAGTAGTCTCCCACCGAGCTATAACCCCAGTTCTTTCTTACTTTCTATTTTGAAACAAGTTCTTCCTAGGTTGCCCAAGCTGACTCAACCTAGCATCCACCCGACTCAGCCTTCTGAGCAGCTGGGATGACAGGCATTGCCAGGCCCCAATCAGTGTCGTCCTCCTCATCCTCATCCTCCTCATCCTCTTCTTCCTTTTCCTCCTCTTCCTCTTCTTCCTCCTTTCTCATCCTCTTCCTCCTCGTGTGTGTGTGTGTGTGTGTGTGTGTGTGTGTGTGTGTGTGTGTGTGTGTATGTGTTTATATACCCTCTGCTTACTTGGCTGGTGACCAGAAAAAGGTATTGGATCCCCTAGAGCTGGAGTCACAGATGGTTGTGAACCACACTGTTTGGGTGCTGGAATCAAACTCTGGTCCTCTGGAGGAACAAGCAGCCAGTGCTCTTAGCCACTGCACCACCTCTCCAGCTCCGTCTCTTACTGTTGAAATCTCTGCTGGATCTGTAACAGTGGTGCCGTCTTTGCTAGCACTGTTTGTGTGTGTGCCTTCTCCCTGTTTTCTTGTTCCTTTCCCAGAGGTCTGTCTCGTTTCCTGGTCTTTTCAAAAATGAATGCCTGACTTATTTGTCTCTATTGGTTTAGACCACATGAGCTTCTGCATTTATCTTTATTATTTCCTTCCTTTCCCATGTGTAGAGTAAGTCTCCTAGCACATCAGTCCCCAGCTTCCTCCTTCTAGTGGACTGGTCCTGTGCAGAGCAGCCCTCCCTCTAACCCCTCTGCTCCTGTACCTCAGGACCCCTGGTGCAGCTCTGGCTTCATTGCTCAGCTCCAAATAAATATCACTGTACTCGCTCCGATGATGCAGGAAGTCTTTCATTTTCCAAACACAGGACATTTCCCCCTTTTATTGCCTTCTAATTAAATTCCACTGTAATTGAAGAGCATTATTTACACGGTCTGACCCTTAGACCTAATATGTGGCAGGTTTTTGTAAATGTCCCTGTGTGCTTGAGGGGAAATGTGCACACTTGGTTTTCATTCTGTAGAAAGTCTTCTTGTGTTGTCCAAATCGGCAACTTTATTCAGTCCTTCGTGCTTAACATATTAGAAATGGAAAGAAACCGTTCTCTTCCTCTGCGGTGGTAACCTGCGTTTCCATCCATATAGCTGGGTTCCAGTGCAGCACTGTTTGGTTGATAGAAGTGTAAAGCGTTTTATCACTAGAAAACTGATCTAGCCCTAGTAGTTTTTTCCCATAAGCTCTACTGTGTCAGATACTAATGTGCCTGCACCAGCCTGTGGATGGTTTGTGCTTGGGACATCTTTACGTAACCTTTAACTTTACACTTTTTAAATTCTTGGCTTTTAGGTACAATCAGTGGAATTGGCAGGTGGAAATTATTCCATTTCTATGTTCTTTAGTCAGTTCCCTTTCAATTAGCATGGAGCCTGTTCAGTTCTGTGCTTACCAATGCATTTGGACGTGTTTCTCTTTTTATTTTTGGTGTTTGTTGTTTAAGGCTGGGCAGGAAGTCAGCAATCCTCTGCCTCAGACTCTCAAATGCTGAGATTACAGGACTGCACCACCACAGCTGGGTCCATGTTTCTGATATGCATATTTTTTAAAAAGATTTATTTTAGTTATATGAGTACACTGTAGCTGGCCTCAGACACACCAGAAGATGATATCAGATCCCATTGCAGATGGTTGTGAGCCACCATGTAGTTGCTGGGAATTGAACTCAGAACCCCTGGAAGAGCAGCCAGTGCTCTTAACCACTAAGCCATCTCTCTAGCCCTGTTTCTGATAGCTTACATTTTGCCTTCTACTTCTGCTGTTTCTGTGCCCCCCCCCCATTTTTTCTGAGTTTCTGTTTAATTGCTTTATTTTTCTGGATTAAGAGCAATTTTTTTCCTTAAATTCCCCCAGCTTCCTGCCTGGTGTTTTGGAAGTTATATGCTCAAGTTCTTTTTTGGTGATTAGCTTCAAATTTTATCAGACATTCTTGACCTAAAGGAGCAGACAGTGAGTGAGCACCCTACCCCTGTCTGTAGCTGCATGTGCGCCTCAGGGCACTGCTGGCCACTCTGTCCCTACAAGTGCTGGGGTGCAGGGCTCTGACCCTGCCACTTGTTCAGAGTGCCTTCAGCTGCACGCCCTATGTCGTACACAGCTCACACCTTCCTTCTGGGATCATTTTCCAGCGTCCTGGTACCTTTTCTTGATTGACAGTTCTTTTTCTCAGTACTCTGACTGTATTATTCCCTTATACCTAGCTTCTGCCTTGGCGATGAACATGGTCTCGAGATTGTGCTGTGCAGCCTTTGTGGTTTCTGGCCTTTGTTCTTAAGTGCTTCAACATTTTGATCCTCCCAATTCTTTGTTCGCTCGCAGCTCTGGGAGACACTCCCTGTAACCCTCAGCTTGTCTTCCATGCTCTCCTCTCTTCCGAGGCTTTGATTAGAAGTGCGCCTTCGCAGCCTGGCGTCTAGTCCTCTGGTTGGAATTCTGCAACCGTGGCTTCAGCTCCTCCTCCTGGGTCATTGCTGTCTAAGCTACTGTTTGCCTAACTTCAGTCACGAAGACATTTTTAATTAACAATTTTATTTTTAATTCTAAAACTTTCTAATACTGTTGGTTGGTTTTGCTAACCCCTTGGTCACGTTTAAACTTTTATTTGTGATGGCGGGGAGTTCATAAATTCTTGCCTGTGGATGTCAGAAGCTGAATGATGTGTCAATCATTTCCCATTCTGACCCCTTTTTGAGACAGGGTCTCCCAGTGAACCTGGAGCTCACTGATTCAGCAGACTGGCTGGTCAGCAAGTCTCAGAAGCCCTCTTGTCTCTGCTTCCCCAATACTGAGATTACAATGTGATCACCATACCCTCTTTTTTGTGTGTGGGTACCAAGGATGGATGTCAGGCCCTCTATGGCAAGCACTGTGCAGATTGAACCTTCTCCTCAGACTCTTCCCATGTCTTGTGGTTCAGTCTTTTAAACAGTTGCACACACTGAAATCCACCCTAGGGGATGTCTGACCTTAAGGCTCATTTCCCACCCGGGTTCTCCCATCTGCCTGCCTTCTTGTGTTTATCATCTTTAATCGTGGGATGGTATAGCATGCCTTTGTCTTGTAAAGGGGCGCAGTGGCTGTTCCTTATCCAGGACCTCCCACAGATAACAAAGTCTGCAGATGCTCGAGTCCCTTATGTGGAATGCTGCAGTGTTTGCTTGTAATGTGTGCATGGCCCTCAGCTACTTTAAAGCATCTCTTATTGCTCCTTCCATCTCATCTACACCACACTGTAACTGCTGTGCTGTTTTGCTGTCTGCACAGAGAATAATGACCAGGAAAAGACTGAACACGTTCAGTACAGATGGAGCTTGGGAGTTTGGGGGACACTTTTCATCCTTGGATGTTTGACTGTACACAGGCAGCATTTGAGGGTAGCAGAAGCCAACCATAGTGTTAAATGTTTCTGCAAAAACACTGAGAGCCTAGTAGTCTGCCACTTTGGAGCCCAGCTGTGTCTCTGTGCAGACCGAGGTGAAGGTGGAGCAGAACCCCAGGACCACCTGTGACCTGCCACCAACTCCTGTCATCAGGCAGTTCATTGCCAGGCTTTAGGCTGCAGCTTTCTGGTTGGTTTCTTCCCAGTCTCTCAGAACTTCCTGTAACCAGAATAGTGAAACAGAATCCACAGTTCTGCATGGTCTGGTTGTGTTGTGGCAGAATAGCCCACACCCCAGGCGCCTGGGGTAAGGTGGTCCATGTAACTGCAGCTCCTCCAGATGCTGCAGAAGGGATCTCAGAAGCTAGTATGAGGCAGAGCATGAAGACGAGCTATTCAAAAAATGCCCGCGTGTGCTGCTGTTCTGAGGTGCCGAGTGTTTCCCATGCATTATCACCCCAGGCCTCCCGCAGATCCAGGCCTGTCAACACCTGCATTTCACCATAGGAACCCCAGAGCACCAGCTATCACAGTGTCATGGTATGTTGCTGTTGGGAGAGGAGGAGGAAGAGGAGGAAGAAGAGGAGTTGCCACCATATCATCATGCCAAGGGAGCAAGGCTGTGCCTTTGTTGAGGGACAATGTGGTGCAGTCTGGACTCTGGCTGTGACTCAGACAAGGGATAAGGCTCTCACAGACCTTTGCAGTGACCCTGAGTCAGTACAGCTTATAAAGCAAGTGTGAGGCTTTGGGTGCAGGGGTGTTTTCCCCACACAGGAGTCCCTATGAAGGTGTGACCCCCTGTTGTCTCATTTATGTGACTGCCCTTCTCTGATATGTCCCCCTGTGCAGACGTCTTTGTGCAGACCCCTCAGCACCTGCTTCCTATCGCCTCAGGACGGACTCTGACCTTTCTCTCTGGTTCTCTGTCACCCACCAGGGCCTACAGCCCAGCCAGTGTTCATCACGTCACCACTGTGGTCAGCAGCACAGCCTGTGGATCTTTGTGGCATGGGGTCATCCAGCCTCTGCCTGCTCACCTGGGCTCTGCTCACACCAGGCTGCCTTCCTACCCCACTGACCACTCACACACTCTCCTTCATGGACAGATTTCTGATCATTAATAGTGGTCTCTGTAACTCTGTCTGCTTCCAGCTCCAGCTCTCATTTTTATGTAACAGGGAAAAGACCTTGAAACTAGGCCACTCTGGGTTCAAACCCTGGCCTCACCACTTGCTGACTGTGTGGACAGTTGGCATGACTTCTGTGAGCTTTACCACTGCAGTAGGAAGAAGTGGACCAGCCTCCTAGGGGCGTGGAGAGAAGTGCATGGAGAGGGGATGCCCTCCAGCCTCCCTGCCCCCCTCCATTTGCTGGCATCTTCTCCCCAACCCAAACAAGCTGGCTCTCCAGGCTTAAGCTGCACTGGCGTCACATCGTATGATGCCACTCTGTGGGGACTGCTGAGAGCTCTGACTCCTTCAGCCTCAGCCAAGCCCGTCGTGTTCTGAGACTTCCCCAGTCTCAGAATGTGCCCCTCGCCAGCCCCATTGCTGTGGTGTTTGCCTGACGAGGAGGCAGCCGCCAGCCCACTGTTTACCTTGGGCGCAGGGGCTCCTCCCTGGCAATGTTTCCAGCCACAGAGCGAGGGCAGATTTATGGACTGGGTTACACAGAAATTATTTAAGGCCCAGGTCAGCCAACAATAATGTAAAGACACACAGTGCCTGTTTGGAGACAGATTGCAGTGTCGGTGCCCACACTGCGGTCTGATTTACAGCATAGGCTGACGATCCAATTAGCAGGCACAGCAGGCTTTGAGCTGAGACCAACGCCTTCCAGGATTATGTAGACTTTCCAGGTCCCAGCTATGATGAAATCCTAGCTGGAGGCTTGTAAAGTCATGGACGGCTTATAAATGCAGTGTAGTCTTAACTGCCCTGCCGATCAGCTTACCTGCAAGGCTCAGGAACCCCCTTAGGTCTGGCTGGTTGTTGAGAAATCCTGGGAGATTATTGCAGATACACCTGGCACCCCGTGACTTACTGTGTGACCTTGTGTAAATGCCTAAACCTCTCTGAGCCTAATTTTCTCATCTGTGACTTGACTAATAGGGCCGAGTTGGTCTTAGGAAGAGTGACAGAAACTCTGCCTTGTGAAACCGAAGAGACCAGATGAAGACTGTAGAGAACTCAGCAGAGACCTAGTATCCATAGCTATGCCATAATGGAGTGCATGCTCAAAATCCTAAAAAGAACAAATACCCCATGCCCTCCTCTCTGGTTGTCTGCCTAGTGGCATGCTGGAGGAACAAGGCACAGTCAGGATGGGGGTACTGAAGACTAAAATACTGCCCACAGTTCTTCAGGTAGCAGGGCCTGGGGTCCTGCATGGTCTGTGTGGGTCCTCAAAACCCTCTTGTTAGTCCAGGACTCATCAGCCATCTTTATCTACTTCTGAGGAGCCCACTACAGACAGGGTTAAGGTCTTCCTAAAGCAGCTGCTGCACGCGTGACCATCCCTGTGCCTGGAACACACTGGACTCATGGTGACTGCAGATACGTGCTGAGGGCCTGGTAGAGTGGTGGTGCTGCTGTGCCCTAAGGGAGCCACGTGTAGACTTCAACAGCAGCCTGCATGTCACATGTGCTCTATCTCCCATCCCCCATCCCCCACCCCACCCAGCATCCCTCTCACGGAGACACAAGGACTGAGACCCAGTTACCTTGGGAGGGAGACATATGTCCACTGAATGTATGTATGGGTCTCCCTGGTCAAAGCTGCCTGCAGAAGACTCATACCTTTATAAGCTGGGAGTGAGTTCATACCTGCAGCCCCCAACCTAGGAAAACCTTGAAACTTAGCTGGGACCCCAGGGACAAGTCAGCACCCACCTAGGCACTAGGCAGAGCTGGCTTTTCTTCGCTCAGCTTTGCTGTGTGCTGCAAACCCCTGGTTCCTCTGTAGATTCTTCTCAAGTCTGAATTACGGAGGTAGTCTCTGCCAACAATCGAGTCCTGCGATTCAGAGGTTGTGTGGTGCTTTGTGCAAGCTGAACTGTTTGGAATATTTTTAGGAGAGTCCTTCTGGACTCTCTGCTTGAGCAGTCAGGGAGGTCTTCCCAGAAGAGATAGCACTTGTTCTTCACCTTGAAGGATGAGGGGTTATTGGCTGGAGGAGGAGCAGGAAGTCTTTTCCAGAAAGAAACCACTGTGACCAAAGGGGTGGCCGTGTGCATGTATGTGTGCATGTACGTGTGCATGTATGTGTGCATGCCAATGAATTGCAGCTGTACATATACAGTATCTACAGTGTGGATTATGTGGTGTGAATGAGTCTCTGTAGATGAACATGTCAGCAGTACATGTGTGTACAGTTATGTCAGAAATGTGTACGATGGGATGGATGGCTGTAAAAGGTGAGACAGGCGGATCTGAGAAAGAGTGTGGGCCAAAAGCATGGATCTCTGCTCCAGTCTATACAACGGGTATCATACTTTGACCCTGAGGACAGAGGAAGCCAGGCTCTGGTGAGAGTGGACCATAGGAGCCTCCTTGTCTTCATCCCTGGCTGAAATGGCCGAGCTGGAGCAAGGCAAGGCCAGCAGGGGGCAGACACTCAAAAGGACAGTCACTGGGACCAGGGGATTAACTAGCAGTTGAGAGAATCCTGACTCAGAGTGAAAAAACGCAGGCCAGCTCTGGAGCTGAACAATTGCCAAGGAAGGATTGTGGCCCGAGGACTTTTGGACTGACAGTCTCTCTCCGTGTGTGCCAAGCCAGCAGTTCCCAGTACTTACCCATTTTGTGTCAGGTCAGCCTCTGAGGAGGACTGGACACAGCCAATAAAGGCATGGCCTCAGCCCTCAAGAGAGTGTGAACACAAAAAGATGAGATCCATACAAAATGTTAGAGGCCAGCAAAACCTCCTACAATTTAAGTTATTGTTTCTGAGAAACCCTGGGGTTCTATGGAACATTCTAGGCCCTTCTAGGTCTGGTCTGATTCTTAAGTTCTGCTAATTCTTACCCCTATCACTTGGGGATTATATCTTTCCTCATTTCAGTTTCTAGGACAATACAGGCAGGCTTCAGACTTCTGTTCAGATGTCTTGACCTTCAGGCTTTAGGGTACTGTGAACCCCCAGAAATGGATGGAGCCTGGACACACGTGTCAGGTTAATAAGCACTGGCCACAACTTAGAAGACTATACATATTCTGAGACAGAAGAGTAAAAAACAGGGTCTGACGGTGCCCCTGCCCCATGCACACATCCAGAAGAACACATGAATTGAGTGGGGCAAATGACTCAACTCATGGGGAAGATGGGCATTCATTCATTCATTCATTCATTCATACCCTTTGATGATCACCCTTTGAGTCAAGGCCCGTGGGCTCTATGACACAAGTGGAATGTTCTCCTTGATCTTGATAATGTAATGGGAAAGCTAGACAGGAGAACAAGGCATGTGGACAAGTGAGTTGAGCTTTGGGAAACAAGTTGTAATTTGCTAGATGTGGACACAGTATGATCCAGTATTGTCTTCAGGAATGGCTGGACATCTGCTAATATATCTACTAATGCCAGAGTATTAGGCAAGGGTGAGATTAGAAAGGTCAGAAGGGTCCAGGCTGAGTTCATACACATGGAAGACCTAGTGTTTAGTGTGGAAATTACAAATATTGGCCTTCCCAGGCTAAGATCACTGACTGCCTCCCCAGTGCAACCAGTGCATAAGCTGAAACTTTGTTCGGTCACTCTCTTGTTCATCACATACATTTGACAGTGAGCTCTCTAAGCCCAGCGAACAGTGCCTGATGCAGCTCCTGGCAGCTGCCAGCCCTGCCAGCCCATCCCTCATCCCTCAGGGCCTGGTTCCTGAGCTCCTGAGTCGCTCTGTCCTGCTTTGATTTGGGGCTCTCCTAATGACATTTGATTGGCAGTAACTGGAGTCAGTGTCAGCTCAGGCGGAGGCTATTTATGTGTTCTCTTTGTTCTGTTAACAATGACTTCAGAGGGGCATATGGAATGGATAAGGGGCTCCGTAGAAGACAGAACTTTTCAAGAGACTAGAAACAGTTAGACAGAAACTATTAGCTATTTTAACGGGATTTGTTTATAAAAAGACATATTTACCTAAACTGTCAGATTTTGCAGGGAGTGAATTAGAAAAATTATCCTGGAAAGTAATTGGAGTGAAAAGATATTTCATGGTAGCTGCTTCGTGTACTAAGTGCCATGTGACTGTTTCAAGGTCCACCTGATGGGCCCAGAGAGCTGGATCCACACTTCCCAAGCGACCCTGAACTTCATGCTGGCGCCTAAAACCTCAGACATCTAAGCTTTATCTTGTCTTCTCTCCTGCCTGCCCCAGTGCTGAGAGCCAGCCTCCTGCCCCTCTCTTTGGATTCAGCTTTCTATCCAAGTGGCACAGAGGAGCTGCACAGTGTTCAGATGATGATAAGAACACTGGAGTGATCTGATCCTAAGGAGCAGAAGATACAGCATCCATGCTGTCGGGGCCTTCCAGCCAATAGAGGCCAAGTAGATGCACTTTGTTCCCAGACCTAGCCCATAAGAACCGTGTGGGGTGGGCGGGAAGGTGAGAGGTGTAGGAGGACTGTCCTGGTGCTGTTCATGTCGCACATAGCCCTAGCCGAGCATGAGGCTGCTTGCAGAAGGTCTCAGTGGCACTGTCCATGAGAGGAGGCTACATGTGGTCTATGCTTAACTTCTTCCAAACCTGGAGGGAAACATCTTTCTGCTAAATGCCATTTCTGTGTGCTGGCTTCCCACTGGTCACTCTTGGCACATTCCATAGTGACTCTTTTCAGGCCTCTCCAGAGGCCAAAGGACAAGACTCCAGCTCAAGAGGATGGTCAGGGCTGTCTCACATGCTCACACACATAGCAGCAAGCCTTTAGTTCATAGGTATTCCCTACTCTGTGTTTAGAAAGGCTCCATGTCCTGCATCCACTGCAGTCTTTCCAAAGCTCTGCCCAAGGGGACAGCAGCCTCATAACAGAAACATAGCCTGGTTAGAGATCGCAGGAGCAGAGCAAGCCCAGAGACCCCCTCAGCTAGCACCTTGCTCTAAGGAGGGAGAGAGGAGAAAGACTTGGCCACCAGAGTGGAGTTGGCCAGTCCTTAGATATGAATGTCTGTGTCAATCTTTCTGGAACATTCTGGCCTAGGGAAACCCAGAAACTAGAAAAGCAGGTAAGGTCACCCGAGTCTGCTCAGAGATAGTTTTAGCCATCTAGAGAGTGGCTAGGCCACTCCCTGCTCTTGTGGCCTTTTTTAATGCTGTACTGAGAAAGCATCTCTGTATCTCGGAGGCTGTGATGGGACCTGGGAAGGCAGTGCGGTCTCCTTCAAGGTGGCATCCCAGGTCCAGAGGACATATTGGTAGATTGGTGGGCCTGTGTTGCTGCCTCTCTAATATACCCCACCTATCCCTACCCACACCCTTCCCCTAGTGTCCCTGGCCACCCACAGGCTCAAACCGGGATATTCATTAATACTAGCAAATTATTTAGTTAGCCCTGTGGTGACAGATGTGCATTGAGTCCTCACTCTTCTTCATAGTTTTGGTGTGACTTTGGGCAAGTCACTTCTCATCTCTGAAGTCCAATCTCTTTTTGTAAGCTGCTGTATAAGTAGCCGGGTACTGGCCTGACCCAGCACCCACTCCTCCGGTATCCACACATTGCCCTGCAGGGCTGTGCATTGAGGATCTTCTAACACCTTGAAGAAAGGACTTGGTTCCAAGACTTGCTCAACTCACAGTTCATCATTTGACCCAGATAGCTGACAGCTTTTCATGCCTCAGTTTCCACGTCAATCAACAGAGGTTTTTCTACCCCCTCACCTGGGTTTGGGAAGCTCACAGAGTCTGGGAACTGAATGGACAGGTGCTCTTGGAGAGCAGACACTGGACTCATGGCTACCGTCTGGCTTTCTCTGTACCTGGAGGCATCCCTGACGGGGCACTGGAGCCAGCTGGGACCCTCCCTTGTCCACTCTGATCCAGCACTCAGTCATTGTCTGCCACGTTCGGGCCTCAGAACCTTTGCAGTGACTGTTCCCCTAACTAGTGTTCTAGAACTCTGAAGCCTACCATGGGCGGGGGTGGGGGATGGCTTTTCACTCTCAGATTGGCCTCTTCTTCATAGAGGCCTTCCCCAGCCACCTTCCTGACAAAGGTCACCTTAGTTTGTCATATCGCAAGGCCAACTGTTTTCCTGATCATATTACCCTGGCTGACCTTGTCTCCTCACTGGATTGGTGTCTGTGTGGCCTTACTAGTATGTGACCTGCAAAGGGCAGAGGCCACATGTATGCTATTTCCCATGCTGTCCATCAGCTAGGGGAACGCCCTGGACCTTAAGACATTTAACAAGTGTATGTGTTACACTTGTTAACAAGTTCATGTGTGTGGGCACATGGCTGTCTGGCTGAGTGGGAACAGCTATCTCAGACAGGGCAGCATCCAAAAGCTATGTGAACCGAAGCCGGGTGGGTCCCTGGAGCAGACCCCTGTCTCCTAGGAAATCCAAGGGTAGTACAGTAACCCAGGCGAGAGACTATGCTGTGTAAGGACACCTTTTTCAGCCCAGGTATAGGGCGGAGCTATCCTGCTCTTCCACAGTCTGTGGATGGGTTATGGGGTTTGAGGAGAGGCCAAGAAGGCTGGCAGTCCCGCAACTAGCTAGGGATTGCTTGCAACTTAGACCTCCATAGGCCAAGGTTATTCTGTGTTTTAAAAAGCCAGGTAAAAGAAATCTGTGTGGGTAGCCTCTGCCTGCCCAACTCCCATCCAAGGTTGAATTATAAAAATAGAACTAGGAAGCCCGCAAGAGGCTGCCTTCTGTGTGGCTGTGGCTGGGTAGAGGGCCTGACGAGCAGGCTGGGGGTGAGGGGATCTTAGGCCATGGGAATGTTTGCTTTGCTTCCCCCAAGAACTGGCTGCGGCCATGTAAATCACCCGGAGGAGATCTAGAGGGTCCCACATGCATCTGTTGGTTTTTATAAAGAAAGAAAGACAAAGACAACAATCTTTGTGGTCTGCATAAAGTATTTTAATCATTAATGAACAAGAAAGAGCAAACCCCTGGAGCAGGCAAGAATTTGAGGGGAAGACTGGTGAGGGCTGCCCATCCCCCTGCCACCTGGGCCCCCTCTGTGCAGAGCTGGTCCAGGCGTAGAAGCAGCAGGAATGGGGGAGGGGCGGTCAAAGGATTTGAAGGGACATGCTGGGTTCTACCCACTGTGGCCACACCATTCATCCTTAGTAGCAAGCTGCTACTAAGTATGTATGAGGCAGGAGAATGCCACAGCAGAGAGGGGGTGGGGGTGGGGGCCTTTGGTCTCAGTGACAGTGTACATGCATGTGTCTGTATGCATGTTAACCTTTCAGCTACTTAGGAAACATGTCATTTGTCTGTGTGATTCTGTGTCTACTAATTGTGTGTCTACAAGACTATGGGGCTACATAATCTGAATAAGTGTGGGGCATTTGAAGTGTGTTGGGTGGGTGGAGTTACAGAATGTATGTTTGGGGTTATGTGCTGGGGGGTTATGTGCTGGGAGGTTATGTTCTGGGGGGTTATGTGGTGGGGAAGGCTCTTAGATATGAAACTGTGAATGTAAGTGTGGGTTTTAGTGTGGGGTTGGAGGGTTTGTATAGTTAGGTGGGTGCATATTGGGGATGTGGTAGAAACAGGTACCATGTATTCACAAAAACCATTACCCATCTGTATCCAAGGTACTCACATCCCAAACACTACACCCAGGCATACTCCTTACCCAGTAATGCCCCTCCACCCCGTATATGTATAATACACATACTCATATATGCAGTGTATACTACATAGGTGTGGTCAGGTGTAAGTTTCAGGAGGTTGGTATGGTTGTGGCATATGCCGATGTTTAGGGAATGCCACGGGGCTGTATAGTATGAGTATGTGCCTACTAGGTGTGCATATGTACTTGGGCACGTGTGTGTTGGAGGAAGTTGGGGAGGATGTTTTCAGTGTGTACATGTGTAGTAAGTGGAGAAAATCAGCAGGGATGACTCGGCCTGGGACATGTCAGGGTGGTAGGACAGTTAACTTTGCCTTGAACACCATGTTAGGTGTATGTCATGTGTACACGTGTTATTGAGTGTGTATTGTGAGTGTATCTTTGGGTGTAAGGAGTTGGTATGTATTGGGTATGCTTTGTGCATCTGTGGAGTATAAAAAGTCAGTGTGTGTTCCTTGTTTATATGTTGGTTGTAGAGGTTGCATGCTGAGTGCTTATTGTATATGTGTCGGGTATGGGAAGATATTGTGTGTGCTAAGCATTCATTGGACTCGGAGGTTGGTCTCTTATGTGCTCAGTGTGTGTTGTTTGGTTGATTATATGTTGAGTAGTGTGTGTGTGTGTGTGTGTGTGTATGTATGGTGGGTAGGATTGGTGTAGGGCTCCAGTTCCTGCAAGCAAAGCTACATGTGTGGCTAGCCTCACTGGATTCTCATGTAGGAACCTGTAGTCACACTCCATCCTCAAACTGAGGGCCTCACGGGGATTCTAACTGGCATGTAGGGTTAGTTCTTGGAGGTGTGAATAGACCTAGAGAATAGAGAAACCTCAGATGTCAAAGTCTAGGCGTGGTCACTACAGAAGCCTGAGGAGTGAGCATCTAGGAAGTCAGGCTTAACATGAGAAGAACAGAGAAAGAGCTGGTCCCTAGATCTCAAGGAAGCCCTGGCAGGGGAAGGGGTGTAACCAAAAGCACTCTGTGAAGCAAGCTCTCATCTTCAGGTTCTGTTCATGCCACCGTGCTCTGGGATGCCATCTGTAACGACTGACCTGGCATCTTCCCGACCACCTAGGGAGGGTCAGCACAGAGACACTCATCCCACTGACAAGAGGGCGTGAGTCTGGAAGAAATGTCCCTTCTATGGACTGGAGGTTCATTGGATCCAGTGGCATCTGGGGCACCCTCAGCCTGCTTCTTCAGCAAGAGGCTTCCATCTGGGCAATAGGTTATGGGGTATAGATGGGTCACCACAGGTCCCTTCTTCACTTCCCCAGGGACCTCAGTAACTATAAGAGGCAGATTTTTTCATTTCTTTATATAAACAGCATAGTCGTGAGAAATTTCTCAGAGCAATAGAAGAGGGCCCCGAGTCACACGGAGGAGACCGTCATCTGGCCCATTGCTGCCATACAAGAGCGAGTGCTTAGCGAGTCTGGACTGAGTGAGAACTTGGCAGGCTGTCGGCAGGACACTTCGCTGAGAAGAGCTTAAGTCTCAGCTTGCCCTCATCTTGGATGAGGTCGTTCACCTTTCTGTTTCTCAAGTCCCCACTGGAGTTGTTTAAATGATTATGAATAATTAGGATTGTTAAGTGTAGTGTTATAAAAATAAACCTCCCAGGATTCCATGGTACACCGTGCCCACCTTTTTTCACAGCAGTGCTATAGTCCCTCATGTGAGTGGGGATAAGATTTACCCAGTTAACTATTGGACTAGTCTTCTGCTGTTTGTATTTTATAACCAGTACATCCATGAACTATGTTCTTGTATAGAACTTTGATCTCTAGGCCCACAGTGGAGAGGTCAGAGGACAATTTGAACCTGTCCCTATGAATCTCTGTTCCTCCATGCCCAGTTAGAACTCTGGAGTCAGAGTTTCCCTGATGCTGCAAAGCCAGTCCCAGGATGCTCCTGCCTGAGCCCCTGTTATGTCATCAGCCCGGGGCATCAGGCTCCTGATGGATCCTGAGCCACAGCCTTTACTCCCTGTGAGAGAGTATCCTTTTTTTTACCCACTAGAGCATACTTGCCTGTAAGGAATCTAACTCCTTTTTGGGATAAAATCAAATCCAGATCCCTCAGGATTGGCAGGGGAGAGAAGGGACCCCTCACCCCCCAGCTGGGCTCAATCTAATGGCGCTAACACCTGCTGGCAGAGCCATACCTCTTTACAGGGTCATCTGCTGCTTGAGGCTCATGTCAACCCCAAGAGGCTCTCCTTTCTAGAAGAAGTTTTGGCAGGCTGGGCTGTTTGTCCCTTATGGCCTGAGATTCACTCTGCCACTTAGATATCTGAAATGAGCAGGTTACAACTTTGTGGCTGCTTGTCTGCAGTGTGGGGACAATGACAGCAATGACCTGTGGAGCTGTGGGAGGAAGGTGCTTCTGCCTGGAAAGGCTTCAGCATGGCCCCACGTGTGGTAAGAATTGCACACGTGGCTTTCATTCAGCTCAAAAGCAGTCACCTCTGCACTCCCAGATCTGGGAAGGGACTCAGACCTGGGCCATATTAACAATCTCATGGCTCAATGACAAAGAGACAAACTGGGCTTTTTAATGGACAGAGGCTTGAGAGACGTTTCTCCGAGCAGGTATAGAGAAAAAGATTCTTGACATCATTAACCAGGAAAATGGAGACGGCAGTGTCAAGGCACTGACACTGCTTAATGGCGGTAACCAAAACCGTGGCTCTCACACGAGGGGTAGGGAGGGGAGTCCATGGAACCATCCCATGGTAACAGCGCCCTGGCTTTAGAAAACTATCTGCAGTTCTTCAAGCTAACATACAGTTGGTGTCTGTGTGGACTTTAATTCCACTCTGGAAGTTAATAAAGGGAGGATGAACATCCATACCAAAACTCATACGTGACTATTCATGGCCTCACTGATCATAGCCGAAATCTAAAGAACAGCCTAAGTATCCACCAGGAGATGGACAGATGGACTCTGTTACCTCCACACAACAGAACACTTCTATGTTGTTGTTATTATTATTAATGTATTAATTTATTATCTTTGTGTTCGACGTCATGGCAGAGCATGAATGCCCCAGAGCATGTGGTGACGTCAGAGAACAGCTTTTGGTAGTTGGTCCTCTCCTCCACTTACACATGGGTTCCAGGAATTGAACTCAAGTTTCGTGGCTTGCAGAGCAAGCAGCTTTACCCACCGACCCCTTACAGGCCCCCAAAGAACATTATCAAGCCCTAAAAATGACTAAAGTGCTGTATACACTACAACACAGCACGGAGGAATGTTTGAAATGTGAAGCTAAGCAAAAGAAGCCAGGCATAAAACCTACATGCTATGTGATTCAACTTACATGTCAACAAAGAAAAGAGAGGACCAGTCTATAGGAATAGAGAGTCTGGCTGCAGTTTCTGGGGACTCAGGAGAGGGAGAACCGAGGAGTGAGTGACAAGCCATTGGCACAGGGTTTCTTCGGGTCAAAGTGTTGTACAAACCATTGTGGTGATGGTTGCCCAGGCGTGAATCTGCTCGACACCCACTGAATTATATGCTTTAAGTGGTGGCTTTTATGGTTGTGTGTGTTCCTTCTCTGAAGAGCTATTGACAAGCGTTACTGAAGCCTCTGGATGACCACAGGGAAACACACCCAGCGTATCTGGCCTCAAGCTTGACCTTTGTGGCTCAGCTTCACAGAGCAAAGGCTAAGGCAGCTTAGTAGCTTCTGAGCTGATGCAAGGGTGGCCCTCAAGCCCAGGCCCAGGGAACAGGGTGTACTGGATAGAGAGCACAGTCCTCCCAATGCCCCTCACGGGAGAGACTGCCCTCAGTGACCTGAGCTCTTCCTGGGGGTGATATATCTAGTTCTGATAAGAAATGGCTGCTATGTGCCCTGGTGATCCCTGATGACTGGCGTGTGCAGGGAGATACCTGCAGTACTTAGTCCTAGCCTACACCTGCGTCATCAGGTTTGTGTTCCGTGACTCAGTCCTCCCGGTAGTAGTGAACGCTGCTGTGGCAGTTAGCAAATGTGTCCCAAGATCATGACATCACCGTTCTGCAGGTCCCCATGGAAAGCTCTGCTGATAGAGAAGTTCTAGGGGTGCTGAGTGTGCTGTGGGAGCTTTCCCAAGTCAGACTGGAGAGTGGGAGGGGAGTGGGCTCACAGGCGTGACTATGTCCTGCCACAGAAGAACCCATCTGTAGAGGAGTGGAGTCCAAGCCAGAGTGCCATCTAGCACTGTGACCATGACAGGAAGGACAGCCCTGACAGCATCCACTGCTGTCTCTACTACCTGTCACTCTTATCCAGCTGGATGCTGTTGTTGGAGGAGGGAGAACCTGGGGCCAGCAGTCTGAGCTCAGGGCTGGAAGGTTGGAGATGAGGTAAAGCTACTGTAACCAGCCTAGAGCCTATCTTTGTTGTTTGTATCTGCAGTATCCCCACCCCCACCCCATGTCTCAGACCCTCTGTGATTGCAAAAGCAAAGAGCTTTCTTCTTCCCCAGCAGTGGGACGGGACAAGGCTGACTCTGATGGAGTGGTTTGTTGCCATCAGCAGACCGTCCAGGAACACCCCATGTCTGACCAGGACTGCCCCGTGTCTGACCTCTTCCTGAAGCAGTAGGAATGAGCACAGAATCTGGAAGTTACTGTGCTGAGAATGAGGCTGTGATGGAGGAAGGAGCATGGCTAGGAAGCCTAGGTCATCTGAAAGGGTAGCGATGAGCTGGAGTACCCAGGTGACAGGCATTCTGAATGGATGATGGTGGGAGGGGCATGTGGGTCCTGGCTGCGTGAAACAGACCACCCTTTACTTCTCCTGCCATTCGGATCTTGTTTTAGTCCTTAGACTAAATCTACTGGGGGGGTGGGGTGGAGGATATGTCACCAGTGCTGCAGGACAGGGGTCAGGTGACATGCTCAAAACCTGAGCCAGCAATCATCAGAGCTGGGACTTGAACTTGTCTCCTGGTCCCTAGCCCAGGCCCCACCCAGGTGCCTCAAGAATGTTCTCCAGTGTTTGAGGCTGTGGTGATGGGTATTGAGGGTGCATTTGCTCCTTCCTGGGGCTCTGTAGTTCAGTATTCTTCTGGGGCTACAGTATAGCCACTGCCCTCCTCGTCTGTCACCACCGTTTAATTAATCCTGCCACTCTGTCTCCCTGATACCTCTGTCATCACTGGCCACTATTTGTGAAACAGGATCTCAGTGAGGTCATCCTTTTGAGTGGGCATCCATGACCTACAGGTCTCCAATATAGGTATGCAGCTGCCAGCACCATGGGCTTCGTTCCAGGCCGTTTCCCCACCACTTCCCTAATCCTCAGCTCCTCCTGGAAGTCACCACACTGTTCTCGTGTTTTTATGAAAAAAATTTAGTGGAAGACCCTGTGCCCCTGTCACCTAGGAGTGTCCCATCCAGACGTGACTCAGACCTTCCTACCAACACAAGGAGAGTAGGCCCATCCTGTAACCCAAGGAGACATGTCTAGAATTGCAACCTCAAACAATCTATAAAGGACTGCACTGACCACTAGCCTTTTACAACAGAGCAGAGTACGAAATGGGAGAAAGTAAGAATAATGTTTGAAGAAAGCAGGGTGTAGCAAGGAAAAGGTCACCCCTAGTGGCACCACTCACACTTGACCACTGTGATCATTTTGGAGGGTTTTCCAGGCCTTTCTCTATCACGTGATAAATGTTCTAAAGGGAACCATGCTGTGCTTGCTTTTACACAGACATCTAACCATGCAGTTAGCTGAAGGGGGGGATGAATGAGTAAATGAATGAGTTAATGAATTACAGTTGGCCCTACTATACCACTAGCCAGCCAGACCTGGGGATCACCTAGATTGCCATTCCCATGTCACCAGGCACCCAGTTCCCTTCAAATACCTGCTCCCCCCAACCTTGCACCTCAGTTTCTCTGTCTGTGCTGAGGACTGTGGGTGGTAGTACTTCAGCAGTGTCTGGCACTGTCTCTTCACAAAGCTCTAAGATGAGGTGTCTCATCCTTACCACTCTCACAACAGCAGGCAGGCTGAAGCTCAGAGTCAGATGGTTTGTACCAATCATAGCCTTAGAGGGGCACCAGAGTCTGCTGAAGCCTGAGTTAGATGGAGGGGCATCAGAATCCAGACACAGGTGATCAAAGATCAATACTTCATCCACCAGGATAAACATGTGGGAGCAGGAAGATCCTGCCTGGGACCACAAGGGTGCATACACTGCCAGATCTAGGTGACAGAGAAGGTCTTGGTATGGGCTGCTGGGGTGTCCCCACCTGCCACATGAGGGCCTTTTGAGGCCCAGCTGAACCTGACAGGTTCCCTGGGCTGAGGTAGACTTAGGAGGCTCAGGGCTTTATCCCTAAAGGTACCTGCTGTGACATTCCCTATTGCTGCTGAGGCCTGACACTTAAGGGTGTTCCAGGAGGAGGGAACAGCATTGTGAAAGTCAAATTAGGCTGTCCCTGTAGGCCAAGGAGCTGGGCTAACAAGCCTGCAGTGGGGTGGCAGGGTGTGCTTCTGTTCTAAGCCCAAGATGGGTTTTGAACAGTGACAATCGCAGCTGGCAGTCTCAGAATCCCTGGCCATAGGGTAGATGCTGGTCATGAAAGGTAATGAGGAGAACAGAATTCAGTAGAATTCAGAATAGCAACAGGGACACCAGCAAGAGAGCGGGGCGGGGCATATCGAGGATAGATGGCCTCCCTCGTTTGGATCCTGGACTATAGTTTCCTCCTGGATCAAGCTGCGCACTCCACTTTCTGTCCCCGGCCCTGCTGGCAGTCTCAGGGTCCTGCCTGGGCCCAAGTGCTAAGCAGCAGTTTCTTTTCTTTGAACTCTGGGTTCCCAGGTCACAGCCGAGTGGCATGGCACTGCAGCATCCTTCTCTTTTTGTCCTCCTCAGTGTTTGAAGCCAAAGCTAAATGTTTTAATTTCACATTATTCCTGACATAATGCTAATGAGTTCCAGCGGTCCCCTGAGTCTGGGTAGTGAGGCTCTGCTGAGCCCAGGCATCTGGTCAGCTGGCTTCCCAGAAAGCGCCTCATGTCCTGGGAGCTCAGAGGAGCATGGTACAGCGAGCACTTCCCCTCGGGGACTTGCATATCACATAGACATAGTTCTTTGGTCTTCATAGCTGGTGTTTCAGTGTGGTGTCAGCTATGTGTTTCTCTCTGGCCCAAGAGCAGGGACATCCATGGAACATTGGAAAGCCCTGGCCTTCAGAGCCCAGCCTGGGCTGGACTACACTGCTGGAGATTTGTGGGTTTGGGAGTGCTCAACATGCCCGTGACCACATTTTCTGGTGACTTAGTAACTACTCTAGTCATTTCTTTACCGTGCTCAGTGTTTCCTCAATCCCTGTAACACTTTGGTTTTGATTCAGTACATAGAGCCCTGGTGTTGGGTGTCCTTGGATGTGTCATCTAAGAAAAGCAGTACTGTGGCCCCTCTATCTAGGAGAGCCTGAAGCTCAGCCAAGCAGGCATAGATAGGGCTGCTGAGCCTGATTGAGGGGTGCCATTGCTGCCAGCGATGGTCTTGCTTCTCATCTGTGTTTCTCCATGTTACTTACATCAGAGCTCATTCTGAAGCCCACAGCTGGAATGTGAGGAGAATACATTTAACTTTTAAGTTTGCTGTGGTATAGGCATCTGTGCCATCGAGCCTTCTCCAGAAGCTCACAGAGCAGCACCTAGCAGTCTCCAGCATTCTCTCAGTTCTGGGACATGCAAGCTTGTGTAGAACCAAAGGACCCTCAGTCTCTAACACTGACACCTGCTAAGCCATGCTGCCCCATTTCTGGTCAAAGTCCACTTGTCCCCCGTCCATCTGATCAAGTCTGGGCTAGCTCCAGAAAATCTATCTTCCCAACTGGTAGGGGACAGACTTCCTTGAAACATGCAGAAACTACCAAAAGGGCAGTCAGGCTAGATGAAGCACTATCACTACACCTCTAGGGTTTGGCCTCCCCACTAGGGAGATCCCTCCTTTGTCCAGGCCAGAGCACTGTTGGGGAGTTTGGAGTGATTTTGTTCCTTCTCCCTCAAGCTCACTCCTGGACATAACTCATGAGATCATCACTGGTCAAGCTACCTCCCTACCCTACCCTGGAATCCAGCGCTAGATGAGGAAGGGAGAAGGGCTTCTTTGGGACATGTTTGCTCCTTGTTTTTATTTAATCCGTAACAGGTTTTCACAAACACCGGGAGCCATCCTGGACACTCTCGTGTGGATTAATGGCAGAAGCACCATTTGAACATTAACTACATGACTCGTACACACAGTCTGCAGAGCCCTTCCCACTTGGTCCTGAGCTTGCTCAGAAGCCAAGAACTTGCCCCATCCATTCTCCTTTCTGCAGAGTCATCTCCACTCTGTTGCCTTCGAGTATTTACAGTTCTGTCTATTCCATACACACCCACTCTACAGATGAGAACTGAGTGAGACCTAGTGGAGAAAGGCACTTCCCAGGGGACCTAGCCTAGTGACAGGCTTCTGTATGGCTAGGTAACAGGATGACACTAGAGAATGAGCCATAAGCAGAACCATTGACAGCAGACCCCTCTTGACTACTGTGAGCCATAGAGTAGAGGCCTTGACTGGCATGAGGACCTCCCTGCCTCATCTAACTTACTGGTCCCTGGAAGAGCTGTGAGATGTGGACCTCCAGAACTGGATACCTTCTCCACCCTACCTCTTAGAACCACAACCTGAACACACTGAGGCTCAGCCTTGGGTCATTCCCTTGTCATTCAGCGCCTCTACTCACCCATCTCAAGGACAGAAGCCTACTCCTGCCTCTCCCAGGGTTGCTCAGATGCTGATGGGATCAGGGAAGGGAAGTACTCAGCACACGGGGCCCTGGCCACCAGGACGGTTCTCCTCAGCTCATTTCCTCTAGAGTCGGTCTTTCTGTGGCTGAATGTTCAGGCAACTACTGCTGCTTTCTCTGTGTCCTTCACTAGGTCGAGGGTGCATACAGGGTTGTGTCCCTGGACCCAGGTTGTCACAGTTCCTTCAGGCCACCTCTACTGGGCACCCTCCATGAGTTTGAGCACTGGCTTCCATCTGTGCTGCAAGTGTGATGTGAGGCTCCAGGGCCTCGAGAAAGGCATCTAGGAAGGTACAATGCACAAGCAGGGAAAAGTCCACGTCAGCACCAGTGGGAGGAGTTTCGTGGCAGGTGAGCAGGAAGAGCACTTAGGAAGGGCCTTAGTGTGAGCCAGTAAGGGCTGAAAAAGAATCAGAAGGGCTGAACAGTAAACCAGAGGCATTGTAGTACAGGGCAGCATGGGTGTAGGCTGAGGGCAATGAGGTATGGACCAAGCCAGAGCATTCTGGGAGATGGGCATGGGAGGCCAGGAGGAAGGCCAAGGTCTTTGGGTTTTTACAGGATCTCTGCCCAACCCAAAGCCAGCCTAATAGAGCTACCCTGTGGAAGTCTGGAGTCAGGGTACCTAGCCTCTTCTCCCTGAAGCTTCTGGGATGCCTAGAGATGCCTAGGGTCTAAACTAAGGGTACACTTGGGAGTACAAGAGTGTATACAGCCTTGGGACCCAGCTAAACTAATGGGTGTCTGGGTGCTGGTGTGTCGTTGGGGAAGCCTTTTGTCTATAGGTGGCATGCCTTTCTTCCAGAGCACATGGACCAGCTATTCTGAAGCTACTTCTTATTCCACATGTGTCAGTTTCTGCATGTGTTGTGTTGCACACAGGTTGTGTGTCAGTGAGTGTCCCTAGAGATGATAGAACTGGCATGTTTGTGCAGGTGGTAGTATCTAAGGCTTGCGTATCTTTGGGTATATGTACAAGCGTGTATGTGTGTTGTCCTGAATGTCATGAGTTGTAGGATATCTCTGTGTGGGCGTGTGTGGAGTATGTGTGCAGGGCATGTTGATGGAGAGAATGTCTAGGTCTTGGTGTGTATGTATGTGTGTGTTGGTGTCCTAGGTCTGTCTTTGACATACTGCTAGGTTGAGAGGAAAAGAGTCAGGTTTAGGGTATATATGTATGTGTGTCTGTTATTCTGGGTCTCTATCTGGTGGCCTGGTATGCATGTGTCAGAAAAAAAGCTATTTCTGTCTCCCCTCTCTTGGGGCCCTGGCCCCTAGCCAAGCCGCTCTGTATAGCCCATGTATAGACCTGAAAGGAGGCCATCTTGATCCTTGCTGGCTGACAAACAAGTCTCTAGGCCTCCCTCAACTACTAGGAATAGAAACCTGTTTCATTTGTGGACAAGGCTTTGGGTCCAAGATGGTCAATGTGGTCCTGGTAAGGAAAGGTTCAGGCACTGCATCCTCAGAACCCTCTTCCCAGGACAGGCATGACTCCTTTGTCCCCTCCTCCCCTGTCTTGCTCTGTGCCTGCCACTACCACAGTCTGCCAGCTTCTCTGGGTAGTTTCAAGGGCTCCTGGAACCTGTGTTAGCTAGAGAAGATTGCCACACTGGCCTTCCTGGGATGAGTGTGCCTCAAGGTGCAGAGCTCAGCAGAGAGGCGTGCCCAACCCCATCCTTAGTGAGCTCAAGGACTCTCACCTGCTCTGGGCCTCAGTCTCTACTTTTAATGGAGTCAGACACTCTGCCTACCTCATGGGATTGGGGAGACAGTGTTTAGGGAGTTTGGTCTGGTCGCAGGTATGTAGCAGTTTCTGCAGGGCAGAGTCCCCTACTGCATACAGCTACCTACTTATTCTTTGTGCCCAAAATTGGACTAGACTCTCCTCCAGATGCCTCATAGCCTAGAGGCAGAGCCCAGACCAGTGTCCTTCAGCCCCACATCCCCAAGCCTTCTATGTTTGTCTCTTCCCTTCATGTCTTGACCATCCCCCAGAGGACTGGCAAAGCCTGGGGCTCTGGAGAACCCTGTGAAAGCCACAAGGGGATCATAGGCTGGTACGCTCACTCAGGGCCAGCCTGAGTCTCTCCCAGGGTGAGGGGCTGAGGAGTGGCCCTCAATTCCCGGATGACTGGCCTTTAAAGCTGGCCAAGCACAGCATTGTTTGACATCTTGGAAAAGGATCTGGCACCGCACAGTTCTCCCATCTAAATCATTGTAAAGTAACTTAAAAGTTTGTACAAAAATGAGAAGTTGATCTCTGAATGGCCTGCCAGGCTATTGTAACCCAATATTTTTTACCCTTAAACCAGAAATGTGTTTGTTTAGAAGCAAGTCACTGGCAAATGCCAAATCTGGAGGCATTTCCTCCCTGCCCTGCCTCACGCCCCATTCTCCCAAACCTCTTCTTTATTCTCTGCATCCAGCTTCTTCATTAGAGCATGAGAAACTGGGCCTTCCTTCCTCTTGGGCCATGTGAGCCGCAGGGAGGAAGCTTGACATTCATTAGGCACCAACTGTGTGCCAGGTCCTACTCTGGTCTATCAACGTATTTACTCCTCAGAGCTATTTGTGGTGGTACCATTTAGAGAGGACAGGAATGGAATATGACTTGCCCAAATATATGGTCCTATGTGAGTTTACGCATGGTGTCGTCCTACACTTTATGTGCGAGGCATAGCCCTTGATTCTTCTCCAGGGGCCACAGAGAAAGACATCATCACCAGAGCCAACTGTGTCCGCCACCCAGAAGGTTCTCCTGCATGGTCTTATCCCTTACCCATGAGCGAAAGGCTCAGAAGGCAACTTGCTAAGAACTTAACCAGTCCTGCAGATTTTAAGCCTAACCCAGGGCCTGAGAGGTCCTGGGCTTTGACTAGCCCCGCTCCACACTCAGAACTGGAAGGGTCTTTGGGCTGGGCCTGGAGGGGAAGATGTTACCCCCTCCCTGGCTCCAGCAATGGCTCCCCTGTCTTTCATCTCCTGCCCTCCGTACTGTGAGCTGCACGCAGCAGTAATGGATTGCAGTGGACTTTTTTCAATTAGGCTGATTTTCCCCTGCCTGTTACTATAAAACTCCAGATGGTCCGGGGCTTCACGGTTCCCGGGGTATTTTCCCCCATTATTTTAATCTTCTTTCATAACGCACCCCACATGTGGGAACAGGGCCTTTCAAGACTCTGTGCTCTGTGGATCAGCCCCGCTCTCCCCTCCACTAGGCTTCCCGGGTTTCCCTTTCTGTGTGGCAGCACCACAGAGAGCAGGTCCCACCATCAGCCCGGGCCTGGATTTGCTGAGAATCAGAACCCATGTTGGGCCCAGTTTGTAATCACAGGAGTAACGACCTGGTTTAGGTCTTCTGTGAGTACCTCGGGGCACTGGGCTTAGAGTTTAGGGGTGTGCAGCTGTGTCAGTCAGACTCCAGGCCAGCTCTGATTGGCTATGTATGTTGACATCACCCTTCTGAACCTCACTTCTGTCATCTGCAGGGTGAGGCTGGGAAGTCACTTCCCCAGCAGGGTATATTGCCTTGATTCAGTGAAACAAACATACATAGCACTAGCCAGTGGTGGGTGTGTGGGGCATCGCCAGACACCTCGTATTTTGAGTTCACCCCAATCACTCTTGGGATGTATTTCAGGGTTGATAACCACCTATCTTGACATGTTTTGAGACTATTAGACATCCCAAGTAGTTTTTCCCCAAAAGTCACACTCTCTATCCCCATGAGTGTGAGCCTTTGCTTCAGGCTAGATGAACCAGGAGTATATCTGGTTTAGTTGAACAGCATGTTTAAGTTTACCCTGAACAAGAGGTTTCCATGGAGCTGCTGAAGGCCACTGATGGCATCAAGACCAGGCCCACAGGATGCTACATGCATGCTTTGGTTCACAAACAGCGCCCTCCCTGTGTGCCCAGGAAATATCTGGGCTCTTGACAGGTAAAATGAACTGACCTAAGAGCATTCCCTCAGGGTACATAGAGGATGGACTGGTACCACACTACACAAGATGCTGGCACACTGGTATGTAAGCTGATGGCTCTGTCAAGTATCACCAGGGCCAGATCATACTGACCAGAATGCAGGGTAAAAATGTATGTATAATAGCATGTGAGGGAGCCGAGCCCAGTTGTAGCAAGGAGGGATAAGGGCATCCTTATCTAGATGCTAAGTCCTCATTCTGGGTGCCACATGGGAGTGAACTGGGAAGAGGCAGGCAGCTCTGTAGTACCCAGGTTGAGTCATGCTGCAATGGGTGGAGAAAGTATGCAGAGGTGTTAGAGAGATGGTGCCTCTGTGGGCTACTGGCAGATTGGATGTTGAGGTTAATGAGAAGGAAACAGGTTCCTAGCTGAGCATCTGGGTAGAAAGGTGGTCCCATCAGCAGAAGCCAGGCTGGAGTACCCCAGATGAGCTGCCTGGTGTCATATTATCTATGGTAGTTATAACACAATAGTGTTCTGTAAAGTTTTTCAGGGTCAGAAATGCCAGAGCTCACTTGCTCACCGTGTGTGATCAGAGACAGCCCCTAGCTCCAGTTTCTGCTTTCCCTGATGCTGGCTCATTAGCTCTCTAGAACCCCAGTGCCCCTGCAGCTCCAGCTTCCAGTGCTTGTGCCTGCTCTCTCCCTGAGATGAATTCCCTCAGATGAATTTGACACCTCATTTGTCAAAACCCAGGCATCAGGGCTCAGCCCCTCAGGAAGGCTTTGGTAATCCCCAGCTCTGCAACTGGAAGACCCCCACATTCCACCCCTTAGAGCTCTCGGCAGCTACTGCTCTATATGGGACAGTAAGGCATCTGGGGCCTTTGTTGTTGGAAGATAGAGTATAGTGAGGGTATTAGCCAGGTGTGGGCTACAGAGGGTGAGGAGTAAGAAGAGGACTCGGTAGGGGGAAATGGGAGGACAGACAGACAGACACATACATGCACATGTGCACAAACAGCTCTATTAGAGGTGCAGCAGGCCAGAAACTGCCTCAGGCCAACTGCCACTTAACCTGGTCTGGGACCTTAAGCAGCAGTGACAGTGACAAGATCAGAACTTGCTGTGTTTTAGTTTGTTTAGGACTCCTATCCGGTAAGGTTAGTGGCATTCCCCTAGTTTACAGATAAACTGAGACCCATGGGGGAACTTGCCTGGGATCACTCCAGAAGTGAGCAGCCAATAGTTGGCAGGATAGTCTGTAGCAGAGGCCATATCTGTAATCAGTGTGCTCTGTGCCGCTGAGCCTCGGCCCCTCATCTGACGAGCCAGAGTTATACATACCCAGAAGGCCACGAGGACAGCATGCTGTGGCAGCACCAGGCCCATTGGAGCCAGGCACAAATGTTGACCCGATGGTCACTCCCAGCCTCTTCTCCGGCTCTGGCCTCATCTAACAGGCCACTCCCAGGACACAAACCCTTCCACCACAAACGCAAGTGGGGTTGGGAAGACTCCTAGGAGGTGAAGCCTAAGCAACAGAGGCATGCATTTGCTAAGGGGGGAAGGACCTTCGAGGCTTCGTGAACATATTAGAAAAGACCTTCCGGATGGAGACTCCTGGCAGGTTCTGAGTCATCTGTCCACAGCTGATGTGTGGGCTGTATGGGGTAGGAGAGACATTTGGGGCCATCCTGGAAGACATTAACATAGATCCTGGATTTCTGAAAAAATGTATACATTAAATTGTCAGAGTGGGAAGGGAAGACTTCCCAGGAGAGGTACCATCTGAACAAAGGCAAGGATGGGGAAACAGGTGTTCTGAAGCCCAGACAAGCATCCATAGATCCCTGGCGGGAAGGAGGTAAACTGATCCCCAGAGTTTAACAGACTCTTGCGAAGTAGAGAAATCACACAGCTGGGAGTTATTGGTCTCCTCCAGCAGCCTTTTCCCTAAACTAGTCAGCAACTGAAGGCCAAAGTGGATGCTGAGAAAAACCCTGATGCTGCCCAGGGTCCTTCATCACACAGGGGTGAACTTGGCACAAGGCTGTTGCTGGTGAGCAGGGAGACAATGCCACTGTCTATTCCACATTCAGGATTTCCTTTTGTTCTGATAAAGCAGCAGGCTCGTAACTAGAAACCCAGGTTGACCCAAGCAGCAGCATGTACTGTGACCCACTTGGTATCTAAGGGGCCATTGTCTCTGACCTTGTCCTCGGGGCTGTGCAGGAAGTTCTGCCATGGCCTCTGCTCTTGATGGAACTCAGTGGTCCTCTGTGACTGCAGCCGCTCTGCTCTGCCTCTTCTCCAAGTCCCACTTGCCACTAGCAGCCAAAGGTGGCTCCTTATGTGCATACCTGGCACCGTCCCCATTCCTCCCTCCCTGTCCCTTCTGATTCTCATAATTCATATATGACTCTGTCCCCCGAGTTCCCAGAGGGGGTGTCTGGCCCTGCCCCCAATTTCCAGAGTATACATCTGATCCATCCTGCCATGATCTCCACTGTCCCGAGTGTGAACTGTAAACTTGTCAGCTTGTCATCTGAGCTGCAGGGCAGCCTAACTCTGACTCCCTACACCACCCTCCCCCAGAATTCCCCAGGGCACAAGATATACAAGTACAGAGGGGCTCCATGGAGGACCTGTGCCATTTGTATGTGCTGGAGCCTCAGCCTACCCTGTGTGGCCACTGTCCTGTCAGCCCACTGGGCTATGCTGTCGTGGTGATGGGTTCCCAGGAGCATTGGTGGGATGAGGGAAGACATGAGTGCTGGTATGAGCAGGAGCTGTGCCTTCCACACCCTTCCTGTCTCTCCAAGCTTGAGACAGTCCTCACTCACTCTGAGACATCTCATGTATGGGTCCCAGGCTGGCTGAAGGGACCAGTCTGTGCTGCCACAGCCTACAGCTCTCTTGTTCTGACAGTTTGGCTATGATGTTTTCTGATGACATGTGTATCTCCTGTGTGGTCTTGTCCTCCTAGAGGGCAGTACCGATGTCTGAGTTCCCTTGACATCCTGGTTAACCCAGCGTAGGCTGGAGCTGCTTTATCTAAATGAATGTCCCCAAGCTAGAAATCACCAGGCATACGGAGCCTCCCTAGACTAAGCTGCCTACCCCTGTAGGGATAAGAACATAAGCCAGATGGATCACAGGATCTTAACTCTGCCCCTAGGCTTTTCCAGACATGCCCCAAACTTGCCATCAGGTACTGCACCTTTAAAGTCAGCAAAGACATTAAAGAATAGGTGGCAGCTTAGGGGAGAGGGAGATGACGGAACCTTCAGCAACGTCCTTTCCTTGAGGGGGAGCCTAGAGAAGGGGTGTAGGAGAACTGTTCTGGAGGCCTAGCCCTCAGGAAACATGGCCCTCTTTGTCCCTGGCTGCTTGCTATACTATAGCACAGGGGGACGTAGTGCCTAGGGCTGGAGTCATATCTGTTCTAACCTGGGTTAGGTGCTCATGGCTGGAGTGTCAGCCCTGGACTTGCAGGAGGCTCCATCTCTTCCTCCTCAGTAGTCACTGGACATCAGCAAGCATAGTCACTCTACCTAGGCTTTGACATCACATTTGGCCTGTACCACCTTTGCTGTGTCATGTGACCTTGGTGGGCAGGTCACTTCACTTTACCAATGTTTTTGAGAAGACACTGATGTCACGTGCTTCAGAGGTTTGTAACTAAACACCAGCACCATGCTGGAGCAATAGGTTCCAGCCACTATGGACCTCCGCCACACCCTGAAATGTACATAGCTGGAAGGCCAGCTGCCATGGACAGGCAGTAGGTGACACCACACCAAAGGCTGGAGTCTGCTGCTTTCCTCACCCAGCCAGCCAGCCTCTGAGTTGGACTTTGAAGCCTGAGCAGGGGGTGGTTGGATGGTGAGGTTGGATGATGACCTTCCTTGCTTAGGGACATGCGTGAACAAAAGCTGTACAGGAGGCCAGGCAGAGAGGCAGGCAGGTGGGAGAATGGCACAGGAATAGGATGCTAGGTGGCAGCTTTGTAAGGAGGGACCACTGGATTCTGTTGGTATGTCAGGGCTCTAGGGCAGCTGTCTGGAGACCAGGGCAGGAGGCAGAGAGGACGTACATAAGTCAAAGGTATGGAAGAGAGGACCAGGCTCAGCGGAGGCTGCAGGGACACGCAGTTGAGGCCATGGAGGATGGGCAGGGTGGGCAATGGCCACATACTCTTCTTCCTGTCCCCACTGTGACTCGTTTCTTCACACACTCACTGCCAGGAACCTGACAGCCGTACTGTCTCTGCTACGTGTCCAGTACCTAACAAGCAGCCTACTAGATGGTAGGCATAGGACAGCTAAATGACACGTGACCCAGTGACACTTCAGTGTACATGTGTGGTCACTGGTCTCACAGTAGCTATCAAAGATGGTACCCTTTGCCATTCATTGTCATCTTTGTATCGTCCCTGATGGATAGTCACAGCCTCACTTGGAGAGGTGCAGATACATCAAGAGTTCAGGGTACTCCAGAGCCTCTCAGGGATGGAGCCCTTCCACTCCAGGCTGGGCTTCCACTTTCTGGGGTCCCATGCTCAGACATACTGCCTTGGAGTTGCTAACTCAGGATGCAAAGCTGGCGCTTGTGTGGGTTGTTACTTCCAAGGTCAAAAGCAGAAAGGTCATCCTGTCCCACCCTAGCAATTTCTAAGTCCGGCCACTTAATTATCCCTGAACACTTCTCAGGGGCAGTGTTCTCAGAGGCTTAGGGAGGACAGCAGGTAGTTGAGCTGGGCCAGGTATGCATAGGGGTGCTGTTTCTATGTGGGTGGGCCCTCAGGGCTGAGGGCCTCCCTCATCAGCCTCTCCTGCAGTTCGAAGGCTGCAGTAAAGCCTTTTCCCGTCTGGAGAACCTGAAGATCCACCTGAGGAGCCACACAGGCGAGAAACCATACCTGTGCCAGCACCCGGGCTGCCAGAAGGCCTTCAGTAACTCCAGCGACCGTGCCAAGCACCAACGCACCCACCTCGACACGGTAGGTAGACCTGAATGTGGAGGTAGGGGTGGAGCAGGGCTACACACAGACCCCACTCTCCAGGCAGAGTCTCTGCCTGGACCTGCAGGCCCTGTCACACAGCGCAGGTAACTCAGGGCAGGAGTGTGTGGGGCGTGTTCTTTGTATTGTGGGATGACTAGTAGGTTCCCTTTCCACTAAGTAGATAGATTTTTTTTTCTATCGTCCTTCGGTTGTAGCAAACACAAATGACTTGGGTATGGCCATATGTCCTCAGTGAGGATGTAAGATGGGCAGACCAAACTTAACAAGGGCCAGTTGAGATTACGCTACTTGACCCATGGGTACCAGCCCAGGCCCCAGGGTCTTTATGGGAAAGTGGGTGCCCTCATTCACTTCCACATACTTTCTTTGGCAGGCCAGCTGCATCTGCATCCTGAGCAGGCCACTTGCTGCTCTCCCCCTCCTCACTTGGGGACAGTACATAGGCTATCTTTCTCCTTTAAGGAGCTGTAGTTGGTGACACATGAGAGCCAGCATCTTGCCACAGCAGCCTGAACATCCAGTGTTGTGTTTCTTCCCGCCTCCCTGCCCTTGCTTCTATGCCAGGTAGCAGAGACCCACAGCGCTGTCCCAGGTCGCTCCACACTTCCCCTATGTGAGTAAGGACATCAGAAGTTAACACAGCAGCACTTTCAGGTGTCGCTATACTGCCACCAGGGTCCCTGACCCATGTGACACAGGAGAGAAGTGGGTTAGGGGTCCTGTGCGTGCTCACGATTGCATGTCTGACTCTGGCAGAGGTGACAGACTCAGTCTTCATGCCAGTCTCACAGGGAGAGTGGCGTGTATCTTGGGAGGATCCCAACCGTGTGTACAGTACAAGGCTGGAGTCTGCTGGAAGAACACACGTTTGGACTTCAGAGCAGTTCTCTGCTGTGCTGCGTATGTTTGGGGAGATGGGATGGGGCTAGGCTCCACTCGATAGATCAACCTATCCCATTCAGTACATAGATGACAAAATGAGGGCCCGAGAGACTAACTGACCTATTAGCATACATTGAAAGCCATAAAACAGTAGAAGTCAAATCTAAGAAGACACACAGCCCTCCGATCTCAGCCCCGTGTCTCACAGCTGAGAACCCAGATTTAGAAAAGTGAGAGGAAAAATCACAGGAAACGTTGGAGCCAGGCCAGACCCTGGACCGTGCCCCCTCTCTCTTCCAGCCCCATAGTATGACATACCTGCCCCAGTTCAAGTGAAGCTGAGACCCAAGTCAGATCATTTCTGTATCAACGGCAGGCAAGGGGCAGAGCCAGATGCACAGTTGGCTGACTCTGAGTCCAGGGCTCTTTACTGGAAAAGCTTGAAGGGCTGTGTCTAAGCAGAAGGAACAGAATGGCAAGGAATAGTCCTGGTCCCCACCATTAGAGACTGTGCTGTCAGTGGCTGAGACCTGAAGTGAGCTTCCAAGCCTTTCTCCTCAGTCACCTTTTCAGCCGTGGGGTCCTTGGCGCTTGCCCTTGAGAGATGCAGCTTATACTGCAGCACCACCTACGTTTGTCTGAAGAAGCCACAAGGCACCCAACAGTGCCTCTGCCCAGGCCTGGGGAATGTCCCCATGGCCTCTCTAGTTTCCGGTTCCTTTCTTACCCCTGCCCTTACTGTATTTCTCATTGATGAGTGAACATAGCCCCTGAGGGTCAGGCTCACACAAGCCCACAGGGTTACCCTAGGCTTTCATCTGTCTAAGAAGTCTCTGATGGGTTTGGGGGACACCAAGCCCCACTCACACCCAGCTAGCTCTCTGCCTAGACAGCATGGGCAGCTCCTTCTTGCTGGACCATGTCCTAGCCTGCACCCCTCAAGTCAGCAGTGGGTCAGGCTCACACACAGGACCTTTCACAGAGACCCAGCCTCAGTCCCAGCTCTCCCTGGCATCAGAGAACACAGGGCCCATGGCAGGAAGGCAGTTCTCTGGACAGACTGGAGAAGGCAGGCTGCGGCTCTGATTTTGGCTCTGCCACTTGTCAGAAAGCTTGGAATGAGAACTCCCCCTTACTTCCTGTACCTCTGTTTTCTTAGTAGTAAGAGGTTTGCCTCTTGAGAATAGAGAGTACAGCTGAGGGGGCCGATAAGAGGCCTGCATGCAAACCAGGCAGCCCTTTCTTTCCTAGTCTGTTATATCAGCCAAAGCCTGCCACACCAGTGTGGGATTGGCCCTAGCAACCACTGTTCCAGTGTGGGCCTCAGTTTCCCCGTCAGCAGGATGGGGCCTCTGTTTATTTGATCGGACTGTTTGGAGGCTCTGAGAGAAGATAGTCCCCTAACAGAGAGGCACACACACCTGCTGGTGTGACATCTTCCATAGAACTAGAGCAGTTCTCATGGGTGGGTGTGGGGGTATGGGACTCAGAGGGAACCACAAGTGGCCAGTACTTAGCAGTGCTGTGCCCAGGAAGCCTTCAGAGACAGAACTGTCTCCCATGTCCAGGTCAGAGAGCTCTGTACAGACAAGGAAGAGTAGCCTTGTCAACAGGAATAACACAGCCCCAGTCTTGGAGCTTGTATGGGGATTCCGGGCCTAGGGTTTGGCTGGTAGCTTGGGATAGCCACGGGGTTTCCTGAGGGCTCAAGGGTGCTGGGCCCAAGGAATGTTCGAAACACGTCAAGCCCTGGAAAAACAAACACAAAGATGGGCCTTGTTGCCCCGTTTCCAAGCGAGTGTGCCTGCCACACAGAGCTGTTTGTTTGCTTTTTGACCAAAGCGTGTGGATTTGTATCAGCATTCCCAAGGGACAAGGCCTGGGGCCAGCCAGCTCAGGGCAGGGCAGGGCTCATGGGAGAGTGTTCTGGGGTTGGGTAGGGCCCCTCAGAAAGAACGTTGTGTGTGTGTGTGTGTGTGTGTGTGTGTGTGTTAGGGCCGAGGTCGGGTCTCATGTGAGGGGCTGTGTGAACGTGTGGGACTCGCATGCTGAAGCAGGTGGTGGGCAGTCCCAGGCAGGCCTCCCTTTCCCGCCCCTGCCTTCCTGTTGGCCTAGTCAGCTTCTCACCACTGTCTCTCTCTTTTTGTTGTTCTCCATTCTTTAACCTGGCAATCTCCGTGGCAGCTCCAAGGTATGGTTATGGTCATCTCTTTCTGCTTCTCCACACCCGGACGGTGGGCACCTCTCCCAGCTTCCCTGCAGGGGAAGAAATGCCTTGAGGCTTATGGGTAGCTCCACTTGGTGTGTCTGACTGGACATGCCGTCACTGGGGCTTACTCTAAGAGGTACCATTTCTTAAACACAGTCTTCCGTCCTCTGCAGTTCCAGGAGGCAGTCCACATGCTTCGAATAGGAAGCCCTGTGAACTTCATGCCTCAGTAGTATCTGGGAGCCCCAAGTACTGAAAGTCCCTGAGATGTGAGATACATGTAGGGCCGTAAGTTGCCCTTCGCTGGTCTTCTGGAGCCTGGGCAGATTAGATGGGTCCTTCACTGGGACTGCAGAGGGACAATGGGAAGACTGGCAGCACAGGTGGACAGTGTGGCCTGTGGGAATCTCAGGTCAATCCAGAAGACAGGATCTGAGCAAGGGTAAAGAGGAGGTGACATGGGTTGGGTGGGGTAAGAGGAGCATTGTGGGATACAAAGGAGGACAATGGTAGGAGGGGACCCCAGTCAGTGCCAGGCACTGACCCAGATCCTGACTATCAGAGGTCCATGGAGGGGTGCACAGAGGCAGGACCATGGTTGCACTGTGACAAGAGCTCTGGGACTTTGCATGGGAGGAGATTATGATCTGGGAGGCAGGGGAGAACCTGAGGCAGGAGTTTAAACAGAACCAAAGGACTGGCTTAGAGCCCCCTATTGGTCTTCAAGGGCAGCGGGATGGTCATAGGAAATGGTTTAGCTCATATGCATGCAGATAGCACAGCCTTCGGGGCCCCCCAGCTTGTGCTCTTTGAGGTGAATTCCCTCACCCCCAGTCATTGGAAGGAGGACCTTGCTTGTTGTGGCCATAGTACCACTTGGACCTGCCTAACAACAGTCATCCAGGCTGGCCCTGGGACATCCCCTCTTCCTCTCTTCATTCTCCTGCCCAGGACAACCTTTTGTATACCCCTGCTCCATGTACTGCTTCTGTGCAGCTGTGCTAGAAAGATCTATAGGGTTCAGTAAGTCCCCCTTTGCAGACAGGAACCAATTGGCCTGTACTCCCAACATGGTGGCAGAATGGGGACATGGCACCTCTCCTCCCCCAAACCACATGACCTCCCCTTATCTGTAGCCTTCAGATTGCAGCTTGCCCCTTATCTACTCACCCTTCCCATGGCAGGTCACATAAGGGACCTTTACCTTCAACAGTGGCCTCTTACCTATCCCTCACTCCCCTTTGATGTTACAGAAGCCATATGCTTGTCAGATCCCTGGCTGCTCCAAGCGCTACACGGACCCCAGCTCCCTCCGAAAGCATGTGAAGGCCCACTCAGCCAAAGAGCAGCAGGTGCGTAAGAAGGTAGGTGGCCACAAACACAGTACCATCTCTGCAGAAACCTCAAATCCCAGCCACTTGTCCAGCATCAGACCAAGTACCCCATGTCTGTGTGCACAGCTCTCTCTACACACATAAATACCCACTGCTCTTCCATCTGCCCATGTCTGCCTTCCACCCAGTATACCAGCCCACAACCCTGCCCCTATCACCCCAAGTCGATAGACATTCACCCACCAACCAACAACTTAGCCATGGCATTGATACTCAGCCCTGGGCTAGGCATTGCAAGTATAAAACAAAAGACGTGGTACCCATTTCCAGTGCTGTGAGGCAGACAAGAGGAGGCTCCTTGCCTTATGTTAATGATGACAACAGGGAGGTCATCTCTGACACAGATAAAGGGCTTTGGCCCATCTGCATGAGAACAGAAAGGTCTCAGGAAAAAAGCACCAGGAACCACAAAGGGGAGGGGTGTGACCTCTGGTCCCACCTGCAAAGTCTGCCACTACTAGCTTGGTGGCCCTTATGTTTCTGTGTTTCCTGCTCCTCGGTTCCTGGCTGGGCCATGGTTGCTGGTGAGGACTGAGTGACGGGGCACAGATTCACAAACACAGAAGGGGAGGACACTGCCATGAGTGCGAGCAGCTGAGTCAGGTAAGGCTCATGCAGAACCAGTGTACTCTATACACAGATGGGCAGTCCCACATGCTGGAAGCCCTGCCTAAGCTGAGCTGTGTCCAGCAGACATTCAGTGCCATCAGGGGTGGGAGGGATGACATAGCCTTGAGATGCCTCTGGGGCTGTGTGGAGACGTTTAGAGTGAAATGGAAGGTGCGAGAGCTCTACACCGGGAGCAAGGGAGAGAGTGGAAATGTCCCAGGATAAAATGATGGAGGCCTGGGCTGGGAACTGGGGGGCATCAGGACCCCAGGGGACACATTGATGGTAGACAAGCTGCTAACCCAGTGGCTCAACTCAGTGTATGTACTATACATGTCATCCTGCAAGTGGACCCTTGCTTATGTCCATTTCAGAGACGTGATAACTGAGTCTCAGGGTGTTAATGAAGTAGCCCAGTCACACAGCCCAGAACAGACAGCTGGAGTGCCAGATCCTGACACTGCCCTCTACAGAGGGGCCTCAGGGCAGCAAGGGATGGCTCGGGCTTCCATAGGCTGGAACTAGGTGCCAAGGAGGCTGCTGTCCCCAGCACACTGGTGCCTAAGGACCAGAATCCTGCCCTGGTTTTCCCAGGCCTGTGCTTGGCTCACATTGAGCCCCCAGGGACCTGGGCTGCAGATCTGCAAACTTCCCAACAATAAGCATCCGTTAGAGCCATCGGGGATGATGGATCTCTCTGGGTAAGGCGACCCTTGTATTATGACAAGCCCTTGGCAGCCCTGCTGCATTTTGGAGAGAATTAGAAATGCTTTTCTTCCTTAATTCTCCTCTCCTGCTGTTCCTAATCCAATCGACATTGCGGTCTGCAAGAACATGCCTTGGCCCTCTTTTGCCAGAAAATTCATTTACATGGAAAACAGCTGCTGGGTCAGGCGCTGAGAGCCCAGTGTGAGACTGGCGTTGCCTCCCTCCACCTGGGAAGGTGGTAAGCCCCTGGGGCCTGCCTCTCAGCTGCCCGAGAACACTGGCAAGGCTCTGGCTTCCTCAGTACCTGTTTTGACCCGGTATAGTGATCATTTGGACAGAGCCTTGACTCTTGACTGAGCTTTGGGATTCCTCTGGAGAAGGGTCACCCTCCATGCAGGTGCCTGTCCTCTTGTCACCCCATGTCTTGAGAGCTCCACCCTGTCTGTTTTAGCTCCACCTGGAGAAGTATAGATAGATACTCCAAGGTGTTCCAGGTGTGGTTGACCTGGTCCCAGCCAAGCGTCACTGCTAGCCAGACAGCTCTGGTCCACACAGCAATCCACTGGGCCACTACTGTGACCCTGTAGGAGTCCTGCAGCTGGAGCCCAGCCAACCCTACCCACAGTGCTTCACAAATCATCTTCTCACTCATCGCCTCACTACCAGCCTTGGCTGCAATGGTAAAGGCAGTCACTGCTGCAGAATACAGGCAAGGTGTGTGAGACCCAGAGCAGTTATTTATCCACCAACACACAGGGAGTAAGAGGTGGCATGGAGCTGGGGACCAACCCTGGATTCTTTCCATTGTCCCTGATAGTGACAGGGAAGATGGACGGAGAGATGGGTGAAGGGACAGTTGCTAAGCAACATCACTCCTACCACCACAGGTTGTCCTGATGAGAGCTGCACAGGCTCACTAGTTGCCCTTGACCATCCCTCCCAGGTTATGCTGAGGCCACACCTCTAAAGCTGACCCCTCAGAGACCACAAGGAGACCCTTCCCAAGAGACACAGGACCCCGACTCGAGCTTGAGAGGCTTCCCTCCCTTCTAACCTGGTTCAGTGGGCTAAAGGTATGCCCAGCCTTTCTGGCGTTGCTTCCTCCTGGGAACAGCCTCTAGTAAAATTCTTGCACATCAAATCCTGTGCTGATGTCTCTTCTCAGAAAGTCCTTATAGTGTCCGTTAGCCCACTTTCCCCGTGAGGACATCAGTACCGCAAAGACGGCCCTGCCTAAGGCTGCTGCCTATCCAGCCTTGTCCCCTGAAGCCAGGGGTGCTGTGGGTGGTGACCTGACACCCACCCTTTCTCACCTCTTGCCTCCCAGCTGCACACGGGCGCCGATCCAGAGGCTGACGTTCTGTCCGAGTGTCTGGCACTGCAGCAGCTCCAAGCATCCACACCTCTGCCGACCAGCAGAGGGAAGAGCAGCCAAACCCTGAGCCAGGAGCTACTCTCAGGTATGTTCGCCTGAGGCAGGGCCAGGGCAGTGGGCCCTTTCTCTGCCAAGCATTCCTCAGGAGGACTCCGGCACAGTATGGGCCCCAAGGGCACATGGGTAAGACTTGTTGCAGGGTTCGATGTCTCCTGAACTCCATTGCTTCTGCCCACCTCCCCTCCCTGCACTTTCAGGTTGTCTTCTCACAACTCTTCCATGTAGGCAGATGCTCATGATAACCCCCCATTGCCATAAGATGGCGCCCACTCCCCCTTAGTCTGATGGGGGCCTCCTGGATGCACTCTGAGCACCTATCTGTCCTTACTTCAGTAAGCCCTCTTCCCCTCTTCCTTCACCATGATGGCTCTTACCCTGCTCTCAGAACCTGCCTCCTTATCCCCTTCTTTTGGAAGTCTTCCTTGGGGCTATCAGTTTCCCTTCTGCCCCCAGCCAGCCTGTGGTAGGGAACTCCTGGAGAAAGCCTGAGTCTGCCTCATCCCCGAGTCAGCAGCACCCAGCTTGGGACACATGCAGAACCAGGCTTGGGGGACATGTGGCCCTGTCTGAAATACTGTGAAAAGAATCTACCCCTCTGAGTGTAAGCCAGTTCTTCCTTGTGGCACGTCTACCTACGACTCATCCATAATGAGGCACTCCAAGAAGCAAGCACCCGACCAGCCCCAATCTGCACTTGAGGTCTTGCTCAGTGCTCAGACTCCTTCAGAAGAGAAAGCTGAGGCGTTGAGAGGGGTGGGCAGCTTAGCCAAAAGCACAGCCTACTCATTGCTGAGCTCTGTGGCCCAGCATAGGGCTCTCTGGGCCTGACCCTAAAGGCCCATGTGGGCAACACTTATAGCCAGTGGTCCAGCAAGAACAGCAGCTGCTGGCTGCAGGGCATACTCAGGACATGGCAAGAGTTCTGGCTTCATGGCTTGGGAACACTGCCCAGCTGTGGGCAGCATGGCCTTTAGATTCAGTGGGAGGTTCTTGGGCTGTGCCTTCCACCCCTGAGGAAACCACAGCCTCAGAGCAGAGAGCTCAGTTGCCCTCTGGGATTTCTTGAATTACTCCAACCATTTAAAGTATTTTTTATTTTCTAATTATATTCTTTCCCCCAACACTGAAGTAGTATCGGACTTTAAAACATGTCAGGGCCCTCACCAGACAGCCTTGGAAGAACAGGTTTTCATCCATCTGCAGATCTGTGGTCCTACTGTGTGTGGATGCCTCAAGGTACATACAAGGAGAAGGGATGCACACACCCCAGCTAGGTACCCAAATCCCAAAACTGCAGGTCTAGATGGGTCAGGAAGGAGCTTATTCTCTATTGCTGGGACCCCAAACTGAGGACTCCAGAGAGGGGCTCACTGATGGGGGCATAGCTGCCTGGGGCCCTGGCTCCCACAGCCCCCATGTGCCTACCTTGAGAGAACTCACCAGGCAAAAAGAGCTAACCCATCTAGATCAGCAGCAGCGGGTCAGCCCAGGAGCCTCTTTGTCCTCACAGAGGGTCAGGGACTGCAGTAATTGTCTCTCTTAGCAGATGGCATCTTATCCAGTCCCCAGCTACAAGGTACATTACTGAGAAACAAACCCGCCAACATACTCTCAGGTGGAAGGCCTCTGGCTGGTATCATGCCTGCCTGCCTGCTGCCTAGTATAAATGAGATCAAGTCTTCCTCAGTGCCCCTCCTGTGCCTGCTGTAAGGACAAAGCTGAAAATGCACCCCGATGGCTATTCGGGACCTATAGCTGCTTCCCACTGCTCGCTTCGCTTGGGGGCTGCCTCCCTGAGCCCAGACTGTGTCCCTGAGGCCTTGCTCTTCGTTGAATGTCTCCTACAGCTCTGTCAAGGCCATCTCACACAGTTCTTCATACCTGCTATGGTACCGGCCTTGGCTCACCAACCCAGCAAGAAGCAGGAAGGATAGTCTGCCGGGCGCTCCCTGGGGCTGGGCTGCACACAGACGCCTAAGGCACAGTTGAGAACAGATGTTGGGCCAGAGGTTAAGTGCTCATGGCTGATGATTGATGTTGCTGCCTTACAGACCAAAATGGTGTGGTCTGGGGAGGCTACAGCCCAGTCCCTACCTGATCTTCCATCCCATCCACTGTCCATGTGCGCGTTCCGTCACTGCCATGCATCTATCTGGGACAGTAAAGACAAGAGCATCAGCTAGGACAGTAACAAAGGCAGGGGACAGATTCTAGGAGGAGCAGAAGAGTCCAAAACTGAGGGGGTGAGGGAGCGATGATGTAAGCTTGTCACTGCCTGATTGGGAGGGGACACTTACCTAGCAGGCATGTCTTCAGCCCCCTGAGGGTGCCATGACAAGTAGTGAGGATGTGAGAAGTGGGTGTCAGCATGGTGGAGGGACCTATCAGCCTTCCCAGCTGTCAGGACCTCAAAATTGATTCAAGATGGCAGGCAAGGGGGTACTGAGGAGAGCGCAAAGCAGAGCAAGCTAAGCAACAGTAGACCATGCTGCTCCTACGGTCTTCCCTTCCAGGTACCACCTGACCAAGGCAGGAGGATGCATGGCCAGGACAGGCAGCAGTGGGTGGGCAGCACTGCTAACCCTGGCAGTAGGGGTCTTAAGGCACAGAGGCAGCACTGGAGAGGACAGCCACAGGGTGCTCGGTGGCTGCCCGGAGTCTGGGTGTCTTGATAGCTGGTTACAATGCCTGCAGCAGAGCCAAGATCCTTCTTGGACACTTTAGACCCCAGCTCAGCTGAAGCCTCTGCCTCAAATAGGCAGCCTCTCCGTTTGGAGCGTGATGTGTAGGAGTCTGAGTTTCTAAACTGTCAGATTAGGCATACGGAGAAACTTGGTACATAGATACCATAGTTACTAACCATGATGGCCTAATAATGGGGCTTTTCTTAGTGCTAGCTAGCCACAGTCATCTTGGGGTCTTCAAGGCAGAGTGCTGCTATCCCATAGTGGCAGCTTAAAGGCCTTGGAGCCACTTTATCATAGCTCCTTGACGCCGCCTCAGGCCTGTGGCCCCGCCTCACTGAATGCCCTGATAATAGCCTCCTGTAGGTTCTGGTCAGAAAGTCTGGTCTAGGATGAGATAGCCTTAGAATACTAAGCAGCTGAGCTCACCCTGAAAGAAACCTGGGTATTCCCAGGTTAGACCTTAAGTGGTCTTAAAAAACTTTAGGTGTGAGCTCCTGTCCCCAACACCCTTACAACTAGAACATTTAAGAAGTAATAGCCAGCAGGGGGAGACTGGCCAGCCAGTGGACACTGCACCAGCACTGCTGAACGCATAAGGGAAAGTCCTTGTCACCTTGATGAAGAATCCATGTTCTTGGTCTCAAGAACATTAGTATTTCCATTCAAATAAGCATACTAGGTTAACGAGAGGGCAAAGCTGGTCCTATCAGTTTTCAGGTGACGTAGGGGTCATCTGAAACCTTCTACCCTGGAGCTGGCAATGTGACTCAGTGATAGAGGTCTTGCCTAGCATGCATGGGGACCTAGATATTATCTCCAGCACCACAAGATAAAGTGCAGGCCTTGTGCCCGGAAGAGGGGCCATCCTCTCCTGACAGGGGCTCCTTGGCAATACTGCTCTCTATGGTCCCCAGACCCTCAGCTGGAACTCTGGACCAACATGTGACTCTGACCTAGAGCTGCTGGTCTGTTAGCCCAACTGTGTGACTCCCACGTAGGACTGTCACGTAGGATACACAGCCTGGATAACTCTCCATAGTAGGCCTTCTAGGAGCCTCCAGAGTCAGCCTGTCCAGGCCAGCTATTCAGCCATTCCTCTGCAGATGGTCATGGTAGAGTCCCAGGCTCTGCCTGCCTGCCTGTGTCTGCAGAGGCAAGGTTTAGTTTATGCAAGTGAAGCCCTGCTGTCAGAAGGTTCTACCGAAGCCCTGAGCTTCTCTCTCCATTTTAAGGTCCCCCCTGCTTCTGAAGATACAGAGCCATGCCCTGCTTTTCCACAATAGCCCCATGGAGATCTGAAGCAGCTCACTCCAAACAAGTTTCCCACACCACACCTCTGACAGTCCTCCACCATTATCTCTGTCATTGCCATTGCAGTTGAGGTGTCATCCCCCACCTCAACTCTGTCAGCCACAATCTTGTCTGCCATCACCGCTCTTGGTGGAGTGTCCTTCTTGTCATTCTCTCTATAAGCAGACAGTCATGGCTCCTGAGATGGTCTTACCCTTACAAGTGACCAAAGCCCAGTAACATGTGTTTGGTTCCTTGCAGGTGTGTATCCTGGCTCCGTCACCCCACAAAATGGGCTTGCTTCAGGCATCCTGTCCCCCTCCCATGACATCCCTTCCAGGCACCACCCACTGGAGGTCACCACTGGTTCCCACCACCACCTGTCCCCTCTACCCACAGCTGAGAGCACCAGGGATGGGTATGTATGGCAAGCCAGTCATCAGGGGCCATACCTGAGCACTTGTGTGGGAGGTGGGCAGGCAGGTAAGCCACACACAATCCGTTGTGACTGATGACAGCAGCCTACGTTTATGCATCACTGATTGGGGCCTGTGTTCTGTACCACCTTCTGTGTAAGATGTTGGTGACTCCCAGGGACACCCCTACCACCAGAGGCAGACGTATTGGTACTCAGTCTTCTAGCCACCCACATCCTCCCTTCAGAAGCCTCTGAGAAAATTCTGCTGCAACCAGGCTCTCACGGGTACTCCTCCAGCATCTATCTCCCTGGCTCTTTGGACATTTGATACCAGACTTTCCACAGAGAGGCCGACCTGGGTCCCGTTGAAAGCCTAGGAGCCTTCCACAGGGTCACTGTCTTCAGTGTGCTCCTTGCCCTATTGGCTGGCTCTGGGAACATGCTGCTGTCCTCCTACATGATCAGAGGGTGTCCCAGTCCCCAACACCCACCTACTTAGTTTATTACCAGTAGTGACTTGCTTGAATTGGTTGCTCCAGGTATGGCTGGCCCCAGCAACTTCCTCCTTCCATGCCCTCCCTCCCCAAGGCTGCATAGCCTTGACCACTGTACGCCTAGGATCAGTCTGGCTTTATTACCACATCTGTGGCTCGCTGCTCCTCCCTGGGCCCTCTTGCCATTCATTCATCTGTTCTTTCCTGATCCCAGTGAGCGGCTGCCCAGCCCCAGTGCTGGGCCAGTGCTGGCTTTGTGGGAAGAGATGCTGCACAGTATGGGAGAGGAGCAGAAAGGGCTGCGGAGGCCCAGAAAGGAAGCTGGTGGGCCACATGGGCTGCCTACAGGGGCCGTGCTAAGCCAGGATCCAGGGGCAGGTGGGCAGGGATGGAAAAGAGCAGCGTGGACAAAGACAGGCATGGTGAGAACTGAGATGTGCTGGGATGGAGAGGGGCCGTGATGTGAGACCCTGAGCTGGAGAGAGGCTGCCAGAACCAGACAGAAAGCCAGTGATAGAGGTATCCTAAAGGTTAGGCCAGGCCAGTGGCATGGTGAGGGGCAGCAGAGGGCTTGGGATAAGAGATGGCAGCCTGAGTTAAGGCTGGGCAGTTATGGAGAGAACCCAGATAGCAGTTGGCACAGGCTTGATCCCGGCTAGGCGAGAGGAACCCAACATTTTAGGCTCTCGCTGAACCTCTGTCTCTTCCTCTGTAAAAGGCAATAAAAGGCTCTTCTCCAGGAACGTGGTGAGGACCACCCACCCGTGCCTGGCGTTGCTTGTGTCACCTGGGACAGGTCCCCTCCCTAGTCTCCCCTGACCTTTCTGTCCTCATCTCAGGCCACCTGCTTAGCCAGTGGCCAGCCTCAACTAAGACATTAAAGCAGAGGCCTGGGCGGGTGGCTTGGCCTCATTCATCACCCGCCTGCCGCCGGCATAAGTACCCATCAGGAATGCCTACAGGGAGAGGCAGAGTGATGACAAGACAGGACCGGAGCCCACCCGCCCACCCTGGCCTGCAGAGTGGCGAGAGCTGTCCCCAGCCGCCAGGCGCCCGGGTTCCGGATGCCTGCTGGAGAGAAAGGCCCCATGGCTGACACAGCCTGGGGCTGGCCTGAATGGGTTTCTTTTTCAGCCCCAGAGGAGAGATGGGCGGGAAGGCCTTCAGCTTCCCCTGCTTGCCAAAATCAACAAGGACTGGCCACTCGGGGCTCCCCAGCGGTTTGCTGGGACGTTTAAATAGCTTGACAGAATTATCTGATTCACTCGAAAATATGCTAAGAGGGCCTGACTTCATGACCAAATGTATTTACCCTGGCTCAGAGGAGACACCAAATTTGGTGGGTTTCTTTCCCAGCCTTGCACAAGGAAGGTATGGAGCCCTGGGGCTACCAGCCAGGTCCAAGGTAACTTATATAGGCTTCACCCGAGCCTCAAGCATGCATTTGGAGTTACTTGCCTGGTTCCAGAGAGGTACCTGGCTCCAGGTGACTTTCTTGCCATTGGAGTGGTGTGGACCAGCCTGTGTGTTGGCTCTGCGCAGTTGCATTCTGTTTAATTTCACGGGCTGTGAAGGCGGCAAAGCAGAATTTATGGTGGGTCTAGACAGAGAAAATAAACCTTGAAGTCGCACATGCTTCCCCCAGACCCAGGCTTGCTTCTGCATTGTACTTCATCAGTGGGTTTAGAGAGCTACTTTGTGGCAGGGCATGTTGGCCATGCACCTGAAAATAAGCACTCAGAACACTGAGGCAGGAGGATGGTAAGTTTAAGGGCAGTCTGGGCTAAACAGTAAGACTCTGTGTCAAAAAGAACCTGTTTGTGGATATTGGTGATTGTTTGGCACATGCCAGGCACCTTTGTGGGCTCTGGTTATGCAGAAGATCATGGCTGGACCTCCCTGCAAGGCACAGCTGGGTTTTAGATACTCTGATGAGGAGGGGGACAAGCCAGACACCACACAGTTATGAAGGAAAGAACTTCTTATCTACCATGTCTTGACATCCACCAGGAGAATGTGGCCCGGCCTTTGAAGTTGGCAGTGCACAGAGGGAGACCCTGTCTCCCATGGTATGGAAACATTAATAGTTGGAAAGGTTAAACCCAGAGAGTCAATGAGGACTTGGCTCTTGAACTTCAGACAGTGACATCTCAAGTGGGTGGAAGATGGCAGTGTACTGGCAAGACTGTAGGAGCAGGCTGCCAGTGTGTCCCTAAGATCTGCCACCCAGTCCTACTTATCCAGAGTGGGCCTGGTGAATCTAACTTCTAGTAAGAGGGTGAGGATAATATGCCTTGCTTGACAAGGTAGCCTAGAGTCCAGCCTGGGTCCTGAATTTACTGTCTGCTTTACTATAGACTAGCAGTTCTCAACCTTCCTAGTGCTGCGACACCCCCCCATCATAAAGTTACCATGTTGCTACCTCATAACTGTAAGTTTTGCTCCTGCTATGAATTATAATGTAAATATCTGATATGCAATCTCTTGGAGTCATGACCCACAGGTTGAGAACCATCGATATAGACGGTCCAGGAAATGCCATGAGTCAAACTGAAGCCTTGGGGACCTGGCTACTGTTCTCACCCCCTCTGCAGTGCATGCATGCACTGTCAGGCTATAAGCCTGAGCATGGGTTCAGAGTCCCTAAGCCCAAAATCCTGTAAGCAGAACTCAGGTTAGGATGGAAACCTGAGTTGGGAGCCTGGCTTGTAAGAATTGCAGTGAAGTCAGGGAGCACGGCTTCAACATGGCTGCGTTCAAGGCACCCTGCATCTCTCTGAAGGCCTGCATTTTTAGCTCACAAGAGCAAAGAGCACGGGCTTGAACCTGGATCCCTTAAGTTACGTTGAATGTAGGTGGTAACCCTCCCATCACAGAAGCCGAACAATAGGAGACACAGCAGGAATGTAGGAGAGGCTCTCAGAAATACACTGCACAGTGCAGTAAGACGCTAGCCTGCGGCATGTCAGGTGCACCAGCTACTTTTTCTTCCCATTGCAGCATTTATCAATGGGGACGTGTGCATATTGTGCTGGGTCATTTGCTTACATGGTTTTGATTATACTCTCATCAAAACCTGTGAGACCAATGCCTTGTGGCCATGGGGACAGAAAGCCTTGTGCAGTTTCTCTGAACCTTGCTTTCCTGAACTAAAAAAGGGACTGAATGAATCAGACTTCAGATGGTCTGTTCCACCCCTCATCCAGAATGCCATAGTGGCACTCAACTGGAGGGCTGGTTGCCAGCAGGGGTGGATGGTATTTAACCCATGGTAGTGACGGCTGCAGCATGTCAGGTAAACACAGCACCCTGCAGGAAAACTGAAGCTCCCAGCATCCCAAGGTCTGTGTCTGGTGGAAACTGCCAGAAGTTTAAACTCTGGTCTGTGGATTTCTGAGGCCATAGACATCTCTGTTCCTTGTTTACTGGCAGACCTGAGTACTGAGTTCTCAACTAAACTATAGCTGTAGCAGGAGGCTCACAGACATGGTCATGGCACTGTAAATTAGAGCAGGTGCTGAGGCCCTGGGTTGTGCCTCTGTCCTGGCTGCTCTGAAGTCATATGGTACTCTATTCTCTCCAGCCTGGGACCTGGTCTCCTTTCACCTATGGTCAGCCCACTGAAGGGGCTTGGTCCCCCACCGCTGCCACCAGCCTCCCAGAGTCAGTCTCCAGGGGGACAGTCATTCTCCACGGTCCCTAGCAAGCCTACCTACCCATCCTTCCAAAGCCCACCACCACCTCTGCCCAGCCCCCAAGGTAAGCCTCATTCAACCCCTTGTGACCCAAAGGACTGACACAGGGCCTGGGGGAGGCAGGTTGGGTTCCAAGGACCACATTGGTCTCCTGCCTTAATGATAGGTAGGAGAGGCCTGCTGGTTGGAGGAAGACTGGGTGAGTGTGGTGGTTATGGGAGGCGGAGGGCCAATCATCCCTCTGTGTGTCTCCAGTATCAACCACAGACTTTAGCAGACCACCTTCCTGTGCTCTCTCCTCATTCCCACCCTCAATGCCTGGACTGGACAAGGGGGCTGATCCCTCAATGACCCGGGTGCTTCTGTCTATCACCGCCATCCCTGCCTCCTCTTGCAGGCTACCAAGGCAGTTTCCATTCCATCCAGAACTGCTTCCCCTACACTGACTGCTACCGGACCACTGAGCCAGCAGCCTCTAGGGATGGACTGGTGGGTGATGCCCACGGTTTCAACCCCTTGCGACCCAACACCTACTCCAGCCTCAGCGCACCTTTATCTGCCCCAGGTAAGCTTCCCAACACCTCCCTTCCCTGAAGCCCATTTGGACTTTGTCCACTGCCTCATGTCTGTCTAACAGCCCTATGTGATAAGGCTTCCCATGTAGAGATAGAAGCAGAAGCCTGGAGAAGCACAGTCTCCCTGAGCTAGGGTACACCCTTGCTAGAATGACTGAGTTCATGACATAGCTTTGCCCAGCTGTATCTAAATGCCGTCAGTCCCTAGATTCTCTGAATTAGACTGGGACTTATGGTCCTGATGGTGTTTCATACTGGGTGTTAATTAGGCACTTGCTGAGTTCTGGCTCAGCACAGCCTTGAACTCTACAGATACAGCTGATCCCTGCTTCACAGGAGAAAAACAGGAAGAGGTGGGGCCTGGGGCATGCCTGTTCCCTGCAGGACCAGGGGTCTGAGAGTGCAGGGGATGGGAAACCTGATGCTCTAGCCCTGTTAGGTACAGAGAGCTGTGGACAGGGAGGGCTGCATGTTGCCCAGAGCTGGAATCAGGCTCTATCCAGAAGGCAGAGCAGAACTCTGGGCAGCCTGTTGATGGGTAGCTCCTCCTTCTGAATTAACTAAGCCAACCCCTGCCCAAGTCAGCCCCAGGGTCCAGATCTAGTGAAGACCCTAAGGCTCAGACCAAGGAGAAGCTGAGGCCCTATAGAGGGCTCTTGAATAGCATGTGAGCAGCACAGTGGAGAACAGAAACCCAGACACTGGACGCGGGACCAGGCAGGGAGGCCACCAGTAAACACAGACCTGTGGCTCCATCATCATTGGGGCCTTGGCTGTGTGTGGGCTCTGTGTCTGTGTTCTCCCTTGCCATTTTGTGGAGCACATCTGCATACATGTAGGGCTGGCCCAGGTGGTTCCGGGCACTTTGAGGAACACCCATGGCACATGCGTGTATTCTTATGGTGTACTGATGTTTACATACCTCTCTCACATTGTTACCTGAGACTCACATCTGACTCCACAGACATGCACACATGACACACATGCACACATGTGACACACATGCACACATGTGACACACATGCACACATGCACACATGTGCTCATCAAGCTTCAGATGCTATGCTTGGATGTATGTGGACCAGTATTTGAGTGCAGTGACCATGCATCTGTGGGTAGATATGGCCCACATATACACATGACAGGGCTGTGTGCAGGCCACCTCTGGGTTAGGTACCAACTCTGTGCTTATACTGTTGGTTGTCACCATCCAGTGCTCCCATCCCCAACTCTGGGGGGATATATTAACTCAGCAGTCTGACATTAGTACAGAGAGGGACCTCTTCCAATCTGTCCCCAGCACCTGTTCCAACTGTATTTGACTGTCTCACTGTTAGCCACCTCCCATAAAAATGTTAGTAGTCCCAGGATGAACACAAATATATGGGCCAAAAGGTTTCAGGACAGTTCACCCCATACCCATTTTATAGATGTGGGAGACTGAGACCCACTAACCAAAGCCACATAGAATCATGACAGCAGTTCAGGGTCAGGACATTGGATAGGATGATCCTTTCAGGTCTCTGCTTCAAGGTAAGAACCCTGAGCAGTGACCTCACTGTGGAAGCAACATGTCCTCCAGAAAGGCCAGGTGTCCCTAGAGCCAAGTGGACTTGCATTTAAGTGCCAGCCCCCTACTTGCTAGCAGTATGACCTTAGACATCTGCCCATCTCTGAGCCCACTCTTTCATTATAAAGGTAGTGAGTCCCATGTTACAAAACTGCTGTGAAGTTAACTTAATTGGGCTTAATGATCACTTACTAAGTTGCAGTAATGCTGGCTCCCCTCTTGATGCATCGTGAGTCTGGTGGGGGGACCTAGAAGAATGGGGAGCTGAGTTCCTTCTACCAAGGGGGACCAACCTCTAAGAGTAGGAGCTACGATGCCCCCACCTTCTCCATCCCTTCCCCCACCTCTTCTCTCCCTCATTCTCTCCCTCTCTCCCTCCCTCCATCCATACCACAATCGAAGACTGGGGAAGTGTGTGCCAAGCCAGTCTGCCTGTCTTCCCAGCTCCCCTGGACTTTTTGGAGTGCAAGACCCCATGTCTTCTCTCCACCCAGGTCACCAGCACCCCCATCTGTAGAATGAGTCACATAGCCCAGCCTCGGCCCCCCCCCCCCCCACTCTGACACTCTGCTCTCTGCCCACAGGCTACGAGGCCCTGGCAGAAACTCCGTGTCCCCCAGCTCTGCAGCCACAGCCATCTGAAGACCTGGTACCCAGTGGTCCCGAAGACTGTGGCTTCTTCCCCAATGGGGCCTTTGACCACTGCCTGAGTCACATCCCGTCCATCTACACTGACACCTGAAGGAAGGGGTGCTGCGATGCCTGCCTGCCCAGCTCCTGACACTACTTCACCTGCAATCCATGGTGCTATCCATCCGCCATGGTGCTTCCCACAAGAGGCCACACCACAGGGGCACTTCCCTACCTGGAGGGCTATCTGGTCTCAGAGCTGCCTGCCAGGAACTGTGGCCCTCTGACAGTTCCTTGACTGTATCTTCCTCTCTCTCCCTAAGGTTCTCAAATCACGGACCTCGTGTATATACAATGTACAGAACCTCTTTCCCACATCCCTGCAAGTTTTATATTTTTGGTTTTACAAGAAAACATTAAAAACTGGAAACTAGACATGAAGGCTTGGTTCTACTTTGGGATTCAGCCTCAGAAGATCCAAGGGAAGTGCAATGAAGAGCCCAGTGCCCAGGAGGCCCTGGGTACAGCTCTGGGGATGGAAACCTTCTTCTCCAATCCTATACAGCGGTCCTTACAGACCCCAGGCCAGTCACAGGCAGCAAGCTAGGCAGAGATAGTCCCAAAGAAGAAGAGCAGAAAGTCTGGAAGGTACTCAGAGACAGACAGACACACACACACACACACACACACACACACACACACACACATTTACATATGCACATATACACACAGAGAGAGAGGTCTAGCCTTCTCACCTTCTGCCCTCAGCCAGCTTTGGCTCTGCTGTCTGGACTATATGGTATGCAAGTCAAAGACACCATGGGCCCCAACAACCTGGTAAAGCAAGAGGTACAAGGCACCCCACAGACCATCAGAGAGCACTGAGCCCAGGGGAACCCACACCCACTCATGGCCCCAGCCTATAGAGAAGACCAGTCCTGAGAGCACCATGGCCTGCCTAAGTCTCCTGTCTCTGGCATCCAGCCCAGACAACAGACCCCCGTCTAGTCTGCAGAGCTTGCCTAGAAGTGAGCTTCATGTCAGTGTCACCCAAGGAAAAGATGAAGGCAAACATCCCACTTGGTAGGAGATTGAGGGGGCTAAGTTCCCTACTCACCCCCTCTGTACCAGCCCTCCCTGACTTCAGAAATGCTCTCAGGAGGGTCTTCTCCCCCGCTGAGCTGCAGCCACCAAGAAAGATACAGTCCCAGCACAGTCTACATGGCAGAGGTGAAAGGGAGAGAGCTCTGCGGCCCCTTCTTCAGAAGGGACACTGAAGCTCCTTGTCCACGCTAGACAGCATACTCGGGCCTTCTCTGTCATCTAGAGACACCTCAGTCACCCTAATACATGAGTCCTTCCCAAAGCTGAGAAGATGTCACTGTTCTGAGTTCCGCTGTTCCAGGGGTCCAGGGCCCTATGGTACCCAGTGAAGTACCAGCATGGCTTGCAGCATCACACCTGGGCCCCGCAGTAGTCTTGCAGTATTAAGCATCACACATTCCTGGATTGGTGGCAGCTCTTGGTTGTCTTTCAAGCATGGGATGGATTTAATGGATGCTGTCTCCCATGACTACAAAAACCTCTTTCATCATAATTGTCCTTATGCAAGAGAGCCACTTGTCCCGTTGTATAGACTGAGGAGCAGAGTGGGTAAAGTAACCCACCCATATGATGCAGCCATCCCATGCTCCACACTCCATGTGTCGTTGGGCCCTTGAACTCAGGGTTCCTTGACTCCCACACTTGCCCTCAGTCCTGGCCTCCTGGTGTAGGCCCAGTCCAGGCCTCAGAGGAAAAACCAACCTAAGTCACATAGCACAAAGGGCCCCTGACTCCCACCCAGGGTGCCCTACCCACTCGTCCCCTCCCCTACTTTTTATGGAACTAATTAGGCTGTGGCGAATTTCCTTTAGCAGGGATGCTCAGGAGTCAATACTGCATGTCATTGTAGGCCCTTAATCCACTCCAGATAAGCAGCATTAAGCTGTACAATGAGGACATATTTCTATTAATAATGAAAAGGGCTGAGCCTCGAGCACACAGGGAACACACAGGGTGCTGGCAGTTGGATCCCATTTGGTTTCAGAAAGGAGAGAGGGAGGAGACAAAGGCTGTTAGAAGCAGACCAGAGAAGACAGGCAAGCTATGGAGGTACCAGGCAAAGCTCAAGAGCTTGGGTCTGCCACGGTTGTTGGGATTCTGGCTCCCCATCCCACTCATTCCAGGAATCCTCAGGCTCAGCAGTGTCTCCTCCTAACGTGAGCACAGCACAGGAGGGTCTCCACAGCTCCACGCCATCTTTGATCCCTTCCCCAGCCAAGCAAGGCTTCCTGGCCACTCCTCAGCTCCGTCCTTCACACCGAAGAGCCTGGAAGTCACCTTGTTGTCACTCCCAGAGACCTCATGACCCTAAATGGTGGGGAGACAGGACTGTCATTGTCACCCAGGGTAGGCTGGTATTTCTCATTGGGCCTGGGAAGTCATAGGAGGACAGGACATAGCTTAGGGGCCCTGTGGGGGCCTTTAGACCAGTGGAGGTGAGTTTGTCCAATGCCAGGACAACCCAGACCTGACCTTGTAGGTGACCAGCTGAAGTTGTCCCCACCCCTACCACCCACCTGGACTCCCTAGGAGCCCTGTCCCCTCCTCTTTTCCTTCCCCTCTTCCACACCCCCTCTCCTCCCTCCCAGCCCCACTGTCTCCTGCTGCCATGTTGACCTATGCCTTCCTCCCTTCTCAGTGCCTTGAGCCCCCTCTCCAGTTCACCCTCTTGTCTCATTCCTTTCCTCCATTTTTTTCTTTGACCCACCACAACCAGCACATGAAATCATCTTTCTGTGACTAGGGCACACACTCAGGACAGTTGGGGGAAGAGGCCTTTGGGACAGGGCTTCATCCACTGGCCCCTCAACTAGACCAGCGTCTCTGGAATGTGCATTCTGACCCTCTAGCCCAGTGGCCAGGCCCAGGGATTCCCCAGATTGGTACCTACCCCCCAAGGATTCTTGATCATGGGGGGGGGGGGTCTGTGAGTTACCTCAGGACCCATTCCATCAGACAGTGGGCCCCGCCCCCTCCCGCTGCACCACAAGAAATCCACGAAGAGGGCAGTTCCTGAGACCCCCCCCACACACACACACACACTGCCGGCCTCTTTCCACTTGCCCAGTCCAGATAATCCTCATGGAGAGTAGGAAATGAAGCAAGAATTTCTTCCTCCTCAGGAGCTCCCTCTGCTGGACAGGGCAGGGTAGGGTTTGACCTGGTAAAGTTCTACTAGAAGATGAACCCCAAGAGTAAGCCCTGATCTGCCCTCCTCCTTCCCAGGAGGTTCCACAGGACCTCCACAACAGTTGCTGCATACCTGTCCAAACCCATCAGTGAAACTGGAGGGGGGAGAGAGGGAGGGAGGGAGGGAGGGAGGGAGAGAGAGAGAGAGAGAGAGAGAGAGAGAGAGAGAGAGAGAACACAATGACTGGCCCCTACAGAATCTCACACACAGTAGGACCATAGAGATTATCAATCGGGCAGTGTTAGCGCAGGCCTTTAATCCCAGCACTTGGCAGCAGAGGCAGGTGGATATTTGGGTACGAAGCCAGCCTACTTTACAGAGCTTGTTTCAAGACAGCCAAAGCTATTCAGAAACCCTGCCTTGTGGGGTGGAAGAGGGATGTGGGTTATATAAAGAAAGGGTAAGTCTGAGGTTAGCCTGGTCAGCCATGGAGAGCCCACCCCAACATACCCAGTACATCAGAACGCTAAAATACCCCATACCTGCTGACCCCTGATGGCACATCCAGCTCTCTAGTCCACTTGGTATGCTAAGTGTCGTGACCTACTTTACAGAGAAAAAGACTGAGGCAGAAGGCAGTCACTGTCTGCGGCCATTTGGGTGGCGTTAGCATTCAGTGCACGGCAGCCCTCCTGCCTCGCCCTACCCTGTCAGTCTTCATGACAGCTCCGGTTTGAGCCCCCGGACCCACCCGAGGACTTCTGGCACGCGCCTCTCTCGCCTGTCCAGAGGGGACCATTAGGCTTTTACAAGTCCCGATTTATATACTCGCCTGGGCCATGGGCCCTGCCAGGCATTTATAGGTTTCTAAGTGGTCCTGTCTCTGGGGGAAACGCAAACAGAACAGAAACTAGGAGGGAGCTGCCAGTCCTCATCAGGCAAACCTTCCATTCATTCCCAGGGGCCCTGGGTCTGGGGCGACTAGATCCTGCTTAAGAACACGCGTGCAGCTCGACTCCCAGCCCTGGAGGCCGTTTTAGGGGAACAGCAAAACAGCAGACAGCTCCAGGTTGAAGATGCCTGGCTAGACTAGCTGAGGCCTTGTGGGAGAGGGACTGGGGCGAAGTCCACCCTTGCTCAGTGACCATCCTGTCATTGGTCACATTGGTTCCTGGCTTCAACCCCACAGCTCTGCAAGGAACCACAGAGAGGGGGAAGGCTAGATTGGGAGAACCTCGAGCAGACTGGGACCCCAGACAGTGGGGCTGGGGCAGATCTCAGATTTTCAAAGAGCAAAGTCCTCTGAAGTAAATCGGTAGCAGTGCTGACCCAAGACTGCAGATCAGGGGCAGGGCTAAGTCAGCCTTTAGGACCCCGGAAGCAGCGGGGCTAGCCCACAGCCCCCTGTATCCCTGGCAGCTCCACCTTTCCTGCTCAGCTTGGCAGCAGTACCCTTGGGGGCCAATCACCTGAGCCAGGTGAGTAACAGAGGAGGCAGGAGTCCAGAGGATCTTGTGTCACTTTGTCCCACAGAGACATTACCCATATTAACAACAATCCACTGAACTGCCATGGCTCTCCATTACAACTGCAAGGGAGTTCCCACAGCTATGGCAGCCCCACCACTGAGTGGCCACCACCAGGCCACGTGCAAAGCTCCCTAAAGGCTCTGGTCCAAGGAAATGGGGAACATTACCACAGACGGCTCTACCAACAGCTCCCACCCAGTGCAGGTCAAGTGTGTGAGAAATGGCCCTAGATACTCCTCTTCTTGGGTAAGAACTGAACACAAGGGTGGAGTGAACTACCCTTATTGCATATGGCTGAGGCAGGACATTGAACTTCTGTCTTCCCAGCTACAATGCCCTAGTAGGCCCTTGGCCATCTTCTGAAACCCCTGTCCTGTGCATCTATAGACCCCAATAGGGAGTCTGCCCCAGTCCACAGCCCGCCTCCTCCACTCACCTGTGGAGAACTGCCTTACACTCAGCACCTCGGCTCCCCATCTGAAGACAGAGCCATGGCCCCTGGCTCTCACTCCAGGCTGCAAGAGCGCCTGCTAGCAAAGCTGGTGACTCAGGAGAGCCACTATGTAAACGGGAGAAGCAGTGCCCAGGCAAGCCAGGAGCCTTACCTTTGTCATCATCTACAGTTACCTCAGTCAGTCACTCTTCCCCTGCAGCCTGAGCCCCAAAAGAAGAGTGGGTGTCTCCTACCAGAAAGGCTAGGAGTTGGAGGGCAGCCCCAGGGTGAGGTCCTAAGTCCAATGAAGGACAGACTACTAAATGTACAGGCTCCACAGGGCCTGAACCCTCCTTCATTAAGCAAGACACAGCTAGTGTGAGCCTCCCCTGAACCTGATTTCAAGATGCATCCATGGCCGAGGAAGGACATAAGGCTGACTCTGCTCTACTTTAAAAAAAAAATATTATATATGCTACTTATTTATTTTATGTATATGAGTATTCTATCACCATGTTCAACTGAATGCCAGAAGAGGGCATCAGATCATATTACAGATGGTTATGAGCCACCATGTAGTTGCTGGGAATTGAACTCAGGACCTCTGGAAGGGCAGCCAGTGCTCTTAAGTGCTGAGCCATCTCTCTAACCATCTCTCTAGCCCTCTATTCTACTTTTAATACTAGAGAAACTGAGGTTCTGGAAACTTAAAATAATGATGAAAACCTACGTGCTTACAGCAGGATCCCACAGTCCCCATCCTGGCTTAGTCCAGCACTGACAGAGACCCTGGTGACTTACAGTCACCTCATTAACTCTGAGGTTCTACTCCAGAAGCTGAGACGAAGGCCCCTCCCTCACATTGAGGGCCTGTATGTAGTAGTTAAGTTACTTGATAAATGTGACTATTAGTCTTTCTGCTTACACGAACACCCTAAGTATTCTCCCTGTGACTGTAAACCAAGCTCCATGCACAAATGGACAGTCAAGATGGGAATGTTCCTGCTCGCCTGGGGAAGCATGGGCGTCGGGTGCTAGGTCTGGTCTTGAGATTCCCAGGGCAGTGCTCACACTAGCCCAGGTGTACTTGAGCAGTGGCCTCCCTGGTCAGCACATCCCAGCCTGTCTACCTCAGTCCACAAACTCCAGAGCTCTGGGGTCCCTGAGCTTCTGCCTTCAAATGGAAACTCCATTAGGGTGTGCTGACGGGGACTGAGAAACCAGGTGTAACGGCCTTGGGTGGGACAGAGGAGAGGTAAACGCCATCTCGTGATTTGGTGACCAGTGACTTCCTTACGTCCCACTTGGTCTACAGAGTGTGAGCTGCCCTGGCGATAAACCAGGCCCCTGGCGGGGAGCTTCGGGTGCTCAGCACCAGACATGTCCCCAACACGACCTCTCTTCCCCATAGCTGACAAACCTCTGTCTTCTCTCCTAATTTCTTTCTGTGTACTTGGTGTGCTCTTGAAATAGACTCTCCTCCATGGAGCCCTCTTAACGACCACTGGACATGGGCCCAGACATGGGTACTTCTTTTAGCATTTCCCCACAGAGGTCAGTAAGGGGGGGGGGGCGGGTAGAAATGCTTGCCAGACACAGACAGCTGGGGATGCTGCCAGCTCCCAGGCCCAGGACACTCAAAGGCAAAGCCACCACTTCCAATTCAAGGCTCTTCTCTAGTCACACTGCCTTACCGCCATCTGCAGTCAAGAGCCCACCTGACCTCCCCAACCTTCAGACCTTGCTCCTAACAACAGGACTCTCCAGAGCCTCTCTTGCAAACAAAGCACTTGACAATTACTTCAAAGCCCCAGGTTGGAGACAAAGTAGGAGGCCATGAGTCTAGGCTCAGATGCCAGGCCAGGTCTCCTGACCTGAGCTCCCCCATGCTTCTTCATGCTAGCATGCTTCATGCTACTTATTGGTGAGAATAGATATGTTTCCCTTTGCCTAAATTAAAAATAAGACAAGCATGCCCACTCTTTACATTTTATTCTACAATTGTCCAAAAAGGCTCTAACCAAAGAAACTAGACAAGAAAATAAATGAAAAGACACCCATTTTTTTTTTAAGGTGAAACTATGTTATAGGGGCTGGAGAGATGGCTCAGGGGTTAAGAGCACTGACTGCTCTTCCAGAGGTCCTGAGTTCAATTCTTAGCAACCACAGGGTGGCTCACAAGCATCTGTAATGGGACCTGATGCCCTCTTCTGGTGTGTCTGAAGACAATGACAGTGTACTCATATACATTAAACAAATTATGTATTTCTTTTTAAAAGGTAAAATTATGATATATTCTTATATGTAGGAAATCTTATGGCGCAAACACACACACGTGTGCACATATATACACAGGCACACACATACTATTAAAGCTAATAAATTGACTGATCAAAGTTGCAGGTTACAAGAACACACAGTAGTTAATTGTATTTATACTAGAAACAAGCAGTCCAAAAATGAAATTAAGGAAAAACTTCACGTAAAGTAGCACTGAAAAAAAATAAAATCACTAGGTGTGGCGGTTTTGCTTTTATCCCAACACTTGGTTGGCAGAACCAGGTAGATCTCTGTAAGTCTGAGACTAGTTTGATCTACACAGGGAATTCTAAGACAGTCAGGGCTACACAGCAAGACCTTGCTTCTGGCATGGCCCAGAAAATAGTAACAATTTAGCAGATTGTATTCTGAAGACTGCAATCATTGCTAAGTAATTGGAAAGATATCCCACAGTCACTAGTCAGAAGACCAATTCTTAGCATATGGATATTTCCTGGTTGACCTACAGTCAGAACAGTCCCTCTCCAAACCTCAGCTGGATTCTTTGCAGAAATTGTCCATTTGAGCACAAAATCCATATGCAAACGTATGCGGGCCATAGCATAACCAAACAGTCTTGAAAGAACAATCCTAGAGCTCAGGGTCCCCACATTGGTTCCAGACATACCACAAAGCTGGAGTGACCAAGTCATGCTGAGGGAACACGAGGAAAGTCCCGGAGAGAGGATGACTCAAAGGCAAGCCTCCACTGCCACGGCCGATCGGTTTTTGACAAGTGCCAAACAATTAACTGGGAAAAGAATTGTCTCTGTGTATACAGGGACACCTGCACACCCCTGGACAAGAGAGTGAAGTTAGACTTTGATCTGCAACTATACACAAAAGAATTCGTTTGAAACAGACCAAAGACCAAATAAAAGCATTAAAACCATAAAGCAACTTTAAACGATATTAGAGGAGACCCTGGTGACCATTGCAATAATTTCTTAAATCTCACATCAAGAGCCCTGCCATGGACAATGATAAACTGGACATCACTAAAATGAAAACTGTGTGTCAAAGGACACATCAAGAAAGTGAAGAAGCGACTCGTGGAGCAAGAGAAAGTGTTTTTAAGTTGCTTATCTTTAGAAAATTAGCCCCAGATATAGCTCAGTAGTTTTTAAATCCGTTTTAAGCAGGTAAATAACTTGAATTGTTGTTGCTCTGAAGAACACTCACAGATGCACAGTGACCCTACCTCATTAGCCACCAGGGGAATGCGCACACACATTCTGAGGGGATGTTGTTGTCCACCTACCAGTATGGTCACCACAGACTTAATGGCAAACAACAGAGAGCCAGAACTTCAGGTGCCACTGGTGGGAGTGTGACATAGTGCAGTTGCCATGGAAACATTCTAGCAGCGCCTTAAAAACTTTATAATTAAGTTTCTATATGACCTAGCCATTTTATCCTGAAGTAGAATAAGAACAGTGGAGAAATTAAAACATGTGTTTACAGAAAATCTTATACACAGATGTTCATGGTAGCGCTATTCTATTCATAACAGCCCTCAAGTAGAGCCAAGCTAAGCATCAGCAGTGAGAGGATAAACAGATGTGGTATAGCCACACACTGGAGCAGTACTCAGCAATAAAAAGGAATGATGCACAGACCCGTGTGAACACAGGGGGGAAGCCTGAAGACATTAGGCTAAGTGGGGAAGGGCAAGCAGGAAAGGCCACACGCTACAGGATTGGGTTCCGTGGCAGGCCAGGCTAAGCAAAGCCACGGGGACAGAAAGCAGTGCTTGAGAACAGCAGTGTTGGGAGATGTGTCCGTGACTGCTAGCAGACACAGGGTTTCCCTTTTGGGCAATGGCAGTGTTCTAGAATTCTCTGTGATGAGGGTGAGTAACTCTGAATATTGGGACCACTGAACTGGACACAGTAAATGGGAATTACATATCAATAAAACCTCTATTTAAAACAACAACAACAACAAAAAGTCTGTGCTGAATTTGTTCCTCACAACTCTCCTGGTACTGACAGAACCGTACAATCTAGTTAACAGCCTGTCTGGCTGCAGCCCCAAGTGACTAATCTGTTATTTTTTTTTTCCCCCTCTGGTACTGCATTTCTCTTGGTTGGTCACCTTGGAGACAGAAAATGAACAGGTTCGACACCAATTAGAGAACAAGGAGCCTCCTCTAGTGGAAAAGAGTGGCCAGAAGGGTGCGCATCCCCACACAGGATGAGGCCCAACTTCTTCCACAAGCCAAATCACTCAAGAAAAGTCTCGGCTCTAGAGAGGCCACAAGGCAACACCATGGAAGGCTCTCTTGCAGGCACAGGGCTGCTAGGAGGAGAACTGAGGGCTCCTGCCGGCCACCAGAGCCCTAGGGCCTCACACAAACTTGGCCAGTGCTCTATCCTCCCCGCCTTTTATTTTTTACTTTCTGAGTCAGGGTCTCATTAAGTTGTCCACGCAAGACTGGAGTTTGTGATCTTCATGACTTGACCTCCTGAATAGCTGGGATTAGAGGCCTGTGCCACCAGGCCTAGAGCCCTGAGTATCTTGTTCCTTCTCAGGGGAACGGCCTGTGCAAAGGGGTGGGAGAGGATGAGGACATGCTGGGAGTGTGTAGTCTGGGGTATGCAGGACTAGGCAGGGTACAGCGGAACATGGAGGGCCTACCCCTCCCTCCAGGGCTGGTAACGGAGTTTAGATGACCTCACTGGGCTCTTAGCTGTCAACCACATCTCCTAGCCTGACTCCACTTCTGTAGCAGGCTCCCTAAGTAAGAATCCCATGAGATAATACACTGTCATGGGCCTAATGGAGCACTGGGAACAAGCGAGGGTCGCATAAATCTTATCTGCTCTAATGATGATGACACGTCCTTGGCTTCCCCACACGGTCTAACATGAGTGAAGTGTAGCTGACATGGCAAAGGGAGGCTGTAACCAAAGACCTATGAGAACTGAGAGTGCCAGCGGAGGCCACAGCTCCAGGCTGTGGAAGGGGCCTGCTGGGAATGTGCACAGGAACCAGCACTCAGGCACCTAGTATTGGAGGAAAAAAAAAAACAGAGAGAGGTGAAGTAAAAACAGGGGTAGGTGGAAAGGCAGTGAAATAGCACTCAGTCTCCCTAATACCCCCAAACAGCAAAGAGCCAGCCCCCTCCCCCAACACTCACCTTCCTTTCTCTGAAGATCAGCAGACAGGGACATCTTGATCCAGAAATGCAAGTCAACTGGACATCCCCTTGGGCAGGAGTCTGGAGAATCTTTCTTGGAGCAACTGACTGCCTCTAGAAAGGGGCATTTTAAGTCTACCCCCAAAAGCTGGCTTCCCCACTTTACAGCAAGTCCCACAGTCAGCCAGTCAGTCAGGCTGCAGAGTTGTCCACTGTCTCGTTAGCGCCTCACACAGGCTTCCTAGTGCCTCGCTTCTGATAGGTGTCACCTACCAGGGATCACCATCCCACCAGCAAGGAAAATCTGAAGGAAATGAAATCCTGCAACAGCAGACAGAAGGCAAAGCAAACAAGAACCAGGACACATCACCTGTGAGACAAAGCCTTGAGTGTAGCTGCGACAGTAGGCATCTTCAGAGGGGACAGAGGAGACAGAAATGGGAAGTAGGAAGAAATAAATGATACTGTTTGAATATCAACATAGAAAGTTCTGAAAACTATGGAAACTAACAAAAGCTCTCCCAAAAGAGAAAAGTGGAAAAAAAAATTCCTGAATCCGGAGAAAAGTCTCTAGTTAGACAATGTACAGTTGTCCTCGTACAGTGAAGGACAAGAAGACCCACACTGATGCCCTGAGCTGGTCATTTGGAAGCTTTAGAGAGCCAAAGATAAAGAAGGATACTAAAAGAGAGAGGAGGGCAGGGAGGAGGGGAGAAGAAAGTCCATGCGGAACTGTAAAATTTGAATCTGATTTCGGAACAGCACTGAAAGGTATAGGCCCACAGCACATGCCTTAAGAATTCTGAACAGGGGCTGGAGAGATGGCTCAAGGGTTAAGAGCACTGACTGCTCTTCTGGAGGTCATGAGTTCAAATCCCAGCAACCACGTGGTGGCTCACAACCATCTGTAATGAGATCTGATGCCCTCTTATGGGGTGTCTGAAGACAGCTACAGTGTACTCATATAATAAATAAAAACCTTTGGGTCGGAGTGAGCAGGGCTGGAGCAAGAGGGAGAAGAAAGGGGGAAAAAAAGAATTCTGAACAAACCAGCTTTCAAATGCAGTTTTATCCTAATTCAAACTAACCACTAATCAAAGGTGAGCACAAAACAAAGACATAGTCTCAGGCAAGTAGGGGAAAAAAGTAATTTCGATGTACCCCTTTTCAGAGGCAGCAAACAGAGGGAGGGGTCTTAGCAGGCATTCTCCCAAACAAGGACTCCAGGGCAGGAGACGGGCAGGGGGATCTCAGAGAGAGGTCTCTACAGAAAGCTGTGTACTTCAGGGCCTGTGGGACAGATGGCTGAGCTGAGGGAACAGAGTTGATCTGTGGATGACAGTGGACAGTAACAGGAAGAACTGTGACATACAGCTGTGAAACAAGATTGGAAAGAATTATCAATGGGGACAGAGGACAGTGAGCCCGAGAAAGAAAAATGTTAGTAATTGGAAAACTCGTCAAAGTGTGAGAAAAAAATCAGAACACGTTACTGAGCTGGTTAAATATTTACCAACTCATGTGTGTGTTAAAGCTCCCAGGAGGCGTGTGTGTGTGTGTGTGTGTGTGTGTGTGTGTGTGTGTGTGTGTGTTGGGGATGAAGACAAAGGTAGTATTTCCTACCCTCCTGGATGCCCATAGAACCGACTCCAGGGAATGGCCCAAGATTAACACACTCCTAGGCAACCTGGGACTGTGAGTGCACCTGCCCTGGAAGAGGAAAGATGGTTGTTGCTGATGAGATCATGGGAGGGGGGGCAGGGGGGGCAGGGCTGGGGCTGGTTACCATAGAAGTATGGCTTTTTGAAGCAGCCTTATTTGTCTTACTTTGAGAAAAATGGAAATCCATGTTACATTACATGCATGTAATTAATCACTCTGAACAAGAGAAGCATAGAATATAAGACTCAGTAAAGCTAAATGTCCTACTGTGGACAAGCTGGGACAGGAATTGAGTCAAGCCATGCTCAGTGACTCCCAGTGTCACTAAGGATGCTCTCGGGCACCGTGTGAGGATGTGCTGTTTGCACACTCAGACTCCAGAGCCAGTCGGCTCTACCCTCCAGTGCTGGAAAGAGTTTAAAACCGTTCAATCCTGTTCACTTCTGTGGAGTTAGCAGAGTGCAGGAGAGACAGATGACCGTGATTTGTGTGTGTTTGATCCTAAGGCTTTGACTTTCAAAGAGAGGAAAAAATATGAGACCGGAAAAAATTCCTCTCATGGACCCTGGATTCTCAGGCCACAGAGTAGTGGAGACCATTTCCATAATGTTCCACCTCACTGTATACACATTTCCCAGAAGCCTTTGCTGCTTCAGTGAAGAGGCTCCCAAGTGCCACCTGACTCCCCACACTTGCCCTGTAGCCTCAACTTCCAAACCTTCCTCCAATCTGCATTCCTCAGAACAGGCTGGGAGGGATATTTGGGGCTGTGTATTTTGGAGGTACCGGGGTTTCTGCTAGTACACAAACACACACACACACACACAGACACACACACACACACACACACACACACACACACACAAGCTCATCAACCATTGGTCCTCCTAAGCTGGTAGGAGTTATCCCTGTTAAGTGGTATAGAGTTCAAAAGCCTGAGTGAAGCCTTGGGGCCTGTCCCTTTTCCCACACTGGACTATTGCTCAGTGGAGCCATCGGTGTTGTGTTTTATAAAAAAGAAAAAAAAAAAACAGGGTTATCTTTGGTGGAGAGGAGGTATGATGTGGGGGAAGGGGGTGCCTCTGTGGGCCCATGCTGAGGCATCCCTTTCCCCTGAGGGACCAGCCACATGACAGTGTAGTATAGAATAGAGTTTATTTAGGGCATGGGGAGGGGAGTTGAAGGGGTAGAGACAGAGAAAGGCAGAGAGAGAGAGACAGAGAGAGACCAAGAAAGACAGACAGACAGAGAGTAGAGGCAGGACATAAGCATGTGGAGAGAAGTGGGGGAAGGGGAATGGGGAGAGAAGGGACAGAAAGAGAAGAGAGGAAGAGAGGAAGAACAAGAGAAGAGAGTGAGGAGGGGGCAAGCAGCCCCTTTTATAGTGAGTCAGACACGCCTAGCTGTTGCCAGGTAACTGTGGGGCAGAGCCTAGAAGAAATGCCAACAACCAGAACACCATTCTGATCGCTTTGTCATCCACTATAGGTTAGCATCTTTCCCTCTCGTCAGACCACGGGACTCTCAAAGGCCTGATCCAGTATGAGCTCTAGCTCCTCAGCTAGGACAAGGGGTGACTCGTGAATAAAAGAAGAGAGCAGTGAGCATTCATCCTCCCCTCCCCCCCCCCCACCTGTGAGCTGCCACCCCTCACAGCCATCCCCTTATCAAACAGGTGACCACACACCCCTTGCTTCAGGGCTTCTTGTGGTAACTGCTCTAAACACAAATTTCTGACCTATCTAAAGCCTTCTGGTGCTTGAAGTCCCTGACCCAGGCTCATGGTCTTCCTCCAGAGGGCAGAGGGTCATGCATTGTCTTCCCTGTCCTGAGTATTGATAGCAAGTAGAGAAAAACAGAGTCCACCTTCCCCCAGGCCCAGCACTCAGCTTCCCCTATTGTGGGAGTTCATGACTGTAAACCTGAAAGCACTGGTTCTGTTTCCTCTCTATATGGTCAGGCTTCTCCCAAAACTCCTAGGCAGAGTAAAGGACGAGCCAGGGTGAAACAGCAAAGTCCAGAGCACCCAGGCCAGAAGGCACCTTTAGTCAGGAGCCCCGAGGCCATGGGTGGGCAGTGGAGAGTGAACATACATGATTTCAGGAAGTAGACGGTGGCACAGGCACTAGGGACTTCTCCCAGACTCTCTGCCTCCTGTGAAGGACAGGTGAGGTCCTGGAAACTGGCAGTAGAGGGCTGCTGTCAGGCGATCCTTGGGTTGGGTCCTAGCGGCCCCTTGTGGCCATTCCTCTGGCTCTCTCCACCAGCCTGCACCTGCTGGTGGGAAGAAACCTGTAAAGGCCCCAGGGCTGCCCAGGGTTGAACTGCAGTGAACTTGGCCAGAAGGCTGCGACCCTTGAGCTCACTGAGTGGCTTGGGACAAGACTCTGAGCAGGGTCAAATCAACAGTCAGAGAAGCTTGGAGCAGAAGGACCTGAAAGCACGTAACTCGCCCTCCACAAATCCATTATACAGTGGGAAACTGAAATGTGGATCCTGACAGGGGTCACATCTGCCTAGATTGTGGGTACAGAGCTTGGAGAGGGTCACTGTATGCTGGAGAAGGGGACTTCCAGAGCCAGAGGAGCCTGCCCCCAGGCTCTCATCCCTACCTGACTCCCTTCCCTGACACCGCCACCCCCAGGTGATTCACCCTCCCTTTACCGTTTCACGATTCTCCCTCCCCAGAGCCCGCCTGGATGCCCATGCTCACCAGTCAGGTTGCAGGAGTTCATGCCGTAGTCTCAGTAAATCTCCCGAAGCCCCTCTTCCTGTTTGAAATTCCTCCACCCAGTCCACACTGAGGATGCCATTGTGAACACCCTCCAGAGCCTGCTTTGCTTGAGCTCTCAGCCACCAAGGTCCTTCCCATTTCCTTTGCACACGAGCTTCATCTCCTTCTCTCCAAGATCCTTCATCTGAGAGACCCGTGACAAGCTGGCCACACACACACACACACACACACATACACACACACACACACGCACGCACACATATACACACATACACAGATGCAAGTACACAAACATACATATGCATGCAGACATACACATGTACATACACATGCAGTTACACATATATACACATAAACACATGAAGATACACACACCTATAAACACATATATACATACATATGCAGATACACATGTACACATACATGTACAGATACACATGAACACACACAGACACAGTGACACACACACACACACACTATAGATTTTTTTATTACCTATTACTATTTGGCCACTTCTAGCTCAAAAAATATTTTTTGGATGTGGTCTCACTATTAAGCTCTGGCTGCCCTGGAACTCTGTAGACCAGGCTAGCCTCAAACTCACAGAAGTCTGCCTGCCTCTGTCTTCTGAGTGCTGACATTAAAAGCCCCGCCATGCCTGACCTCTAGCACAGTTTTTAGAGGATGGATTCATACCCATGGTTTCTTCTTGCCCCGCAGAAGAAACTCTAAACTGTCCTTGTTCCTAAATCCAGCGGGCACTGCAGTCACAGTCCCATCTCATCAGCTTGCCACCTACTTCCTGGAAGCACTTCTGCGTGGCTACAGCCTTCCCAGGCTACACCTGTCCCTGTCTGTAGACAGCTCTCTCTTGGCCTAGGCTGGCAGAGGCATCCTTCTCAGTGTGGTATGTCCTACTGGGCTTAGCCCCAGGATTCAGCCCCACCCTTCCCTGCCAGATAGCTCTCCTAACCCCACATCTAAGACTTTCCCCCTGTGTTCTTGTCTCTTGTGTCAGGAACCGGTTCTTGGCTTGACATGTTCTTTACTGAAACTCCCATAAGAATGAACCCGGACGTACCCTGAATGACACAGGAGCACCAGAGCCACACGACAGATGGCACATTTTTTTTAACTTCCTGGCTGTCCTTCATGCTGGGTTGACAGTCTCCTGAAGATAGAACAGGAGAAGACATTCTGGGTCTCCCTGGTTAGCAACAGGGAGGGGAGTCTGCCCAGCTCATAGCCCATTAGGATCTCTGCACACACTAATCCCAAACTACACCAAGTCTCCCTCAACACCGGGGGATACTGTATCTCCCTCCCAGGGCTCCAGACAGTGCTAAAAGGTTCTTTGTGGGTACAGTAGGAAGGGGTGTGGGGTGTGCAGATACATATACCATGTGTATACCTGTGGAGGCCAGAGGAGGCCATCTCATGCCCTGTTCTACACCTTTCTCCCTTATCCCTCTGAGAAAGGGTTTCTCTCTGACTCTGGAGCTAGGCCAGCAGCCATGGAGCTTGGGGCGTCCTTGTCTTTCCACCCTTCCCCCTTAGCACTGGGGTTCCAGGAATGGTGGCCATGCTCAGCTTTCACACTGGCTCTGGGAGCTCTGGCTTAGGCACGTCTGTGCAACAAGTATCCTGGTGTGCAGTCATTTCTCCAGCCTTACGTAAGAGCTTCTCAGTCTTCAATATCAAGCATCATTTCCTGTGAGAAGCCTTTCCAGTTGCCCAGGCTGGTGTAGCTCATCCTGTGGGTCCAGGCCCTGCTTCCTTCCTTTAGATCCTTGGATATGAAAACCTGGCGTCTCAAAGCCTTCATGCCTGTCACCTTTTCTTCCAAGACCCACTGCTGTCCCATCTATCCCCAATTTTTAGTCCAGTCCGCTCCTTGCCTCTTCTAGCTGGCTAGAGGCCTCCAACTCTCAGACACTAGTCTTCTTCTATCCCAGGTTGCTCTGCTGGGTGATCCAGCCTGCACTCACACCTGTCTCCTAGAGGAGTTGACAGCTATGCCTTCCTACGCTTGCTCTAGCACGGGGATTTGCATGTATCCAGCCTGCATGGCATATAATCACTTGATGATTATCCATGTCTTACACATGGAAGAGAGGCTCCGTGTCCCAAGCCAAATATCCAGTCTTTGCTGGGAAGGGCTTTCCCAGACCAGAGTTCCACAAGAACGAACAGCCGTTCCAAATGTGGTTTAAATGGAAACCAGCCTTGGAGCTGCTCCCCGCCCCCAGCCAGTTCTGGATGGGGGTTGTGTATCCTCTTTCATGCTGTTTATTCTTTTGAACAAATTGTGAGTTTTACAAGACATTCAAAGTCTGTGGTGGCAAACACATGTCCCCATGGTGAGTGTCACTTGGCTCACTGAAGTGAGGGTGGTGAGTGCAACAGGCGGCCACACAGCCCCTCCCCCTTGGGCGCTGCTCTTCCATGTGAGGCTTACATCTTGCTGTACCAAAAGCCACCTCAGGAAGAAGCTGTCTCCACCTCAGTGTCCCTTTTACATCCCTAGACCCCACACTCATAGATCTGCAGAAGTCTCACAGAATCTGAGGGAGGGTGTGGTATGTCTTCTTAGGAGAGAAGGAACAGGTGTACAGGAAGAGGTGACCAGCCCAAGGAGCCCTGAACTCCACAGTCCCTGTGTTTCCAGGGGAAGAGCACACTCCATCATGCACCCCGATTGTCAAGCCACCCCAGCTCTGAAGGGTGAGTCTCCTCAGAGGCTCTCCTGTGTCACAGGTACACTTAGACATACTCTAGGCAGCATGGGTGTTTTTAGTCCAAGCGAATTTCCCAGTCAGAACTGAGTTTCAAACTAAAAAAACAAGAGCCCCGCCACACACAGTAAAGCCTCAAATATGTGTAGCTCCTGTGATCTGAGGGATACATTTGGGGGAAATGTTTGTCTTATAACAACCCTGTGTGGAAGCGGCATCTCCTCAGTATCCTTCACCATGCTAGACCTCTTTGCCCCTGCCTTCCCTAGTACCCTTAGCAGAGCATTCTCACAGATGCCCTAAAACCTCATCACCTGCTGGGTCTCACCCCATCCTGTCTCCCAGAGCTACAGCCAAATCTGCACAGTCCTTCCTGAAACCAGACCTGAAGGTTTGGGGGCTCACTTGACCTAATCCTAGAAGCTGCAGGGTCAGGTCTGGTAGAACAAGTGTCTGAGAAGATGACCCTTGAAGGGGGAGGAGGAAGGAAGAAGGAAGAGGGGGGGAGATAGAGAGAGAGATACCAGGAACGAGCAGGCACAAAGGTCCTGCCAGGGAGGGAAGGTGCGGAAAGGGCCTCAGAGGCCTGTACAGTGGAGAGGAGGGGAAGAAGAGGGAGGGTGGGATGACAGGGATAGCATCCCCCTCCCCCCCAGCTAAGCCTGCACTCCCCTGCACTGTGGGAGTGCGGGTGAGAGAGTACAAGAACCCTGGGGTGCTCAACAGGAAGTTTATACAGGAATTGAATTGCCACCCACACAGCGTGTGAGCAGCATCCTCTTCCAAGGAAATATTGGCTCCAAAGACCACAGCCTAAAACATCGTTTAAAAGACCCTTTAGGAATAGGAGCAGATGTGACGAAACCTAAAAGAGCAAGCAGATGTATGAGGCTCCCAGATTCGGGACCCTGGACACCATGAACTGGGAAGTGTGAGCAGATGGAGCCCCAGGGAGGTCACTGTCTAGGTCCAGGCATTATCTGAAGCTTTATATGGATAGGTGCTCATCACATATTAAAAACCAAGAGAAGGGTAGGCCATGTCTGGACCAATGATGAGTGAGTGTCATGCACTTCCTGGAAATTCAGAAAGTTCGGAACTCCAGGGAGCAGGCTGGGGGGTGGGGCTTATACAGAGAGCAACCAGAGCCACTGGAGGGTTGAAGATTTGATTCATTAATAAAGGCCACCCTGACTGTATGGAGAATGTTGGGGGAGGTAAGGGCAAGAGATCTCTGTCTTGCCACGCTGGTTTGGGGGGGCGGCTGATCTTACCTTTGCATCTCACAGACACAAAGCCATTTGCCACAATGTTCTGTTACCTGAAGGCTGATCTCTGGCTTTCACTAGGAGACAAGAGGCCAACTTTGGAATGTCTCCTCTAAGACAGATCCACAGCTGCATCTGCACCAAGTGCTACTAAGAGGCACATCGAGTGCCAAGGGACCTCTCTGGATCTTAGATGCTGCATACACCATGCCTGGCACAGCCCTGGCTCATCCTGGGGGACTGATAAAGCAGACAGTTCTCAGTGAGCTCACACGCAGCTGTGTTAGGTCCAGGCTACCATGCCAGCTACCCTGTCCAAGAGTTTTATACATGATCAGATCCAGTGGAGTATCTGGAAAGATAGGTTAAAGTGGGACCTGGGACATTTCCCTTAGAGTGGGGGTGGGGGGCCACAGATCTATGAGGTTTTGGAGCCCAGCCGGGTTCTTCAACATTGAAAACTATTTAGCTGGCCACATGGCCCTGCCACAGATTAACATACCTGCCCAGAGAACATACATGGCCGCGTGACCCAGACGGATGGATGGATGGATGGATAGATGAGTTCCTATTGCCTGCCTACCCTGCTGCAATCTATTCTCCTAAGTCCCATGGACCTTGTTTCTGGTGAGGCTCAGCACAGAAGAGCCCTGGCTAGAGAGTGGAGTGTGACAAGAAATAGCATCTCTTCCTCCAGCTCCCTTCCTTCAGGACCCTCTTGCCCCAGAAGTCGATGCTGCCTCATGGTGGTCTCTGTACAGCTGGTCTTCCAGGGCCCCTGATACTGTGCTCTTCCTGTGAGTTTTCAACTCCCTTCTTTGTCTTTTTATTAATCCTTTCACTGACCTCCCTGCAAGCAGCTGAATTTGACTGTACGCCCTGGTTCCTGCTAGGATCCAGCATGATGCATACAGAGGGCCAAAGCTGTTCCCAGTACAAGGCTTCAGTATTGATGGCTCTGTTGAGCCCCTCCCCTTGAGCCTTGAGTCCCTGTGACCGAACACAGAACACCCACTTCAATATTATGTCAGACTCTGTCATGGCAGACTGGGAGAGCTCATCCTGCTGGCTTTGAAAAAAGAGCAGCTATAATGAGCCCACCAGGCTAAGGACCAGGCAAGGACCAGACAGTAGCCTGTAAGAGCTGGAGTGACTCCCAGCTGGCTGCCAGTAGGAAATCGGACTTTAGACTAAAAAGACTAGCTTGAATGAACCTGGAAGAGTATGGTCGTCCTTGCTGAGACAGCTGCTTAACTGGCCCTTGATTTTGACTAAAACCAGGGCAATGGACCCAGGCAGACTTTCACCCAGTTCCTGATACAAATAAAAGAGACTGAGATAATAAACGTGTTGGCTCAAGTCTCTATGCTGTAGTCATTTGTTACACAGCAGTAGCGACTGATGCCCTGGGTTTTATCTGCTCCCTCAAATCACAGCAGCCACACTGCGAACTCCTGAGTCCATATGAGCTCCATCGTTCAAGGATGAGGCCAGACAGTCACAGGCCGCTGTATAGCTGCTCTGCCCGGACTCCCCCAGAGCCTGTTCCTGCTGCTTTCCGGTTTCTTTCTAGGAATTACTCTGGCAAGTTAACAGAAGAAAAACTACGGGAAGACTGGTTTACCACGGATGTATATGCTACACCAGACCTTACCGGAAGTCTGGCGCTCCCCTCAGGGTCTGCCCTGAAAGTCAATGAATTGCTGAGGTCCTTCCATGAGCAGAGCTTCCCCTGATGGTCCACTTCAATGAGAGGAGGGCCATTCACAGTCAGGAGCTTCTGGGCGCCTAGAGACTTGGAAAACATAAGACTGGAAAGCTGGTGGCAAACAGGTAGGCGTCTGGGTGGAATTCTCCATGGAGACATGGTGCAAGGCTTCATGTTTAAAGTCCCCTTGCAGAGGGAACAATTGGAACTTACTGGGTAACTAAGAACAGCCATTCTGTTAGACCTCAGTTAACCCCTCTCAGCTAGTCCTTTTGATGGGCTTATGAATAACCATGAGAACAAATGACTCTGTAGTCACTGTAACCAAATGATGACTTAAGGTCTTTTGCTCCTAGGTGGCCTCGATCTCCATGAGGTTCTCATGACCCCTTTGTTTTGTTTTCATTTTTGGAGACAGGGTTTTACTGTGTAGCCCTGGAACTCACTTTCTGTGTAGTTGGCCTGGAACTCACTATGTAGACCAGTCTAGCCTTGAACTCACGGAGATCCACCTGCCTCTGCTTTCCTGGCTGCTGGCACTAAAGATGTGTTCCACCACACCTGGTTCTCATGACCCCTTTGTGCATAAAGGAAGACAAAGAAACAGGGAGCGAGGAGAATAATGGAAGGAGAAAGATCCACTCTAGTGTCCTTTCTTATAACTTATACTAGATTAGGGCCCACTGTTATGACCTCGTATGCCCTTCCTTGGAGTCACCTGGACCCCATCTCCAAGTATAGCCACTGGAGATCGGAGCTTCAGCATGCGATCTTGGGGGACACAAGCATTTGGTCAGAATTTACAGGAATGAGACTTACCACAGGCTCAAAGACACGAATTTGGTTTCACCAAAGTTGACTCAGTTACTGCTGCTATACCCACTACACAGGCCCAGTGCTGCCAGTGGCTCTCGGGAAGCCATGGTGACAACCATGGTTGATTACATCATGAGCTTTCCCTCACAAGGGGGCAGCAATAGTCCGACTGGATCTGGATAAAGCTTCTCCTGCTAACGTGGCCATCTGGAGCGCCACAGGACACCTTGTCTGTCACCACACTGTATGGCCTCCAGCCCGGGAACTCAATTAATAGTGAGCAAATTACAATGGTGGGGTTGCACCTGGCAATAAGCCAGAAAGGATAGAGGCGTAGCCTGCTGAAAATGTCTCCAGCACTGGCTGGGAGACAGTGCCCTGTGAGGTAGGGGACCTGCCAATAAGAAAGGCATGTGCTCAAAACAAAATAGAGTATCCTGTGGCCCAGGCTATTTTCTTACCATCCCAACCACTACCTCACCTAGTGTACAATCCCACGGCTCTGTGCAGTCACACAGTTAGGTAGCCATCACCACAGCCTAGCCTTTCTCTAAGAATCTACTGATGGACTCAGTTTCCCGACTGTGACATGGCAGGTTTTAATGGAACTCTGCCCAGACTCCTGGTGCTGTGTTTGGATCTCTCCTGCATTTTGTCTTATTTCTAACAGCCCCATCTGAGCACTCTTCAGACAGCATCCCTTGGCTTTTCAGAGTTTGCTGGCCAGGGGCTCAGCAGTTGCAGAATTTCCCCTGCCCACGAGTGACACTTCAAGTGGGTTTTCATCAGACAGGGCTGCCCTGGCTCAAGCAGATGCCATGACCTCCTTGACTTCTTGCCTTTCCCTGCCCTTCATCCCCAGCTCCCTTACCTGCCCCTACCCCAATCATATCTTTAAGATATCACTAGACATGAAACTTCTCCTGGGGCTGTGCCTTTTAGGACCAACCTAACACAATAACCTTGGGCTCAATAGGTTTGTCTTCAAAAGCTTGCATGAAAGAACAGCCATAGTTCGACTAAATTAGGGATAGAGGCTACATTCTGTCTGTATTTAGCTTCCCAGACTACTTCTCTGATGGAGAAGAAGTAGCCACCAGAGCTAGGTGAATTATCCTGGTCACCGGGGAGCTACGGGGCTCTGCTAAGCCCAGGGAAGGAAGATTTCTTCAGAAAGCTGGGCCGCTGTGAGGTCAGAGAGAGATACTCTCATGTCAGATAATAGTGAGAGTCGTGGTGAGCAGCAGGGTAGCCTGGCAAGAAGAATCCAGCCATCCGTGAGTATAGAACTACCCCATCTGAGGGGCTTAGAGACTTGAGAGGAAGTGATGATTACTGACCTGTTCCTGTCTGCCAGGTACAGACATGGTGACTACAGACAGTCATATGCCTACTCCTCAATGGCTTTTCCCCAGCCCTGCATCTGACTCAATTCTAGACCAAGGCTCTGAGCAGCAGTGTGATTGAATTGACATCACTCTAGGAGGCCACCACATGCACGGGCTTTGTGGCCTGTTCCTCAACACGTTGGAGATGCCTAGATGCCTTTTGGACATGCAGTTAGAGGAGCTGAGCTGACAAAAGCAACACAGGCTGCAGTCCAGGCTGTTCCTCTGTGCTAGATGTCGAGCTGTCTGGTTTCCTTTGTGTTGTTGTGATGAAACGCTGACCAGAAGCAACCTGGGGAGGAGAGGGTTTGTTTGGCTCACATTTCCAGGTCAGAATCCATCACTGAGGGAAGCCAGGGCAGGAACTCAAGAAAGAACTGAAGCAGAAGCTACAGAAGACACTCCTTACTAGCTCGTTCACAGGCTCATGGTCAGTTGGCTTTCTTATATAGCCCAGGGCCACCAGTGCCACCCATAGCGGGCTGGGACCTCTACATCAACTAGCAATCAAGAAAATGCCACACAGATATGCCCAAAGACCCACGAGATTGAAACAATTCTTAATTGAGGTCGCCTTCTTCCGTGTGACTCTAGATTGCATTGAGTTGACAGGTGAAGCTAACTGTCTTCACTAGGGTGACTATTGCTATGATGAAACACCATGATCAAAGGCAAGTTGGGGAGGAAGGGGTTTATTTGACTGACATTTCCACATCATAGTCCATCACTGAGAGAAGTCAGGGCAAGAACTCAAGCAGGGTAGGAACCTGAAGGCAGGAGCTGATGTAGAGGCCACGGAGGGGTGCTGGTATCAAATGGACACAAGTAGCCAGGACGCTAAGACAAGGAATAAGGACATGGATCTGAATGAGCTACCCAAATAAAGAACTTCAGTTAGAAGGGAGGGTCTAGAACCAGTGTGATGCCCACGCCGGGAGGGAGAGAGACCAGGAACAAGGCAGAAATCAGTGAGGACCATGTCCGCTGAAGGCCTTGAGATGTGGTTCTCAGCCGTCCTAACGCTGCGACCCTTCAGTATCATTCCTCATCTTGTGGTGATCCTCAACCACAAAGCTGTTTTCATTGCTATTTCATAACTGTGATTTTGCTACTGTTATGAATCATAGTGTAGATATCTGAGCTTTCCAGTGGTCTTAGGCGACCCCTTGTGAGAGAGTCATTTGACGCCCCATAGGGGTCACAACCCATAGGTTGAGAACCACTGGCCTGGATGAATGTGTGCAAACAGGGTTAAAAGGCCGAAGGACGAGAGGAAACAGAACGATGTTGTTGTTAAATGATGCCCTTGCCTGCCAGGAGCTCTAGAGGAAGCAAAAACAACCATATGTTGGAGAGAGCTGGTCAAGGTACACCTGGCAGCAAGGAGAGCGAGGCTCCATGCAGTGGGGAGGCAGCGGGGAGGGTCATCTGCACATAAGGTGCTGCAAGACCAAGGCCTGGAGACAGCCAGGGAGGGAGACCCTAGTACAACAGAGTCTAAGCTTCAAGGACGGCCTGCTGTGGTCAGCTGGACAGGCCTGTGAAAGGCTCCGCAGGCCAGCATGGAGTAGAGAGGAGGAAACAGTTTTCTGTGGGGAATAGCTCAGCCCCAAGTAAATGGGAAGCTGGTGCGGGTGAGAAACATCCATCTTGTCTTAAGAGCCCAGCACAAGGCCTGACACATTGTAGACGCCCAATAAATGTACTGACGTTGTAGACAGAGCTTAGGCCCTGTCTGATGTTGCAGATGGTGGCTGACATCACTCCATGACTGATGTGAATATGCCATGGTAGTAAAAAAAAAAAAAAAAAAAAAAAAAAAAAAAAAACACTCCAATTTGGAAAAAAAAAAATGTCTAAGAGCCAGATGTAGAAAAACACTGACTTAATTAGTGGCTGACAACTGGAGTGGCAAGTTTCAAAGCCAGGTACACATCACTCATCAGAATGAGGTGCGAGGATCTCTCTTTTCCTTGAGGGCAGCTGTTGCAGGAAGTGCTGGACAACACTGGGAGACAACTCAGTGCTTTCTGGGTAACCAGACTGTACCTGGAAATAATGGTCTGTGAGTGTGGGAGGTCGGCCAGGTCCGATCCACACCAGGTGTCTCATAGATGAATCTGCTGTCAAGAGGAAGTAAAGAGAACACAAAAATGGAGGGATGGATGAATGGAGAGATGGAGAAGGGAGAGGGAGGGAGGGAGAAGAGAAGGAGGGAGGGAAAAGAAGAGGGAGGGAGAGAGTGAAAGAGAGAGAGAGAGAGAGAGAGAGAGAGAGAGAGAGAGAGAGAGAGCATTAGCAAACAGATTTTCTGATTCTCATTTTTAAAAGAAAAAGATGAAGAAAAAACACCACCCAGCAGCTAATTGTTCGCAGGCTGGTGCCTGTGCTAGCTCAAACGCAAAAGCTGACATGATAAAATGTTAGCATCTTGCGATCTGCTGTTAATAAAATGTAGCACAAAGGCACCGAGGGGTTTTCCATCTGCTAGCAGGATGCTGCACAGCTTGGGAAGCCTCTGCAGGCCACCAGCCCCATGGCTGGCTCCAAAGCACAGCAGTGGAGCCCAGTGCTGGGCTCATGAGGCTGTGTGGAGGGAGGCTGCAAAGTTCCAAGAAGGACAGCTGGGACCGGGGGACTCAGGCTTGCCAAGATTCCCTCTGGAGATCAGACTGGCTGGCTACCCATCACTGGCCAAGGGTTGCTGGGGGGCAAATTGGTCAGCACAGTGGCCCTCTCGGGAGAAACTTTTAAGAAATTATCAGTAAAAACAAAAGATTACAAACTAGTAGGAGGCCAGCTGTTCACACTGAGTAACTTCTATTCCATAAAATACCACACAGAGGATAAGAGTGAAGTTCCCTGAGTTCAGATACAGATGGAACCAGGAGAATGAGGAGCTCTTCAGAGAAGGTGTCTTGATCATCACTAACTTCTACCTATAATCCACTGCTTTCTTCAGTGACGCAAATAGGTCATAAGTCCAAGATGAATGAAGTGTGACCCGGTCACGGATAGAAATCAGATATTCTTAGATCACCTTACACTGTTGGGAATATCTGAGTTCAGTTGCAGTCCGCACTTTTAAGCTATAAATAGCAAGCCACTGCTAAGTCTGGTTTCTCCGTATTAGTCCAGAAATGCATGTAGGCTGGTCTCTATTTTAACAGGTGTATGAAACGTCACTGGTTTCCTCCATAACCTCTTGGGTGACTTTTTCCATGAGTGCTGTTGTGAGAGGGCCTTTGTCAACAGCCTCACCAACTGACAGAGGCCCTTGACACAGAAGCACAGTGGCATTCAAAATCAGGGTCAGTCATCTACTGCTGTGCATGGTCAAGAAACAGATCCCAGCTGGGCCTGGTGGCAACACCTGCAACCCCAACTGGGCCTGGTGGCACACACCTGTAACCCCAGCTGGGCGTGGCAGCACACACCTGCAACTCCAGAACTTTGGAGCAGGATGTAGGAGGAGCAGAAGTCCGTTATCTGTGGTTACTGAGTTTGATGTCAACCTGGGCTACATGAGACCCTGTCTCCAAAATGGGAGAAAGAAGAGTGTGGGAGATGTGACTATTAATGTATCTGCCTGGAGCAGAACACAGAACCCCAAACAGGCCCTCAGAATATACTTGGTTGGTTTTCCACAAAGAAGCAGAATACCATGGCAGAAACTAAAGCCATTAGGCAAACACATGTCCCAAACTAGACCTTGTCCCTCCACTAAGTGAGCTCAAACATGAAATGAGAAAACTGGGTGAGCACAGCAGATTGGGCGTGGCATCACCCCCATTGCTCTCCACAATACTGTGGGCGGGAAGGCAGCCAGTGGTGCATAAGACCCCTGTACTATCTCTCACAACTGCAATGACCCTGGAATTATCTTTAGAGTCTCCAGAAAAAGCTTATGTGCGTTCAAATCATGCCTGGGACAAGACAGAAGGGAGGTCTTCGGGGTCGGAGGAGACAAGGACGACAGTAATACAGGCAGGGACAAATCCTGTTCCTAACGCACACGTTTCTTACCAACTGTGTGGTTTTAGCTGTCACCTTAATTTATAATTGATCATTTTTGAAGCAGCCTGGAGAGGGCCATTAAGATGGCTTACTGGGCAAAAGCATTTGCCACACAAACCTGAAGGCCTGATTGAGATTCTTGGAGCCACGATGCTACTACAAGGGGGGGAAGAGCCTCCCGAGAGCTGCTCATGACACAGGTGCTGCCTACACAACAACATCCGACACACACTGTAGTAACAACAGCCCGGAGAACATGAACAAATGGCCATGGGGAAATCATTCTAGTGAAAAGCAAAAGTGTTTTCCATAGCAGAATGTTGTTGCATGTCTATAATCCCAGCTCTGAGGAGCTGAAGCAGGAGGATTTGAGTTTGAACTAAAATTGATCTACAATAAGTACAATGCTGTCTCAAAAACAGACAGACAGACAGACAGACAGACAGACAGACAGACAGACAGACAGACATAGAAGGACAAAACTGATTCTTAGGTTACATTTAAACTAAAATCTCTAATACTGAAATTTTTTTCATCCCCTTTAGCCTATTAATATTCACAGTTTTTAAAAGTCAGGTTTGTTTGTTCATCCATTTTCAAAATGAAATGAGTTTGGAAGTTGTTTTTCTTAAGGTTTACTTATTTTCATTCCTGATTCTATGTGCATGCTTTGCTGAATGGGTATGTAACCCATGTAGGTGCTTCCTGAGGCCATAGGGTGCTGAATTCCCTTGGGATTGGAGTTCCAGGCCACTGTGAGCCACCTGCTATGAGTACAGGGGAACAAGACTGAGTCCTGCAAGAGCAGTAAGCACTCTTAACTCTGAGCCATCCTTCCACCCTGAGTTTCAACATTGTTTTAAATTATTTTATTTCTGTGTAAAACCCAATTGTTGGTTGTTTTCAGCCATTGACACCTGGCTCTGGAGTGCAGCTGAGCGGCAAGGCCCACTGGAGCTGGCGAGTACCACGGCTTCTCCCTAAGGTTTTCAATGGTCTTTCTGAGAAGCGGAGGGCACACTTCAGTTGGAAACTTGGTTTTAAGCTCAGATGAAGCTGTACGTTAATCTACTCTGCCACCCACGGACATCATGACTAGGACGAGAACGCATCTGTCAGGGTTCCATTTTGTCATCTGTAACAGGAGGCTGGAGAGCACCTTCCTGGAGGACTCCTGGAGAATTCAGACTTTCTGGAAAGCTCTCAGCATAGTACAGGCACCAGGGACTGGGAGCACCTGGAGATAAATAGCCATGAGGGTGGCGCTTTGCAGAATCTAGGATCCCCCATGGTCTCAAAGAGGAGTCAACCTTCATGTGACCAATGGCCCAAATACCATGCACTGGGCATTTATGTGGAGAACATATTTGACATATTCCTTATAAGGGCTCCTGAATCCTCACCAGTGTTGCCAGGGGCAAAGAGAAGTGTAGAGACACTACATAATGTCCCTAAGAGCACACAGCCAGGAAGAGCCAGAGGGTAAGAGTGGGTTCTTCCAAAACTCTGGCCTTGGCCAAGAAGATGAAGTCAACCATGATGCATTGTGGGCCTCTATACAGTTCCCTCCAATGGAGGTCTAATCTCTAGCCATTAAAGTTGTATTTAGTAGTGAGGAAGCTGTGTGTCCTGCTTGGGACTGCAGGAGAGAAGCCCACTAAACCCACTAAACTAGGCACAGGCAGGCATGTTTTGTCTCCAAAGAGGTTGCAGAACATCTCTCATCCTATTCTCAAGAAACTCTGAGACCACCACAGTGGATGGCTTTTCTTCAGTGAAATAGAGGGGGTCGACCTTGAAGTGACTTTGGAAGCCACTTGGTGCCTTCACTCCATTTTGGTCACATGAATGGGCAGCCAGGCAACAGGCAACGCTGAGAACTTCTGACCACTGGGTGGGTGTGCACCTGGAACCCCACGGGCTTTTTCTGCATTGATTTCCCATGATGTTTACTTAAAATTGGATACCCACCTTAGGAGTCTCTCAGGTCCTCCATGTTGTGGTGAGTGATGGGACAGAGATCCACCGAGGCAGATGACCTCAGGCCATTCTGCTGGACAGTGGCAGAGTGCAAGCATGTGTTCTGTGTCCCAATGGTCTCAGATGGCAAGTAGTACAAAATAAACCATTAAACTCTATGGCTGGCACCTGAGGCCTGTGTCACACCTCCCCACCCTGAACCATGCTTCTACTTGGGGCTCTGCAACTTAAAAACTGTGACTTGTGTAAATGGCTCTCTTCACTTCTTTTCCACAGTAGGACTGACACCATGTAGTGTGGCTGCAGAGTGGGCAATTCTTGGCTCAGTGTGGGGTTTCAAAAGGAGGACAGACTTTCTTCCTCTGGCCTCTGAGAGGCCCTAGCAGAGCAAAAATGTGCCAGAGTAGATGCAAATTGGATGACTATAGCAGGGTGATCCAGCCTCCAGCCCACAGCAGTCCACAAGACACTCTGAAATTCACTCATTCGTTCACAGCTGTGGGACTAACCAATGTGGAGTCCAGAGGTGGTGGCACAGCTTCTGGTCTCTTGTAAGCACAGTCTGGTGAGAACTAGTCACTGATCCTCCAGCGCCTTCTAACCCAGGCTTGGGAGTTCAGGGCCAGGGTGCAGGCTTTCTTTGAAAATAATGAGAGGATAACTGGATGACTCGCATGCGCAGAAGCACAGAAAACACATAATGCCAGGAACACACGGAGGGTGGTATTTAAAGACAAAGAAAAATGGATTGCCCAGAGGCTAGTGATCACATAGATCACATAGCACAGAGATCACATAGCACAGTATAGGGGATCGTCGGGGTTTGTTTTGTTTTTTTTTTTTTGTTTTTGCTTTGTTTTTCCAGAAAATTCTCACATCTCTAAGGGCCGCTGCAGCAATTGCGCCCAAGATCCCCCAGCTACTTGAGCTGCACCAATGGAGCAGCTGTGGCCTGGGCAGAGACCGTCGCTAGGCAATAAGCTCCGCCTCCAGTTACGACCGGCTCGCCCTCTCGTGATAGCATCCTGCCACTGCATTAGACGCCCGAGGCGGCTGGCGGACTGGTATATTTATTCTTGTACATTGGAGTTAAACCTGGGTGGCAGGCCCGCCACTAGACCCAGATCTCCTTCCATTACCCCTTGCTTAAGTCTAGCACGTTCTGCCTGTGCATGTTCTGCCTGCTCCACACCTGTGCTAGACAGGCGAGCAGCAGGTCCCAGTGAAGGCATCGATTCTTATTCAAGGAGTGGTGGGGAGCCAGGCTAGCTTTCGAGGAAGGCAGCAACATAAACTATCCAGTCTTCAGTGCCTTTGCTGCTGTTGGGCCAGTAGGGTATTCAAGGAATGTGGGTTGTGCTGCCCTGTGGGCCTCAGGGTGCTTTCACACCCCACTTCAAGAAAACCATGACTGTGGTAGGGGTCAGAGAATAATAAAGGGTGGCTTCAGACTTACAACCTGGGGACACACAGGAAAAAGGCAAACCTCCTACCTCAAATCAGTGAGGGGGTAGCAATGCAACAGGCTGCCCACCTCACCGGAAAACTAAAAAGATGTTGAGCTAATTCTGGACTGTGGGGTGACAGACCCTCCCATCTTCCCAGACCCCTTTGGGCAGGAATCCCTACAGAAGGGACATTTCTCAGAACACTAATGTCTTTCCCCACAAACCCACAGCCTAAGCAAGCACTCTTTCTTTGCATTGGTCTGGGTGTCGGTCCAGGTGGAGTTTAGACACTCACCGTCTTGTACATTTGTGTTCATCAGACACCAGAATATACTGCTTAGAGCAACCTAGCTGGAAAAGTCTTCAAAAAGTGGAGTCTAAACAATGTAATAAAACAAAAAGCCATGTCACCAACTCAGTTCCTTTTGCTCTACTGATGGACCCAGGGTCCTGTAAGGATGGGGTATATGAGGTTAAGTGGAGAAGGCAGGTCTCCTGCCATAGTCCCAGGTTCCTGAATCGGTATGGCCTGGGAGAGTTGGGTCAGCATTGGGGAGCCCGAATTCAGTTCATGGACCAGCCTAGTTCAGACTCAGTGCAGGGCTGAAGTCAGTGCTGAGCTGCAGACTCTAGACTGCTGTTTACAATGTGTCTGCTTTTGCTCCAGAGAGCACTTTGCAAAGCAGTAACTGAATCACTCTAACAGGACCTGCTCTATTGCCTTCCAACAAGAGAGGTCCTGGTTCTGTGTCCTCACCATCACACCTGTGGCGATAGGGAGTCACTTCTCAGTGACCTGACGCACCTTTCCGGGGACCTAAAAAATGCTTGGACTCCTATGGATTCTTGGATGTAGTCAAGGCAGCATGGGTACCAGCCCTGTCCACACCCCAGCATCCTTCACTCCAATCCCTCTTTCCGTCTATCCCCCATGGGGAGTTACTTACCTATTCTTTACCTCACTCTTGCACGTCAATTCAACTAGGCTTTCTTTGACTAGCACCCCCGATCTCTGTGCCCAATATCGGACTATCCGTCCTTCCCAGTACGTCACGACTCTCATGAGCAGTGCTATACAATGCTAGGTACGAATCTAGTTGAGTTTTCTTTCTTCTCTTTCTTCAGAACTGGAGAGTAAACCTGGGACCTCAATACTGAGTCTTATTTTCAGGCTGTGACAGGGTTGCTTTATAAACAAGGGAACAAGTGTTAAGAGAAGAAAGCAGCTTGGGTCCCTTAAATAGCAGGATAGGATCAAGTTCTGTTTTTAAAAACCATGTTCCTCTGCAGAGACCATAAAAGGAGCTAGTGTTGGGGAAAATACCGCTGACATATCAGAAGCTTTTACATCCATTCCCTTAAACTCTCCCTTTTAAAAATCACGACAGTAGAGAGGAGGCTGAGGCTGGAGGATCCCAAGTTTGAGGCTAGCCTGGGGCACTAAGTGAGATTCTGCTTCAGAACCCACCCTGAAAATCTTGACAGCAATGATTTACATAACCTGCCTCAGACCATCTCACTGGGGTCAAAGGCAAGAAAGGTGGGCCAGGGAGACCTGCCTCAGTAATAGCAAACTCTGAACCCAGGTATCCCAGGCTTCCCAGCCAGGCTCTTGCCCAGAAGCCTCCTGTGAGGATTAAGCAGAAAAGCCTTCACAAGGATTTCTAATGTTCACTTTATTTAATACTCGACCATCCTCAGAAAACAAATTGCCATTTTATGCTCTGAGAACTGCTTCAGTGCCCATGAGCTCCCCATCACAAAAACATCGAATACTAAAATCTACATTTTTAAATGAGAAAGGATGCCTATCATTGCTTGAGAAGTGAAGTGGCTCAGTCATCAGGATGCTCACCCTCTGGAAGAAGACAAGGGGAGTGGCTAAGCAAAGGTAGGATGCTGCAGAACCTGCTGTCAGCATCTCAGTCCCTGACACCTGCGCTGCATGGTCTGGAAGCCTTGATGTTTGCAGGACCCAGGCACGGGCATCAGGCAAAGGGGGCAGAAGGCTGGACTGGATGGTGCCTTCTGTCCTGAGCGAGGCTTGGGGAAATCAGGGGCCACCTCTAGAAGTGAATTTCATACGTGACTCAGGATGGTTAAATTCATTCCTAAACTTGTGTTTCACCAGCCCCCACTCTTCAAAGGCCCTGCCTATCCCAGACACGCTCTCCCTTCCCACACCACTTCAACACCCACACAGGAGCCAGAGAACCTTGGAGACCACCTTTCCACTTCTAACTTGAAGTCGGAAGCAGCCGCCTTCCTACACCTATCAGTATCCTTCCTCCCTACAGAACATGAACATGGTGAAAAAAATAACCCCTGCCCTATATGCCCCTCCCCACCCGGTGGCCTTCGAGGTGGCCTGCAGCTTAGCTGGACTGCTCCTCGGGGGAGTGCTGGCCGGGCTCACTGGGCTCTTCTGCGTCCTGGTCATCTGTAAAGGACAAAGAAAGCAGCTGGATTTAGAAAAGGATGAATCGCCTGTTCTCAGGTACAACTTTCCTTCAAGGCCTTCTCTTGTGCCCTGGGCCCCTGTGGAGAGTGACTCTGCTTTATTTTGCTGGGTAAAAGACTGGCTTCTAACCCTGGCCACATGGAACAGACTTGAGACCCTCTATCCAGCCTGGCTCTACACAGCAATGAACTTCCACTCGCCCTTCTGTAAGAAAGTGATCAGAGAACAGTAAGCAGCAGCTAATTTCACGAATGCCTTGCTGGCTTCTGTCTTGTAGTTTATCCTCAGAAGAGTCTCACAAGGCAGAGAACGCTATTTGTCAGCTTTGGTAGATGCTGGACCTGAAGCAGCACAGAGAATGTGCTTGTCCGAGGTCACATAGTTAGTATACGTAAGAACAAAGCTCACAGGCCAGCAGCCAGTGAGACTCAAGTCACACTACACCAGCCACAAAGCAACTTGAGCCACAGGCCTGTTTCCTCTCAGGAAAACTGGAAAGCACCAGACTCATCCAGTTCAATAGATGGCTTTGATATTGATATTAAAGAGTTCTTCAGATTTTCCAACTTTTTCCAAATCACAGGAGGCTCAGAAGACTGAAAAGAGTAAAAGCTTAGAAACTTCGAAGACAGCCTGCAGAGAAGGGTCAGTGGTCAAGAACATTTGCTCCTCTTGCAGAGGACCTGCATTCAGTCCCCAGCATCTATGCTGGACCACTCCTAACTGCCAGTAACTCCAGCTCCAGGGCACCTGATGCCCTCTTCTGGCCTTTACAGGCACCTGTGCACATATACATACACTACATAAAAAATTTAAAAACCCATTAAACTCATTTACTGTGCACACTGTGAGCGTGAGCACACTTCTCCCACACTTGCCCACAGCAATCCTGTTCTAACCTCCATGGCTTCGTGCTTACAAATTATGAGAGGGTCGTGGGAATGAGCTCAGCCCACAGCCCCTCTCTCCAGCCCCACTTCAGGTAACCTCTCCCCCACAAAGTCTTCCCCATCATCCGGAAGCAGGAATAGTCATGTCTTACTGGTATTCTTCTTGTCTGTATCATACAGGATGGTCAGTGAGAAAGACGGTGGAGATGGTGGTGGTGGTGGCGGTGGTAGGAAGTGGAGAGCAGAGAGGTAGCCTGGTGGGAGGAAGTGGGGCTGCGGTGGCTGGGGTGGGGGAGGTGGCAGCGGTGGTGGTGGTGGTGAGCAGTAGGTTGGCTGCATGTCTTGGGCCGGCTCTGACACCTGTGTGGACACACAGAAGGAGGGGCAGAGAGGGAAACAGTGAGCCAGGCAGGCTGATCAGTCAAATCTTTTATTTCTCAAATGGGAGGGGGGGGGTTCGATGTGGGGGTAGATACCCTTCTGTGTGCAGGGCACTTGCAGGGACAGGGCATTAAGCAGACACCTGTGCATGAATGCAGGCAAGCAGCAATTTGGGCAATCTTAGCTGAGCCTGGGGCCTTTCCCTAAGGGATTTGGGAGACCAGAACTCCCCAGGGTACAGGGCTGGGAGGAAGGAGGATTGCTCTCTGGCCTTTGTCCACCTCTCTTGGGCAAAGGGGACTAGAGGAAGCACACACAAGAGCAGTAAGTAGGCAGGGACAAGGATAAAGACAGGGATGTCACTGGGTGTCTGGAGCACATGCCCAGGGCAGTGGCACATGAGTGAAAATAATCTCCTGGCTCTTAGGTTTAATCCAGACATGATGAGCGTGCAAGGGGGAATTGTCACACTGGAAATCCAAGCTCTCAGCCAAGCCTTTCCTTAGAACAAAGCTCCTGCCTGGGCCACTATGTCAGCTCAGCCCCCAATACAGGCTGGAGTCACACCTTTAACAAAAGTGTCTGGTAGACCTGTCATTTGGAACCCTGCCCTGCATGCCAAGTCCAGGCTTCTGGGTGAGCAGACAGTGTGTTGTAGGCTGCCCTTGGTCTGGAGGCCAGTGGCACCTGCTCTCCTGGGCTGTGATTGAGGACAATGGGAGCAGCCACCTCTTTCAGGCTGGGCAGTAAGTGGTGCCACAGGAGTCAAGATCTAGGTTTGTTGTACTTCTGAGACACACTCAGGATGGCAGAAAATGCCTGGGCTTGAAGCAGGGCATCTCTGACTCCATGCCAATTGGCCAAGCGTGCTGAATCCCAGCATGTCTCATTCGCATGGCCCGTGGCATTGGCGCTCAGCAGCATGAAGGCCGCCCTGGCAGCTACACTGCGTGGATCAAACCTATGGTCTTCCCTGGGCTCCAAGTCTGAAGAGCAGATGCCACAGCCTGGGCCCAGTGGTGCAAACCTCCATGTGTGCACTTCTAGAGACGCTCCCTGCGACAACCAGCTTTCCCGGGCTCGGGGCCAGCAGAAGTGATAAGGGCAGCTGAGGTAAGGACAGGCTTAGACAGGAGTCAGCCTCCGACTTACCAAGCAGCTTCCATGGTAGGGGCTGCAGGAGACATGCCGGAAGCCTCTTTGTTGAGGGACCCCCAGAGCAGAGGATGAATCCTGGCCTTCCGAAAGTGGGAAGGGCTGGTAAGGTGGCACAGGAACACAGGCAGGGCAGTGCTTGAATGGCTCTCTCTCAGGGTATCCTGCTCCTACTGCATGATCAGACTTGAATCTCAGAGGGTGCCCTAAGAAGATAAACAAAGAGAGAAGTGTTAAGAGCACAAACCTAAGGGGAAAAGCACTGCATTGCTGTCTCCTGGGCAACAGCAAGATTGACATAACCAGCTAAAGGAATCTCGCATCATACATCACACTGGGCTTCATCATACTCTTATACATACATGGATAATGTATTCTGGTCACATTCACTCTGTGCCCTCTCATCCCCTCTCCTTGTCACTGATCCTTTCTGTCATTTGTCCCCTTTCTACCTTAACGTCTCTTTGTGTATGCATGTGAACCAGTAAGATTAGCTAAGACTACATTCAGGAGCATGGGTGGTCACACCACTGAATAAGAGATGTCTCTCCCTTGTTCTACTAATTAACTATTAATTGCCTATAGATCCTTGTGGGGGAGGGGTCATGACCCTAACCCTGTGCAGGTAGTAGGCTGCTGTGAGCCAGTGAAACGAACAGACAAGCTATGCTCGCCGTGCTCCACCCCTTCTCCTGGCTCTCATCTTCTTCCCTTTCCCCTTCATGATGTCCCCTGGGACCTGGTGGAGGTGACAATGGAGGTCCCATCTAGGGCTGAGCATTTCACAGTCACTCTGCAGCTCTTCAACTACGTAAGAGTCTAACAGTAACATGCAACACTAACAACAACACTCTAGCACACTGGTCAGATTCTCAGTCCCCTCCTTTGCTCAGCATTGTGTTGGGGAGGGACAATGGGAGCCCTTGACTTCGGCTGCAGTTATACTGTTCCACGGGGTTGGTGCGTCTGGAGGGGACGTTTAAGCCACTGTGTAGTGGTTCTCATCCCCTACTGGACTTTGCTTCAATTTCTGTTCCTGGCAGTGGCGGTGTGAACGGCACAGACGAGGCAGTCTCCCCTGCGGTCACTGGGACACCATCTTTCCTCTTCATTTTTAACCCCACTCTCTGTGAGCACCCAGCCATGCTGTTTTGCTCTTCCAACCATCTAAGGACCTCTACAGACATCAGACAGCAGCTGGTTCATCAATTACAAAACCTCTCTGCACTGGTTAGTAGGAGTCTTTGAAGAACTTTGTTCCTTCCCACAAGGACAGGATTCCAGAGGGCAAGGAAGGTGTGTTAGTCAGCAGCTTGACACTGTGACAAATACACCTAGGCAGTTTAAAAGAAGGGATGGCTTGTTTCGGCTCACAGCTCATGACTGTTGGTGCCACTGTCTGGTGAGTCTTGGTGAGGCAGTACATCCTGGTGCAAGGCTGTGGTAAAGCAAAGCTGCTTGGTACATTCCCTTGGTGGGAATGTACTTGCTTGGAAGCACCAAGAAAATGATCTACTGACAAGCTTTTTCTTTCTTAACTTTCATCCTGTCCAAGACCTTAGGCTGAGACGGTACCCACATTCAGGACCACCCCTCCTACTTAGTAAACTCTCTCTCTGGAAACACCTCCTGAGATGCATCTAGAAGTGTGCTTTCCTCGGCTAGGGGTTTCTCACCAATCCAGCTGACAATCGAGAGTAGCATCATCAGGGCCAGCAAGATGGCTTGGCAGGTAAAGGCACCTGCCACCAAGCCTGACAGCCAGAGCTCCATCCCAGGGACCCCCATGTGGTAGAAGGAAAGAAGCAATTTCTCAAAGTTGCCCTCTGACCTCTGCTCCACATTGCTGGGATTAGCCACAAGTGCCTCCTTCTCCCCACCTCTTCCTAACTATCCCATGATTAGTACATTTTAAAGTTCCTGTTTGTTGAGAGATGGAACACAGATATGCACTCAGAGGACTGCCGGTTTAGGCCAGTTTTCCTCATCAGACAGATAGTTCCTTGGGGAGAAAGCTTTCTTACACAATCCCAGAAACATTAGGAACGATTAACAGTAATTTCTGAAAGTCTGCCCCTCAAAGAAGAAACTTGTCCAAGGTTACACATGAGTACCCTTCTGACTCAGACTCTTTCTATACAGTCCTAAGGAAAGTTAAAAAAACAAAACAAAAAGCAACAACAAAAAAAACCCCACCATGTCTTCATTCCAAAGAGCCCTCATTCCAAGAGCCTCAAATTTTACATTACTTGAAAATGTACTTCAGGGGCTAGAGGGATGGCTCAAAGGTTAAGGGCGCTGCCTGCTCATCCAGAGGACCCAGGCTCAATTCCTAGCACCCACGTGGCAGCTCACACCTGTCTGTAATTCTAGTTCCAGGGATAAGACACCCTCACATAGACATGCATGCAGGCAAAACACCAATGCACTATACTAAATAAATTATAAGATATAAATATAAATTAAAAAAAAAAAACAAAACTCACAAGAAATCGTACTTGAACCAGGAAAGAAACACCGCAAAAAGAAACAATGTAATTTATGCACAAAGTGAAGGGTGAAAAAAGCTGTAACATCTTAGTGAACCAATCGTTCCCTCTGGCCAAGTAGCAGAAAGCTTCATGCCCAACCACATATGGTGAAAAAGAAAAAATAAGTACAGGCGCGTTAAGCCAGACACCGCAGTTAGGATAAACTAGACTCCGCCAAGCGAGAGGAGGGTGCGCAGGCGCAGTCTAAGATGAACAGCCACTCAGAAAGCAAGTTCTAAAAGACTCTCTAGAAGGAAAAAATGGCAGACGGGGAGGGGCGAGGGGGCTGCCACGCAGGCGCAAAAGGGCTAGACTTAGGAGGGGGAGGGGATGCCGTGCAAGCGCACAAGAGGGTCCACAGAAAGGCGCCACTGACAAAGCTGCCCAGCTGCCATCTTTTTTTTTCTCTTGCAAAAGTACAAAGGCATAAAACTGCAACTAAATGTAACCCCTCCCCCCCTGCACCTCTCGCTCTTTCCCACCAGCCTTTTCCCATTGTCATCAGAAGCCACCCACCCAAATCCTTGTCTAGGAAATATGTTCTCAAAGTAGGGTTACCTGGGGAAGGCGCCTTTCCCACCCCGGCACCAGTCTGGGACTCCAGCTTAGAGCCGGAAGCTGCAGGCCTGATGCAGGCCAGAGGAACCGTCGGCTGCACGAGGCTGGGCTTACCGTAGTCGGCGAACGGCAGTCGGGGCACGGGCCGCACTGGCAGGTGCTGATTCGGGCAGCAAAGCTCGGGCCTGGGCGCCTGCGACCTGAGCTGGGGCAGCCACGCGGGGGGACGATCGTGCAGTCCCCCTGGGCTCCCCGATCCAGGCTGGAAGGTGCTGGGGCCCGGGCGGCCACTTGGAACCAGCTGGAAGATGCTCGGGCCTGGGCTCTGGGCCTGCGGGGGCCTCTCGAAGAAGCAGGTGGCCGCGGGGCCTGGCCCAGCACCTCCCGGAGCCACTCTAGGCAGTGGGCAAATGCTGGAGCTCGAGGCGGTGGCTGCCGCAGCCGCCGGAGCCCTAGGAGGCAGCTGGGGACCCTGGGTGCCCATGGTCGCCACCTGCTCCTCGGCAGCTTGGGTCTTGAGCACCTTATGGGCAGCCATGATCTTCTGGCGCTCGGTGATCAGGTAGCACTTGTCACAGATGCATTGCTTCCAGCGGCATTTGCCCGCATGGCCCTTGACTGGTACCAAATAGCCATGGTTCCGGCACCTTGAGCACTTGGGGGTGCGAAGCATCTTGTCGTCCAGCTTGGCAAGCTCTGCTTCCAAATGCAGCCACCACTTCCCGAAGCTGCAGAGCGAGTGAAGCAGGAATGAGCCGTGCCCCCATAAATCCCTGGTGCTGGGAACATTGGATACACTGTAGCAAAACAGCTCACTGGGCCTCCCGAGAACTGCAATAAGGCTCTTGCATTTTTCCCACTTTAGGGTATGTGTGTGTGCTAAATTTAGTATTTTTGTGTGTTGGGCAATGGGGTACGGGGTAAATTCAAAGTGGAATACTTATTGCATGTATGTTCTATAAGTTATTTGAAGTCTTCGGCACTTGAATTTTCAAATTTTCTGTTCCCGCCAAATTGTAATTGTAATTGTAATTTTTTTTTTGAAAAATGGCGGACTTTTACTCAACGGTCAAGGATTTTAAAACTCCCAAGAAACAGAGCTGTTTGTAAACCCATACCATTGGAAAGTTCCAGAGAACGCAGTTTCTCGTCTCCGAAGCAGCTGCGTCTGCTTTCATCTCTCTCTGTAGAGAAAAGAGCAGTCATACTTCCGGAATATTCTTAGGAGCTTAGTGCAGTGTTGGTTACTTACAGGCATTGCAAGAAACCCTGAGTTTTTGAGTCCTGTTTGTGTCAGCCCTCGGGTCTGAAAAATTCATGCTTAATAATGTTCTAAAGTAAAAGAAATATGATATTCCTGATATCCCAGAACTAGTTTGAATTATTGGCTTTTGGGTTTGGGGGGTGTGTGTGTGTATGTCTTGTTTCACATGGTCTTGATGGAGGGTGCATCCTTCTCTCAGGAAAGGGAGCCAAATAAACAAAACATTTTCAAGAGCCTGAGTCATCTGTGCATCCAGTGTGGGGCACAGTGTGCATGGACCTAGCTTGGGGGCGGGGAATCTTGCACCTCCAGGATGGCGTTTATACCCAGAATCTACCGATTTATAAGGAGCCAATATTTGCTTGTTTTGTGACAAAACATGGGTTCAAGTCCGTTCACTCTTAAAGGAGGGGAGCACCCAACTGTGCACCCATAAGAAAAAAAGTATTCACACACAGGAATGTACATATGCATTTAACACACACACACACACACACACACACACACACACACACACACACACACACACACACGGCGCGGTTCTGTTGGTTCAGGAACTCACTATGTAGACTCGGTTGGCCTTGAATTCACATAGATCTGCAGAACCTACAGCCTGAGTGCTGGTTAAGGACATGCACCACTACGCCTGGCTTTGGATCTACTCCCCTTTCCCCTTTTCAAAAGAAATATCTGTGGTGTCTTTCAAAAGGTTTTCAAAAGGTAAAGATATGCAGTGCTTTAAATAGTAACCAGGCCATTTCAGAGGGTCAGAAGCAGACGGACTATGTTAAGATCAGAACTAAAAGACTACAAAAGTGGAAATTTATCCCTACACAGTGCAGATTCCCTGGAGCTCCCTAAAGCCAGACGTCTTACTCTACTGCATTAACTGTAGGATCTGGCCCAGCTGAGTCCTGGCAGTGGCCATCCTGACTCTGGCTGCTGCAGTTTTGAACCTCAGCAGAAATCTCCGTGGGACTCGGACACCATCTGCCCATTTCCCTCTGGAGGATGCACTACAGTGATTCTACAGTGATTCTATGTGGGGTGGGGCGGTGAAAAAGCCCAGGTTTCCAGCAGAAGTCCCTCAGCCTTGGGGTCAGACACACTGGCGACTTCGACTGCACACTTCCAGTTCGCCGGCATTACGGCGCCCTTGGCATCGCCCATTTTCTGGAAATGGTACAAAGCCCGCAGCGGCAAGATCACTGTCTTTTATGACCACTATTTCTTTTTTGGGGTGGTGGAGGCATGGGGCGGGGGGTCTGAGACAGGGTTTCTCTGTGTAGCCCTGGCTGTCCTGGAACTCACTCTGTAGACCAGGCTGGCCTAGAACTCAGAAATCCGCCTGCCTCTGCCTCCCAAGTGCTGGGATTAAAGGCGTGCGCCACCATTGCCCGGCCATGACCACCATTTCAAAGGTCGGTCCATACTTTGAGAAGAGCTAGCTAGACTAGAGACGGCTCACTGGTGTAGAAACTCGGCACGCCTCAGAAGAGGGTGATTTTAGCTCGTGTGGATGCCGTGACTGAGCCAGTGACTCTTTCATCTCTGACCTAGGTTGAGGAAGACCTGGCACTAAGTGGCCAGAGCCACCTGACTGGAGAGCTTTCATTTTTGTGAATTTAGTTATTTCTGTAAAGAAATCCAAGTCAGAAAGGCTGGCATAGACTTCCTAGTGCCTTTGTTTGTGCTGGGAGTGGAACCCAGGCCTTGAACATGTTAGGCAATTTATCAACTATAATCCCACGTTTTATTTTCCCTTCCGTCCTTCCCTGCCTCCCTGCCTCCTTCTTTCTTTGTGTAGAATCTAGTGAAGTTACTCAGGCTGCCCTGGCGCCCCCTCAGTGCCCCAGATCCAGCTGACTTTCACCTCCCATTAGCTTCAATTACAGCCAGGTCCAGCTACAAACATTAATGACAGATATTAAATTATTCATAAATTTATGTTTTTAAAGTCTGTGGCATTCTTGAGGGGTGTCATCTGAAGTGGGGTGGGACACAATACTACTTAAGCTGAAAAGCTTATGGCAGGATCAGTCCTATTTTTGGTTTGGTTGGGTTTTTCGCGACAGGGTTTCCTTGTGTAGCCCTGGCTGTCCTGGAACTTGCTCTGTGCACCAGGCTAGCCTCAAACTCACAAGAGATCCGCCTGCCTCAGCCTCCTGCGTACTGGGACTAAAGGTGTGCGCCACTACAATGTGGCCCAGGATCCGTTCTGTTTAAGGAGGTATTTGTGCTTGCTAGCTGGCTAACTTTTGTGCGGTTTTCACTGCCCTGTTTTGAAATCTTTCCGGTGATGCCAGAGTACAGAGTCTGCCTTGATTTTCCCATAGTCTCTGATTGCAACTCTCTGTGGTGCAGCGGCAGTGTCTGTGTCCGTGTTCCTGTCATAGAGTTCCCTCCCCATCTCGTCATCCCCGTGTGCCGCACCCCTCCCCCTCCGACCTGGGGATAAGAAGTTGTTACCATTCTGGGCTCAGTAGACTCTTGAAAGTTGGGGGTGGGGGGAGGTGTCATAAAACTTTGCTTGTTTAAAAAAGTTTTCCTCATCTCTGAAAGTAGGCAAGAGCATGTTCATTGGGTTGCCACTGGATGAATTTTACAGGTATCTGGCACCATTTAAAGAGTCTAGGTTAGCTGGGCAGTGGTGGCGCAGGCCTTTAATTCCAGCACTTGGGAGGCAGAGGCAGGCAGATTTCTGAGTTGGAGGCCAGCCTGGTCTACAGAGTGAGTTCCAGGACAGCCAGGGCTACACAGAGAAACCCTGTCTGAAAAAAACAAAACAAAAAAACCCAAAACAACAAAACAAAACAAAACATCTAGGTTTTAAACAAGAAGTGGTGGCGGCACATGACTTTAATACCAGCATTTGGATCTCTGAATTCAAGGTAGGTTTGGTCTTGGTCTGCAGAGTTCCAGGATAGCCAGGGCTGCACAGAGAAACCCTGACTCAAAAACAAACAAACAAACAAACAAAACCACCCCAAACAAACAAAAAACAAAATAAACAACAAAGAAACAAAACAGAAAAAAATAGTCTAGGTTTGTCACTGCCAGGCTCTAACACCTATGTTCATCTCATATTTTAAAAACAGGACCCTTAGATAAAGGGTAGGCACTCTTTCTCCAGTATCATCAAGTTCAAACTGTCTAATTTTTTTTCACTGACCTTGTTATTTCAAAACTATACCTAAAGATCACAGTTTCAGGGGTACTGGTGGCAAGAGCTGGGCAGGGCACTCAGAGGCCGGATGCCTGTGATCATGCATCCTTCACGGATGTGGGCACCAGTGGGCTCATCCTCGGACACCAGACAAAAGCAGCTCTGGGGTACATGAATGCTGGTGGCAGGAGCGAGCTGTCAGCTTCTTGTTCAGCTGCTGGGGGAATCTGCCTCCCAAACCAGCAAACTACAGCAAGTTACAGCCTTCAGAGCTCTATGCGACACTGCGCCCAGAAAGCCAGATGGAGTGTCCTTTGAGGAAGGTGACATCACCTACACTACTGACTCAAGCGGTATCAGCTGATGGAAGGGTTGCAGGGCTCAGCTAATTCCAAGCAGGGATGTGGCTGAGACAGCAGGATCCATTGACCACCAGCTGCATGAGGCAGCTTGGGCAGAGGAGTGTTTGGACAACCCAGCGGGTGCTAACAGCTGAGATAGAGCAGAAGCACTGCTTTGTCTGGACTTGCTGTGGTCATCACAAAGACAGGGTAAAGTCCTGTTTACAGAGCCCAACAGTGAGCAAAACAAATAGAATGATAGGAGATGCGGCTTTCATGCTGATGCCTGGAAAGGTTGTAGAGACAGTCTAGTTGCTCCTGGAAAAAAGTGAGAACAGTTTTAAGAAATAACAGGAAGAAATTGGTCCTGCACATAGTTGCTAACACTGCATATGTGCACTGTTCTGGAAAGAGACAGGAAACAGTTGATTCCAACACTATGCAGTGCCCAGGGCTACTTTTTAATTTTTAAAAAATTTATGCATGTATGTCTTTGTGTGTGAACGTGTGTGTGTGTGTGTGTGTGTGTGTGTGTGTGTGTGTGTAAGCCATAGACACTGGATATCTTCCTCAATCACTAACCATCTTATTTTTTGAGACAGAGTCTCTCAATGAACGCAGAGCTAAGCGATTCAGCCAGACCAGACTATCTGGCTAGCAAGCTCCAGGGATCTTCCTGTTGCAGAATAGTTGATCACACTGTGAACCCTGAGACTGTTATTTACTGAAAAAACCTGTTTCTCCATGTGAAGGGGCTAGTCCTTAGCACATACCTTTAACCTCTCTGGCTGGAATACAGACATGTCTTTAGCACACACCTTTGATCCCAAACAATGAAGGTAAAGTTAGTTTGAGGAAGGAAGCACCCATGTTTGAAAGCTTGTTTAATTGAGCGGCAGACAAAGTGACAAGTCAGAGAAAGATTTGACAGAATAGGATATGCCCAACTCTTACAAGAAGAAAGAGGAAAGGGAAGCTACTTAAGAGAGAGCAGTGCAGAGAGAGAGAAAAAGGAAGGAGACAGTTTTGCCGGGAGAGTTTTACAGAGACAGGTTGTAGAGAGAAGCTAGACACTGGAGAAGACGGAATGAGCCAGGGAACGAGAAGGAGTCAGAAGATTAGAACAGATTGCCAAAGTTAGTAAGAGACCAAGCAAAGCAATTAAGGAGAGACAGACAGACAGACAGACAGACAGACAGACAGAGAGAGAGAGAGAGAGAGAGAGAGAGAGAGAGAGAGAGAGAGAGAGACCAGATCGAATCAGTCATCTTGGAGAGGAGTTTGAGACAGAACAGCTGAGTTGAACCAGCCAGTCAGAAAAAAAACAAAACAAAACTAGAAAGGGTGAGTTTATTCAGCAGGAAGTCTCAGAGGCTGAAACCATTCTAGGCCTAGATAAGATTGTATAAAGGCTAAAAGCTTCCAGGACAAGGCGTAGATTATTAGCAGGCTGAGGTAGCAGGCTGAGGCAGCAAGCCTCGGAGATGACAATTACCTCAGGTGAGTAAAAGTTACTTTTACATCTTCCTGTCTGTCTCTGAGCCCTGCAGTGGGTGCTTGCCTAGTACATGTGCGGCCCTAGGCTCAGTCCCAGCACCAGAAAGAAAAAGACATATTATATATACTTTATTATATATACTTTATTAATAATGTTTTATTGTATTGCATATATATTAAAGCCATTGAGTTGCATGTCATGGCAGATACATGAGAGTTGTTGCAAGTCTGAGGCCAACCTCATCCACATAGGCCAGCCTAGTCTACATAGCATGTTCCATGCTACCTAGACCCTGACTCAGACCCCCCCACGCACAGCCACACACATACACGCACGCACGCACACACACACATGCACGCACACGCACGCACATGCACACACGTCTGAAGCATTACTCCACAGTTTAACAATACCACAGACTGCAAGGTTAAACTTTGCACTGTCAAATTTAAATTTGAACATCAGGTAACGTAGACAGTCAGGCCTGAAGCAGTGTTTATTCAGATTCTACACCTGACCACCCAAGCTCTCTTCATGTCCTCATTAATAATTTAAGAAAAAATCCTACTCAAAGCGAGCTCTTTGAGTTAACATATTTTAGTCTTGTTAAATAACAAAATGCTTCTGTGTTCGCTTCACAGCTGGGAGGGCAAAATATACCCATGGCGATAGGAATTTGCATAGTGCTTTGGAAATATTAATAAACAACTGCATATCTTTTAAATCAGTAGTCACATGATGAGATGCAGAAACCCTGGGGTTATAGAATAAACAAATCTCAGACGTTTATCCCTGTTCAGCCTCCATTTGTGTAGGTGAATTTCAACAGTACTTTATTTATTTTCTTCTTAGAAATTCAGGCAATTTGAAAGCTTTGTGTTTTTAGGTGGAGAACTGACTGCATTGCAGGCTGCTCCCTTTTAAAAGAAATAAATAAAGCATGTTTCTTTAAAAGACACTGGCGTGATGTAAGAGAGAGAAACTAAATGTCAGAAAAGGATGGGTCCTTGGGAACAAGGTGGGCCACTCTCCTGCTTATACTCGACAATATTTTTTTCTACTCTGATGGTTTTGTCTATTTTTGAAAATTTTAAATGAAAACTAGCATATATTCATGGTACAATGTGATAGATTTTATTACAATATCTTTATACATGTGTGTAATGTACTTAGCTCATATTCAGTCTAAATACTCTCTCGTCCCACCCACCACATCCCTTCCTCCTGCCAGACGCTCCTTCTTACACATATTTTTAATTATATTTTTTTGTTTTTTAAGATATTTTCCTCCTCCTCTTCTTCCCTCCATGTCCTTTTACATACTACACATTCACACATATACACACTCTCACACACGCTCACATACATATATACATACATACATACATACATATATATATATATACATATAAACAAACAAACACACTCAGCACATACAGACCCACAACACGTTTTCTTTACCCATGCATCTGTTATTAGACAGAGAATCTGCTCCCATCACCTGACGGTTGAGGGCAGTGTTGCAGTACTCACTGATTGCAGATACCGCTGCTGAATGCTGACTTAGATCCCTGGGTATTTACCTAGGAGGATGTGCACCTGATCATTTGGCAATTCTATGTTCAGCTTTTTAAAGAAGCTTCCCATCCACTCAAAGTGACTGCAGCGTGCAGAGCTCCAACCTCACCAAACTCTTTCGTTCAAAATACTTTTTACATTTACTGTGTGTGTGTGTGTGTGTGTGTATGAGAAAGCACATGTGCATGCACACACACACACATGCACACACGCATGCACGCACATACACATGCACACATGCATACACACACACACACACATACACACACATATGCATGCATACATGCACATACCACAGTGCATGTGTGGGGTCAGATGACAGTTTGTGGTAGTTAGTTCTTCTTACCTTGTGGGCCAGATAGTCAGGCTCTGTGGCAAATGCCTTTTCCCTCTGAGCCATCTCAGCAGCCTTGGTTCGTTTTCTCAATGGGAGCCATTCTGACTGGGATAGAGTGGGATTTTAATGTCTTTTTGATTTGCATTTTTCTGATAGGTAAGGATGTTGACCATTTTTTCACGTATCTTTTGGCTGTCTGTGCTCTTTTGAAGACTGGTCACTTGCCTGTTTACTGGGTGAATTACTTGGTGGTGCTGGGGTTAATCCTTCATATTCTGTTTCTCCTGCTTAGAATATTTTTGTTTAAAAAAGTCTATCTCATCAACAGAAACAGTTAAAAAAAAAATGGCAAGTTACAGTTGTGGAGACACAAATTAACGGGGTGGCTTGGTCATCGTATCTGACTCCCAACCCCAGTTCTGGCCCCTTCCTCCCAGGATCCCTAGTTTCCTGATGCTGTCTCTCACTGGTTAGTCTGATTGCCCTTGGTACTGTTTAATCCAAATCCATGGTAAGGAGCCTTGCATTATATAGCACATAGGGGCATCATTTATCATCATTACATGTTACGTGCACTGGAACGTCTCTTTCCTGGAAGCTTTCTGCCTGCAGCCTCCTTCCCCAGGCAGCTGTAACCCAGATACGGCTCTCCTCCCATCTCCAGTCTCTCTCCACTGAGCAATGAAGCCCTATTGAAGTTTTTACTGAGAATGTGGAGGGAAGGGTTTACATCTCTAAAAGATGCTTTAAAATCCCGCCTTAGCACTTTATCCCCCCAGTCTCCCGGCCAGGTAACTGGATCTTCCTTGTCTAGCTTCTTCCTTTCTGGTCTTTTTAAAATCGGCCTCTTTAGGAAGGACTCTGGCTGTCTTCTCTTTATGCCTAGCAACTACTATACACTGAAAAAATGGTTGTGAACTCCATGAATGAATCCCATCTCCCTCTCCCACCAGAGTCAGAATTCTCTCTTCCCTAGTTGTCATAAACTACGTCAGCAACTTTCCCCGGACATCAGCAAGCTTCAGCAAAGCAGAAAGCCTGCACTGTTCAGAAACACTCTCTGACAAGCAGAATTCAGGATGAAATTTGTTTTTATTTTTAGTTCATCTCCCACCCCTAATAACTTAATAATAGTAATGGCACTGCGTGTGTACAGGTACCGGGAACTCTGAAGTCCTTCACATTATTTGTTGTACACATGATCCTCACAAACTCTTTCAAAGTGGACGTTATTATCCCACTCAGCCATGCAAAAACTGAAGTCCAGAGGTGCTAAGAACTTCTTCCCAAGGATTCAGAGTCTTTACTCTTTTTTTTTTAATTGTATGTGTATGAGTGTTTTGCCTATACAGATGTATATGCACCATGTATGTCTTTTTATATAATAAGACTTACATACTTCAGGACTGGTGCTAGCTCCGCGGGTAAAGTATTTGCTATGTTAAGCTCCAGGTTCAGTGAGAGACTCTATCTTTAAAAAGTAAGGTTAACCAATGGCCTCCACAAGCACCTCCACAAGCACACGCACACACATGCACACCACACATTATCACACACAACATACACACATATCCTTCCCCCATACACTCATATACTCACCACATGTCACACACACACAGTATACCACACAGACACCACACATACCACACACACCGCACACACATACACAGCACGCCACACACATACCGCACACACACCACACACACACCACATATACCACATACCACACACACCACACACACATACTACATACACACACCACACACACACACACACACACACACACACACACACACACACACGCAGCATTATAATTGGGTCAAAGGGGTGAAAATGAGCCAAAGGGGTGAAAATGAGCCAGGTAAACACCCCAGGATGTAACTAACGCCTTGCTGCTGCATCCAGTCATATTTATTGAGTGTTCACTCTGAGCTCAGAATAAAGCACCCAAGGAAGAGGGCAGCATCCTTATCCTTTTAAGGCATACATTCTAGCTGGCAATCCACAAGTTAAAATAATACCAATAGGATGAGTGTTAGGGACCAACTCAGGATGCTGCAGAGCCCACGTGGAACTCTAATCTCACTTGAGCAACCTAGAAGAACCTCAAGGGGCTGATTTCTCAGTGGATGCCTATAGGGTGGCAGAAATAGCCAGGGAAAGCAGGAGAGGTGCGTCCTGTGTGTTTGAAGCCCACAAGCAGCTGTGGGGACCGGAGAAATGGGGCAGACATAGGCATCGGAGTGTGGAAGGACAAAGGGACCCACTATCTAAGACCAAGAGGAGGAAGAACATGGTGGAGCCAGGCCAAACTAACCTTGGCTAGTCTTCCAGCAGACGACATAATTAGAACCTGAATGGGTATTACAGGGCTAAATGGCGGAGTGGGGGTTTTGTTGTGATTACTACACATGGAGCTAGCCACAGCCACAATCTGATCCAACACAACTTCCCTGCAACCTCGGGAACCAACTGACTGCTGCTTGAGTTTTAAAGTAAACTGCACAGTGGTGATGGAAGGTGAAGGGTGAGGGAGCATGAGGTGCACGAGGGGACACGCGGAAGGCTGGGGGTGTGGGGCTAGGGGAGGGTTGGGGAGGGGATATGGGCGGGGAATGGCGGCGGGAGGGGGGTAGAACAAAGTGCTGGGGGCGAGTCATGCATGTAAAGGTGAAAACAAAGCATGTGTGGGGGGAGCAGGAGCACATGGAAAGCACTCCTAGTAAAGGGGTGTGATGAGCTGAGCGAGGCCCAATGGCCCTGATTTCTGTTTTGCTTTTATTCACTAATTTGATGAATGAGTGTTTGTACACACGCACATGGCATGAACTGCTGATTGCATGCATTTTAATTTTTTTTCTATGATGTACTGGGCATAGAACCCAGTACCTCATGTCTCCTAAACTGTGGACTTCTTTTGTCTTATTCATTTTATCGTGTGCATGTCTTCAATCACTTCTTAACTTTTTTTCTTGTTCTTTTTGAGAGAGGTTTCTCTCTATAGACAGTGTTCCAGACTGCCCTGGCTCAGTGCTGATATTAAAGGCATGTCCCACCTTGCTGGGCCCAACCTTATTTTTTTTTTTTTAAATAAAGTCTCTCATTGAACAAGGATCTCCAAACTCATTAGTTGGCTACACTGGCTGTCATGAAAGCCCTAGTGATTGATTTTTTGTCTCCTCCTCAGTGCCAGGGTCACAGGCATGCACCACACCCAGCTTTATTACATGGGTGCCGAGGACTCAGACCCAGGTCCTTCTGCTTGGCTACAGTTTATCAGCTAAGCCAACTCTGAACTGCTACGTTTCATTGTGAAAACGGGTCTTACTAAAGCCCTGAAACTCCTGCTTCAGCTTCCCAAGTAGCTGCAGTTACAGGCCTATACTGTGAGGCCCAGATCAGCCAGCATTTTGACAGTACTATCAAATTTCTATAAACTTCAAGTATTTTTTCTGAAAAAAAAAAAAAAAAAAAAAAGCCCATGTAAATATATCGAGTTTAATGTGACAGGCACGGCATGATATAGGTGACTGTTCCCTAGTAAAATCAGAATCAAAAGGGCAAAATACCCAATGAATCAAATTCCGTCTTCCTGGCTGGAGAAATGGCTTAGGCTGTAAAGTCTGTCACAGAAACCTGAGTTTAGATCCCCACAACCCATGCAAAAAGCCAGACAGACCAGTGGATGCCTGTGAGCCCTGCACCCTGGAGGCAGAGAGAGAGGCCTGTGGCTCACTGGCCAGCCACGGCTAGCCAAGTCAATGCTTCAAGTTCACTGAGAAACCTTGAATCTAAATGTACAGGTTGAGTGTGAGGAAGGAGAGACATCCAAGGTCACCCTCTGGCTTCTGCACACACTCCTGCACACCAAGAACAACGCACATACAACATACACCCAAACAGAAAGAGAAAACAGTCTTCCTATTCCTGTGTGTTCCTCGTTTGGCCTCTTAAAATTAAAACACCATCCACCTTCCCTTACCCCCCCCCCCAACAAAAATCCTCAAATTCTGCTTCTGTGAGAATTGCTTATCAAGAATGTCCCTTTCCAGAGATCTGCAGAGATGGCTCAGTTGTTAAGAGCACATACTGCTCTCACAGGGGCCCCATGTCAGCTCATTCACAACTGCCTGTAGCTCAGGCACCAGGGCACACAGCAGCATCTTCTGGCCTCTGACAACATACACACATACCCACAATTTAAGAATAAAATAAATGTTGGGATAAAAAGGATTTATCTCTCAGATAACCTACGTAAAGGTGGAAGGAGAGACCCACTCCACAGGGTCATCTTCAGTCCTCCACCAGGGAGCGGTGGCACATGCCTATCACGTCCATTCACACACACACTTGCAGGAGCATATTCTCACACAAGCAAAAATAATAATAATGCAACATTTAAAGTTGTAAAAAGAGTTTATCTCTCGAGGGTCCATTTCATTTTAAGCACAGTGTTAACTCTATATTGTTAGAGAGAACAAATAGAAAGAGATACTAAGGATGACGCCTCAAGGTGAGAACCTGATCATTAGGTATTAGCTGTGTGGCCCAGGCTAGGTTACTTAACTTCTCTGAGCCTCGCCCAGAGTAATACTCGCATAACGTGTGCAAATGCTACATTGTTCCACATTTATCCCACTATGACATTAATACTAACGAGTGCTTATAACTCCACATGCATGACGTCATGTGCGTTGCATACTTTATCTTTGCAGGAAGCACTTCTGTTTTGTCCACTTGACAACTGAACACTGAAGCGTATCAAGACAGTCCTCCCTAAGGTTCACAGTGACAGGAGCAGTGTGAATAGTCCTAAGTCTGTTCTAACCACTGCTCTCGATTGCTCCGACTTAGCTGTGTTGCTTGAACATAGCCGAGGCCTTTGAATCTCCCAGGGCAGAGATAATCTCTCTCGCCTTCAATCACAAGGCTGCCACAGGCTACGTCGGTTTTCCAGGTGCCACTGGGATTCTGCTAAGCTGCCATTCTGTGTCTCTAGCCCCTTTGTGGCCTGTGAGCCCTGCCTGCATGGCTAGTTTAAATTGAGATGTGCTGAAAATATAAAATACATACCAGATTTCAAAGATACTGTACAGGGAACAAAAAGAATGCAAACAGCTCCAAAATTTTTCATAGAATCCATATTGAAATCGTTACATCACCTTTTATTGTGGCTGCCAGAGAATCTGAAATTACATGTGTATCTTCCACTGAACAGTTCTGTTCCAATGTGTCTGCTCAGTCCTCTGCCCACCAAAGACGAGATTTCAACAGCAGCTCAGATCCCAGTTATCCCAGCACCTCTGTGTGGAGCAGAGTGCTGCCACACCCTCAGCTGCACCACTGGCTCCATCACCCTGGTGTGGAGTTCTGTCTTGCCCAATTAGGGCTAATTTTTTTTTGTCTGTGTGTGTATATGTGCGAATACATCTAGGGGCCAGGGACCGACACTGCATGCCTATCCTATCGTTCTCCAGAGTGTTGTTTTGAGTCAGGGTCTCTCAATGAACCCATTAACTGGACTGGCTGGACAGCAAGCTTTAGGAATCCTGTCTCTGCTTTGGCACTTAGATTGCAGACACATGGGTGCTGGGATTTGAACTCAGATCCTCCTGCTTATGTGGCATGGACTTTACTGACTGTGCCATCTCCCCAACTCCCAGGGCCTTCAATCTGAGATCAATACGCCGCCACATGCCCTAGAACTAGAAATATTTACCTATTAGGAGATGGCAACTAGCAAAGTCTAATGGAAGTCATTTTCATCTGAAACCTCACACACAATGATGCTATTTTTACAAGAATATTTTCATATTTATCTCGTTAAGTATAGAAGACCAGTAAGTAAGATACCGGTGAACTGAAAAAGATGGAAGGGTATCATTACATATCCGATTACAGCAGCCTGTGGTATACAATCCCTCAGATTGGCCCAGGAGCTCTGCCCGAAGGCATGAGGTCAGTGAGTCCATGCTGTTTGATAAATGGAGTCTCTGGGACATGTAACATTGTTAAGAACTCTGGAAATTTAATCTTGAAGATATGTGATTAATGCCCCTTTTCTCCCTGAAGGTAACCAGTGGCTCCTGATGCGTACACTGGAGCTGCCACAGACAATTCCTTGCACAGAAAGGCGGGGAATGTGTTCAAAACAGGTCTCTTCAGAGCGCATGGCAATTACGACCTCCTCCCTCACCACTTTCTTTAAACATGTCCTAACTTCGTCTGTCCATGCGGGGTTGTTACTTTTTCCTCTTTAACTCGCTGGTTAAATTGGAAATATTTATTTTAAGAGACAGTTTAAGGACCTCTGTAATTCTCTAACTGTCAGAGTTTTTACAAATAAATCTAAGGTAAATGCCTATCATTGTTTCCAATCTGGTCAAGCAAATGGGGAACAGAAATATACAGTTCATCAGAGTAATTAGTTGATTGGGGTTGAATAATCCTAAGAATAAACATTTGAGTCCCTTGGTACCTCAGGGGACCCCCCCTCCCCGGAGTGAGGAGGATTATAAATTAAATGCAGAGGGCAGAGAATGGCCCAGGTACACTTACCATCATGGAAAGCATGTTGGACACATGTGAAAACCCAGTGTGAGCTTAGGTTTGCCCGCCTTTCATCAGAGACTCACTAAAGCCGCATTACTTTGATGTGAGGAGGAGGAGGGTGGAATGAGAAGGGGATGAGAAGACTATAGTAGTGGTGACAGCGCCCCCTACTGGACAGGAGCCATTTTCCCTGATAGGAAGCTCCCGGGATGCTGAGAGAGATACAGTACCCAGGAAAGTCCATGAAGTTTATTACAAATTCAGGGAAGAATATGGTGTGTTTTCACAGATAACAAAATCCAGGTTCAAAAAAGTTAGACAATCTATTCCAATGCCAAAAGTCGAACAACCCGGGGTCCATCCCTAGGGATGGGTTTCTTCAGCCTCATGCTGTCCCACGGCAGCTGCAATGGGGTGACACCGGCACTATACGGAAGGTTGTGTTGGGGAAAGATAGGACACACCGCTGCCTGCCCTCTACTCTGTTTCCAGGCAGCAGTCATAAGGAAGTCATCACTGGTCCACGTGTCTGATGCTTTGACACACCCTGGGGCATTATCAAAGAAGGTCACATCTCCACCTGTTATGACTTCCTCAGTTCCTGTCCCAAATCATCAGTCAATAGGAATTAAGCTAACCAGATCATCCACGCCAGTGAGAGGGAAGAGCTTGGTTTCTCTCACAGGCTTCCTCTGGAAGGAAGGCCAGAAAAGGGCCTCAGAGGCAGCCAAGCTGCTGCTCCCTCTGACGCAGAGTGCTTGCTAATGCGCATGTGCGGGACACTGGGCTCTCTGCTTGAGAGGGTCATTATTTCACGTGTCTGCGCACATTCCCTCCTGTGACAGCCCTAAAAGGTAGTTATTGTGAACACAAATTACAGGTCTACAGAAGAAAAAAATAAACAAACCCACAAAGAAGCTAAATAACGCGCCTAAGGCCACACAGATAGAGGGAAAAGTGGAACTCAGAATTTATTTCTGTCCAATGCTGCGTGACTTTTTCTGCTGTATCATAGTGTCTGTGACATTCTGAAACGATATATATCTGACCTTCCTGGCTCCTGGCACAGGAAGATCAAAAGCCCCCTTTAAAAAAATTGCTTTATTTCTATCACATGCATGTGTGGATATATGCATGGGAGTGCAGATGCCCCTGGGGGTGGCGTCAGATTCCTCCGGAGCTCGAATTACATGTTTGTTAGTCACCTGACATAAGAAACCAAACTCAGGTCCTCTGCAAGAACAGAACTATTAAGTATCAAATGGTCCAGCCCAAACCACTATTTTTTCAGTAATATAATGATAGGAACATCTTTTGTTATATGTGGCCTTAATCCCCACTGGGAAGAGACTGTGAGAATCAGTAGGTCATAAGTATCAAAAGAACTTGTACTGATCATCGGTGTCTGAAATGGACAGTCTTAAGAAACTGAACCTTTAACCAATACCCTCTAATACTAACTCCAAGTAATTAGTGTCAAATAGCATTAAAGCATTAGATGCCCCAGGGCTGGAGAGACAGTTCAGCTGTTAGGAACTTTTCCAGAAGACCCAGGTTTGTGCATTCACAAACATAAACCTGGAGCACAGATATGCATGCAGGTAAAACATGTACTCAGATAAAAATAAAATAAATCTTAATTTAAAAAGTCAGATGTCTGTTGGTGTAAGAGTGAGCAAATCGGTTGTTAGAATCTTCACTGCCTTGGACTTGGAATCACCAGGAACATGCACGTGCATCGGTGTTTGAGCTTCCAAGGAGGTTTAACTGAGGGAAGAATCCCTCCCTGTGGGCGTCGGATCCCATGGGCTGTGATCCCAGACTGGCTAGAAAAGGGGGAAAGCATGAAGTCACTGCAGATTCAACACTGATGGAGCATGCATACTTCTCTCAGGAAAGGGGGCCACACAAATAAATATCTTCAAGAGCCTTCCTGAGACATCTGCTGGATCAGTGTGGAGGGCACACAGCACAGTGTGTTCAGACCTAGCTTGGAGTGGCTTGCACCTCTAGGATAGTGTTTACACCCAGAACCTACTGATAGTACAAGAACACACAATTTGCTTGTTGTGTGACAAAGAACGGATTTAAGTCCATTCAATCTCAGAGAAGGAAGCACCCAACTTTGCAGAATAATTCCACCCAAAGACAGAAACAGCAATATGTGAGCACACAAAAATCTCCATTAAAAAAAAAAAAAAATTTAGTAACACATCCCAGCAGTGGTGGCGCACACCTTTAATCCCAACACTCAGGAGGCAGGGGCAGGTGGATCTCTGAGTTCACTGCCAGCCTGGTCTACAGAATTAGTTTCAGGACAGCCAGGGCTACACAGGGAAACCCTGTCTCAAAAGAAAACTGAGAAGGGGAGGGACACAGAGAAAGGGGGGGGGGGGAAGTCAGCTGTGTTAGTTTCATTTCTGTTACTGGTAAAAAAAAAAAAAAAATACCCCCACTTACCACTCAGATCACTCTCTCCATTCATATACAATTCAGAACTCAGCCCCAAGAATGGTGCTTCCCACATTAATTAAGGTAATCAAGAGTTGGTGTCTTCCCCGCCCCCAACATAGCTGTAGGCATTTTGTTCCATGCCTCCCAGATATTTCATATTGTTGCTGTAATATGCCTGCCAAAATTGACACAGACCAGGGTCATGCTGACCACATCTCCTGTTATGTTCAGTATGTTCCATATGAGGCTTATTAATCTTAAGAAACTCCACAAAGCTTTAAGTAGGGTCCATCAAACCAAAGGCCAATATGAACTGTCTGTCTAAACTGGCTTGAATCAGAGCCAACCACCGGGCAGCACTTCCTGCACCTGCGTATGAGCTCATTATGATGTTTGTGGGGTTTTTATTTGTTGTCGTAGCTCAGATTATTCTGAGCTTCATCCCTGACTCGATCAGCATTAGGATGTGCATTCAATAAACCATTCTTGTCTGAGATCAGCGTTCCTGTGGTTTGTGGAGTGACTCTCAGACCCCAACATCAAGACAACCCCCACAGATATACCCAGAGGCCAACTTGATCTAGATAGTCCCTCACTGAAGCTCTCTTCCCAAGAGAGTCTAGACTGTTAAGTTGACAATTGAAACTAAGCATCACATGGCTGGAGAGACGGTTCAGTGATCAAGAGCACTGGTTGCTCTTCCAGGGGAACCTGTAACTCCAATTTCAGAAGATTGCTGCCCTCTTCTGGCTGCACTGGGTACTGCATGCATGTGGTGCACAGATACACTGGCAAAACATATAAATCAAAGCAAATGCAAATAACCATAACCAGCAGCCTTCATCTCTCTCTACTTTCTGACTATAGATGCAATGTGACCAGCCACTTTATGCTCCTGCCAGGCCTCCTGCCTTGATGGGTAGCATCCTCCTTAAACCATAAGTACAACAACAACAAATCCTTTGTCCCTTAAGTTGTTTCTGTCAGGTATTCTGTCCACAGAGTGAGAAAAATAACTAATATGCTGATGCTGGCACAAAGTACGTAGCATACTTACAGTCTCAAACCATACTCAGAAGATAGCTCAGCAAGCAGATACATTTGCTGCCAAGAATTGATGACCTGCATTCGATCCCTGAAACCTACACAGTAGAAGGAGAGAAACCACTCCTCTGCACCATGGCCCGTGTACTCAGGCACCTCTCTGTCTCTGTCTCTGTCTCTGTCTGTACATGCATGCATGCATACATACATGTACATGTAAAACAGGTAAATTTAATAAAACTATAAAAAGAAATGTAAATAGAAATAGATTCCCAGTGTCAATGCACAGAGTCGCCTCCCCCTTAAGAACTTAAATTCGTTAATTTCAATATCTTTCATGTGTTTCCATACGTAAAAATTCTTTTATCTTAATTTTGGGTAGCATAGGCCTTCACAATGGAGGATTCAATCACTGCTTGAGTTCACTGTATTAATGAAAATCTACTGAATGAACAAATACATTTTCTCTCTCCCCTTTACATGATTAGTCAAGCACATACCTTTAATCTCAACACTCGGGAGACAGAAGCAGGTGGATCTCTGAGTTCAAGGCTAGGTTGGTCTACAGAGTGAGTTCCAGAACAGCAGAGCTACATAGAGAAATCCTGTCTCTGGGAAAAACAAAACAAAACAAAACAAAAAAACATAGTCTGGCTTTGTGGAAGGAAAGGTCTGCTTAACTTATCAATTCATATCAGTAAGAAGAACACAGGACAGTGTAACAGGTTAACGTTGAGACTGCAGGAGTGGGTTCATGCTCTACATTAAATGGTGTAACAGTAAAATGGCTCTCTACCTCACCTGCCTTTGTTCTCTGTCTTCTACTATGGGGACTCGGCAAGCAGGGCCTTGTTAGATGGAAAAACCAGGCTCCTGAACTTCCTGGCTTCCAGAATCATGAGCCAAATGAATTTCCATTTATTATAGATCACTCCACCTCAGGAAACAGCCGAAAATAGAAGAGAACGGAGAGGGTTAGTGGGTCAGAAAGCATGTCACGTGACTGAGATGACGTAGCACGCTAGCATGTCACGTGACTGAGATGACGCAGCATGCAAGAGCGCCACATGCAGTGATGACAAAGCAGGCAAGCACACCACGTGGCTGAGATGACGATGCATGCTTGCCCACAATGACTCAGCTTATTGCTTGTCAACATAGGAACAGAAGCTCGCACATAAGCGACTCCATCTTTCATAGTACACCTCTCAGTAAATCCTTAGCTCGTCCCAGAACCTTTAAAGATTCCTCCACATCCTTAGCGCCATATACTTCAGTTTCCAAACTTTTAAGTTTAATGAGGGATCCACCAAGGAGAATATTAAATCTCAAATCTGACATCAAGAAATTATCAGCCAGAGGTTTGGAGTATGATCTGGGATTTTTTTAATTTAATTTTTAGCTTTTGAGACAGGGTCTCACTATGTAGTCCTGGCTGACCTGGAACTTGCTATGTAGACCAGGCTGGCCTCAAACTCAGAAATATGATTGTCTCTGCCTCCTGAGTGCTGGGACTAAAGGTGTGCGCCACCACATGTGGCTGTGACCTGGGATTTTTAATGAACATTCCAGGTAATCCTGAAACAGATTAGTGTGTTCACCAACAAGAGGGAAAAAAAAATCAAAGTCCTGAAGAAGACATTACATTTGAAGTTCTAGTTTGCATCTCCTTGAATCTCAATGAATGATTCGCCAATAATCAGCAGGCCATGCACACATTTCCCTCCGCCTTGTGTTACCTGTCATTCTTCCTTCTGCGACTGACACCCTTGCCTTCAGGGCCACCAGTGTCACTGTCACTCTTCGGAAGTGCGATGATGTCATCAGACAACTGGTTACCCACTCCTGTTTAGGTAGAACACTATTTACATTGCTATGTTATTCTAATTTTAACTTTTTTTTTGGGGGGGGGGCTTCTTGTTGAGGGCTGAGAATACAGCTCTCAACAATGCGTGCCCGGCTCTGCTGAGGCCCTGGGTTCCAACGTCCAGGATCCTCGTCAGGAAGTAAACAGAAATGCGCCCGGTTCCTTGCACAGGTGAGTGAAGGAATGAATTGCCTATGCTATTGTTTGCCTCTGGAGTCCCGAGCTCCTGTGAGTCTGAGAGTTTGAAGGGAAAGGAGGGCTTTATACTTCAGTGTACTCCAAAACCATGCCAGGGACACCAAACAGTGAAAAATTCCCAATGGGTGACAATAATTAGCGCTCCCACTCATCCCAACTGAGGGAGCACCTCTGTGTGTCCTACATTCTCCCTACACAAGAGTGTTCTTAGAAAGCTGAAAACACAGGGCTGGACCACCAGGGTCTGTTCCCAGCTCTCTCTGCCCCTTCTGTTGATAGAACTCTGTTGCTATAGAGACGATCATTCCTCTAGGAAGAAGAGTTGAATGAAGCCTGCAGAGAGGCCTCTGGGGAACAGTGCATGGAGTCTCTTCACCCAGTCATTCACTTCCTCCTTTACGTACTTGCTTATTCCTGTGTCTACTTCTGTCTGTATTTCTTGGTTTATTTTGTTAGCATCTTTACGGAGGATTAGGCAACCAGCTGGACAAAAGCCTCTTTGGGTACAGAAAATCCTACCCACTGCCCATGGTGAGATCTAAGATCCAACTAACATTGGCCAAGGAAGGAGAAGGGGGTGGGAGGGGTTCCGCTCATCATCAGGTGTTGTGAAGGGACAAAGGCTGGCCTGGAAGGTTGGGGGCAGTCCTAAAGGGAAAATACAGAATGCTGCTGACCACTTATACTTTGGTTTTGCCTGATGTCCTCACTGCAGGGTCTCAGCCCACGCACACTCTGGCTGTGTGGTAAAGACTTGTTTAGGGCTTCCTATTGAAGGCACTATGTGCACTAACAAAGTGGCATAGCCAGAGGGGTTGGTAAGGACAGGCCTGGGTAAGATGGTTGATTTGGACTGACTGCAGGTGAATAGTGTGCCTCTAGATTTCATTGCAACGACAAGGGCAAGACTGGCCTAGGTGGGGCTAGTTCTGCCTGTGCCCAGCCTCTTTGCCCTGTACCTGGTCACGTCTTGCTGGCAGACCTGTGGAAGAGCCCTCATCATCTGGAATGGCACTCCGACAGCCCTGCAGTGACCCATCGACTCAGTCAACGTGTATGTGTTTCAGCCTGCCTCACCCTGCCGTTGCTCGTGCCCAGATTTCCGGTGAATCAGAAGTAGGCATGGATGTGTGGGCTCCTGCTGCCGCACAGCTCTGGATTGTCATTAAGTGGGGATTGTCTGCCAATGTTTCAAATATTAATGTGTTCGGCGTCTTAGTTGCGTGGACTCTTTGAGAGGGAGGGAGTATGGGGACACAGGGAGAAGGAGTGGAGAGAGAATGAAGTGGAAATTGTGTATGTACAGTATTCACTTATGAAATTCTCCAGAAATGTAAAAATAATGAAATAAATACTGGCTCCTTTCAGTTGTCTAAGAAAATTGCAAATGTTTCATTTGGGGGGCTGAGCCATATTTGGGAAACTGGCACAGTGTCTTTAGCCTACAGGCTTAAAAGGTGGGGGATGAGTCCTGTAAAGTGTCCATAAAAGGGGGGAGGAACCGGGGGAGGAAAGCGGTCTTGAGAAATTTAGCCTCTCTTGCATCTCTTACCCAAGGGGCATTGCGGAGCCTACAAATGTGTGGAGGTTGCCCCAGCCGCACGGGACAGGACCACGAGTTCTGGTCCAGGGTCCGCTCAGAAGCTGCGCCTGTCCTCTAGTGTTTCTTGTTCCTCTCTCTCTAGGTAAAAATTACGAGCAGCTTGAGTGTCTTTTGTACTGATGGACAGGCCAGCGGGCTTCGCTTGCTGCTTTGAGGCGTGAGGGGCTCTGCAGTTTCTCATCTTGCTTTGTTCCAGGTCTTCCTGACGTTGCTGATTAGAACCCAGCGCTCTCCGGGAAGCACGAAAATTGGATCAATCTGTAAAGCAAAAAGGAGATGAAGGGCGGTCTCTGGGAATGAATATGTAACGCCTCTGCTCTCCAAAGACTCCTTTTGTGTAACTCAGCTTTCAACAGTCCGACATCCAAAGAAGGCAGACATACCACCCTGACAACTTAAATAAAAATTTCAGCATTTTTTTTTTTGTTAAATATTAAAGAATGGTTTGGGTGCCTTGGGAAAGAAACTATTACTTTTCATGTAATAAGTACTATTAATTCGGTAGGTGTTTCAGAGATCTCGTGGTTGAGATAAGATGTGTTGAGGTTGGCAAGTACTTGTAATTCTTTATAACCTTCCCAGCTCTGGTTGAGAAAATCGTAAAATCAGCAAGTCTATGAATTAGAGATATTTGGAAATGTGAATAAGAAATAAACTCCAACCTGATATTTTATAGTATTTGCTGCATTGTTGCATGGCTGCCATGAAAGTTTGTATTAAAGTACAAATTTTGAATATGTTAATGTTTTAACTTTGCAATGGTAAACTCATGGTTAAAAGAAGTTACCCAGTGTGGGCAGGGGATGTAGCTCATCTGGCAACTTGCATGCCAGCATGCATAAGGTCGCCGACATGCTGGGTCTCCACCCAGAAAAGTGTCTCAATTTGACTGTGCTGTTTGGACAACATAGAACCTGGGAAGAAAGGCCAGCGCCTGGGAGTTACTGCTTCTGCTGTGTGTGGTAAGGGGACTCATGGTCTGTTGGGAAGGCACAGCGGTGCTCTCTCGTTAAGTGCTCTCTCTCTCTCTCTCTCTCTCTCTCTCTCTCTCTCTCTCTCTGGCTTTTGAGGGCGGCTGTTGTTGTTTTGAGACAGGGTGTTCCGGAACTCTCTTTCTGTAGACCAGGCTGGCCTTGAACTCATAAGAGACATACCTCTGCCTCCTAAATGCTGGGATTAAAGGTGTGTGCTTCCTTTGCCTGGACTTCTGGAGTGTAAGAAGCTAGTGGGCAAGTTTGTTCAGAAGTTCTCAGTAAGAAACAATAAATTTAATGAAGATTAATCACGCACATTCAGCTTTGCAAGAACATGATATACATCCTGTCCAGAGTCATTTGATAATGTGCTTGCATGAAGTTTCTTTGGTCAATAATTATTATTAAAGGACTTCTGTACTGGTTCTCTCAAATATAGTTTGAAAGAGCTCCAAAATCTTTGAATTGTAAGACACGAGGGATCACTTGTATTGGTCTGTGGGGTTTCATGATTGTTCTTCGGGAAACAAGGGTCATTGTCGTTGTGAGCATTGTGTCTGTGTGGACGCTTATCATCAAAGGCAAGTTAAGTGGTGTGGTTCTGGCTGTGGTGAATGTGACCAACAAGGTATCTTACAGGATTGGGGCAGGGGTTTTCACACTCAGTCTATGAAGTTCTAGTTAGTTGATTTTAACTGGTGATTTGCAAATGTCTGTTGAAATAATGTCCTGGAGAGCTGACAACGAAGAGAACAAGCCATTTAAAGAGAGCATGAGCTCGCTTCCATTCAGTGTTTTACCTTGCCCGTGTGGCAGACTAGAATATGCCATGTTGAGGCTTGTTCTGCCTCTCGAGTACTTGGATTAAAGACCTGTGCCGCCACTGCCCACCTGTGATGGCTGGTTTTGATTGGCAGTGTGACACAGTCTAGAATTACCTGAGAAGAGATTCCCAAGGAGAGACTGCCTACACTGAACATGACCATTGAAATATCTTAATAATGTTAATCACTTGGGTCCTGGGATATTATATATATATATATGTATATTAATACATATTATATTATATATACTATATATAGTAATATACATATATATATATATGAATGAAAGTAAGCTGAACATAGAGACAAACCCTTTCTCTCCTAAATTTTTTGTCAGAGTATTTATCACAACATGAAATGAAAATAAGACTCCAGTCTCAAAATTATTTATGTTTGAATATAATGTGGAACTTCTGTTGTCATGTACAGTTGAAAGATGTTCTAACTTTGGAAAGCCTGCAGAATAACTGCTTACAAGTGGTCCAGCTGTTGAGTCTATACTACTCAGGAGGCAGAGGCAGGAACACTCTTAAGTTTGAATGCTGCCAGGGCTACAGAGTAAATTGCAGGCCAGCCTGGGCTCTCAATGAGATCCTGCCCCAAAATAAAAAGGCAAAAAGAGCGTGAGGGAGGTGGCTTAGAAGTAGAGTTTCTGTCTAGCATGTATGAAGCCCTAGTTTCTATCCCCACCACACACACATGCACACACAGCACACACACAAAAATCAAACTGCAAACTCTTTAGTGTAATATTTATTTCCATGTCTGGTTGGTACCTGAGGCCTAACTTGAAGGGACTATATAAACACAGTGCTTTTAGTGCATGTGTGTCTGTGTGTGTGTGTCTGTATGTGTGTGCACACATATGTGTATGTTCATGTGTGTGCATATTTGTGTGTATGCATGTATGTGCACATGTGCAAGCATGCATGTGTTTATCTGTGTGCACACATGCATATGCCTCTGTGTGTGTGTGTGTGTGTGTGCATTTAAATGTATGTACAGTTTCAACAAGAGACTTTGTTCTGTAACCTTCTTTTTTTCCTCCTCTGAGCTTTGATTCCTACAGCTAGGAAACTGGCTTAGGCTATTTATCTTTCCCCCAGGTGGTGATTAAAGTCTCTGTCTCAAGTATACAAAATTAATTTCACAATAGAAAGCTGTAATCTTGTCCCCTGATCTGTCCTTTGAGAAGTGCATCAAGAGAGGAGGGAAAACCTCAAAAACAAAGGCCATATTTATATTCTAATACCACATGGTACAGACTGAGAAGGATCAAAGTATTCATGTTGTGAGTATCTTTTCTTACTGCACAAGAGGCTCTTTGGAAAGCATCTCTTTGGAGGTTTCTTCAAAGCCAAGATTAATCACCGCAGCCAGAAGATCACATTTTGCATGCCACCGTTAGATTACAGCATGCTTGTTTTGTGTGATCTAAGAGATCAGTTCTATTTTACATTATGGACAAAGAATCGTATAAAGGATATTCTAACTGTAATGCCATTTAGTAGATTCCCAGTTTTCCTGAATCCTATGATATGGGTAACAGGGATGGGTACGAGGGAGGTGGGTAACAATGTGAAGAGAGGTTTGTGTGTAGGTATGTGTCTGCTTTGGCTAGAATATTTTAAGAACTCTTATGACCTTAAATGTCTAGGAACATTTTGGTAATTCTGCCCATGTCCTACCACTGAGTAGTGTCTAGAAGTTAAGCACTGGCTAGGTTGAAGGGGTTTTGTGAGGCACATAATATATGGCCTTGCTCTTATAGATAGCTTTTAGTATATGGAAAAAACATTACAATTCTGCAAGGTGCTGCAAAGAAATACAGTGTTATAAGGTTGTAGACCCAAGGGCTGGAGAGATGCCTCAGCAATTAAGAGAACTGAATGCTTGTCCAGAAGTCCTGAGTTCAATTCCCAGCAACCACATGGTGACTCACAATCATCTGTAATGAGATCTGATGCCCTCTTCTGGTGTGTCTGAAGACAGTGACAGTGTACTCATTTACATAAAATAAATCTTTAAAAAAAAAATCACAGTAGACCTAAAGGAGAAGCTACTTATATACTCACCAACTAATGGGTTAAAAAAAAATGTCATAAACCTAAACAGTAGAATGTTAAAGAAACAAAAGCATTATTTTTTAAAATATAATGAAATAAAACACATGCTACCTCATGGGTGAGTGTTGAAATCATTATGTAGGATTCAGCACATACTGCATGATTCCACTTATGGAAAATTTCCTGATCAGGGAGAGCCATACAAATAGACAATGTATTGTTGAAGAAGCAGGAATGGTGGGCAGCAATGGGAGAGCAGGAAGGAGGGAGGGAGGGAGGGAGGGAGGGAGGGAGGGAGGGAGGGAGGAAGGAAGGAACAGCGGATGGCAGCAAGTAGGTACAGGGTTTCTTAGGGTGGGAGAATGAACGTGTTCTGGAATCGGTGACGCAAACTGCTGTGGGTACACTAAAATCTCCTGCAACTCCTACCTCTGTCTTCCTCAATCAAGTTAAGACCACAGCTGCAAGAGTAAACTGCTGACTCTGACAGAGACCGCTAAATGCCATACAAATCAGTGTTAAAATCCACTGTGCCTAAGGGGTGGAAACTGCCTCTGAGGGAGGAATGATATCATGTTCTCTACTATGCAGAGATCATCAGTTTTGGAGAATCACTTCACAGTAGGGATTCAGGCAACCGCTAATTTTGCCCTTTATTGTAAAGAAGGAGAGAGGGGCAGGGGGATTTATACAAAGCAGGTACGCAGCTAGCATACAATAAAATCTGAGTTAGTCAGTGTTAGGAATTGGTGATTTTGTTTAATTGGCTATGAGGTAAGTTCTCTTCATCTATTATTACGATTCCTGATTAATTTGTATTACTTCCTCTTTAACAACAGACATACTAAATACGGTTACTAACTCAGAGACTGGGAAAGCCCCAAGGCTACTGGTAATTAACAAAAGGCAATGCTCACCTTATAGACCTGTAGCCATGGAGATGGAAGGCTTTCTTTCAGCAGCGTGTGGGCTGCCCCTAGAGGTGAGCCACATAAGACATTGGGCGTGTTCATGTGTTTGACACCTGGGCTGGTTTGCCACTGACCTCGTCACTAAAATGAAGTGAAGACAAAAAGTCTGATTCACACTATGATGACTTATTGAGAATCTACTCGGGTAGTTTCAATGAGAAACATCTCCCATAGGCTCAAGCGTTTGAACACTTGATCCCCAATTGGTGGTGGTGTTTGGGGAGACTATGAACCTTCAGAAGGTGCAGCCTCGTGGAGGAAGTAGGCCATTGGGGGTGGGCTTTGAGAGAGTGTGTGTAGCCTTGCCCCACTGCGCTTCCCTTTCTGTTTCGAGTTTGTAATTAAAGATGTGTTCTCTCAGCTTCCTGCTCTGGCTACCTGCTGCTGTGCCTCCCCTGCTATGACTGACTCTCCCCCTGGAACCAAAAGATAAAATAAATCCCATCTTTCACAGGTTGCTTTTGGCTGTGATACTTTATCACAGCTACAGAAAACAACATACACGGCACTGTACATGCTGTGTGCATCACATGACACCTCACAGTGGTCCACTTTGTGTCTTAGTAGGCCGATTCCAAAAATCAGCATCCTATATGTGTCCATAGTCCTGTGAGTTACCACAGGGATCTGAAATGGCAGTCTATGTCCAAGTAAATTACACTATGGGTCGTTCTCTCCTTCTCTGCAGTCTGTTACTAAGGATTGAACCCAGAGCCTCTTACAAGATAGGCATATGTTTTAATACTAAGCTATGCCCTCAGTCTTAGGCTTTTTCTTTTTTGTGTGCATACCCATGTGTGTGTGTAGAGGTACATACGTATGTTAGCATTTTGTCTACACTCCACCCCACAGTTACCTGGCAACAGCCAGCTATGCCTGACTCACTATAGGAGGGGCCGCTTGCCCTCTCTTCTCTCTCTTGCTCTCTTGCCTTCTTGTCCTCCCTCTATCCTTTCCCTCCTGCTCCCCCTCCCTTCCCAATCTCCTCTTCCTTCTTTCTCCATGTGTCTCTCTCTCTCTCTCTCTCTCTCTCTCTCTCTCTCTCTCTCTCTCTGCCTTTCTCTGTCTCTACTCCCCTCCCCATGCCCTGAATAAACTCTGTTCTATACTATACTGTCATGTGGTTGGTCCCTCAGAGGGAAGGGATGCCTCAGCATGAGCCCGAGGAGGTACCCCCTTCCCCTACACCTGACACTACACATCCACCAAACATGTTCCTTCTCTCCTTATCTTTTTATAAAACACAACAATGTGTGCACATACAGGTGAATTCCAGAGGTCAACCTTGGATGCTTTACTTTGAGATAGGATCTCTCACTTGGACCTGGGGATCACTAGTCTGGCTGGTCAGTGAGCCCCAGGGATCCTCCTGTCTCTGATGTCCTGTACTGGGATTCCAAATGCATACTGCCATACCCTGCTTCTTACACCGCACCGGTGACAAAATCCAGGTCTTCACACCTCATGATCTCCAACCTGTCTCCACAACTTCTTGGGTGTTTTGAGACAGGTTCTCACTCTGATCTGAAACTCACTGTTTAGCCCAAGTTGACCTCAAACTCCTAGCAATCCTTCTGCCTCAGTTTCCTGGCCCTGCAATGGTAGGCACAAGCTACCAAGCCCTGCTTTGTTACTTTTTGGGTGGAGCACTCTGAACCTTGTCAGGCTGATATACACAGGCGACTGTCAAACTGAGGCAGGCTGCTGAGGGTGGCTGTTGGATGAGAGGGTGGATGAAGCATGGCAGAGGACCACAGGTTTTTCATCTCTGGCATCTTGTGACCTGGCTGCAAGTCTTCCCAGGAAGAAAGCAACAGCTGCAAGAATGGTGTCTCATCCATCAGTGTCTCCTGTCTTAGGTATCTCCATCAGTGTCTTATGTCTTAGGTGTCTCCATCATGTCTCCTATCTTAGGTGTCTTCATCAGTGTCTCCTATCTTAGGTGTCTCCAACAGTGTCTTCTGTCTTAGGTGTCTCCATCAGTGTCTCCTCTCCACTGAGAACATTAAAGCTGTTGGGTATTAACACTAGGTCCCATTCATCTCCTTTACCTCCGTTGTATTTTGAAATTTCCTTTTAAATCACTGCCCATGTTTGATGAGTACAGTCACTGACATATACAACAGCTCCTTACTATGCCAGACATCATTGTAATCAGTTTCTTAATACAGTTTAGCCATCGTGTGAGGTTAGTGTCCATCTATATTAGGACTACGAACAGTATAAAACCCATTGTACAGCAGATTAAACCACAAAGGTCTTTATTGTTAGAGATCTCTTTGTTAAGGGATCTGGAGATAGTGGACATGGAAGAGTTAGGTAGACAGATTGCTTCCTGAGGCCAAGGCACTTTGGTCCTTCTGCCCTGTCATCTTTAGTGCTACAATGTCCTCTCATGTCCTTAAGGTGGATATCATACGATATCATGTCCCAATAATTCCATCAGAAGCCAGGGGACAAAGGTCCAGGAGCTTTCTGTCAGTGTGCCTCTCTTACCAGAGAGAAAAATATCTCTTGGAAGCTTTTCCCTTCAGGCTCACTGGCCATGGTTCAGTCACGTGACTTCCAATAACACCAGCATTATTAATAGGGATCGCTCACTAGCTCTGTGTGACACTCATCTGATGACCTGATCAAAGCTGGAATTCTGCTCATCGTCGTCCCTAATGAGGAACAAGACAGACATGGTCATCGGGCAGGCAGAGTGAGCAGGACATTTATGTTATTTAACAAGTGAGGGAACTGAGGACCAGGAGATTAACTATGGTCAAATTGTTAACAAGGCCAAGCTTCTCCTTATGAGTCTGCTTTGAGAGCGCTTCACAGTCCCCTAACGTGTTCAGGCTAGAACTTGCCAAAAGACTGAGCTGTTGCAGATCACATCAAATGGAATTTCTTACTGAAAGCATCAGGAAGCCCGGTCTCTGATAGCAGCTAGTGTATTGGAAGGTTTCAGAGCTGCTGCCTTATCGACAATGCCCATCTGATTAAATGTGAATGTGACTAAAGGTTAGTTTAGTTTTGTGCTTGAAAATGGAATTAAGAGAGAAAACCACAAAAACAAAGGGACAGCTTTAAAGAAAGCAAACGTTTATAATCCCGTTTTTTTTTTGTTGTTGTTGTTTTTTTTTTTTGTAAGCTTTCATGGCGTTTTCCATCTGTCCTTTATCTTCTTTACAGAAACGGCTAATTTCTTTCAAATGCTGTATACTGGAAAAATCTCAAGTACTCATCAGATAAACCAATTTAAAAAGACCACTACAGACTTTTCTTTATGAAGTGCACAGAGTATCTGACTTGCTACTGATAAGGTCTCTTTAAGTAGCATTATAATTAAGCCCACACAGACAGTGCTATGTTTCCAAGAGCACAGCTGGACTGGCGCCGAAGCGCATGCGCACTGGGCCCCGAGACTTCCGCTGCATCTCAATGACCACGTGCGGCCTTTGTGCAACCACCCATCGTGCTCTCTTGACACCATTATCTTCATCCCAAGCCACTTGTCCATTCACCTCAGTGTGCCCCTAGATTAACTTATGCGACACCTTCACTGAGCTCTGGATCTGGTCATGCTTCCCAGCTCCGGTCAGAAAAAAAAATGCTGGGATACGAAGATGGTATCCTTCTCCCAGCATGGAACCCCACCTCAGACTGGTTAAGTCAGCCAAAGTGGTGGTGGGGAGCAATAGTGTGTAGCATAGAGAAAGAGGGTGACGGTGGGGACAAAGGAGGCTGGAGAGGGCTGAGCCCTCTGATCAGGCTTCCAAACCTGGCCATGCTACTCCTGGCTTGCCTCAGTATCCCCCTATATATAACCGGGTATCACAGCACCCGCCCTGAAGACAGATTATATTTAAAATGATATACAATAAAATCTGAATATATTGTGGATCTTAGAGTTATCATTCCAAGCCTTTTAGTGAACAATGGACAGGCTGTTGGCAGGAATGATTCTGCCTGTGTTGTTATTGTTAGAGTGATTTGTGGAAATACACAGGATACATTTGCTTTAATTTTTAATGCCTCATAAAGAATGTAACGCTTTGTGTGGTTTGGGGGGGGGGGGCAGCACAGAGGAGAATGAAAGGCAAGCAACCTGGAGCCTTGTACACAGAAGCCAATGGGGGCAACCCCATCCCTCTGGCTTGCCTGCAAACAGTTTCTTTTACAAATATGGGTTTTGGTATGCAAATCACTGTATGCAGCTTTCTGTGTGCAAAATACAGCACAGAAAAATGGCCTCCCTGCCAAAGAAGATAGGAGATGTTGGCTACCATCAAATGAAATGGTAGCAAATTCCGGGTGCCTTCTCCCACTGCTCTTTCGAACAATGTATGGGGTGAGCAGATTTTTGGCATGCTAAACAGAACTATTTTGGCTTTAGGTTGTGTGTTCTTGTGATAAAAGTGTGCTTATTGAAGCCTGTAACTACTTTTTGAAGCCATAATAATGTGTCGTGGTATTTAATTTAGCATTTCACAACAGCGTACCACCTCCAACTAGCAAAACCGCTTGTTCTGAAATCACAGATGGCTTCACATCTGAGGGTGGGGCTGCTTGACTTCCTACTCTCAGCAAAGAATTGTGCTTACTCAGAGACTTCGTTTTGCATTTCAGAAAATGTTTCCTAATTAATGTAGTCCTTAGTAAGTGGAAGAAAGGCACGTCATATTAGAATATTCTTTCTTCAGGAGAACAGGGGAAGCTAGCACTGAATTCTCAAGGCAACATTTTATCACTGAGGCGGAATAATAACATGTCTCTTTCCTCGTGTTCCTTACCAATTCCAAAGCCTCTCTCCATTGGCTCCTTTCAGGAGAGGAGGTGAAATACAAATGTATTCCAAGGTCACTTGTGAGAATCTGGTCCCCAGACTTGGGATTATTTGTATCCGCAACTATGATCAAGAGACCAACCGCTGTAAGCCGGTAGCCCCAGATCACACGCCTTTCCCTAGCCTTACCTTTCCCTTACACTCAAATATTTTTTGCTCATGCGGGGCATTTCAAACTTGCCACCTTGCCAAATGAGATGCTCATTAATTTTCCAAAAATGAAGTTTCATTTATAAGCATTTTCAGGACAATGCACACAGTCTGAGAGCAAAGCTAACAAGTGTAAGGCTGTCATCTCCCCCGTGGCTGCAAAAGAGGGAAAGGAATCTTCCCGGGGACACTTGTTCACATACTCACTCATGCATCCGCTGCTTTGTGCGTGCACTCATTTACGCATTCATTCATGCGTACATTGTTAGCTTGACTTCCTGCTTACTATGCATTGGGTATTGCCCTGGGCACAGGAACACAAAGATGGAACTATCCCCAGCTATTGCTCAGTGTCTCCCAGAAGAGGCAAATGCACAGCTACAGTGGAAGTGTGCACCAGACACCCAGGTGTGCACAGGTGGGGTCATGCACTGGATCATACCGGCAGCCATGGAGAGCTGCTTGGATGCTGAACAGATGTGGTCCAGATGGATGGGTAGGTGGGGGTGAAGAAGCCCTGAAGACAGAGGAGACAGTGAAAAAGAAGGTCTGGTGGCTTGAGCTGCCACGGCTGGGGAAGCCTTTCAGTTGAGAAATATCTTTGACCTAAAAATAGAGGGTAAGAGTGGGGGGAGAATGGGGAAGAGTCTCAGCTGTTTGTGTGTCTGTCTTGCCCTTTAAGATTTCTATTCCATGACTCATGTTCGATCACCTATGGCTTGACCAGATGGCTATCACAATCTGTGACCAATCAATTTGCCTTCAGCTTCCTCCTGCACTGATCTCAAATGCTCTGAAGTGCCCACCCCTGCCCATTTGAAACCACTCAGACAAAACCAAAGACAAAACCTAGAGCAGAGGTTCTTAACCTGTGGGTCTCGACCCCCTTGAGGTCACATATCAGATATCCTGAGTATCAGATATTTACGTTACAATTTACAACCGTAGCAAAATTATGAAGCAGCAATGAAATAATTTATTGTTAGGGCTCCCACAGCACGAGGAGCTGTATTAAAGGGCTGCAGCATTAGGAAGGTTGACAACCATTGGTCTAGAATGGTACCCTGCTCTGACATGGTCCCTGACCACTGGCTCTAATCTGGAGAGACTACAGCTGGCATGGTATCAGAGAGCAGCCTGGTAGGAGGGAAGATGCTTCATATAGTATTTGGAGACTCCTAGAAGTCCCTAGACTCAGCTGGCCATAGAGCCTTCAAGATATATTCACAAATTCACACTATGCATAGCCAGCCACCACCAAGAATATAGGGGGAGAGGTGCGAAGGAGAATAGGATTTTGTAAATATTTGCAAGTAGAGCCAGTTCAGTAACACCTGGGGCTATGCTCTCTTGCCAGGCCAAGGTAGAAGTGGCTTGCATTTGCTAGGGAGTTGCACTACTCAAAACATAATGAGTCAACAGGATGTAATTTGTATTACAGAATGTCATTGGGTAGGCCTTGATAAAATTATTTCAGATACAAGCCAAAGGACAGTCTGGCCGAATGTTGTGGAATCATGAAGAAGGTCAGTCATTGCAAAAGTGGCCATTGAAGCCAAGGTTGAGAAAGCCATGTGGGTGTGACCATAAACATTAGATTAAGAAGCCAGGGATATGGGCTCATGACTAGAATTTGTCTGAGGCCAAGGATCAGGAGCCTTCTTCCTTCTTTCACACTCTGAACAAAGAGAGATCCAACACCAGGAAGCCAGTGGAGCCTCTTCTTGCTGCTCTCTTTCTCTCTCTCTCTCTCTCTCTCTCTCTCTCTCTCTCTCTCTCTCTCTCTCTCACACACACACACACACACACACACACACACACACACACACCCTCCAAGAAGATAAACACTTGAAAGTCTGCCCAGATCTTGTAATCTTATTAATCTAACAAAGAGACTCAGTAACTGCCTCAACCAGGGGGATCAGTGTTTACCATGTAATTTGCAACAAGCAGATAAACACACCCTGGCTGCAAGGAAGCAGGAACTTGGCAGAAAATGGTGGGAAAAGGATTAAGACTAAAGTTTCTGGGTAAATGTTTGCTCACTTCCCCTACTTCTGGCCTCTCTGCCCCTACCATCTCCCAGTTCAAAGGTAAACCTTGTATGTGGCTTCTTCTGGTCTTGCCCACTGAGATCTGCCTTGTGCTTCTGGTTCAGAGAGATGGCCCCTGGTCTGTAGGGACAATGAACTTTGACAAGAGGATCAAAGGCTGGTTCCATGTAGACCAGGTCTCACAAGACAGTGAGCCTTTGGTGAATGCAGGAGAGAAAGAAGTTGTAGGGTGAATGGGGTTCAAGTAGATGAAGTAGTGAGTTACAGTAAGTCAGTCAGCACAGGGGTCTGGAGGCCCTAGGCTTGGCCCAGGCATCCCTTCCTGATGAAGCCAGCAGATCTGCAGTCAGTTCTGGGCTCAGCTCAGGTCTCATTCCCTGCCTTTAAATCATAAGCCTTCCCCCTGCCCTCGGCTTTGTCGCCCACCAGTACCAGCACGTGTGGATAAGATTTAAGACAGAAAGTACCCAGTGTGCTCTGAGGCACTGCATAGACACAGATATGCCAAGCTCCCCAATGAGTCAAGTCCTCACAGAAAACCTATAAATTAGAAACAGAGCCACAGAGAATCTGAGCAACATTCCTGAGGTCAAACAGCTAAGAGTCAAGCCTTGCTGTAGGGGCTTAGACAGAAGCTGGTCTGGTCCCTTCAGAGTGCTGGATGCTGTGTAGGCATAAATTTTTTTTGCAACTTACTTTAATAAGGGTTTGTTCTCTCCTCTAGTCCACCACCCAGCAGAGGTAGTGGAAGAGAAAAGTTATTAGGATATGGGGGAAGTGGACCTGTTCAGCAATAGTTTTTTGGGGGCGAGCTTGATCTTCTGTCTTAGCAGTTTAGTCTCAGAGCAAACACTAAATACAACTCAGCAGCTGCAGACCAGTCCTCCAGGCAGGCAGATACCATGTATGAACAAGCAGCTACAGTCCAGTCCTATCAGCAGGCAGACACCAGGCACAAACTAGCAGCTGTAGTTCAATCTTGAAGAAACTGCAAAGCTCGCCAACTGGCCTGAGGTGAGGCTGTGAAAAGGACAAGCTACTGCAGGAACCTCACAGACTGGTCTCTGGTGATTTTCTCTCAATGGCTGTTGCATTCAATGTAAGGCGAACCATACATACTTATCGTTAGCGAAGAAAAATGAGGCAGAGAAAACCAAACCAATGCTCAGTGCTTGTCTCCCACCGTCTGTGGGGTCATATTAATACTCCTTCATCACTGGTCCTTTCACATGTTTGCTATATCAAAACATCCTTTCACCTGTGTGCCCCAGAAAAACATCATTTGACATAATTAACTTTCCAAAGAAACTAGAAGTTACCACTTCACGCTGAGTGGAAGTCTTATCTCCTTCCAACGCTGTCATTTCTCCGATCCTGTATTTCTACCTATAACGTCTTCCCTTGTCACGTGACTACTTGGGTTTGATTTGGGAGCCATTGACTTTGCCCAAAATGCGCTCACAAACCCTCTCGTTCTGTTTCTGCAGGCCCTCTCTTATTTTACCCCGTTTTCTAGGGTATGCGGCTCATGTGGAAATACACAAGGTTCTAGTAGTTAGATTGTTGTATCTAGTATTAACCACTGATCAAAGGCAGCTTGGGGAGGAAAATGGTTTATTTCAGCTTACAGTGTACAGACGGTCCAGGGAGGCCAAGGCAAACCTTAGAGGAAGAACAGAAGCAGAGACGGTGGAGGAATGCTGCTCGCTGCTGCTCGCTGCTGCTGCTCGCTACCGCTCGCTGGCTTCGCTTGTTTACTCACACAACCCAGGACACCTGCTCAAGGGTCACACTGCCACAGAGGGCTAGGCCCTCCCATATCAGTCATTAATCAAGAAAATGCCCCTCAGACTTGCCCACAGGCCAATCTGATGGAGGCAACTCCTCAAGTGAGGGGTTCTCTTCCAAGGTGACTTAGTGTCAAGTTGAAAACAACTATCCAGCACACACAGGCTACCAAATACATGGCTAATTAAACCTGAGAAATTCTCTATGTGCTAAGAGCTGTCTTTGTCGTGGTCCCTGGGTTAAGGTTTAGAGCAGTTATTGCTCTTGCTTGCCTGGGGTTCAGTTTGCAGCATCCACACGGTGGTTTACAACCATCTGTAACTCCAGTCCATTGCCCTCTTCTGACTTCTGTGAGCAGCAGGTCTGTACATAGTGCACATACATGTATGCAAACATGTTGGCAATCGGGCACATCCATGGACAGCTAAAAGTGACTGCACGACAATCAGGCATCTTCACAGCCAACTCTTGAGGGACCCAGTGATGAGACATGTCATCTCTAGCAGCCCAAGAGGTGACAACATTGCTCCCATGTCTGTCCCTTTGCACATGTGCCATGACCCCTTGTCGGATGTCCCTTTATGAATGTTCTACAGGCCTAAGAAAAGCCTCGTTCTCCCTGCCCCCTCTCTCTTCTCTTCTCCCTCTCCCAGAGGCCCCCTCTGTTTCCCTTCCCAATAAACCTCCCATGTGAGACTTGCTGCGTGGTGTGATTTGTTTGGGACTCATTGCTTAATTCCAACAAAGCAAAACACTCATTCATAAAAGAAATAATCATTTAAAATTTTTTAAAAAGATGGAGCTGGGGCTGAGTTGACTGGGGGTGGGGGGGGCGGGTTCTGAGGGTTTGAAAATGCTTGACCCAGTGAGTGGCACTATTAGCAGGTGTGGTCTTGTTGGAGTAGGTGTGTCACCGTGGGCATGGACTTTAATACACTCATCCTAACTGCCTGGAAGCTAATCTTCTCCTGTTTGTCTTTGAAACAAGAAGTAGAACTCTCAGCTCTTCCTACATCATGCCTGCCTGGACGCTCTCACGTGTCCACCTTGATGATACTGGACTGAACCTCTGAAACTGTAAGCCAGCCCCAAGTAAATGTTGTCCTTAAAAGAGTCGCCTTGGTCATGGTGTCTGTTCACAGCAGTATAACCCTAACTAAGACAGCGGTTAAGGGTGCTGCCACTAAGACTGATGACCTAAGATCCCCAGACCCGCAGAGCAGAAGGAAAAGCCCAACTTCCACAAGTTTCCCTGTGTGTTACACACACAGTAAATAAGTGCAGTTAACAATTTTAAAATAAAACCAGGTGTATATGGAACTTAACACATAGGAACATAATATTTGCCAAATTAAAAAGACCCAGACAGAGGCCCTTCTCCCTGCCGAGGACAGCATTTATTCCAAGGGTCTCTTTTTTGTGAGCATAGTGTATCCATGCCTAAATTTCTGTTCCTTTTAAAGTCCTGCCGTTCTTCCACTTTTCTTACTTCCTTTAAGATTTCTTATTATATGCTTCTATGTATACTGTTGGAAAGGTACTTTTTACTTAGAATAAATTTTAGTGATTGCACGCACATGCACAGACACAGAAATACACACACAGCCCGAGTAAATTCTTCCTGTCCCACCTACCCCTGAAATCTAAGTAGACAATTAAGTTGTGACTCTCCAAGGCAGGGGGGAGCCAGGTATGCCAGGTATGCCAATTGTCTTCTCCCTGGCCTGGACCCCACGGAGATTTCTCAGCAAGGCATGATAATTATCCATAATTGCAGCAGACATGGCTGTGAACTGAACTCATCCTTCTAAAGACACAGTGCCTCTGTGTGGGGCGTGCTACCTCTCCTGCGGCCTACAGTTTCATGGGCAGGTACCTGGAAACCTCATTAAACTCAATTCTGAATGAAAATCACAACAGCCAAGGGCAATATTTTGAAAATAAACCTGTTCAGAACCAGAAGTAACGAAGGACTTAAGGCCTCAAGAGTGATGTAAAAAGGAACGGAAAACCTCAGAACACCTTTTCCTAAATCGAAATGACTGAATCCGTCCCAGCAGCTTGGTCCTTTCCTGAAGCCAGCCTGCCACATCAGTCTCCTGCCACAGAAAGTGACTGACATTTCCTCCCGACCTGTGTCCTGTTGCCCCTCAGCCAAAGCGCCTGCCAGGTTGTGTTAAGGGAGAGGTGATGCAGCTGACACAGAAGGTTGTGGTGCCTGCTGCGCAGGCTGTGGGAGGAGGCGAGGAGGCAGCCCTGCTGTGAAGTCCACTCAGCTAGACACAGGCGCCCCCCCCCCCCCCCCACCAGGGCTCTCAGGAGACAGAGATGCTGCCAGAAGCTGGCCACCTATCCAGAATGTTTCTTCACTAGGGGAAGTGAAGTAGCAGAGCCTATTGGCAGCTAAAAGGTGGAACCTGTGCTGTTTGGGGGCACACTTTTCCTAGGGTCTACACCCCGTGAGTGCAGTTCTCCGAAAGCCTCTCTGGGATGCTTCTCATACAACAAGTCTTTTCAGGTAGCCTAGTGTCTCAGCCACAAGAATACATAACAGGGATTATGGTAGGGCCTAATTCTGCATCTCGTGTACCTACTGTGCCTCTGTGCCCCTCAGCGGCAGTAGCAAGGATGGTTTCCTGCCTGAGTGGGACTTCTGAGGGGTCCAGGATTCCCTGCTCTGCACCATGGATCTAGGGACAGTTCTGGATACAGATTCCAGGCCAACCTGCAGGGAAGGCTTTCCAGTTTCTCCAGGCTTCTGTTCCCCTGGTCGGCTGGGATAACAGTTTCACTTTTCAAAAACAAAAACAAAAACAAAAACAAAAACAAAAACAAAAACAAAAACAAAAACAAAAAAAACAACCTTAAGATTTACTTCATGGGGCTGGAGTGATGGCTTGGCAGCTAAGAGGACTGGATGCTGTTCCAGAGGACCAGGGTTCAATACCCAGCACCCACAGCTCACAACTGCCTATAACTCCAGTGAGTATCCAACACCCTCACACAGACATACATGAGGCAAAACACCAATGCACTTAAAATTAAAAAGAAATGTTTTAAAAAGATTTACTTCATTTTAAAATCATGTGTATGTATGTAGACGTGTGCATGAGGTAAGGCTCACCTCAAAGAGTCAGTGAGCGGGTCAGTGGTCGACTGACCCAAGTTGTCACAGTCAAATCAATTAAAGCAAGCCATTAATTAAGAAAGCTTTTATATTTGTGTACATGGGCTGCCTCCCCCTCTGGCAAGGTGGGAGAGATCAGTATTGGACATGAGAAAGACAAGGGTTTTTTGTTGTTGTTGTTTTGGTTTTTGTTTTTTTGCTCAGGGTAAGGGGTTTCCAGATTGGAGGAAAACCACATAAGGTTACAGGAGTAGAACATAAACATACCAAGTTAGTCATAAGGGCCTTCAGAAACAGACAGTGATTGCAAGGTGGTCATAAGGTAGTCATGACAACGGGGAGTCACAACAACCTTTCGAAACAAAGGTAGGGTTACCAGGTGGTAATAAACAACTTTCTAAAGCAAAGACATGGTTGTCATTCCTGGAACAGGAATTAAGGTGACAGGTAGGGCATAGCCCCGTCCTTGAGAAAGCAAAGGTTAAATAATAAACAGAAATGAACCTAGTTTGTCTTTACTGTAAGATGGCTTTTTAGCCTCAGAAGGAGGCAGGCTGGTTCAGTACCTGCAGAAGCCAGAGGCATTGATCTCCTGGATCTGGAGTCATGGAAGGCGCTATGCTGCCCAACAGAGGCTCCGTGGACCGAACACAGGCCCTTTGCAAGAGGAGTATGCTGCTGAGCCATCTCTCCAGCACCTAAAATATTTCTAAATTACAGCTTATTTATTTATCATGTGTGTGTGTGAGCATGCCACAGTGTACCTGCGGAGGTCGGCAGACAGCTGTGGGAGTCAGCTCCCTCCTTCTTCTGTGAGGATCTCAGCAATCCTCAGGTTCTCGGGTGAACGCCTTTACTCGCTGAACCAATTGGTCGGACCCACAGCACTTCTCTTTACAGGAAGGTGCTGAGTGTGGGGAGCCGACAGAAGGCGGCTATCACTCTTGCAGCCATCTTGAGCCATATACCCTGACAAGAGACTTAATTACAACAGCTACAACAGCTGAGCACACTCTGATGACATCTTGTTTTAGATACCCAGGATTTTCCCTTGGGTGTATGAGACTTAAAGCTGTGATTTAGAGCCAGACTTAAGGGCATGACTTAGAGATCAGATTTAGAGACAAGACCTAAGGGAATGACTTAAAGGCATGACTTAGAAGTGAGACATATAAAAGGTAGGTATTAGGCACTTGGCACTTGGAGGAAGAACAAGGGATTAGACACTAGCACTTAGAGTAGGCACTTGAGACTCGAGACAGGCAACTAGGATTAGACACTTGTACTCGGATGAGACTCGAGACTAGAACTTGGAACTGGAAACTTGGAACTTGGAGGCACTAGGGACTAGGAACTAGAAACTAGGAACTCAAGACTTGGGATTTGGACTAGGAAGAGAGACTGAAGGATAAACGGGATTGAATCACACTCTGGTCTCCATTCTTCGAGTCCATCCTCACTCTCTCTCTTGCTGAACCCCGACCCTCGACCCTCGGACTGGAGCAGCTTGGGGCAGTGCAGGCTCTAACATTTTTAGCCCCCAAGGCTTTTGGCAGTGCAGGTTCCAATATTGATAGATCGGTCCCCAGCATTTTGGCCCCCAAACATGGGGCAGATCTGTTCGCAACAACTGAGTACAGAAATAGCTTATAACAGCTATTTCTTGGTGACTATCTTTTAAAGGACACCATGGGCATTTAGGAAGTTACTGAAGATCAAATCCAGAGACCAACCTCCAGGAATGAAGATTTTCCTGTAGTTAGGATTTCAATCCTAATAAGCCCGTATGAAAGATACATATTCCAGATATTTTATTTGTCAGTCATATGCCTAGATTGGGCAGACCTAGGGCTATACTGACTTATTCCCCAGCTATAATGTCCCTTGTTACTTGCTGTTTCTCCTGGCCACATGGTTCTGGTCCATGGTGGCTTCCTCCTCCCCTGTCTGCTCAGAAAGAATGCCTGGTGCCCATACTCCTGGCTGGCTACAGAAGAACACTTCCTCTTTGTCTTAGGGTTTCTATTGCTGTGAAGAAACACTATGACCAAGGCAATAAAGAAAAACATTTCACTGGGGGTGGCTCACCGTTCAGAGGTTTAGTCCATTGACATCATGACAGGAAACATGGCAGCATGCAGGCAGACATAGTGCTGGAGAAGCAGCTAAGAGTTCTATGTCTGGATCGACCGGTAGACAGCAGGGAGTGCCACACTGGGCCTGGCTTGAGCATCCAAGACCTCAAAGATCACCCTAGTGACACACTTTCTCCACCAAGGCCACACCTCTTGATTGCTGGCATTTTGTCTAGGCTCCAACCCACAGTTAGCTGGCAGGTGTGCCTGACTCACGATAAAAGGGTCTGCTTGCTTGCCCCCTCCTCACTCTCTTGCTCTCTTACCTTCTCTGTCCCTTTTCTCCCCCATTCCCCTCCCCACCTCTCCACCTGTTCCTGACCCACCTCTCTCTCTCTCTCTCTCTCTCTCTCTCTCTCTCTCTCTCTCTCTGTCCCCCTCCCTCTCCCTTTCACTGTCTCTATTACCCATTCAACTCCCCTTCCTGTGCTCTAAATAAACTCTATTCTATATGGCTGGTCCCTCAGGGGGAAGGGATTCCTCAGCATGGGCCCACAGAGGCACCCCCTTCCCCCATACCATACCATGCCTCCGCCAAACAGATTCCTGGCTTCTTTCTCTTTCTTTCTTTCTTTCTTTCTTTCTTTCTTTCTTTCTTTTTTTTAAATAAAACACAACACTGATAGTGCACCATCACTCCATTTTCCACACAGGGAACCAAGGCATAGTGAGGTCAGTTGTCTTCTCAAAAAACCCAGAAATTCTAAGTGAGCAAGTCAGGATTTGAACCTGAGGCTATCTGACCCTGTAGCCCAGACTACTGCCCTCAGCTTTGGAAAGGAAAAAATGGAATTAGAGACTAGGTCTTCCACACAAACAATGTGGTGGTTTGAATGCCTACATTCAAATGGCCTACATAGGTGCATAGGGAAAAAAAATAGCACTATCAGGAGGTGTGGCCTTGATAGAGAAAGCAAGAAAAAAGAGTCTGATAAAACCTATGCAGAGTAGACCTTTGAAGGGGAGAGATATCCCAGTGGGCCTCTTGGTAACATGGATTAATTTAAAGAAGATAGAACTGAATCCAATAAGACTGGGTATAATGCTTACTACAGAAACAACAGGGGGAACAGGCAGGGCACTGGGAGAGTCCCAGTTCCTACTCTAATCTCACTGACTAAAAACAGTGTGCAGAGTGTCTCAGTTAGGGTTTCTATTGCTGTGATGGAATACCATGACCAAAAAAGCAAGTTGGGAAGGAACGGGTTTATTTGGCTTACATTTCCACATCACTGTTCATTATTAATGGAAGTTAGGACAGGAACTCAAGCAGGGTAGGAACCTGGAGGCAGGAACTGATGCAGAGGACATGGAGGGGTGCTGCTTACTGGCTTGCTCCTCATGGCTAGATTACCCTGCTTTTTTACAGACACCAGAACCACCAGCCCAAGGATGGCATCACCCACAATAGGCTGGACCCACACCCATCAATCACTAATTAAGAGAACGCCTTACAGCTGGATCTTATGAAGGCCTTTTCCCAATTGAAGTTCCTTCCTTTCAGATAACTCTAGCTTCTGTCAAGTTGACAGAAGACTAGCCAGCTCATGGAGGATGCATCACATTCATGAAGTCATCAGATTTAAAATATCAAAACATCATGACAGCACAAGAGAGAAAATTACAATCAGTCTCTTCCTTGAATAAATTTGAAAAAGTCTTTGATTCGTTTGGTTATAATAGTAACTGAGTTCATTCCCAACTCAGGGACCTCCCCAAGACTCTTGATCTACCATGCAATGCTATGGACTACCACAAGCAGCCTGTGGTTATTCCAAGATTATTAAGAAAAAATGCATCAAAAATCTGAATTCTATTTAAGGGGGGGGGACAGGGTTAGAAGGCCAAGTTACACATGATTCCTCACTTGTGGGAGTTCCCACTGACATGAGCAAAGGTGACTTTTCCCCTATAGGGCTTAGGGGCAGGAGTGCTTAGCACAGCCATTTGGGGAAGCCAACAGTGCTTAGCATCCCAGAGACTATGAGAATGGCTGGGGAGAGCTTAGATTTGCAATATGCCACCTTCTGGATGAAATCTACAGGAAAGACAGAGCCTTTCCCAGATATTATTACCACTCTATAAATAGCTCACGCCCACGGTGTATCAGGTGCCACATGGGAAATACTAGAGAGTTGGCTGGAGAATTTCTTAAAAGACACATAGCAGTGCCATATGCCACTCATCTTGGATAATATTTATGTACATGCCAGAGAAGCAAAGATTAGCTGTGTCAATATGTATAGAAAAATCCCACAAAAGATTCTGTGGGGTGTGTATTATCCACACTTACCACCAAAGGCATTTGACTGGTTTTTTTTTCAATTCTTTTAGAGCCTTTCCACTTCTGAGCTGCAGTGAGACATTAACTCAACAGTAATGAGGGGATTTCCCAGACACTGGGGCTCTCCTACGGGGGGTGTGGGGGGCTTCAGGCTCTCTGTAGCTAAAAGGAGCGTTGACAGTAAGCTGTTCGAGCTATCGTTCACGGATGGGTTTGAACGCAGCTCGTCTCTTTTCCATAGTAGACCCAAATAATAAACAAGACCTGCCGATGGGATCCCAGTGCACGTTTGTATGCCATGCATATAGCTGGTCAGAACGCGCAGGCAGATGGGTGCTAAGAGGCTGAGGTGTGCCTCCCATCGCACTGTTGAAACACTACCTCCAATCTGAAGGAATCTGGAGATCAAGCCTCTGGAGGTAACTAGAGGAACTCATGAGGGTTAGAACTGCCTAGTTGTACCTTTCTAAGAATTGACATTAACCAGGCAAGTGGCAACGCACAGCTGTCTTCTAGCACTTCAGAGGCTGAGGCAGGAGGATTGGAGTTTCAGTCTGTGCTATAGCGTGAGAATCTGCCTCAGAACCCAAAACCAAACAACTAAAGAGACTCAGTTCATTCAGTCTGCCCTACCAACCCCATCCCCTCTCTTCTCCACACCCTTTTCTCCTTTCTGGAGAGCCTCCAGGACATATTGAGGAATCAGCCATCTACAACCTAGGAGACCTGCCCTGATAGGTCCCTTACCAGAGCGAAACCTTGCTGGACCTGGATATCTAGTCTCCTCAGCAGCAAGAAGATACAGGCCTTCCTGTTCAGCTACTCGGCCCCTGTGGTATTTGTCACAGCAGCCTGATGTGACAAATACAATAAGGTTCATATGCCATGTGCTTTCATCTTCAATGGTGACAAGATCAAACTCAGCTATAGCATTAAGCAGATACATCTGAGTGGCCGAACTCTGGCGGAAGGCAATTGTTAGGGGCTGAAAGACACACAGCTATCTGAGAGAATCAGTCCTGAGCTAAAAATATGGAATCGTCCAATTATCTGTAGCCCAGATCAGAATTAAATAGACTAAGTGCCAGTGACATTGAAATACTGTGACAATACTGTTGAGCGCAGGCGGGCAGACGGATAGGCGGGCAGGAGGAGGCGAGAGAGCAACTGAGTGAAGCGTGAATGGCCTTCTCTTTACTTCGAAGTTTCATTCTTAATTGCCAAGTGTCTGGCCGAGCCGGTTATTAGTGAAATTTATTTTTGTAATAAAAGCTCTTTGTTAAATCACAGTTTTAATAACAGTGATGCGATCTAGATTTTGCTGTCATAAAGATGCTGAAGTACTTGTCACTTTTGAAAAAGAAAAACAAAAGACAAAGAACCACAGCCTGCTCCAAATGTTCATTCAAGCAGTAAGCAGAAAAGCAAGTGACTTTGTTGGAGAGTAGAACTCAGAATGTCCTTGTTAGGGTTTGCTCAGGGTTTGCCTGGGCTCCAGGAACCTCAGGGTCTGGATTCAATTTGACCTCTACACAGCTGTGTGACCTGGGGCAGATCCCTTGCCCTCTATGAGATTTAGTTTCCCCGTTATTTAAAAACACACACACACACACACAAGAAAGAGTTAAATGTTTTTGCTGTTTCTGCTCTCCCAGACCCTTGAAAGTACAGCTCCTCTCAGCAGCAGGCAGGCCTGAAAGAGCAACTCTCCTCACAGCAGACAGCAAAGGCTTAGGAACTGAACTGAAGCACAGAAGCCATACACCCAGGAAAGGGAGCCTTGGTTCATCAGCATGGCTACACTGTCTGTGCAGCTGAGCACTGCCGGCCTATGCTGACACATCCTATGCTGATACATCATGTAGGTGGCCAGGCACGTCCAACACTGAGCCTGGGAGCCACAGATGGACCAGGATGGAAGTGCCTAGAACTGAGGCATTGAAGGAAAGGATGCCTGGCAGAAGGGCAGCATGAGGAAGGGGCACAGAGGTCCCCCAAACAGCATCACTTGGATCCCAGGCTAAGGACTCTGCTCAGAATTCTGGCCTTCCAAGGGCTGGAGAAACCCTAAGCCCAGAGTACAGAGAAATGCCTGAGCTAGGCCATCCAAAGAGTCAATGCAGAGGCTCAGGATGACCTCCCCAGCAGTCCTGGGGACACTGAAGCATGGGTGGTGATAGCAAATGCAACTTCCCAGGAGGCTTGAGCATCGAAGACGTGTTTCCTCACAGCCACTGAGGCCTCTCCCCTGGGCTTGTGGGTGGCCATCTTGCCTGTGTTTTTGGACTTCCTTCTGTGTCCCAGGCTCCTTCTCTTGTAAGAAACCAGTCTCTCTGGACTTTGGCAACAATGGTACTTAGCTGCAGTGACAGAAACCTCTGGCAGTGAAGAACCAGCCTGCCTCCATCTTAGACTTAAGCTATCTTATATTGAAGACAAGCCAGGTTCATTCCTGTTTATAATTAAATCTGGTCCCAAGGATTGGGCTATGGCCCACCTATAACCTTAACTACAAATGGCTCTGCACTGCCTATTTCAGAAATGACAACCATGTCTTTGTTTTTAAAAGATGTCTATAGCTGGGCAATGGTGGTGCACGCCTTTAATCCCAGCACTTGGGAGGCAGAGGCAGGTGGATTTCTGAGTTCGAGGCCAGCCTGGTCTACAGAGTGAGTTCCAGGACAGCCAGGGCTACACAGAGAAACCCTGTCTTGAAACAACAACAATAAAAAAGCTGTTTATAGCCATCTTGTGATCCTGCCTTTGTTTCAAAAAGTTGTATGACTGCCTATGACTATCTTATTATGACTACCTGTTGTTACTGTAACTACCTTGTTATGCCACCTTACAATTTGACTTTGTCTCAGGAGCCTGTGTAAGACTAATTTGTTATGCTTATGCTCTGCTCCTATAACCCACCTATTTTGTCCACCAAATCTCCTATTTGGGAACTCCCGACCTCTGAGCTATAAAATCTTCCTCACACTCTATGCTGACCGTTTGAACCCAGCCTTAGGGGGAGGCAGCCCGTGTACTCAAATAAGAAAGCTGGCTTATTTGGCCATGATGATTTGGGTCGGTGGTCTTTCTCCTCCCATCTCTGAGATTAACAATAGCCTAGAAGAGACAGTTCCCTCTGATAAGTTTTGCAAAACTCGGTATGATGCCATGGGATGGGTGCCTTAGTGGCCCCGTGCTGAGGCGTTCCCCCTGAGGTACCAGCCATGTTACTTCAGTATAAAATGAAGTTTGTTTGGGGGCATGGGAAGCAGGGGTTGAGAAGAAGTGGAGGCAGAGAAAAAGAGGGGACAGAGGACAGAGAGGTAGAGGAGAGAAAAATAGGAGAAGAGGCAGGCCTAGGAACACATGGAGGGTGGAAAGCAGAGAGAGAAGGAGAGAGAGAGAGAGGCCATAGGGGAGGGCAAACAGTCCTTTTATAGCAAGCCAGGCTCACACCTTGGTGTTGCTAGGTAACCTTTGGGCGGAGCCTAGAGGAAATACCCATATGGTCACAAGAGCCAGGAGTGGGAGGAAGTTTTGGGGATGATGGGGCTACTCACTCTCTTGATGGTGGCCAACATCAAAGCATCAAAACGCATGTGCACACATGTGCATGCTCACACACGCGCGCGCGCACACACACATACACACACACACATACACACACACACACACACACACACACACACACACGCACGCGCCTAGATTAGAAACCTGCTAACAAGGTTAAGAAAGTTAAGAGTGTGGCTTGGTATATAAAGGCGTTGGTGGACACCGCTAGGCCAGTGGTAAGATGCCACCATTCCCTCCCACACAGGTTCCTGCAAGGATCAAGGATTCTGGAGTCCGTTCTTCCAAGCCCTCACCTGCCTCAGTCCTGCCTTTGTTTCTCAGGGTGGCTCGTGTGGAGCGACAGTGTGACAGGCTGTTGTAGGATGTGAGGAAATAAAACAGCCCTGAGACATTCCCAGCCAGGGTCAATGAAGTCACAACTCTCTCTCCTACCTGCTGGGCCCTCAGCCTACACATGGTCCCCGGACACAGGGATCCTGAGATGAGAGACTCTGGCAAGCAAGCACAACTGCTGGCATTCATGGACGCCTTCCTACCCCCACTCCCCACACTTAACAGAGTGTCACCCAGGAGCCCACCTCACCTGCTTTGGAGAGATTGCTTTGGGATCCCCAGGGAAGGAGGGAGGCCTTTACTCTGAGCAAATATGTTTTAACTGTTTGAAAAACTCACTGGGGGCTTTGGTGGCACACACACAGAGTCAGAACAGTATGGACGCTAGCGTGGACTCTGCGGAGGATGGCTGGCAAATCTATGAAGCATTCCATAGGTAAGTAAAAAGAGAGAAAAACATACCAGATTTATATCTTGAAAATAAACACAGTAGTACCTGAAGGGCATTTAAAAGGAAATTCAGAAATACATTTGGAAGGGAAGGAAGTGGTGGTGGTGGGGGGGACAAAAGCGGGGGTGCACCCCTGGGAGGCAAAGTATTCAGAATGGCCTTTGTCCCTTGGGTTTTAACTTTTAGAACACAGCACAGAGCTCCTTTGATCTCAGAGGGGTTTCTTCCTTCTTGAAGATGACTGGTTCCACCAGCAGACAGTGGGGTGAGGAGCCCCCAGAGGCAATGCAGGCCTGACTTGGCAATGTGAGGCAGAAAGCTCCAGTGTACTCTGTAGCCCATGGGGTCTGTCACCGTAGTTGTCGGCATCACCACCACCATCTCTGTCCTTATTAGTGTCTTCTTATGGCTGCCTTCATCCTGTCTGGACAAGCAGGAGTCCCTGGTGCTCAGGCTCAGACGACAGCTTGCTTTCCTGTCCACTTGCCTCCAAGCTGAGCAGGCCCAACTCAGGAACAGCTGCAGGGAGGGAAGCCGGTGGACTGGGGCGGCCTGGGAGTTTAGGTAAAGAGGGGCCAGGATGCTGGTGTGGACTTTGAAATGCAAAGCAAGTACACGTGAATAGGGACTGAAGGAGTCTGGAGGCCAGTGTGGGCTTTGATATGTAACAAGGGAAGTGGCAGGCGAGTTCCTGAGACATGCAGTGTGCGAGCTTTTATCTCTCTGCCAGTAGTCTATATAGTCTAGTTTGAGCTGAGCCAAGATTGTTGTTTTGGGTTCCCATTTGGACCTGACACCAACCTCCCTCTGGAAGGGGCTCCTGACACCCCCTTTCTCCCAGACCCATTTTATCCACATTGGGATTTGGGTTTTGTTCTTTTTAGCTGGCATTTGGTTTTGAGACAGGATCTCACTATGCATGCCAGGCTACTCTGGAGCCTGCTATGTATCTAAGTTGACTTCGAACTCCTGATCTTCTAACCTCTGCCCCTTCAGTATTGGGATCACGGATTTTAGCCACCAAACCTGATCCATATTGGCGCTTTTTCTTCAGGAGGTCATGCTGGCTCTTGTACCAGCAGATAGCTAATGTGTGGTTTATCTGTGACAACAGCGGGCTACTCAAGAGTGAAAAGGAGAAGCTCACCCTTCCACTGTGGCAATAGCTCACCCAGTGTCCAGCTGTCCGTGCATCTGAAAGCCTTATGCTACACGACACAAGCCAATCCTGGAAGACTGCATGCTGTGTAGTCTGTTTCCATGGTGTTCTGTTTGTTTGTTTGTTTGTTTGCCTATTGTTCTTGTTTTGAGATAAGGTTTCTTGTAGCCCAGACTAACCTTGAATCTGCTGTGTAGGTGAGGATAACTTTGAACTTCTGATCCTCCTCACGTACAATGGTACTGGACTTATGTGGTTCTGTGGATCAGACTCAGGACCTTGTGCGTGCTGGGCAAGCAACTGACCATCTGTGTTACATCCCTAACTCTGTGATAGTCTGAAAAGAGAGAAACTGCAGGGCAGAGGGAGACCAGTGTGGTCAGAGCCAAAGTGGGCAAGGGACTGAGTTACAGAGAGGACAAATGGTGAAAATACTATACATTTTTGGGGTGAGGTGACCCTGTTGAGCTTCACAAACAACACTGAATAGATTAGTTTTCTTGTGTGTGTTATACCGAAGCATAGCTGTTTAGAAATCATTGTAGGGAATGGCCCGATCTCAGTCCCTTCCTTAATGGTTATGCTGTTAGGGTCCCTGCATACACCCTCCTGGCTGGTACCTGAGACATGTTGGCTTCCGCTAACCCCACTAGAGAGGTTCACATATAGGTGAGATGTGCAGAGCAAGCTGCACATACCTCAAACATGATCAGATAGAATTGTAGACTCTAGAACCCTGAGGAGTAACTGACCCTGACAGAAGCTAGAGAGGCTTCATGCCAGAGATGACATTCCAGTTAAGTTGGGACAGGGTGAGGCATCTGCTCCTGAGAGGTCAGGGGAAAGCTGGTTAGAGGCAAAAAGAAGCTTAGCTTTATAGAGGAATTTAAGGGGCAGAAAGGGAGGGGCACGTGGTTTGCTCTTCTTAGAGAAAAATATATGTGACAGCCGATAAGTAAGAGTCCTCTTGGGTTTTGACAGCTCGTGAGTCCTGAGCTTTGGACTCTCCTGAGGCAGTGAAGGTCCCTCAGAAGCAAGGCTTGTCATTTTAGAGGAATCCTGACGGCAGACACTGGGGCCCCTGGGGTTCATATGCCAGGTTGGTTTATATTTTTGTATCTCAAGTACACAGGGCTGCCATCTTTTAATTTTGCCTTAAAAAGCAACCACTGTTTTCTGTCACCATCATGTCAAAGTGTTAAAAGGAGAGTGGGGTGGTGATAGGCTTTAAAGCCCAGTGTTGAGAGGGAAATAGTCTCACAGTGTGGAGCACGCCTTAAGATCAGATCCATGTTCCAAGAACTCAAGGAGGCAGAGGCAGGTGAGTCTCTGCAACTTCCAGGCCAGCCTGATCTACATAGTGAGTTCTAGGCCGGTCAGGGATACACTGTGAGAACCTGTCTCAAAAAAAAAAAAAAAAAAAAAACCCAAAAACCACAACAACAACATACCAATCACCTGAGGTCTTTCTCAGGCTTGGCCCAGGTTCTCAGACCAGCAGGGGGTTGGATACAGTCTGAATTCCTCATGGATTCTTCAGAAACACGTGCAGCAAGCAACTCACACCCTAAGCTCTTAGAGGGAGGGGAAGGAGGGGAGGGAGGGAGGGAGGGGAGCTGCCAGTAGCTGAAGCAGCCAGAGAAGGTTCTAGATTTCTACTTCTTATAAGATGGCTGCTATCGTGTGCTTATGTTCATGCAGAGTGCGGCCAGGCTGAATGAGATGTGTATGTATGAATGACTGCTGTATACTCTGGGGGATCTCACAGCCTTGCTGTTTGCAAAGGACGTTAGGTTGTTAGGTTGTCTTTAATCACTTTGATCCTGAGTGCTGAAATGGTAACATTTTGAAAATGTTGGGCAAAATAAAAATGATATTAAAAATTTCACCGGACTCCTTTTACTATTTAAAAACCTGAAGCTAGACACCATGGCATGTGCCAGGTCCCAGCTACTCGGATAAGCAGAGCTAAGAGGATAATTTCAGACTAGGAGTTTGAGACTGTCTCAAAAAAATAAAATAAAAACATGGCTGCTATTAATAGAACTGCAAGGCACTTACGTCGCCTCACACTTGTGTCTTTACAAGCTGGCGTGTGAGCAGAGGAGCAGCCGGGGACACAGTACATACGTGCGCAGGTTCTGGTCCTGACTCTGCTAACTGTCAGCAAGGGCTGACAGTCATCACGTCTTCAAAGAGGGGTAAGAGTGGATGTCTCTGCAGCCTTCTGGGAAATTAGAGGTTATAGGGCTGTGCTCATTGTGGGAGGGATGAGGCAGGGGAGTAGGGGTCAGAGATATAGTTGAGGAATGCTACTGGCTTTCAGTGGTCCCCGGGATTTGGGGTCAGCCACTCCAGAAATCTACTTCAAAAGCCTAGAGTGTGTCAGGAAGGGAAGTCTGGGATGCCCAGGGATTGCTGGCACTGGGCCACACAGGTCCCAACTTTGAGCCCCACACTTTCTCCAGCCAGGTCTCAACTAGGAGGGCTTCCCATAATGGCTGACCATTCTCCTTCCTGCCCAGTGTCCCAGCATCCTTTCTGTCTGAGCCACAGAACAGAATTCCCACAGAAACCTGGGGCCTGGTGAGTGGTAGCATGTCCTCTGTGACTGAGCCACACTCCCAGTTGGTCTGTGTGCATAGCTGAGGCAGCACACTTGTAAGCACTGAAGGAACACACCAAAGTGTGCTATAACCCTACATCTGGCTGGGGGAACCCACTCAGCTGGTGCTGTGATGTCGGCAGGTTTCAGCCCCATCTTACAGGCAGGCAAACAGAATCTGGGAAGAGGGCAAGGATACATCCAGAGAGGCTCAGGTATTTCCCGGTGGGTAGAGGCTTGACATACTCTCTCAAAACTGCTGACAAAGAAAAGAAAAAACATCATTTATAAATGTCTGTGAGCAGAGGCTTTAGGGCCTGGCCTCTCTTCTAAGCTGTGATCTGCCTATGCCCAGGATGATAACTTGGCAGGCCTGGGAGTCCTCAGGCTTACAGAGCAGGAGCAGAGCAGGCCTGCAACCAGCCTGAGGCTCTGTCCATCCAACAGAGGTCTGAGCCCTAGAGGTGCCATTTGTCACTTAAGCCAGTAGGGGGCACTCCAGGACAGTCAACTTCTCAGACCACAGTCACAGGCATCACCCAGGAATTGTGTCCTCCATACATTCAACCCAGGGTCCCCATTTTTCCTTCTCTTCGTAAGGGCTAGACAGGCAGATTTTTTTTTTTTAAAACCACATCAGGTTTAGACAAATCTTTACCCACCTGATACCTTGAGCAGTCCTGGCCCTTTCAGAAGGAACTGTGAAAGTCCCTGGCAGAATTTTTTTTTTGCAAGATACCTAGGTAGTCAATCCACTTATCAAGGGATGGGTCAGAGGCTCTTGGAGTTGAGGTGAGGGAGATGCTGGTTCAAGGGGCTTCCCAGGGAACCCCTTTGCTAGGGTGGGGTCTGCATGGGAGAGAATTTGGAATGTCAGAGTGCTGCCTCCTCTTCTCCCCTTTAATATTCACAGTAAGACCTTGGTTCCCTAGACCCAGGAAAAGTCTGGGTTCCAGACCAAGGATGTGGGTTGTGTTCCATCGTAAAGTCAGCTCTGAGGTGCCTCAGAATTCCCCCAACCCCTGCACACAAGGGGAAGTAGAGGGGCCCTGGAGCCTGGAGACCGGTCTGCTCTGGTTATTTCTGGCATTGAGCAGGAGAGGACACTGTGCAGACACACAGTAGCAAAAGTTCTGCACTGATTAGATGCCTAACACAGCACGGTGACTCCCACCCCTGCTTAGGAACCGTACTTGTGATGATTGTGTACAGACTGTGTTGTGTGAACTACTGTAATTAATGGTGTTTTCACTCAGCAGACCTTTGCAGCTTCCCAGTCACTGCTAGCTCATTCCTGACTCAGGCAGGTTTGGCTGTTTCTTCTGGCATCCGTTTCTGGGACAGCTTGCCCACCTGGACAGAGGCATGGATGTCTTCCATCTCCTGCCTACCCAGGGCATGTGATCTAGGAGATGCCAAGCAGCAGGGCTGAGCACATGCCTGAAGTAGACCCCCCACACATCTGCACCTGGGTGACTGGGGGCAGCCATGCAAGCCAGGCACAGTTCATGAAACTGTTTGCATCTCTAGGGAAGACTGATTGTTCTTCCTGTTGGCCTTGACGTGAGGAACTTGAAGCCCACTACCCTGACTGCCAACAAACAGCCAAAGCAGTGAGCCTGGGCTCTCTCGTCTTGGTTCCATCTCTGGATCCAGCCACAACAGGAGACCCCTCAGCCTTTAAGTCCTGTGAGCCAACATCCTCAGTCTTTCTTCAGTCTATTTGCATTAAGCCTGTCACTCACAACTAAGAATCTCTTGTCTTGCTGGGTGGTGGCGCACGCCTTTAATCCCAGCACTTGGGAGGCAGAGGCAGGCGGATTTCTGAGTTCGAGGCCAGCCTGGTTGGTCTACAGAGTGAGTTCAAGGACAGCCAGGGCTACACAGAGAAACCCTGTCTCGGGAAAAAAAAAAAAAAATCTCTTGTCTCTTATGGAACCTTTCAGAAGGCCTGAGCTTGGACAAGTATTAGGCAGATTTGAGAAAAATTTAGCATGTGTCTTCAATGGGACACTTGACTGACTGGATCTGGGGAGGGGGGGAAGAGGGGGCGGAAAGCGAGAGAGAGGAGCACAGAGTGTGGTACCAAGCCACCAAGGTATGGCATTCTCAGAGACAGAGAGCAAGGTGTGTGTGTGTGTGTGTGTGTGTGTGTGTGTGTGTGTGTGTGTGTGTGTGAGTCTGTGTATAAGACACCAGTTTGTCTTTTGCAAATGTCAGTTGGAATGCTGCTGGAACAACAGGCCTGCCCCAGTGCTGCTGTGTGCTTGGGGTTTGGAGAGCCCTTGGCCTGAGGTAGCAGGTGATCAACCTTAAAAACAGAGACAGAGCCAGGGAGACAGGAGGAAGAATCCAGAGTCCAGGCCCAGCTGTGTGGAGAGAGGGTGAAAGCCTGGGGTGAAAAACACGGGGTTTGGACGATTCCAGAGAATCCCAAAGGAGTCACTGTTAGTCACATACCAGCCCAGCTGCCAGCAGCCTGACACACTGGTAAAGGCAAGGACTGTGGCTCTCTCAGTCCTAGGACACCCTCAGATGCCACCTGCTTGAGCTGGAAATGTGAGTGAAGGAGACCTAGACAAGAGCTTGATCCAAGTCTTAAAAACAAAGAAGCAAAAAAAAAAAAAAAAAAAAAAAAAAAAAAAAGCAAGCCAGATTGGGCCATTAGGAGACCAGCCTGGTGGGTTACTCAGAATGGGCTCCTTTGTCTGGCACCTCTGTGAGGCCTGTCTTCTCCAGTTTGGGGGGCAGCATCCTCCCCCACTCCTTTCTCTGCCTTATGCTGTCTCAAGTCACAGCCAGCAAGGCGCTGGCAGGGAAACAGGTGGCTCAATTTCATTCTCCTTTCTCAAGCCTTTAATATAGGTGCCCCCTTGGCACCTGGCCCCAGCCTGAGCACTCTGCTCTCTATATCTCTTCAGCAGTGTCTCTGTTCCTGGGGCTTCCAGATGCCCTCCCAAGTGACCTCCACACTGTCTGCTCCTTCTTGGATCTCTCTGACCTTCAGACACACAGCCAGCAGCCCGGGCCACTGGACAAGAGCCAGGATGCCAGGCGCTACAGCACTCATTTGCAAAGTGGAAGCAGGTGTCTTTGCATGCACTCTCTCTTTATGCCCTCTGCCTCGGCTTGGGTCTGGGAAGCACTGTGCTCTGACTCCCTGATGGTTCTTATGGTTTGTCTCCAAGCTCAGTAACTCCTCAGAAACCTTTAAGGCTTTGCGCTCTCCTCAGCTGGCCTGTTGATTTTAGCTCAGTTCCTGCCACCCAGGCCTTCCCCTGACTGCTTCCTGCTCACTCTTCACTGTCCTCTTTTGTCTCCTGCCCTGTCTGATATTGGCGTCTCCCTCAATTCCCAGGGAGATAACATGGAAGGGTACAGTCTGGGGGAAGCCTCGAGGACACCAAAGCGCCGTCCTGTGAATGGGGTAGCATCCTTCTAACAAAGGCTGAAGAAGCTTCTTTACCCCTTTTCCAGGGGAGGACAAAACAAAAACATCCCTCCATGAGGCCCTTCAAATCCTTCTGGTGTCTTGATCTTGGACTTGCCAGCACTCAGAACTAGAGGCAATACATGTGTTTTGTTTCTAAATTACAGTCTCCAGTGTGTCTTTGTAGCCGCTTGAATAGATTCTGACAATCTATCAAGCTCCGCTGATAACACTCTGCCAGTACAAGGGGAAAATATCTTTCTCCCAGCCACTCCCCAAACAGACCTGTCCCTGACTGAATCAAAGAGCCTGTAGCCGCCCTCCCCCAAAGTGGCTTTAGTTACCCTCTCCTTCCTCCCAAGCCCTGCCTGGGCATCAGACATTGCCCTGTCTGGATGGGTTGAGTGTGCTCCTGGCCCCAGCTGGTGGGTATTCATCATGATGGACACCATAGGCGAGGAAAGACAGGGGGCTACCTTTAAACACCCAGAATTGGTTGCACTCTCTGGAGGCTGACATAATGAAACTCCTGAGAGAGTGGCAATATCTCCTTGTGATTTTAATTTGCATGCCCCTAATGAACATCTTCCCAGGTGTTTATCATTCACATACATGCTTGGGTAAATGACCTGTTCAAATATTTTTCTCAATTGTTTTTTTTTAAAGACAGGATTTCTCTGTGTAACCTTGACTGTCCTGGAACTCTGCAGACCAGGCTGGCCTCAAACTCAGATATCTGCCTGCCTCTGCCTCCCGAGTGCTGGAATGAAAGATGTGCACCACCATCGCCTGGTTCTTCTGGTCAATTTTAAATACAGAGCGTATCATCTACTGGGCTGCAAGAGTTCTCTGTCTAAGTCACTTTTTGTTAAATGTCTCTTACTTTTATCCCAATCCTCATTGAGAGAAACAATTCAGAGACCTCAAATTTCATCCTTTTAAGATGCAGTGGCCTTTACTATAGTCACAAAGTCATCATCAGTTACCACTGTATCTGCTTGTGGATCATTTATTTGGACAGATGAACTTAAAGACTTTCTTCATTCAACTTCGAAATATTGTCATGTGTATGCCCACAAGCACCACGGCCCACTGTAGAGGTCAGAGAACAGAATTGTTAAGGTGCCTCTCTCCTTCCTCCTTAGATTCTGACGATTGATCTCAGCTCGTCAGGTTGGGAGGCAAGCTCCTTTAACCCACGGAGCCGGCTTGCCAGCCCGAGCTCAGCTCAGAATTTTAGCACGAGGTTTTTCGTGTTGCTTTAAGGGATATGACTATTTTCTATTTTCAAGACTGTGACCAAGTTTCATTGACCCACCCTTGTGTCTGGACAATGCCCAGCCCAGCCCAGTCAGAAAGGGGGCCCTTGCCACCCCGGATGCTCTGCCTCCCTCCTCAGACTACACCTGTCACTCTGACACACTTCCTCACTGGAGACATTCTGTATTGTGAGTTTCAATGTGGTAGTGATTAAGGACTGTAGAGAAAGTGTTTCTCAATTTAAACTTTTTTTTTTTTTTTCCTGAATGGAGCAGGTGTCTGGAAGTCACAGTCTCAGGAATGAAAGAATGACATCATTTTACATTTTCCTAGAAGTAAACTCATCCACTTTCTGAATGAGACTCTGTGCCAAAATATAAACCATCCCTCCCCCTTTAGGAGCCCAGAGTCTGTGTCCCAGGATGTCCACCCATGGTTTGCTGTGGATGCTGGTGAAGTCCTCTCTGAGCCCAGGGCAGGGCTATGGTCATTTGACTCCTGTTCTGGAAGCATTTTCTTCTTGATGGTCCCTGTGGCAATTACAGGAGGTGAAGAATACCTGCTACAAGGGGATTGAAGGCAAACTGAGCCTTGGCATGATACTAATTGCTGCTTATTAAAACCCAGTGCTAAATGCTTAATCCTCACAGAAACTTCATGAGGAACAGACTGAGAGATCATGGCTCACAGAAATGAGTTATTTTGTTCACAGCGAGCTGATGACATTGCTGGGATTCTGACTATCCCCAATCGCTTCTTGCAGGTGTCAGCTCTTCTCTGATGTGTTGGTCTAACAGATGCCCTTCCAGCTTTCTTTTCACAGGAAAACCAAGGGATCAAGGTGGCTGAGATAGGCTGAGCATCAAGGAAAAAGCCAGTCCTGAACACAACTAACCCCTGAGTGGTCCAGACACTTCCCAAGCCAAGAACGATGCAAAGGTTAACTTTCCATTCTGAAGGGAGGCCAGTGAGCCCTGTACTGAGCACAGGTCTCTGCTCTTTCCACAACCACATCAACTCTGCAAGTCCAGAGCCCATTTCCTGCCCAAAAGAACCAGACCGTTCTTCAGTGAGCTCCATCATCGTACTACAAACCAACACCACCAGTGTGGTGTGTGTAGGATTCTCTCAAGGGATTCTCTGGGTGTTAGTTCTCCCAAGTCTCCCAGCGGGGACATGGAGGCTAGAGGGTAGGAGACACTTTGTGTAAAGAAAGTGATGAATTCAGGGTTTGAATTATTATGCTGTACTGACCACTCCGTGACTCCCCAGTGCTGGCAGACCCAGTGGGAGACAGAGGGTGCTCTGTGCCTTCTGGGGGTAGGGGACAGGGAAGATCAGACACAGGATATTGCAGTCTTAATCCATAGCGGTCTTACCACACAGCTCAATTCTGAAGCTTCCTGTAAGCCATTCTGTGGATTAATCCCAGCTTGTATGGGTCAGGGCCCTGATGAACAGCAACAAAAACAGACTTAATGAACTGAAGCAGAAGATGGGCTTGTTGAAAGAAAAGCAGTTTGAGGCAAGGCTCGCCAGGCCAGTGAGGATCTGCCATACCTCAGTCTGTATGTTTTTCTTGCCTGGCACTCAGTCACCAGTCAGTCCTACCTCCACGCTCCTCCATCTGCAGGACACTTTAGTCATCACCATTGAAAATATTAATTAACTGTTAAGCCTCATCAAGCCTCACCTTGCTTTCTTGTATTAACTTGCTTTATAGATGAAGAAAGTGAGGCTGGGAAAAGCAAGACTCACAGCCAGTAGACAGAAGGGCCCAGGAACCCCTCCCACCCCAGGCTGGATCGTTCAGTACCTGTACCCTGATCAATGTAGTTCTGGGATGAATCTATGCCCCTGATTTCAAGAAGCGAGAGACCAGGTGTGGTGGCTCATGCCTACAGTCCCAGCACTTGGGAGGCAGAAGCAGGTGAGTCTCTATGAGTTCAAGGACAGCCTGGTCTACAGAGTGGGTTTCAGGTAAGCCAGGGTTATACAGTGAGACCCTGTCTTAAAAATGAAAAAAGAAAGAAGAGATGGGGGAAGAAAGAAAAGAAGAGGAGAGGTGAGGAGAGGAGAAAGAAGAAGAAAAGGAGGAGGGGAGGAGGAGAAGGAAAAAGAAGAGGAGGAGGAAGAAGAGAAAGAGGAGGAAGAGGAGAAGAAAAGACAGGAGAGAAGAGGAGATCATCTATTCTGTTTCCAAAATGGGAAACTTGGCCTCTGTGTCTCAGTGTCAGTTGGCCTCCCACTAGGCTTGAAGCCTGTTTGCCACATATCGCTCTCAAAACTTTAAGGCCCCAAGTGAGGGTCTAAAGTAGACAAGACTTTGAGATGCTTGGCAAACAGGGATATTCTTAGGTTCCGTGGGTAGTGCCATGGGGACATTAAGCTGAAGTTCTTACTTGCCTTGTCCACAGAGTCTGAAAAGCCACAGTCTGAGCTGGTATCTGTCAGGCAGCCATCACAGCCTGAACTGTGGCATCGGCCAGCTGTCTTCCTGAGAGACTGCAGTGATGGCTTCCCCAGCTTCACAGGCTCATCTCAAAGAGAGCAGAGCTGCTGTCTTTGTTTGGCATTGTTCAATGTCAGCAGTGGAGAAGCAAAATCAGCCCGGAGGGCTGTTTAATTGCAATCGGAAAAAAAAAAAAATCATGCTTTTTCAAGGGAGGAAAGGAGAGTTCTCCATCCCTTCGGTTTCTAGTGAGACATGGTATCTGCTGATTCGGTCTCATTCAAATCTAAACAAGCACATTCATCATCCCAAGAAGTGCCACTTAAGCGACTGCCTTGCCTCAAGTGTTCCCAAGCATAGTTAGGCATGGTGCAAGCTACTGACCCCCAGAGAGTAAGTACCAAGGGGAGATGCACCACCCCCAACTCCCTCCCGCCCAATGGCCCTGGAAAGTGCTGCCTGGCTCTTCATGTCCCTCTGGGGCAAAAGAAAAGTCAGTAGGAGCTGAAGACCAAGTCAGAAATCCTGGAGCCTGGCTCCTTCTCTGTAAAGCCAGCCCAGCTGGCTTGAAACTGCCCTGTTCTTCTGTTTCTGCCACCATTCCTAAGTACTCAAGGCTTTATTTACTGGCCAAGAGTCAGCGTCCTTCACTATTCAACAAACTCAGCACAAAATGTCCTCCGTTCCCTGCCATCCACGAGTCTCCCGGGTCCCTTTCAGGTCACACACTTGAGTTTTGAGAGCAGTGGTAACAGTTCACACACCTCCCTGTTGTACTATTCTGCTGCCTTGGCTGATCTGTGAGCTCGGCAGCGTGACCCCTACCCCTGCTTTATGGAGGAAGCACACACTGTAAAGTAATTGGCCTGAGGTCTCACAGCTGGCAAACAGAGGAGACTGAGACTCAGGCTGCCATATTTGGAGCTCTTAACCCCTCACTAGAACAGTCATAAGGACTGGGTCACAGTCCTCAAAGCAGGGTGTGGTGGTGCAGGCCTGGAAACCCAGCTACAGAGGCTGGGGCAGGAGGACCACGAATTTAAGGGCTAACTAGGCCACACTGTGAGCTTAGGTCAGCCTGGGATCACAGTGAGTTCATGGCCAGCCTGAGGGACCTAGTGGGATCCGGTGTCAGAAAGAAAACGTTTTTAAAGGGCTAAGAAAATGGCCTACCATACAAAAGACCAGTACCCTAAAACACAACAAAATGAATTCGGACAGAGACAAAGCCCACAGCTTGGTGGCCTTTATGCCCCTATCCATCCATACTCAGCAAATGTTTGTTGAGTGGCTGAGTAAGCGAATGAATGAGTACATGAGGTAAGAACTAGAAAAATTCTAGAAACAACACATTGGTGATGTTACAACGGCTCTAATTAAGTGCTCAATGTCTGCTATGCACATGACCCCACTCAGTAAGAGTGTGGTAGCTGCTACACGCGGGCCAGACCTTTTCACATTTGTGTGTGTGTGTGTGGACTCTAGAAAATTTGTTATACATACACAGAGAGAGAGAGAGAGAGAGAGAGAGAGAGAGAGAGAGAGACACAGAGAGAGAGAGAGACACAGAGAGAGACACAGAGAGAGAGAGAACAATACTACAAAGCAATACGTACCTCAGTTGTGACATGTTATAATAACTTTCTCTCTTCTTAGCCTAGTCTATCAGAATGAAATACTAATGACAACAGACTAAGTCAATTTCAAGGCCCATCAGTGGGTCCTGCAGGGTGAAAAAATGTCACTTCATGGAAGCCTGTGCGTTAAGAAGCTAACACCGATCCTGCTCTCTCCACTCACCACTACTGGATTCAAGCAAGAGCCCCATCAGGTTTTGTTTGGTTGGTTAGGTTTTTAGAGACAAGGTTTTTCTGTGCAGCCTTTATGGTCCTGGAACTGTAGATTAGGCTGGCCTTGAACTCAGAAAGATCCACCTCACCTGCCTCTGCCTCCCGGGTGCTGGGATTAAAGGCATGGACCACCTCACTCAGGCTGAGGCAGACTGTTTCTGTTTCTACTTTTCTAATGAGAAAACTGAGGCCAGGATAGGGGTGGGGCACTGAGTGACTTAGCAGTGCATCCTGGTATATCATTCAGCCTGTGCGGTAAAACAGCTGGGCACCCCGAGGTGCCAACAGTAGACATGCGGTTCTCACAGTCTGTGGGTGTGCTAGAATGGCCAGCTGGGACTAAAGACTTTCTCCTTCAACGACACCTTGGCTTCTCCACCCGCCATCTTCCAGCTTACTGGAACGCACTGCTGCACTTTGAATTAAGGCTTGAGCCTGTCAGAAGAAAAGACCTCAGACCTGTGTGCGTTAGCACACAGCACTACCTGGTTCATGCAAACCGTTCTTTCAGTACAGAGTCAAGTAAAAACTGCATCAAAGTCATCTATATGCATGTTCTATGGCAAGGTTTTCAGTTCTTTGTCCGTGTGTTTCCAGTGAGTCCAGTCCTTTGAAAAGTTAAAGTGAGGGAAGAAATGGAGAGCCCAGGGGGTGGACATGTAGGCAAATGGAGAGCCCAGGGGGTGGACATGTAGGCAAATGGCTCCACATTTCTGAGCTGAAGTTTCTTTACCTTTAAAATGATGACACAGATGAATACATTTCAACACACTGCTGAGTGACAAAATCAGGGCACAGAATGCCGTGCAGTGTCGCGTTTTTTGCAGCGTGGCTTGTATTTAATGTGGATGTGTGTGCTCGTGTACTGAGCAAGATGAGGTGCTGGAGAATTGGTCACATGTCCTTCACACTTACCTCTCTCTGTGCACCGCTGCTGTCCTGACTAAGCCTGCACCAGGAGGGCACATGTCGTAGACTGTCAGAGGAGGAAACAAAGGCAGTCATTTTGCCAAACAAAACTCAAACTACCAGAGCCTAAGCCCTGCCCTGGGTGCCCTTAAAGAGAGGCCAGGGTGCCATCTCCACTTGCTGGCTTGTTGGCTCTTCCTGGAGCTCCCGCCTGCTTTATCTCCCAGATAAGGTAAACACTCCCTCCCTGCATATCCTGGCCCCACGTCCTCTCTCCTCCTGCACACTCCGAACATCTTATCTTCCACACTCTACTTCCCTTCCCCGCTCCCCTTTAAAAATGATGAGTTCACTGTCACTGACACCTCATGAGGTTGGAATTTTTCATTCATTCATTTGCCAGCATGCCCACCATTTACCCATTCATTCATTCATTCATTCACAAATATCGACTAAAGACCACTCTGTACCAAGACCTTCCAGGGCTGCCAGGGACCCAGAGATAAGTCGGATAAAAACCCTTAAAGCACCTCCAGCCTAAATAGTAACCCGAGGCACAACAGGGTAGAGGAAGTCTTTGTCCTGGTCTAACCTACAAGTCCACAAATAGGAAAATATTGTCACCTCATTACACAGATGGGGCACATAGAAACCTCAGTGTCTGGGTGCAAGGCCCTTGGAGGAATCTGTTACAGGTGGGAAATACATCCCGTGGCATCATTTCTCCTCCCTTGTCATTACCATGGAAGACATAATGAATCAAACAAGTATGTTATCTTTCTCCATAAACCTTTGCATCAATATCAATATATAGCTGTCTCTTGGCTTTCAGATACCAAAATCTATAGATACTTAAGTCCCTTATGTGAAATGATGCGATATTTGCATATAACTTACACACAACCTCCTGCATGCTTTAAATCATCCCTAGGTAACTTATAATACGTAACGTAATGTAAATGCTATGTAAATTATTGTCACAATGTATTGTTTAAGTAATCATGGCAAGAAAAATATCTGTATATGTTTAATACAAATGCAATTTTCTCCCTTCGATTGGTTGAATCCACAACATAGGAATTACGGACACAGGGAGCGACTGCAGTTGATATATATGCCAAGTCCAGACCTTGTTGGGGTGCTGATGGTCATCTGGTGAACTGTCTCCCTGCTCATTGCTGTTGGGCACTGAGGAGTCAGTTCAGGGTTTATCGTGTGCAGCTCCAACCTGTCGCCAGGCCTGACCAACAGGTCGACTCTCGCTGATGACAGGGAAGGAGAGATCCATAGGGTTTGTGGCATGGGGCTTTTTGGGCAAGCTTCATAAATTGCCCAGAGGATTAGGAAAGATAAATAAGCCAGACGATGCCAGGCCCACACACTGACTAGGCCCAGCTTGGATGTATTTCATTTCTGATCAAATCAGAGCAGAACATGGATTATGGGAGTAGTGCAGAAACTTACGGAGGCATTTATACCTGATGATTTGCTCTGCTCACTGCTGTTTCCAGTGCCCTGTGCCTACCTCCATCCAATCCCAGGAACACTAATGATTTGAAAAACTACTTCACACTGCAATATGCTAAGAATCTTTCTGAAGGCATGACTTGTTGCTATGAGGGCATGTACACACGGGTAGCCCAGGGCCCCACCCCATGACCTTACTGTGTGGACCAAATCAGAGTGTTTATCACAGCAATAGAAACCCAACTTAGATAATAGAGATATTTATGGATGATGGAGGTAGATGGGTAAGTATATGAGTGGGTGGAAAGATGTTGGAATGTGTTCTATTGTTAGAGCCAAGAACATCACAGCATGGATTTGAGCCAGATCGAATTCAATCTCCTTAATATCAACCTGAAAGAAAGAAATCCTGCTTTCTTGTGTAACCCACTACTCACATGCATTAGGAAACTTCCCTAAAGCCTTTCCCCAAACTGTTTAGATTTTCCAGTTGGCTTGGCCTAGCTCTGCCCACTGCTTTCTCCTATGTCCAGGCTGAAACCCTTGCTTTGGAACTCAAGGTCACCGTGCAAGGCTCATCATGCTTTTAGTTGGGTGCAACAGGGTATGGAGGTTGGAGCAGACTGGCTAGGAGAGTCAGAAGCTCTACTAGGCTGGGCCATGACAGCAGAGGCACTGTGGCAGTATGGCAGTGTAATGTCGTGGGAGTGAGCACCTCAACGGCCTGGGCAAGCTGTCCCCTGAACAATCAAGCCATGCAACAGGTCTAGTATGAAGGTTTATTGGTAAGATGGGAAGGGGACCTGGAAAAGGAGTAGAAGCAGAGAAAGGAAGGGGGAGAGAAAGACAGAAAGGGGAAGGGAAGGGGTGGTGGCCAGGAGGGAGGCATATAACCAGAGGTCTTATATGCCTGGCTCCTTAGCTCAGTACCTGGTGGGGCGGAGATGCAAACTGTTGCTAGGTAACTGTTGGGCGGAGCCTAGAGGAATTGCTAACAGGCACCTGAGAGAAGTATATGTAGCCGGGTGTTGAGAAGCAAAGAAGCATCTGGGCTCATCCAGGTAGCCAGAGTGATCGGGGTCATGACCTCTTACCTCGGCTGAGCCATGGGCACTGGGCATGCAGGCATTTGCAAAGGCAAGCTTTAATCAGAGACTACAAATGGCTGTGCTTGGCGACAGGCTGTCTCAGTCAGCTGCCCACAGCCACATAGGGTGCTGCTCTCCACTTTCCTGCAGTACTTGACACACATTAAATTGCTTTTCATGAGCCCAGGCAGGAGGCAGCTCATAGGGAGTCATGGCCTTTAGATTAGTGGTATCCAGTATCCTGTGAGGTGCAGTCTTCATGCTGTGCAGGCAGTGATGGGAGTTTCTGAGGCTCCACAGCAGCCTGGAACCACAACAGCCTGGACCTCGGTGGGGAGAGGTGGCATCAGAGACAGAGAAGGAGGCTGGAAAGGGGCCTTGAAGGAGCCAGGTGCCAGCCACCCACTGCTAGTTATGATGTTGGTTTCCTGTTTTCTAAAGGAGCCATGATGGCCCCTCCCACCTAGTGGTATTGACCCCAGTATTAAATAAACAAGCCATAACAATCAGAGCAAGGAGTGCATACCTGCAGTGCACTCTCTAGCTAACAAAGGGCCTTTCCCTGCCAGGAACAGGATTTAATACAGATTCCTGCCACCTCCCTGGCCTGGGAAGTGTACCTCAGGGTCTGTGTTCATTGTTGCTTTCTCCTAATGTGAATTACTCCCCCCTCCCCCAGAAGGACAGTGAGTGAAGTGTGGGCTCCAGAGCCAGCACAGCTGGAGGGCAAGTTTATTGACAGGCAGGGAGGGGTACAGAATGCTGCAGAGAATAGACTCTCTTGCCCTAGAATTGGGCAGGAAAATGACATAGTCAGGTATGGGCTGCATGCTTCAGAGGGTCTTCTAATGCCCCTCACATCCACTATAAGGTAGGTATGCTCGTATACTTCTGATTTACAGAAAATGGAGCTGAGGTAGGGGCAGCAGAAGGGTGAGCAGGTACTGTGACATGGGTCTTCCACAGACTGATGATTGGGTTGGTGAGAGATGAAAAGTGAGTGAAACTAGAGCGCTTTGAGTAAAAAGAGGCAGAAGCCTGAAGCCCACTGCTTTCCCAGATTTCCCCTCACTTGGCTTCCTCTATGCAAGACAAGGAAGATCTTCCCAAGTCTCGCCAGAGCCTTGAGACTCCTAGGGTGCAAGCAATAGTGGAGAGTGGGCACATAAACAGTGGACGAGGTTGCCCCGCCATGACAGGGCTTTCTTTCTCCTGTCCCCAGTCTGTTCCTTCTGTCCCCAGAAGTGTGAGAACAAATGTCCAGGGCCACCTAGGAGGAAAGCTATGCAGTAAGTCCTGCCTGGGTGGATCCCTGTTAGGGAGGCTCTGGGACTCCAGGATTGTCACACTGAGTCCTGCTAAGACAGCGGTAGCCTGGCGAGGGTTTGGGTGTAAGGTACCGGCATCCCTGGGGTTCCTGAGAAGCCCCACACTGCACCTTTGCTGAGCATCAAAGCTCTGCTCCTCCATTATTCACCAGGCTAGCTTCCCATCACCTCCCTCCCTCCCACCCCTCACCGGGCCACTCCTCCACAGGCTCCTGTTGCCTCTGGAGCCTTGAAGATCAAACGACTCTCTCTTTCTAAGCCTGTTTCATTTTTAAATAGACTCACTTCCTTCTTCGGCTCCCAGTTCATCAGCGGGGACAGAGTCTCTTCCACTTGCGAGACCTGAAACCTTGGATCCTTCTCCCATCTCTGTCCATCCATCAGATCTTCAGGCACACTCTTTAGATTTCAGAATCTCACTCCACCTCCCACCAGGCCTGAGCCCCTCCTCCTCCTCCTCCTTGTGCCCCACCCCCAACCTGCTTCTCAGCTGAGTAAGCTAAGATGAGCTTGTTCAAACCTTGGATAGGCACAAAACAAAATACCCACCTCCCCAAATGGGCACGGTGGCAAAATTCTGTAATCCCAGCACTCCAGAGGCAGAGGTAGGAGAATAACCACAGGTTCAAAGCCAGCCTGGTCTATATAACAAGTTCCAAGGTAACCAGAGCTACAAATGACTGTCTGTAAAAGCAAAACCAAAGGAAAATTTTAGGCAACCTGGGTGTAACACCTAAACCTCAGGCCCCTCCTGCCCTGACCCTGGCTGTCTCCTCCCTAGCTGTCCAGCACCCTTTTACTAACTCAACCTGCCTCCCTGGATGTTCCTGGAGCATATTCTCATCACAGGCCTTTCCTAGAAATCTCACCGAAGTACCTACACAATGCCCCCAGCATTCTTAAACACTACTCCCTGCCTTCGATAAGGAAAGGCACGGCTAGTACAGAAGCAGAGGTGTGTCTATGGGTCTTTGTGACTCACTGCTAGGCACACTGCAGCCACTCAGTATATTTATCAGATAAATAAAACAGGTCATTAAAAATATCTTTGCTGTAGAAATAGCCCTCATGTTGTAAAACTTAGGGGAAAGAGCAAAAACGGAAGAAAATTAGTCATAACACTTAGTCTACCAAGAATATTTTGGAATAGTGGCTTCCAGTATTTTGTTACAACTTATACAAATCTACTATACCGTCCCAGGCCATCTCCAAATATTATCCTATTTCTTTTAATATTTACTTGTATTCCTAATTGTGTGCGTGTGCATATTGTGTGAGCATGGGTGCCTGTGGAGGCAGACACCTGGAACTGGAGTCACAGGCAGTTATGATGTACCCAACATGGGTGCTGGGAACCAAGGTCAGACCATCCGCAGAGCAGCAAGTGCTCTTAACCTCTGAGCCAGCTCTTCAGTGCTCATCCCTCTTCATAACATACAGCAAGTGTTGCACTTACTTTTCAGACTAGGAGACCAAGGCCTAAGAAACAGAATGTAAACAGTGATTTTAATAATGGGCTGGCACTCGACATGGCCTCTTTGCTGGGCCTTTTTCATTTACTTGTGTTATGATAATACCATAAGACCCATCTGTAAACAGCACTTTTAATGACTATGTAACGTTTGCCAAGATGACATGCTATTATTTCCCTACCAATCCATTGCTGTTTAGAATTTGGGATATTTCCAGCTTTATTACTATGAATAATTAATACTCTTAAACACGAAGCTTTTCCCCCACATTCTGATTCTGATTATTTCCTTCATCTACATTTCTAGAAAGGAATATCTTCTAGGGCCTGGAATGTAACTCATTGATAGGAGGTCACCGAGCATACTCTGGCCCTGGGAATGCTGTCCAGTACCACAGAAAACAAAACAAAGCAAACAACCAAACAAAATGAAAAAAGAAAACCAAAACCCTATCTAATAACAAAGCTGGGTACCGCATCACACTCTTGTAAAGCCTGGGATTTAAGCACTGGGAAATAGAGACAAGAAGATGAGGAGTTATAGGCCATTCATGGTTACTTAGTTCCAGGTTAGCCTGGGCTATATGGTTCCCATTTCAAAATAAACTAATCAAGAAAAATAAAAGTCCTCCAATGCCTGTCACCAACTCCATGCTGTGTCTCTGATGTTAACAAGTGTTGGAATGAAGGGGAGGGTACCCTGGGGACTTCTCAGGGTTTTTTTCTGTGGTGTCTTTGTCCTGCTCATGGGCTAGAATAACTGACTGGTGTTTCTCCTGGCAGGTGAGGCCTTGCTCATTATTGAAACCCCAGCCCTCCACTGGCTGCAGCCAGGGCTTCTGGTCCACTTCATTAATATTGCAGGCAGACTCTGAGGACCTAAATATTTGATCAGAGGGTGTGAGAAACTGTCTGTGAGCTGTGTTCCCTCTTAGCTACGCTCAGGCTGCAAGCTTGAGGCCCAGTTACCATCAGACGTGGTCAGTTGTCTGCAGAAAGCAAACCACTATGGGGAACAGGTTAAAGCAATAACGGTACACATTACAGCAGCCCCAGGCCGCTCTCTTGATATTCCACATCATCCAGGCTGCAGCACATCCTGCCTTTGGAGCCCAAGGCCTGGACCACTTGTCCTCAGCCACAGGGGATATTGAGTTCATTCATCCACTTGACTTTATTAAGCCCCTTGTGAATACCAGCTCTATGCTGTGTGTTTTGTAAAGATTACCTCAGTAGCACTTAGTACCCGACACGTGTGTTTTAAACCGTTAGCTCTTTGTGATAACCATGAGCTATTCATTTGTTCTTATTATCATTTCAGTTCTATGAGGGAAGTCTGATCATTGTTCCCATTTCACAGATGGGCAAACAGGCTTGCAGATTTAGGTAAAAAGTTTAGAGCTGGACTGGCCATTCATTCTAGACCTAGAACTGGATGTGGATACCATGTGCTGGGCCACCTCTAAAGCTGCTGGCACTTCTGTGCCTACCTGTGTGGCCTCTGCTTATCCAAGGTCTCAGCACCTGCTCCTGCCTGGCTTCAGCCACAGGAAAGAGAGTAGGGAAGAAAACTTTCTGGGCCCAGTACATCTGCCTTGCCTTTGCCTGAGGGGAAAAGACCCTGTTTTTAGTGAAAGAGGGCCCTCACCCTAAGCTGATATCCAGCCCCTCACCTGTTTAGGGTTCTAGGTCCTCACTGTCAAGGGCCTGGAGAGAAAATGGGCCCAAAGAATGGGAGTGGCTGAGGGATGGTATAGGGCCAAGGCTGATGCCAGAGGAGTCCTGATGACAGAGAGCTATCTCACAGGGACATCAATATAGGGTTCGCATCTCAAAATGAGACCTTCTAGAGCAGCCAATTTCCAGGCCCGGGTGAAGAATGAAGACCCTTGGGCTGTCAAGATGACTCAGCTCGAAAGCATGTTTGCCGAGAGACTGATGACTTCAGCTCAGTCCCTGGAACCCACACTTGCAAGAAGACAGTTCTTGAAAGCTGTCTTCTGACCTCCCAAGCGCACTGGGATAGGCCCACGTGCACAGGTACACACGCAAACACACACTAAAACGTTCTGAAACGCGATCAGCTGGGAGCAGGGACCCAGACTCACCTGTCTGCCTGAGGGGCACCTCTCCTCACTCTGGGCCCCGTGATTTCTGACTAAAGAGAGTACCTCCGCCACCCTCTCCTGCTGTCTCTGCGACACTAAGCGCTGTGGCAAGTCCTAAGACTCTTAATCATTATCACTTCTAGAGGGAGCATACACTGTGATAATAATGGAGGAGGCTACACAAAGATTTAGCCGACGGTGCTCATCACAGCGAGACAACAGTTGCACTGTATCCCCACGACGGGGGCGCGCGGATGTGTGCCTGAGCGCATGCGTGCTGCTACCGGTTTCCCCTCCTCCCCAATCCATTCATCACCCAGTCAGTCAGTCATTCACCCCTCACACACACCAAGCAGGGCAGGCACCCCTCCCCCACCTCAGACCTTAAAAAAAAAAAAAAAAAAAAAAACTGCCAGCACAGTAGCATAGAAAGTACACCAAGTACTCTGCCAACACGGCCTCTCACTCAGAAGTATCCATTCCCTCTATCACTTTTGTCCCCACCTCTCTCTGCCCCTAGTTGTCCCCAGATGGCCTTCTTTCCTGGCCTGAAGCTGAGGTCGCCTTCCCATTCAACTCCCTCTACCTCAGCCTCCGTGTTTGAGTTTCTCAATATATTCGCTTACTTCCTAAGTTACCGTTGATGACCCATTCAAAACTCTAAATCCTGTGTGGACAGGGCCAGTCTTGCTTCCTGCTAGAATGTGCTAGCAGTGTGGCACTCATGCCCCAAATTATGAAAGGAAGAGAGGACAGGATGACTGGAGGACAGGAGGAACAGAGGGGAGGAGGGAGGGGAGGAGGGAGATGGGAAGTGAGTAGACCTTGCAGGTTCTCTATGACCCCTGAGCAGAGCTTGGACCACATCTGAGAGTGTGGAACCTTGCTCCTGCAGTGCCTGGGGCTGAGTAGCAGGGCAGGTACCCTTTGCCAGTTTTATAGGTGAGCCTCAGCAGAAGAAATTGGCCGCCCAGCCCAACCCCCTCCCCAGCCAGGTGAGGCTGCCCACCCTACTTGGCATTCTGGCTAGGATTCCTCCTCTCTCACACTTCCCATGATGCCAGACGTGGGTCTGTGATAACATCCATATAAATTATTGAAGTGACTTTCTGGGAGGCCGAGATGAAACCCCATGGTTATTAAGCCATGGTGGGGGATGGGAAAGCCCCTGCTTCTGCACCACGACGACTTGTCCCCTCCCAATCTCCTTCCCACAGGCCTCAGCAGGGAGCAGAGGGGTATCTCTATGACTTACACCAGGTGATATGGTTCAGGTCAGCTGCTCCTGGCCCTGACTGGAAGAACTCGCTAAGGGAGGCCAGAGCACTTTGTGAACAGAAGGAATCCCCTTCCAGAAGCCTGCTAAGCTCAGGCAATAACCACTTCCCTAAAAATGGGGGCAGGGATCCTGTAGGGGTGGGGTAGAGGGAGGGTTGCTGGCACCCTGCTGTCAGAAGAAACACTAGGGGCAAATGAAGAAAAAAGCTGGGTGTTTTGAGGGCCAGGGCCTTGTGCGTGGCAGCAAGGCAGGTGAGGTGTCTCTAAGGGCCACTGAGTCTCCAGCAGCTCCTGCCACCTCTGCTTTTGGCAATCCCTGGTCTAGGATGAAGCATGGCTCTGAGACCATGTGGGTCCCCCATCTCTGGAAAGGTGAGAACCTTGGCACACCCATCTGAGCCACTCAAAATTGCAGAGTCCCTACCCAGTAAACACTGCTGAGGGAATTTCCTTTGGCCCTTCTCTCATGCTTTTCCTAGGTGGCTGGTGACAATGTGTGCCCTGGTCTACAGTATACACCTCCCCACCGGAACAGAGTCCTGTCTGCAAGATCGTGTTCCTGCTCCCATAATCGCCAGCAGCTGCAACACTTGCTGGCACCAAGGCTCCTTTTGTGTGACCATTTAAGTAGCAGACTAGCCACCAGCTGGGAGGGTGGGCAGGACCCAGTGACCTTGGGTAAGAATGAGAGTGGGAGGGGGATTGGTAGCCCAGGAACAGGCGGCTGAGACTTACATTTCTTTCGAAAAGTGCCAAAGACAAGTGGGCACCTAATTGGGTGGGCTCTATTCATCCTTTAAATGTGGGATCTTTGGGAGACAATATGGAGCAAATGACTTAAGCCAAGTAGGTGAAAGCCTGGCTTCTGTAGAACAGTTACGTGGCCCTGGATGGGTGCCCTGGCCTCTCTGAGCCACCACCTTCTAATCTGGAGCTTTAAATCTGAAGCATCTGCTAGCAGCCAGGCTTTGTGTGACTAACCACAGCCTTAGAGCTGCCACCTGGGCTCCAAATAGGAAGTGAATGTGGGTCCCCCAGGTCCTTGCATGAGAGAGCCCTAGTGTTGGGTGCTGGATGAGCTGAAGACATAAAAGAGCCAGACATGAAGCTGAGGCATATTCTGTCTTAGGGAACTGCTTTTTCCTTGGCCTTTGTTGTCCCACTGTCAGTGATGATCAGAGTTCCTGCTCTGCCCCTCCCCACCCCAGTGGGACATAGGTGAAGTAGTCGTGGCTATCACTCAATAGAGTGCAGGGGTCTCTTTTAGTCCATGTGGCAGCCTGTGGGGCCCAGGTTGTTCCAATGAAGAAATGAAGACCCAGGCTACCAGAGCTGACCTGGACACCTTTAGATGCATCACTAGTTGTTCTAGCCAAGGCTACAGAGACTGGAGGTTGCCAGGCTTCCTGGACAAGGGAGTTCAGTTCATGTCACAAAGAAGACTGGGAGAAGTTGAACCCTAGGACAAGCCTGTGTGTGGGACAGTGGGAGGAGGAGAGGCCGCTGGGAGCAGGGTTGGAGTCTGAACAGACAGTGGTAGTGTCAGCCTCTGTCTCCAGCTAAGGGCAGGTCGGTCTACATCACATCCCTGCTTTCTGTCCCCAGGAGCCTATGAGCAACTGGAAGGGTGAAATGTGGGAGTCTGTAGCTGCATAGAAAAGTCCCAAAAGAGGGGGAAAACAAGCCCACAAAACCCGCTCTGGGCCAGGCCACGAGATAACAACCCCATTTACTCCTCACACTGTAATCTGCTTTGTGGAATGTCTATAATAGTTCATTTACAGAAGAGAAACTGAAAAACGAAAGGGCCTAGGGGGAAAGTATCGTTAGTCTGTGGCTCAAAGAAGTGAGAAAAAGAAAGAAGTGCATCTACTGAACACATACAGATTCCCCTTGCGTTACCCCTCAACTGCTCCATAGAACAGCTATTTATTCTATTGTGTTGCCCGAGTAATCAAGAGATTTAAAGTGTGCCGGGTGGCTGGGTACAGGTGAAATGAACCACTACACCATCGTCTTAGTTAGGGCTTCTATTGTATGATACAACACTGACCAAAAGCATCTTGGGGAGAAAAGGGTTTGCTTCAGCTTACAGTTCCCACAGCACTATCTATCCCTGAGGGATGTCAAAGCAGGAACCTGGAGTCAGGAGCTGATGCAGAGGCCAGGGAGGAGTGCTGCCTCCTGTCTTGCTCCTCCTGTCTTGCTCAGACTGTTTTCACACCCCAGCACCAGCAGCCCAGAGGTGGCATCACCTACAGCGAACTGCCCCACCCCACCCCCATCAATCATCAGTCAAGAAAATGTGCCACAGGCTTGCCCACAGGACAGCTGATGGGAACATTTTTCTTAGTTGATGTTACCTCTTCCCAAGTAACTCTAGCTTGTGGCAAGCTGACACAGAACTTGCCAGCGCAACCATTTTAGATGCATGTCTAATGTACTTATTACTGATAAATAAGAAGGCAAGGCAATCCGGGCCTGGGAACATCTGGACATGGGGCAGAGGTGGCTAGGGCAGTGCTTGGGGAAATGTGACTGGTCCCTAGAGCCTGGTGCCATGGTCTGGAGCACAGTGGGAAGTAAGGGAGGACAGGTAGCCGCTGGGGTCCTAAGGAAACAAGGCAAGGGGGCCGTGAGGCAGGTGAACAGAGCCCTGTGCAATGAAGTGATGATCAGGGCTGGGTGTGACCCAACACCAGCTTATCAAGGACCCACACTTGAGCATTTAGCACACCTGGACTTAGGTGTGGCTCTCCTATCCCCAGTGGGTAGACTTGGGAAGTTGTGTGCTGAGCCTCCCCATCTGTTCTGCAAAGTGATTTTAACCCACAATACCTCACAGGGCTATATGAATAGCACAAGGCTTTGCCTTTAACCCACTGACCTAAGAGGAGAGGTGTTCTTATCCCGGTCCCCAGAGGCTGATCATAGCCAGGAGTAAAGATGCAAGCATTTCCATCCACGACGGGATAGCAGACAAGCTTTGTCAGGCTGGCTGTATTCCAGTTTCCTCCTGCTAATTCTGCTTCCTCCCCACCTTTCCCAAGACTAATCTTTAATATGCACCTTCCACATGGAAGTGCATCCCAAGGTCTGCAGCAAACAGCCCAACCTGTGACAGGGCTCCCTGCTTCCAGCCACACAGCCATGCCAAGATGGTCCCCATGAACAGATCCTCCTGTGGCCAGTACTGTAGTTTCTACCCAAGGAAGACAAAGCTCAACCCACTGGAAAGCAGTAGCCTGTGGGGTGAACGTGGATGGCCTTCGGCACCGCCTTACTTAGAAAGATGGTCTGTCTCCCATTTATATAAGTCGACACAGCTCATTGGACTTAGGGACCATAAGTGAGAGACATTCTCATGGAGGAGACAGAGGACTGGAGTGATGGGGCCATGGGCCAAAGAAGCTGCCAACTACCCCAAACTGGAAGAAGCAAAGAAGGCATCTCTGCCCCAAGTCCCTGGAGGGAGCCAGGCCCCACGGCTCCTCCATCGTGGTGTCTGACCCAAGCCCTACAGCAGTGTGCTCCTGTTATTTCACGTAATGCAGCTTGTGGAGGCTTGCTTCAACAGCCATGGAAGCTCACACAGGAGGGGAAGTTCAGAGGGGGCCCTTTTCCTTGGGTTTTAACCTTGAAAAAGATGTGTTCGGAGGGCAGGGAGGATCAGCCCTAGGGGAAGATCATGGCTTACAACAGCCTTGAGGCTTACAACAGCTCTGCAGATAGTGCAAGGTTCTAGAGGAGACGAAGAAGATACAGGTGGACAGGGTCAGGGCAGATTGGAGGCCACTGAGGGGGGCAGATCAGAGGCCACTAGGGCAGATCAGAGGCCACTGAGGGGCAGATTGGAGGCCACTGAGGGGCAGATCAGAGGCCACTGGGGGCCAGACCAGAGGTCATGGGGTCAGGGCAGATTGGAAGCCACTGGGGCCAGATCAGAGGCCACTGGGGGGGCCAGATAAGAGGTCATGGGGTCAGGGCAGGTTGGAGGCCACTGGGGGCATATCAGAGGCCACTGGGGCAGATCAGAGGACACTGGGGCTAGATCAAAGATCACTGGACACCAGAAAGAGTTCACCTAGACTGGTGGTTTTCCATTTTATTTTGCTGCTGTTGCTGTTGTTCTCTGTAGGAGTTTTGTTTTTGTTTTTGTTGTTGGTGGTGAAGTTTTTTGCTTTATAATCACAGAAATGTTTTAAATTTCCAGGAAATTCAAGAAGGTAATATACATTATTTTCAACTTAAAATAGATCCACGCCTTGGTAAACCCATCATTATACTGAGAGCTTTGATAAATTAAAAATATATTGACTGCCCAGGACATCTTGGCACAACCCTGCCCACCTCGTACAGGGTCAGAAGGCTCACAGTAGCCAGCTCCTGGGCCAAATTCTGGAACACACAAGACAGCCCAAGTTATGTCAGACTACTGAGTGGTTCTTGTAACTTAGGAAATGCCATATTGCAGGTGAATGGCTGTGCAGGCACAGAGGACCAGAGTGGGCTTTTTGTGGATGTGATTAGATGCCAAAAGTCCCTCACAGTCTCTGGGCTGGTTGTGGGCGTGGCTTTCTTTGGTGACCCAGCATTAATAACAGGTTGCACCCCTCTCTCCAAAGGTATGATGCAGGACTTCCACTAAGTGTATCTTTCTCTCACTCCACCGTAAAGCTGAACTGACCAGTTCAGGAGGCCTGTGTCCAGCCTCACTCCCCAGCTTCCCTTTTGGCATCTGACCTTGGCTTGGGGACATTTGCTACAACTAATGAGCCCGTGTTGACACATTATTGACTAAAGTCAATGCTTCATTTAGACTGTATGAGTTTGTAATCAAAGGTCCTTTCTCTGGCATTCAGTCGGGGATGCTACATTCTGTGGAGCCATAGGGTCACTGCAGGCTGCTCTCTGGTCTTGACAAACTCCAGACAGGCATCATCTTGGATCACTTTGACAGATAAGTGACCATGGCTGGTGTTTGTAGAAAGTCTATTTGCTGGAAGGATCCCTGCTTTCTCATGAGCAGTGTTAGGAAGCATACCACAGAGGCAAAGAGACAATTTTAGAATTTTTTATTATTATTTTTGTAAGACAGGGTCTCATTATGTAGTCCCTGCTGGCCTAAAACTCACTATGTAGGCCAGGCTGGCCTTAAACTCACAGAGACCCTCTGACCTCTGCCTCCACACCAGCAAGAGTAATTCTTTTGTTTGTTTGTTTGGTTGGTTGGTTGGTTTTGTTTTATAGACAGAATTTCTCTGTGTAGTTCTGCCTGTCCTGGAACTCACTCTGTAGACCAGCCTGGCCTTGAACTGATTACTCCTCTGCCTGCCTCTACCTCCAGAGTGTCAGGACCAAAGGTTGTGCCACCAAAGCTGGCTGCATGAGTCATTATTATGACAGCACTTTCTGAGTTCAGGGGTCTCCACCTTTCTATGAAAAGGGTGTCCTGTCACTGTGACTTGTCACTGCTCTTGATCCAGTGGTTGGGATGGCATTTATTGAGCTTCTTTGAGGTCGAAGTATGGGTCCCTCCCCACCCCGCACTCTCTTCTGTCTTCTCTGAGAAAATGCTTGTGCAATGGGCACTTGACAGGACACAACATGCCACCTCTCCAAACTGAAATTAGCCTGATGGGTCTTTTTTTCCTAATATCTAGTACCAATAAGCATGGGCAGACACACTTATGTTCTTCCTAATGGAGATATAGAACCACGTTGAGGCGAACAACTTGACACATTCACCACATGCTAAATGCAAGCCCTTTAACCCAGCAAGTCACTGCTGTTGAAATGACCATTTCCTGGCATAGTGACACCCAGGCACCCATGGGAAATCACCAAAAGTGTGACTCAACCAAACATTGTTCATTGGTCGGACAGGGCAGAAAACAGTAGCAGAGCCACCCCACTCCTGAGACTAAATCTGAGGGATCCAAATCGGCGTGGCTCACAGATTCCTGGTCATCTGTGGTAACTGCAGCACTGTTCAGTGTCAATGCCATAGGATCTGCCTAGGAGCCAATGGATGAGCAGATCAAAACAGCCCTCCCCTTGAACGGAGGAGTATTATGAAAAAGGGGTGAAATTACATTATTTACATGAAAATGAATGAAGCTGGAGATCATAGGAAATGAAACAAGCCGGAATCAGAAAGACACTGAAAACAGATACAGACAGACAGACAGACAGACAGACACACACACACACACACACACGGTTTCTCTATGTAGCCCTGGCTGTGCTGGAATTCACTCTGTAGATCTGTAGACCAGGCTGGCCTTGAACCCACAGAGATCCGCACTTCTGCCTAGCGAGTGTTGGGATTAAAGGCGTGAACCACCGAAACCTGGCTCTAGAGCTTGTTCATTAAAGGTGTAAAGCGTAAGGCAGATTATTTTGGGGGGAAAGGAAAGCAATGGGCATGGGAAATGGCATAATGAGGACAAATGGGGGATGAGTGTGATAGAAGCTCATTGCATATGGGTATGAGAAAGCCACAACATACAGTATTTGTACAATGATATATGCTAATGAGACTGAGAGACAAGACCATAAAACTATGTATGTAGACAACTGAACTACTGAAAGAAGTGTACAAGCTCTGATGAGCTTCTTGATACGACTGAGACATGAACTCAAATCCACACACACAGAGAGAAAGCATGTGACAGGACCTGCAGAAACCATTACCTGTGGTAACTCCAAGGTGGGAGCAGACTAAGACAGCAGTTTCCACTTTTCCCTTTATAGCTTTGACATTTTGCACAATAAGCAAGTATTGCTTTTGTGATGAAACATTTTAAATATTCATGATGCCCTGAAGATCTGCATTTGAAGGAAGCAACTGCTGATGAGGTGTGAGCTGGGAAACCAAGGTGAACAGCAGACCAGGTAGGAGACCTCAGTGTCCGGTAACAGACAGAGAGGCAGGGCAGAGCAGGGCACAATTTAGGGGCTGCATTGAAAGCACTGATGGGCTTTTGCTGGAAAGAGGCACATGGCATTGCTCCATTGTGTATGTGCATGTGCGTGTGTGTGTACATGTGTGTGTGTGTGTGTGTGCACGCGCGTGCGCGCGCACGCGCACGCGCACGTGACATCAGAGGAGAATGACAAAGGAACTTCTCACAGCGCATGACAGGCAAAGGGAAAACAAGAAGGGACAATCTGGTTCTGAGGCTCTAGGACCAGCCATATACAGAACTGCCACTATCCCTGGACCCAGGGACACAAGTCCCCTGGACCCACACAGAGGGACCAGTCACCACACAGCTAGATAGGGAGGGGCCTAGGCAGCCAATACACAACCCTCCTGTTTCCCTGACTCCAGATGGAGGTCATCCCTTCTCATAGGCCGATCCTAGCTAGGAGCCAGAGGACAATTTTTTCAGGGCAGTCTCCTGGGTGATAAGGTCTGGGGGACTGGATGGATAGAGAGAGGAGACCAAGAGAGAAAGAGAGAGAGAGAGAGAGAGAGAGAGAGAGAGAGAGAGAGAGCTCACCAAGTGGGTAAGAGCAGTTGTATAAACAGGATGAATTGAGTTGGATCCCAGCACCCACTTGAAATGCCCATTATGGCCGGCCAGCCCAGCTAGAAGAACCTCGGGATCAAGGTTCAGTGGGAAACCCTATATCAAAGGATTGAGACACAGAGGAAGATTTCAAATGACTTCCTCTGGCCTCCACATCTGCAGCATGGGCACACAAGCAAATGAACCACATGCCAAGAAGGAGGAGGAGGAGGAACAGCTATAAACTTTAAGCTTTCTTTAAACTACAGTCTGGGCTTGCGAGATGACTCATCGTCACAAAATTAAAAGCACGTGCTGCCAAGCCTGACAACCTGAGTTAGATCCCTGGGATTCATTAGATCCCTGGGATTCATATGGTAGAAAGAAAAAGGTGACGACGAAAAGTTGTCTCCTGACCTCTGCGCACACACAAGTAGGCTCACACAAATGAGTAAAGGTAAGCCCAGACCTACAATAGTTAGAGGCTGAGCTACGCCTCCCATTAGTTTTATCCTAAGCATCTTATGCATCTAGAAGCAAAACCCACCACCTCCTCCCACGTTCCCTTGGCTAGAATTCTCTCATATGACTAAGGCAGCCTAAGATACGTGGCCAGTGCACATGCTTAAGAAACAAAGGTAATGAGCTGAAGCACTCGGTCATGCGAAAACCAACAACTTCTTCAAAAGCCAAGGAAGGACTGGAGAGACGCCTCAGTGAGGAAAGCAAGACTTTAAGGTCAGATCCCTACCACCAGTGTGAATTACAGGTGGGCATGGTGGTCCATCTGTAATCCTGGTGTCTTGGAGGTGGGGACAAGGGATCCTCAGGGCAATTTTTAACAGCCTGGCACACTGCAGTCAACTGGGATTGATCAGAAGGGCAAGGTTAGCTTCACATTTGGTAATTAATGCAATTCTCCATTTATAAAGAGGGGAGAAAGCCTACGATTGCTTCTGTAAATGTTGAAGAATCATCTGAGAAAACTGAAAAGATATTCATGATAAAACTGAAAGGAAAGTAGAAGTGTGAATGGCCCCTTTCCTGGTGTAGTGGTGAACATGTACAAAAAGCCTACAGCCAGTGTCATTCTATGCACTTCAATAATGGGACAAGGATGTCCATTCTCACAATTCCTATTTTATACTGAAATGAAAACTCTAGTGCAATTTGAAGGCAAGAAAAATAATATAAGTATAGTAGAAAATAAGTTAAAATGCTGAGGGTTTTTTTTTTTTAATATTTATTTAATGTACATGAGTAACACTGTAGCTGTCCTCAGACAGAAGAGGGCATCGGACCCCATTACAGATGGTTGTGAGCCACCATGTGGTTACTGGGAATTGAACTCAGAACCTCTGGAAGAGCAGTCAGTGCTCTTAGCCGCTGAGCCATCTTTCCAGCCCCCCAAAAGCTGAGATTTACAAATGACATTGTTTCAGCAGAGAGCTCTGTAGAACCCACAAAGGTGAGGTTATAAAAGGCAGTTGTGCTTTGCTGTGCTATAAATGCAAAATTTAAAATGAAAAATTTAAATGTCACACAGTTATCAGAAAACAGAATGCTAAAAATATATCTTAGAAGGTTCTGTGTATCTAAAAACTACAGACTATGGCTAACGAAAATGAACAATCTGTGCAATTGTAGCTATGTCTAATGTGTTGGAATGTGCCTAGGCAGGGTGTGTGTGCTTCCTAAATGGCTTAGGGCTTCAACACGAGCCCAGTAGGGGCTGGCGAGATGGCTCAGTGGATAAGGGTGCTTTCTGCCAAGTCTGAAGACCTGCACTTGATCCCTGGAACCCTCAAGGTGGAGGAAGAGAACCAAGTTGACCTTTGGTGTCCATTGTCATGTCATGCCTTGGTGCACATCCCTACACACACACACACACACACACACACACACACACACACACACACACACACACACACACATTAAATGTAAAATTAACAAGAAATTAATCCCAGAAGATTTTCTGAAGAAGTAGACAAGAGGCAGGAGGATCAAGTTTAAGGTCAGCCTGGGCTACACGAGGAGGCTGTCTCAAAAAGGAAAATAAAACCTCTATGATTTATGAGAACTTGAGAGTCTGTGGTAGCTAAAATAATCTTCAGCTGAAGAACACACTTGAGGAACTGGCACCAACTAGCTAGACAGTGTGGTTTGAAAGCATAAGCACAGCAAACGAAAGAAAAGAGCAGGTTCACGGCAGAAACCCACTAGTGGTCACATGAGTTCCAACCAAGACCCCTCACTGGGAGTGATTGTTTTAGATAAATACATTGAAACGATTAGCTATCCATAGGAAGAAATACCAAATCAAGCCCTTACCTCTCTTCAAACACAAATGTTGAATTGGTACAGACCATGAACCTAAATGAAAATCCATAATCATAAAGTTTTTAGAAAAAAATATTTTGCTAAAACTCTTTCCTTGGGGTAAGGGGTGCATAAATAATGTCTACCCCTCCACCTAAGGTTCCAGTGACAAACCAAGGCATAATTCTACCAGAGTTCAGTATGGAAACCAGTGAGCCTATTGACTTCCTTACAGAGCATAGCTGAGATTACTTACGTGGGGTACTGAGTGCTCCACCCACCAAAGGCCACTGGAAAGTCTCCAAAGCACGTACCAGGGCTGCTCCATGCCTGCATAGATCAAACCTCCCTCTATTATCTTCCCTGGAGTATATATCCTAGCCCCTCTCCCAGGTTATGTGCAATTAAGGCAGCGTTACACTCACCCAGGTGGTAGGAAGGGTCTGGGAGTTCAGGTAAGGGCCTTATGATCCACTTCACCCTTCCACGGAAGGCTGTGAACAGCTGCAAGCCCAGATGGGGTGACCTTTTTTTTTAAAAAGTGGTACAGCTGAATCCCCAATACCTCAGAGGATAGTCACTCATAACAGAATGTTTTGGGGGGCTTTGAGGTAAGTGAGGATTTTTTTTTTTGCACATGAAATAACCATAAGAGAGAAAAATGTCTCAGATTCACTAGTGATGGATTGGCTCCCCAGAGGCACACCAATTTGAACAGCTATTCACACACCAAACTACCTTCCCCAGCCAGACGTTAGGTTTGGTCTGAGAAATTGAAGACACTTTAGAGTTTATTGAGTTCGGCCTCCTGCTCAGTGCAGAAATGGCCAGTGTAATCGTTTTCATAGTTTTTCATCTGGTTTCTGCTTCAACTCCTAAATTCTTTCTGGCATCTTGTGAGTTTCTGTCACCTGAAGATACAGAAAACCATGAGATGAAGCCCAGACTGCTGATCAGAGAGAAGAGGTGGGCCATCCTTTTATTCCACCTGATCGTGTGGATGAACACTTGTTTGAATTATCCGAGAAACAGAGACTGTAGTATCAGAAGAACAGAGTTTTGTTTTGGGGCATCAATGGGACCATGGCAGGTGCAGAATAGTGAAGGACAATGGGCCATCATAGACATGCCTAACATCTATTTACACACTCCTTTATTTGTGTATATGTATGCTCATGCGTGTGAGTGCATGTGTGTATAAATGCTGGTGCGTATTTGCCATCAGAGCAAAATCACAGGTGTTAATCCTTATCCTCGAGACAGGGTCTCTTTGTTCAGGATGCTGCACAGGCCAGGCTCCCAGCCATCTCCCAGGATGCTGCACAGGCCAGGCTCCCAGCCATCTCCCAGGATGCTGCACAGGCCAGGCTCCCAGCCATCTCCCAGGATGCTACACAGGCCAGGCTCCCAGCCATCTCCCAGGATGCTGCTCCTTTTTGCCTCTCACCTTCTCAGAGGAGTGTTAGGATCACAGTGACTTTGCATAAGCCCTGGGGGTTTGAACTCAGTCCTCATAGAAAGCACGAATGCAAGCTGAGCCCTCTCCCCAGCTCTGACTGAGCCCTCTCCCCAGCTCTGACTTATATTTTTTATAAACCTTTTCTATATCTTAAAAGATTTCTTGCTTCTAGAATAGAAAAATGCAACCTGTCATTAAAGGTTCATTTCCAGGAAGTGAGGGAAGAGATCAAGATACAACGCATGCATGTATGAAATTGTCAAAGAATAAGACACACTTTTAAAAAAAAGTTTTACCTCCTCCCTTTTTAAAAGACGCAGTCTCACGTGGTCCAGGTTGCCCGAGAGCTGGCTATGTAGCTGGGGATGGCAATGAACTACTGATCCTTCTATCTCCGCCTCCGAGAGCTGAGCTCGGAAGGCGTTCTGCCCTCTTCCAGAGAAAACCGCCTGAGCAGTGGAGTGAAAGGAATCAATCGCGCTCCATGTGACACAGTGCTTCATATCGCTATTATTTTTATTGACATTATGCAAGTGAGAATTACAGGTTTTTTTTTAAAAGACCTCATTGAGAAGATGAATAGGCAGGCTCCAGGATGGTAGGAAATACAAATCAGGAACGTGTATCTAGGAATATGAGAATGCCTACAATTCTATTATTTTCTTAAAAGATTATCGGATTTAAAACTAGCCCCAGATTTGAGCAGACACTTACCTAGGGAAGTGTGCCGATACCCAAAGAATAATGAAGTCCGTGCCACAGAGCTGTTAGTCATCCTCCAATCACAGTGAAGCTATGTTTAGTCATCCTCCAATCACAGTGAAACCACGCATATAAGAACTGTCAGAAACAACAGGACGGAAAATACCAAATATAGGCTGGGTGTGGTGGCACACACGCCTTTGATCGGAGCATTTGCGTGGCTGGAGCAGGCAGATCTCTTCAGTTTGAGCCTGGTCTACCTAGTAACCACCCACAGCCAGAATACTGCCGAGCAGTGGTTCTCAACCTGGGGTTGGACCGTTCCACAGGGGTGGCCTAAGACTGTTGGAAAATACAGATGTTTACATTATGATTCATAACTGTAGCAAAATTACAGTTATGAGGTAGCGATGAAAATGATCTCATGGTTGGGGTCAGCACGACAAGGGGAACGGTATTAAAGAAAGGATTGCAGCACCAGGAAGGTTGAGAACCACTGTTAGATCCTCAAAAAAGAAAATACCAAATATTAGCAAAGTATAAGTAAGTGTAACTGAATTTCTTACACATTTTTTAGTGGAATATAAAACCATATAACTATTTTTGGTTTGGTTTTGTTTCTAGACAGGGTTTCTCTGTGTAACAGCCCTGGCCATCCTGGAATTTGATTTGTAGGTGAGGCTGGCCTCAAACTCACAGAGATCCACCTGTCTCTGCCTCCCTAATGCCGGGATTAGAGGCATACTCAGTTTGTGTGTTTGTTTGTTTGTTCAATAATCTGATGGCTCTTGGTTATGTCTGTTTCTAGTACAGGGGATTGAACTTAGGGTCTTAACATATGCTAGGCAAGCTCTGCCCCTTCCCTATTCTCAGCTCTGAGAATCTCTTATAAAACTGACACCCACCTACCCCTAGACTAGCAATCTCATCCATGAGAAATGAAGAAGCAAATACCTGTAAAAAGATTTGTATAATGCCGATAATTGTCTTCCTGGGTAGAATCACGTTGGAGTGTTTTCAGACAGGAGATGGGCAAGACAACTGTAGGATGTACCTATGATGGGACTCTGCAGCGATTACAAGAATAAGCTCTTGATATTGACCTGGGCAGAGCTCTATTAGAAGGAGCAGAACATATATATATATATATATATATATATATATATATATATATATGAAATAAACCTCAAGGCTGCTGCCCATGAGGTGGTTGAGTGGAGCCCGGCTGGGGAAGGATGATGAATACGTTCTGTATGCTAGGTTGAACACAACGAGGACATATAATTGCCAGCTTACCACACTTAGAAATACATGCGTTGAGTATATACATATTATTCCACAATAAATAAATTGGAATAGCTGGAGCCATGCTTAAAAATGATGAATTCAGAATTAGAACAGATGAGAATGAGTTTTATTGCAAATAAGTAGCTTAGTGGATTGTTTAATAATGATATTGAGAGGAGTGGAAAAAGGCAAATCAGGGACCAGTGAATTGGCTCAGTGGATGAAGGTGTTCATCAACAGACAGTGCGAATCTGATGACCGAGTTTGACCGTAAGTCTCATGTCAAGGTGGAAGGAGAGAACCAACTCCACACAGCTGACCCTTCATCTTCACACACACACACACACACACACACACAAATCTAAAAAGGACCTGCATGCCACTTCATTAATTTGGGGTGGACCAGGAATTTAAAAGTACTAAATAAACCCCTTGGGTGCTGAGGTAAATGTGGGTAATAAATTCTATTGCCCTAACTGTAGGACAGAGAGGCCGTTCTCAAAACAACTTAAACCCGGCTGACAAGATGGCTGTGGGCCTGAGCTCCACCTCAGCATCCGAGTAAACGTGTAAAAAGGGAAGTGATCTTACACAGTTGTCCCCTGGCCTCCACACATGTGCAGTGGCATGTGCACACTCCCCCAAATCGTACATACACCTAATTGTTTTTAAATGTCACAAACCAGGAACCATAAAAGAATAGACACACACTAAAATCAACCACATGAGGAAGGGGGTGGGGTCGAACAAATAAAGAAAACTGAACAAATGGGTATGTAAAAAGTGACCACTTTTTTTTTTTCAAGATAAGTAACCCGAGATGAGTGGGCACAGGACGTGGACAGATGCCTTGCAGAAAATACATGCAAATGGCTTGTAAACACACAAAAAGATGTCCATGCTCAATTACAGAAAGAGAAAGGCCACCAAGAACACGTTACAGTTCCCCTGATTAGATGGCTCAGACTTCAATGCTTGACCGTCTCCCGTGCTGGGCAAAGCAGACTGCTCTCTCCCGCCTTGTTGATGGGAGTATAAATTGATAGACTCTTGGAAGACAATCCAGTCATATTTATCAAACGTAAAATTGCCCTCACCCTGTGACCCAGGCATTCAGCTTCTAGGAATTAATTCAACAGATACATTCCATATGTCCAGAAAGACAAACGACAGAGGTACCCCGAGTAGCCTTGTTCGACGTGGCAGCAGATAACGGCCATGAAGAGGAGGCTACTAAATGAATGGCCCTGTCTAACTGTAATGGGATTCTTTGAGACTGCCAGATGTACACTGAAGCGGCTTGGGGGATCCCTGAGAACTCACACTCTGGAGCCAGATACCTGGATCCTTCCTGGGGTGACTGTACTGTTTGTGGTAGTCCACTGACTTCCTTTCTTCCACTGTCATTGCTCCCAAATGGGATTGTCATGATAATAACAGCAACAGCAATAGTTATAGTAATAGTAATGCCAACCTCAAGACTGATGGTTAACTTTTTTTACTCTCTACAGAGGCCCAGCTGCCCTACAACTTACTATGTAGCCCAGGTTGGCCTTGAACTTACAGAAATTTGTGTACCTCTGCCTCCTGAGTACTCGGATTAAAGGCTTGCTCCAACCCACTCCAGGTCTAGACTATTATTTTTATTTATTTATTTTTATGTATATGGATGTTTTGTCTGCACGTGTCTGTCTGCCATCGATGTGCAGTGCCTGAGGTAGCCAGAAGAGAGCATCAGATTCCCTAGAATTGGAATTACAGCCGGTTGTGGACTACCATATGGGTACTGGGAATTGAACCTGGGACGGCTGGAAGCATAGCCAATGATCTTAACTCCTGAGCCATCTCTCCTGCGCCAAAACTAAGGATTAAATGAGTAAATACACTTAAGCATTTAGCTCAGTGCACTGAGAAGGTTAGAACTGTCACTTACCTCTAAAGATCTCCAAAATACATTAAGTACAAAAAACCTACTATTACCACCACCACCATCACCACCACCACCAACAACAAGATCTGGTTCCAGTTGCAAAAAGCCAGGGTATTGGAATGTCACACTGTGCCCAGTAAATAGATTGTCCACTTATGGAGTTGATAAACACTAATGAAGTGGGTCAGAGCTATGCATGTGTGCTTACACATCCATACACTGCCCCTACAAGGTTGTTCAAGCAACTACAAATTGTCTGGTAGTGGTGTACATATGTGATTCCAGCACTGGGAAAGCTGAGGCAGGAGAATCATAAGTTCAGGACCAGCTTGGGTTACATAAGGGTCCCCAAACAAACAACAATGACAAAAATTTCTACAAATGATATCTGAGACGTGATCAGGGATGGAAGCAACTTTTGTGCAGTTAAATATACTTTCTTGCAAAGTTTAGGTACTAGCTATTCCAAAAAGTTTAAAGGCGTATTTTGAAAAGAAGCTCTTGGGTATGCCATTTTGTGTCCTGATTATCACGATAGATAGCAACACAGATATAATTTTTTATTTGTGTATGTGGTGTGTGTGTGCGTGCATGCATGTATGTGCATGAATGTGAGGATGCACGTGTGTACACATGCACATGGAGGCCAGAGGTCGACCTCACTCTCCACCCTGTGTATTTGGCAGGTTCTCTCCCTTGAGCCTCAAACACACTGATTGGTTAGTCTAGCTAGTCAACTTGCTTTAAGGACCTCTTGGCCCTACCTCCCACATGCTGAGATGCAAGAGGGCTGCCACACTTGCCCAGCATTTGCATGGGTTTCAGAGAAGCCTCGGGACAAGGAGGTGGGGAGGAGGGGGTGGGGGAAGTGGCTGCATCAGGGAAAAGGAAGTATCAGAGTGAGTGCAGGGATGGAAGGGAGAACCCAGTGTACTCTGGGGACACAGGAGGGAGGACCCAGTGAGGCATGGGTGTGTGGGAAGGAGGACTAAACACAGCATGGGGATGTAGGAGTGGTGACTTAGAACAGTGTGAGACGTGTGTGAGAGAGGACCTGGCATGGGGTGGGGATGCAGGAGGGAGGACAGCAAGACATGGAGGATGCATGCACTGTTTTCTTTCTCAAGGTATGTGGGGACAGTGCACACTATTGCCTGGCCCTGTCCAGCCACTCTCTTCACAGTCACAGAGGCAGATAGCATCACTGTAAATTTCCAAAAGAAGTCAAAATGATTTGCCCAGGGTGCACTTGGCAGGGCCTTTGAACTATGCCAGACTACACCCTGTGTGCTTCTTAGCACAGATGAGTCCTTTCCACTAATAAATTAGGTCCAGGGGAGTCAAGAAGGGCTACGGAGAGAGGGTGACACTTGGCCAAGTGCCTTGGAGAGTTTGAGTGGGCTTCTGTCCCACACAGCTCCAAGCAGTGTCCTTTAGAACATGGTCTCTGTATCTGCTGCTCCTACAGTCAGGCAGGGCACAGCCTGCACAACCACAGACAGCAATGCTGAGTTCTTCACTGTTGATAGAATCCCTTCCCAGGGGAGATAAGGTCCCAATGACAAACGATGGCACAATTCCACCAAAGGTCACTCTGGGTACTAATGAGTTTATAGTTCCTTACAGAACACAGATGAGGGGTTACTACTCCCCAACCAGCTACACCTAGAAAGTCGTACCCAGAAAAGATGAGGGCTGCCCTGTGGCCACATAGACAAATCCCGTTTTGTCTTCTCTGACTTACATATACTCTAGCCCCTCCAGAGTTGCCAGTTGCAGGAAGCAGTTGAGTGGTGGAGGTGGGGGAGGGGGTTAAACCATCAACCAGCCCAGTTGGGGATGGTCTTTTGTAAAGTGGGAGGCACAAATGAACACTCTAAGATGGCAGTTTCTTGGCTCAGAGGACAGTCACTCACAGTAATCACAGAAATATGGGAAGATGTGTCAGTGAAAGTCTTGATATGTAACAACATTCCAAAATACTAAAGTCAGTTTAACATGGCAAACACTGGCCAGCAAGGAAGTTCTGACCTCAGTGGGTTTGCTCCTGTGCTGGAGTCGGCTGGTCAAGCTGCTGTAGAGAGATCAGCCATCTTAGTTTCCCTGGGACTGTCCTCAGTTACTGTACTGAAGGGTCAGTGTTCCAGGACTGTCTCTGTTATTGTACTGAAGGGCCAGTGTCCCAGGAAAGCCTTCAGTCTTAGGCAGGTGCAGAGCTGGCTGTCAAGGACAGCTGGACGCCCCCTCCACAGGGCTTTCAGCCTCCAGCAGCCTGGTCCTGGTCATTTCCAGCAGCTACACAGTGCCCCAGACTGCAAGCAGCTGAATGCAAGACCTCTGAAGTAGGGCCTCACTCTGCATGGCCAGCCCAGATGAATGGGTAGAAACAGCCCCCGTCTGAGGGGGGCGGACTGGGAAGCCACATTGCAAGGGGCAGGCTGGGGTTGGGGCTGGAGCCAGTTTTGTAATCCATCTGTCACAGAAGGGAAGCCTTGACTCGGCTGCAATAGATCCAGTGAGACCAGAATGATCGCTGGCTTGTAAATGCTTATTGTCTTAAACCAACTGCCTTTTACCACACAGCAAAAGCTAATGGCCACAGTGTCTCCATCCTGTTGTAGTACATTCTGGGAGCAACAGGAAGTTTCCTGTAGCTGGAGCCTGCTGGGGAAGATGCTCTCTCAGTTTTTCACTGGTGGGATGAGGAGAGGAGATCCGGGTACCTAGACAAGAAAGACAGGGCCCAGAGAGGCTAGGCAGGCACCCATACAGCTGGCCCACGTAGACTAGGGCTGCCATCAGGCATTCCCTCTTGGGCCAAGGGAAACCTTGAGAAGAAGGAAGGTATGATGGTGATTTTGCAGTCTCTTTAAGAACAATAGGTATCAACTATCTGGTTGGGAAGAGGCAGATGGGAGCTGAAATTATAGGACATTGAAATTATTGACCTGCACTCTTGCAGGGCTGTTTATTTCTTGGATTTGAATGGTTGTTTTTTTTCCCCCCTCTCCGTTGCTCCCTTAGGGCTCCTCCTGTATCTTAGGTAGCAAATAGATTTGCAGGTGTTTAATTAGGCTAGAAAATTAGACAAGTGGAGGCCTTGACCAGGATCCTCCTGCCTCCCAGGAGGCTCCTCAGACCTGGAAAACAGGCTGGTTCCAGAGAAAAGGCCTCCTGCTTCACGTCCTGGCCAATTAGGCCCCTGCCATACATGTCACTAACTGGTGTGGCCTTGGACTAGTTGCTCCCTCCCCAGTGCTCAGGCTTCTGTTTATGTCATCTGGCAGAGGTGAGACAGAATGTTAGGTCGGAATGACCCAGCACACCAGACAGGACACCTGCTTTCAGCAAACAGCTTGTGGCAGGACCAAAAGTGACCTGTGCTGGGCACATCACTGCCCTCACAGTATCTGAGCTGGGGACAGTGGAGTGAGGTGTCCACCCTTGGCAGTAGGAGTGGCTTTGTTCTCTCTTAGAAAGGGTAGAAGTTACAGTTTGACCAGAAAGCCAAGGTAATAGTTGATGCTGCTGGCTTTCTTCCCCTTCTGTTGAATGGTGGCAGAGGACAGATGAAGAAACTGAGGGGAAGAGGAAGTAGACACTGTGGGGCATGGGGGTGGGGTCAGGAAAGCATATGGTTGTATATATATGTGCAGGAGCCTCTGGATGCCAGGTTTTCCCCACCAATCTGCTTAGCGTCTACAGCTGTGGTTCTCAACCTTCGGGTCAGATTCCTCTAGCAAACCTCCACCTCCAAAATATTTACATTATGATTCATAACAGTAGCAAAATTATAAAGTAGCAACAAAAATAGTTTTATTATTGGGGTCGCCACAGCATGAGGAACTGTATTAAAGGGTTGCAGCATTAGGGAGGTTGAAGACCAGTGTTCTATGGCTATCAGCTACAGGACTAGATGCCCTTTTATTTTTCCTGTCCTCAGGAAGGGTGCAGCCTGTGGGAAGCTCAGAGGCTGTAAAAGGCTGGAGAAGCTGAGGGTGGATGTGTGGCTGGTGTGTGGGGTTTGTTAGGTGACGGCTGTAGAAGGCTAGGCACTAGGGAGAATAGGGGAGGGTGTGGAGGAGGCAGTGGAGGCTGTGGGAGAGCCTATGTTGGCTGAGGGGGAGACTGGAAGAAGCTTTGGAGGTTAGAACCGGTTGCAAAGAGCTCTGGGCCTGTCACCCATAATTCCGCCTTCCCTCCTGCCTACTGAAGTGTTCTGTGAATCCCTGGTCAAGGTTGGGAGGAAACAGACCCAGTAAAGCAGAATTCCTGCTTATCTGTGCCAAGGACCAGCCTCAGCTAGGTCAGGGACTTGGGAGCTGTGAATGTGGGTTACAAGCTGGCGGCCTATGTTCTGCTCGAGATGGCTCTCTAGATAGCTGTCTGCAGATAGGTCTTGCCTCTAGTCTGCTCGAGACAGCTTTTCAGATTGTTTTCTTTCTGTGTTCTGCTCTGCTCTTGACAGCTTTTTCTTGCTATTCTAAAAAGCTTCCTGGTTGAAACAGCTACCATTCTGCTTGAGACAGCTCTCTCTGGTTGAGACAGCTCTCTCAACTAGCAAAAATTCTGAAAGCTCTCTGGATAGCTCATGGGTTTTCTGACCAAAGTCAGAAAAGCTGCTATAAAAAAATTCTTGGATCTTCCAACCAAGTCAGAAGTCCTGTTTTTAAAAATTCTAAAAGTAATTCTTGGGGTTTTCTATGAAAATCAGAAAAGCAGAAAACATTCTAAAAAAGCTGTGTTTGCTCTCAAAGTTATACCTTGGTCAGAAATCCTATTAGGAAAAAATTCTAAAAAAAAAAAAAAAAAAAATGAACTTTTATCACTTTCTGTTAGCTCTTCTCATGAAGGCCAAATGCCCAGTTTTTAAATTTATGTATCAATTAGTTATTTATTCCATGTTCCTTCTTGACTATCCCACGAAGCACAGACAATAAGATAGCCTGGTGGGACCTTGTCCTAGAACTACAATTTTGACCATGACTGGACCTAAACTCACTCTGTACCAGGCTGATCTTGAACTTAGGAATCTGCCTGCATTTGTATCTGTCTGTCTTTGTATCTTTCTGACAAGCTGGCTCATAGTGCAGCTGCCTCTGTTCCTCTAGACCTCTGACGCTCCTACAATTTATATTGCATCCTTATATTTTTGCATAGTTGAGAAATTATTTATTTTCAAACTCGTGGTTTTAGAGTTCTTTCCACAGCCCTAAGGGCTGTCCTGAACGTTCCAGCAGTCACCATGTTGCTGAGACATTAGCCACACCTTCACCTTCCTGACTCATTTAGTCACTAACCTTAACAGGGAGGGCATTCCTCAGAGGACTCTGAAAATATGTGCAGTATTACACAAACAAGCCTCACGTCCACAGCAGCCATTGCTACGTGTGGAGGCCCACTCCTGCCGGCTCTGTTGGGGGTGGGGGGCAGGAACCATGTCATTTCTCCCCACTGAGGCCATGACGGACTTCGCACATCTGCCACTAAGCTCCAGCTCCAACATTTGGTGAATACTGCCCCTTAATCAACCTGCTATTCTGTAAAAGCTCCTTAAACAAGCAAACAAACAACAACAACAAAAAACTAATCCTACATTTTAAAAATAAACTTTCTTCTTTTAAATGGTTTGAAGTTTACAGAAATGTGATGATGATTCTTTTTAATATACCATTTTTATTAAGCCTTCGAGAATTTCATATAACATGTATTTGATCATATTCATCCCCCCATTTGGACTTGCTTCTTAAATTTTATTCTAAAAGGATGCTTCATTATTTTTGCACGGGAAAAGTCAGTGTGAGTCACCTCAGGTAGACTTTAATCTTAAAAACGAGCACAAAAACAAAGTGATGTTATTAAATTTTTTACATTGAAATAAAAAATTAACTCAGTACCAGCAGTGATAAAACTGATTCACCAAAATGTGTGTGTGTGTGTGTGTGTGTGTGTATGTGTGTGTGTGTGTGCTCTCATAAGTATACGTGTATAGGCAAAGAGGAGTGGAAGGTCTGAGCACAAATCTCAGTAAGTAAAACGCTTTCTATGAAGGCACGAGGACCTCAGTTCAGATCTTCAGCACCTATGGTAAAAAGCTGGGCACAGCCGTGCAGTGGTGGCTCACTCCTTTAATCTCAGCACTTAGGGAGCAGAAGCAACTGGATCTCATTGAGTTCGAGGCCAGCCTGGTCTACAGAGCTAGTTCTAAAACGCCCAGGGTTATACAGAGAAACCCTGTTTCTAAACAAACAAACATGCAAACAAACGAAGTTGGGCACAGAGCTAGGATTGGTAGCTCACACCTTTAATCCCAGCACCTGGAGGCAGAGGTAGGCGGATCTGTATGAATTTGAAGCCAATCTGGTCTGTGTAATGAATTGCAGGCCAGAGAAATTACTTAGGGAGACCCTGTCTCAAACAACAATAACACATCTGTAGTGGGTGAACTCCTGATTCAGAAAGACCCTGTCTCAGGAAATAAGGCGGAGGTTGATAGAGGAAGGCTTCTCACTTGCACATCTGGCCTCTATATGCACATAGGTACATACATGTGAACACGTGAACACACACGAACACACACTAATACAGGTACACGCATACACCATACATGACAATAATAATGGTAACTACATATTTAAAAGAGGAGGCAGTAGATGGGACCCCTTCACAATTGAGAGTTCCCTGCAACTGCCCTGCCAGGAGCTCCCTAAGGAATGTGCCAACCCCAGTACATCTGTAGTTTACTCAGGATCGAGGACCCCCTGGGATTAGCCCATCGCAGCCTCTGGCAGGTAAGATACTGAGGACTGTCTCTGTCTCTTGTTCACAGGCAGGATTTAAGGCAGGTTGAGAGAGTGGTTCAAGGCCACAGGCAAGAAACCTTACAAAGTAGAGGGCTCCAATCTGCACTTCTAACTGCTGGGTTCAGTTACCAAGAAGAGAACAAAGGACAGGCTGTTTTTAAAGAGAGTTAGGACCATGGTGTGGCTCAGCAGCAGGATGCTTGCCCAGCATGCACGAGCCCGGCCCTGGACAATTTTATTTCCCCCAACCATGTTATGCTCTAAGTATCTATCTGGATTATATAGAGCCACTGAGAACAAGGAAGATGAACCCCTTACTGACAGACGCCTCCAATTACTGACATCGCCTGAGTGTGAGCGCATTCAATTTCGAATTGAGATAAACAAAGCCTTTCCCCCAAGAGTCCTTGGCAGTAATGTCAGGTTTGGTGTGCTAATGAATTCATTTTAAAACGAATATATCACCATGAAGATAAGATGCTCATCTGCAAATGCCCCCAATCTCCCGTGCACCCCTGGTAGTTACCAGCACCACACTGTGAAAGTCAGGCTGTAAAGCAGCGGTTCTCAACCTTCCTAATGCCGTGACCCTTTAGCACAGTTCCTCATGTCGTGGTGATCCCCACAGCATGGAATTATCTCATTGCTACTTCATAACTGTAACATTGCCACTGTCTCGAATGTAATGTAGGTATCTGATACGCAGCATATCTGATATGTGACTCCCAAAGGGGTCACGACCCACAGGTTGAGAACCACTGCTCTGACGTGAGGGTGGAGCTACAGCTGCTTCTAACAAGGCTCCAAGCAAACCTACCTTGCTGACCGGGCTGGAGCATCAAGGTGGGCAGATTCTGGGGGGCAGCCTCCTGAATGGGGCCAGAGGCCTGGGGTCTGCTGCAGACCCAGGCCCTTGCATTAGATGTTCCCTGAGCCTGGACATCTTTCCTAGGAGTTCAAAGCCTCACCTCGACCCACCTCACCCCACCTCACCCCACTTTTCCTTTCCTTTGCACCCCTTGGCCCTCTGTTCTGATGTCCCCTCTCAGATGATCTTTAGTGCCCTCCCAGACTCTGCTTACTTTTCATCCGAAGTCCTACAGTCTACATTAGTCAATGTTTCTATAGATGACATCTATAGGACAGACCTCACACCTGAAACCAGGGTGAGCTACAGATCATGAAACAAGCAGACACCTGGCTCCACATTCAGGCCCTAGGCCTGGCACTAACACAGGGGTCCTTCCAGCCTTGGCTTAGTGTCCCCTGCCATAGGGAACTCCGTCTCTCCATTCCTGAGTGGTGCCCACCTAGAATTTTTTTCTTTTAATGCACATATGTGAAAAAGCAAAAAACCTCTGTCCAAAACTCGATTAGCATTTATTTCACAGAAACTGAGAGGTTTGTGTCCCACCAGAGACCTAAGGATGACAAAGACCCTCTCTTCCAGGATACAAATTCTTGAGCAGTGGGTTACTTTGATATCATATTCTGGGGCCCAATATCCCCATGTAGGAAGCAGGGGATATGAGTCCTGTTGGTGGTCCTTGGAGGAGTCATAGAGGGCTCCAGATGAGCCCCCCAGCAGCTGTGTGACTTTGAGTGTTGTGTTTTATAAAAAGATAAAGAGAGAAGGGCTATGTTTGGTGGAGGTGTAGTCAGGTGTGGGGGAAGAGGGTGCCTCTTCGGGGACCATGCTGAGGTACCCCTTCCCCCTGAAGGACCAGCCACATGATAGTATAGGATAGAATAGTGTTTATTTAGGGTATAGAGAGGGGAGTTGAGAGGGTAGTAGAGACAGAGAAAGGCAGAGAGAGAGAAAGAGAGAGAAGAAGAAGAGGAGGAGGAGGAGGAAAAAGAGGAAGAGGAAGAGGAAGAGGAGGAGGAGAGGCCGGCCATGAGAATGTGGAGAGGGGAGAGGGAAATGGGGAGAGAGGGGGGAAGGTGCAAGGGAGAGCAAGAGAGAGCAGAGTGGGCAAGCAGCCCCTTTAATAGTGAGTCAGGCATACCTGGGTGTTGCCAGATAACTGTGGGAAAGAGCTTAGAGAAAATGCTAAACATTGAGCCTCACCTTTTATACCTGAAAACTGAGGACAGTGGGTTTTCATGGTCCCCAAAGCCAGGGAGCTATTCTAGATCAGACTTCCATCCTGGTGATCCCCCAAGAACCAGCTGAACCGTCCCATTCTCAGGGCCCTCTGGCAGATCAGCAGCAGAGGAGCCCTCTCATTTACCTAAGCACAGGAGAAACCTGGCGGGCCAGGTCAGGGGCTCCCAATGGCCTCATTACAGCTGTCAGTGTGATGGACGAGACAAATTAAATACAGAGATGAAGTCAGAGTGCACCTAGGAAACCTGTTTCCAGACTACAGTCCTTGACCACTGTGGGAGTACTAGTGAGCACACGAATGACCAACCACTCTCATGGCTCTTGGAAGGTCCAGGCCATAATCCTCACGTTTTCCTACCCACCCCCTAAGTTCTACCAACCAGCCTTTGCTTGGTCACCTGAAGTGATCTCTCAAACTGGCTCTAGACTCAGCAGCCTGTAGCCTACTGCCTCAGAGAGTCAATAGTTCCTGCTTGTGCTAGGAATGGTCTTAACACTTGGGAGATTGAAGCAGAAAAATCAGAAGTTTAAGGTTATCCTCAGCTACATAGAAAATTTGAGGCTAGCCTAGGCTATTAGCAATTCACCTCCCTCCCCAAAAAGAGTTCTTGGCAGTGAGGTATGTAGGTCAGGAATCTGAGTTCAAGGCTCAGCCTGGAGGATAAGGCTGCCTCCTACGCACTGTCACTGTCTGATATCTAATAGGTCAGGAATGAACGGGTTTCCAGGCTTCCTTGGGGACCCAACTAACATTCTCACACTTTGAACAGTAACCATCCATCAAAATCAGCACTGGATTCAGCCCCTTGACTCCCAGGCACACCAGCTTCCCAGTTGCTACCAAATCCCAGAGCTGGACAAGATGTTTGTCATTCAGAACTTGAAATACAGAGGCAGTAGAATCCTACTAAGTTCAAAGCTAATCATGAACTACAACCTTAAACTATATAGTAGGAACTATATAATCAGGAAAAAAAATTCCCCTTCCAGGGGCCTAACCTAGGGCCTAGTACATTCAAAGCAGACGCTCTACCACTGACCTACATCCTCAGACTTACAAAGCTTCCGGTCTCCATTCCCCGCTGCGTGTGAAGCCCTCCATGCCATCTGACCCACTTTAACTCACTCATTTGTTTATTTTCCGGTTTCCCCTCTGGAAGCATTGCCCATGAGGGGAATGTGTGTGTTATGGCTGCTTTCTTATCTTTGTCTGTGGCACTGTGCCATGTGCAAGTGATCTCAAGCATTACACATAGAAAGAATACAAGGAAGAACACACAGCAGGTGTGAAAGCTTTGGGAAAGGAAAGATCATGCAAAGAAAGATGGTGCAGCTGGAAGCTAGGGTCCCAGTGTGCTCCTCAGGAGTTGGGGGAGGGGGGCACAGCAAGGTTCAGACTGAGAAAGGTCTGGAATGCCAGCCCAAGGCTTGGAGGATGATGGCAGCTATGGCATGCTTTAGAGGGAGTAGGAGGTGCTGTCTAGGCTTAGGAGACTCTCCTGAATAGGAGGAATGACTTCAGGGGCCAGAGTAGACCCAGAGTACATCCATCGGGAAGCCAGGAGTCAGTGAGGCAGGGATGTGGGCATTCAGCTGCTGTAGGCATGAATGACCCTGGGACAATGTCAAGATGGACTCAGCTTTTTCCTGAGAGGCCCCAGGCTGCCCATCTGCTGGGAAGGCTTCACCTGAAAGGGCTACTCTGGGCACTTTGGGGCTGGAGATCCAAGCCTGGCCCTGTCTCACCAAGACCCTGGGGTAAAAGCACTTTTTATTTTATACCGGGAAGTTGGGACCAGTGTGTGCTCATCACTGTCTGCCACAAAAGGTCAAAATGCATTAATATTATGGACAGATTCCCAACACCAAAGCTAAGCCTAGGAGGGTCAGGCCCATGGAAGAAGGCAGCTGGCAGCTGGCACTACATAGACAATGAACTCTCTCTCTCTCTCTCTCTCTCTCTCTCTCTCTCTCTCTCTCTGTCTCTCTCTCTCTCTGTCCTTTCTCTCTGTGTGTGTTTGTGTGTGTGCGCGCGCGTGCATCTTTCTGTCTTTCTCTCTCTGTCTTTCTTCCTCTCTCTGTCTCTTTGTCTCTGTCTGTCTCTGTCTCTCTCTCTCTCTGTGTGTGTGTGCGCGCACAGAAACCCGGAGCTCATCAATTTGGCCAGACTTACTGTCCAGCAGGTTTCAGGGATCCTTCTGACCCGACTTCCCTGGTGCTAAGATTAAAGGCACATGCTGGCCACTTCTGTCTTTCATGTGCATACTGGGAATTGAACTCAGGCCCTCAGGCTTTCATGACTTTACTAACCAAGCCATTTTCTCAGCCTCAGAAATAGCTTTGTTCCATAGGCAATTAACAAGGTGATATTTTTATCCCCGATTTTCAGGCCAAGCATAAGGAACCAGGCAGCAGAGCCATGGGAGCCCAGGGTCAGCATGAAGGAAGAAGCAGCTTGTCCTGCTGTCCTTCACAGACCTGACAATCCCTATGTCTCATTTTGTAGGAAGGTCCTAACTGAGGGGCTGACTTAGCTCAGGCTCAAGCTCACCCTTAGGAGTGGAACCTCCTCTTGTGTAGAACCATAGGCTGCCACTTTATTCTTGAGGGTTGGGATAGCAGGTGGGGTGACCATCAGCCCTGAATCACAGATGGAAAAGCTGAGGCCTAGAGAAACTGTTGGTTCTCTGTGCATTTCAAGGCTAGGACCAAATCTGTTAAGTGCTGATGTCCTTGGGCTTTTGTCCCTGAGGTACAGCCCTGCCCTCATGGCTGAGATCATCAGGCTGCTGGGCAGATACCTGGATCAGAACTACTTGGAGAAGCAAGAATTCCTGCAGTTCCCCAAGGCTGTCCTCAGCCTGTCCTTGGGGAAGCTGCAAACTCAGCACAGGTGTTCAGACAGGAAGTGTGGGAGGGGCATCTCATTTATGAAGCTGCTGGAGCTTCCTGATTCCCAGGCCAGTGCCTGAGCTTCCACCTGTAAAGCCTGTCCCTTTGAGCCTGTGTGTCTAAGGAGATGACTGACCCAGTCCACAGATGTTAATGTACCAGCTCTGTATATCCTGGCCCACCTGCTGCTCCCAGTAACCGTAGCTCTGAATCCAGGCTCAGCCACTCAACAGCCTTGTGGGTCTGAGCCTCGAGGCCTCAAACATTCCTCTGCAGGATGCAGCCAGCACAGGAGCCAGTTGTTTTAATCAAGTTGGCTACAGACATTTAAGAGAGAAATGGTCAGATTTCATACAAAGATCCAGTTGGTCAACTTTTCTTCAAAAACTAGATCTAATCTTATTGTTTCCCATTGTGGCCAGGCAACAGTCCACTCACCCTGTAGGCTGGGCAGCCCCTGGCATGCAATGGGTTCTCTACTACACAGTTATGCTCAGAGCCCCCAGTCTCCTATGCCAGGGGTTTTGGTCATTGGATGGGACCTGGGTTTACAGGTGGGTGGATGGTTATGATTTTAAAAATTATAATAATGCCTGCTCACTGTGCCCTGTTTTCCCAAGGGTCATGAGGGGGTCTTGGTGCCTTGTAAACTTTGAGGTACCACAAAGGTCTATATAGTATTTAGCAAGTGCCTGGCACTGATCCTCCTGTTTGTCTCTTTTGCCCCATACTATGACCCTAAAACCATTTTCCATCCTTACTTGGCTAAGGAGGCAGTTAATTTAAGTTCCAAAGAGTCTGACACAGCACTTGCTCAATATGTGCCTGCCATTCATATACATGGTAGGTATTCTCTCCAGGTTACGAGGTGACCAGATGACACCACCAAAGCTGGAAGAGATTGAGAGACTGGCCTAGGGTCACAGTTGATGTGCAGAGAACGAATACGTGTCACACTGGGGAAGCTCCAATAAGGAACTGGGCTCCAGGGTGAGTCCCTGGTACTGTCTAGACCTGGTCACAGAAACCAGGGAATGTCATCTGATTTTTTTTTTTCTCCTTGAGTCAAGGTTTTCTCTGTGTAGCCCTGGCTGTCCTGGAACTCACTCTGTAGACCAGGCTGGCCTCGAACTCAGAGATCTGCCTGCCTCTGCCTCCCTAGTGCTGGAATTAAAGACATACATCACCACTGACCAGCCTTTTTTTCTTCTTTTGTGTGTGTTGGTGGGGATGGGGGTTTATCTTATTCTTTCTGATAAGGTTCCCTATAACACACCTGCAGGCTGCATGCTTGTGTTCTCTGGCCTGAGGGCCCATCCAGCAACCTTCTCAGTTCTGTGCTTTGCAGATGCAGAAGCCAAGGTCAGGAGAGGAAGCCTGACAGAACTACTTCTAGGTTTCAGGCCAGACCCACTAGTCGGTTCTGAGATCCTGGCCAAACCCTCATTGCCCTGCCATAACTTCTCAGTAGAGCCCACTGGGTGGACTGAGAGCCTTCCCTACACTATTGCATCCATTCATGACAACAGCCTCATTTCCAAGAGCTGGAGACCAAGCTCAGAAAGGGACAACAACTCTCCCCAGACCACACAGCCAGGGACCGATTCACACTCAGTCCATAGATCCAAATATGGGTGAGCCCAAAGCCTGGGCTCTTGAAATGAAAGCATTAAGTGAGCCTCACAGGGTGGTTGGGAGAATATAATTAGGTAATAAATAACAAAACAGTTGCAGATGCTTTCATGGTTACTCTACCAAGTGCTGGTCTAAGCGTTTTGAGCATATTAGTTCACTAAATGAACACTGTCAGCAGGCACCGGTGTTACTGCTTTTGAACCATGTTATGAACTGGGAAAATGAGGTACAGAGAAGTAAGGGGTCTTGCCTGAAGTCTCAGCAAGTGTGTGTGATAGAGTCAGAGCTTAATCCAAGCTTTCTGGATCCCAAGTCCTTGCCTAACCTATGGCCACTAGGGTACAGCACAGACATGCTGGACCCTAAGCCCTACAGCTCTCCTCAGTGCCCCAGGAGTATTACTTTGGGAGTAGATGAGCCATGAAGATACTGGACACAGGAATTCCTGTCCCAGGTGACTCTGCACAAAATCCCTTCAGCTCTCACCCAGTGTCTGCTTGGGTCGGCCTGGGTGCTTAGGCTGTGACCTTTGATCTCTGGAAAGGGAGTCAGCAGCATGAAGATGCCATAGGAGCTTAGCCATCTGTCTCCCTAGAAACAGGAAGTTGAGCTGGCCCAGGGCATGCTGGGAGTCCTGTCTACCTCCTGGTCTCTAGTCCTGTCAGGGTCTCCATCTTACTTCCTGGAGCCTTGCAGGAGTCATAACTACACTGTGGTGATCTCTTCTTCCCCCTTGTGCTTAAGGCCCCTCACCCGGTGAGCCCCTGGCCCAGGCTGTGCCTCCATCATTGTTGCCTTAGATAAGGAGCCCTGCTTTCATTAGCAGGAGCCCATGGGCTTCCTGTTCGCTCTGTTCTGATAGCTCGGACCTTGGGGCTCACAGCCATCTCTTTACAGTCATTATCTCATGGTACTTTCTCAGGGTCCTTCTGACAAATGGGAATAGTTGCACCCATTTAAAGGATGGGGAGATGGAAGCTCAGAGAGATGAAGGAAATTGCCTGGTGACTCAGTCTTCCCAGGGTGGTTCTGATCCCTGGGTCCGCTAAGCTGGTTAACCCTCCCTGTCCTCTCCCACTATCAGGTGAAATAACAGAACCAAGCCAACCCAGGTGGGTGGGGCCTTTGTTTGGTCAGGTAGAAGAAGAGCTGGTGCTGAGGACAGCTGGCCTTTGGGGACTGGGGCACCATGTCTTCCACTTGCTCCAGATCCGAAAGAACCTTGGAAACCAGTGGCTGCTTTTACCAGCACCTATATGTCTTAACAGGCTGTGGCTGGTTGTCATATAAAGGCCTCATCCCCAGAAGGTTTCTGCAGTGTCTGAAGCTGCCAGACCCCTGACCTAAGAAAACAGAAGTCTTAGGCTATCGTGGACCCTGATGGGGAACACTTGGGCACCAAGGGATTAAGAGATTATGAAAAGAAAAGTTTAAGACTAGAAACTCCCCATGTGAGGGCTGGTTGGTTTAGGAACCATCAAGACAACCTAAAGCAGGCAAACTGAAGCTGACCTGATCTGACCCCAGCTGTTCCTGCCTCCCACTGGGACCCTCTGGACCCTCACACTGGAACTCTCCTCCTGGGAGTGTGAGTACCTTGACCTAATGCCACCTTCGACATCATCTGGTGTTGGACTCAAAGGAGATGCCCCTGTGCCCTGCAATAGAGAACTCAGTGTGACCACAGGCTCCCAGCCTTGTTTCGTCTTCCTGGGCCATGGGGAAGACTACATTTCCCAGCCTAAACTCCCAAGGTGGTACAGTTGGCTCCCACCAAAACTCACATCCAAGTCTGGTTGCCGAGGTAATTGTGTTGGTAAGCAAAACCTTTAAAGGGGATAATATTTCCCTGCAAGACTGGATTAGCTCCTGCAGAGATGGATTAGTTCTCACAAAAGCTGGCTGTTATAAATTGGGTCAACTTTTTTGTCTCCCCTCTTTCCCAGGCACCCACCACCTCTCTCACTTGTATGTCACTCACAGAGATGGCATTCAGCACCTCATGACAACTTTACCAGTTCAGACCACTGAGTTGGACCTCTCAGCTTCCAGGACTGTGTGATAAATAAAGGTACTTCCCTGGTGAATTACGTTGTATGAGATGGTCTGCTACAGGAGCAGTTCTCAACCTGTGGGTCACAACCCCTTTGGGGGTCAGCTGACCCCTTCACAAAGGTTGCCTAAGACCACCAGGAAGCACAGATATTTACATTAGGATTCATAACAGTAGCAAAATTACAGCTATGAAGTAGCAGCAAAATAACTGTATGGTTGGGGGTCACCACAACCTAAGGAACTGCACTGAAGGGCCTCAGAATTAGGAAGGTCGAGAACCACTGGGCTATAGACTCATAAAATGGACTAGCACACCATGCAACTGGGTTCTTACAGAAGGTGTGTATATAGACGTGATGTTTGCTATTCCTAGGTCCAGCCTTCCCACTACCCCTAGAGTGACACTTCTTGCTCTTTTCCCTGCCTGCCACCATGCCCAGGAGTTGAAGAAAAGGGTCTCTTAAAACGGAAGGAATTTGCATTGAGCATCTTGGGAAGCCGAGATCAGAGGATCAGAAGTTCAAGGGCAAAAAAAAAAAAAAAAAAAAAAAAAAAAAAATTAAAGGGCACACTGCTGGTTCAACGCCAGCTTGGACTACATAAGACTGTCCCCTGCACCCCACACCCCCAGGAAAGGAAGGAGATTGTGTACGTGAGTTGCTGTGCTCAGGAGAGTCATTGACCTGTACTGTATTTGTGCAAGCAAGAAATAAACCTTTATTACCACTGCACTGGGATTTCAGAGTTTGTTACCTTAGCATAATTTCAACCACCAACTAATAAACTGCTCTTTTTTTATTCCTTCTACAGGCCTTGCAGTTAGGAATGAAATTACAGTCTTCCAAAGTGGTTGCAGCAACCAACGCTGAGTTAGGAATATATAAGAATGTTTGGAACTGGAGAGATGGCTCATCAGTTGACAGCACTTGCTACTCTTTGAGAGGACCCAAGTTTAGTTCCTAGCACCCAAGTTGGATGGCTGGAAACCACCTGTAACTCCAACTCCCAGGGAATCTGACACCTTCTGGTCTGCATGGGCACCTGAATACACACGACAGTACACTCAGACACATTTAAAAGGGAGAGGAAGAAGATGAAGAGGAAGATAATGAGGAGGAGGAAGAGGAAGAGGAGGACGAGAAGGAGGAGGAAAAACAAAAGCAAGCTTGCTGGCTAAATGTAATGTGTACACCTGTGCTCCCTGCCTGAGTTAGGAGAATGGTAAATTTGAGGCAACCATGATATGGACTATACTTCCACCACTGGGCTCCTTGCTTTGTGGAAAAACCCTGTCTATCTATCTATCTATCTATCTATCTATCTATCTATCTATCTATCTATCTATTTATTTACTTTTAAGGCAGCATCAGCCTATTTATCCATAGCTGCCATGGAACGTGATATGAAGAGCAGGCTGGCCTTGAACTCAGAGATCCTCCTGTGTCTGGGATTAAAGGCATTGTGCCACCATGCCTGGCTCTCTCTGGTTCTTCATTTGCATTCCCCTGATTTTTATTAAGCATACACTGCTTCTGTTTAGGTTTACTTTCCGTTTTTATTTCATTGGATGTGAAGATTGTTTATCTTTTTGCTCTTTTAAGTTAGTTGAGTTGTTTGTTTTCTTGGTGATTTGTGAGATGTCCTTACATGTCCTGGGTGGTAATGCTTTGTTTGTTATTCGTGCTGTGATACATTCTCCCAGTATGTGGCTAGCATTTTCAGTAATGGGGGGAGGAAGGGCGACTGTGTTGGAGGAAGTGGAGTCTAGGCATGGTGAAGAACACCTCAGCAGAAGCAACAAAGCATCGCCAATGCGTTACTTCAAAGAAAGAGGAGAAAGTATTATATTCATGAAAAAAGAAGAAGGTAGTATAAAAAAGGAGCAGTCTGACAGCGACGTGCTCCTGGAAGTATAAGTGAAAAATTAATTTTGTAGAGAGCTGAAACTTTCCAGAATGGAAAACGAAAAGGGATGAAAAGTAGATGAACAAAAGCTAGCAGCCCAGGGGGCTGAGGGTGGAGCTGAGGGTGGGAGACAGGGGGTGGGGGTGGGAGATGGAGTGATGTGGGGGTTGGGGAAGTGGGAGACAGAGGGCGGGGGTGTGGGTTGGGGGTTCAGTAACAGGAGTCGGGGGTGGGGGGTGGGAGGTGGTTTAATGATTATTCCCAGAAAGAACAAAGTCTCTTTAGAATTAGTTCTAGAAAAATATCTTCAAATCAAAGCTGATATGTCACCCTACTATGTGTCCAGCACCATGACTAGAAACAAACATGTTCCTAGACTCACAGAGTCTGAAAGACTCTTTTGATAGATTGGGAAATAGAATGTTGTTGGACTTTTTGACAAAAATTGAAGACGATGGAGCAAGCCTTCATAATTCAGAAAGAAAATTATTTCCAATTTAAAATTCTGTACCTGGCGAATTGTCAATCAAATATGAAACACTTTTAGCAATGTGAGGCCCTTAAGATTTCACCTTAAGGACCCCTGTTCTAGCTGTTTTCTGTTGTTAAAAACAGCACTGGGTACATTTTAATGGAGAGAGGTTTATTTTGGTTCATGATTCTCATCCAAGGTCAAGGACTATCTGGTGATGGCTTTCTCTAGAGCACAGTCCTCGGGCAATATGGGGCATCATATGGCGAGAGTGTTCCTCTGGTCTCTCTCCTTCTCATAAAGGTTCCAAGATTTAAGCCTGTGGGATCTCATCCTGGTTCTCTTCTGATCTGTGTCACTAGCTCCCTTCAGATCAAGATGTAGAATTCTTGGTTCCTCCAGCACTATGTCTGCCTGCACTCTGTCATGCTTCCTGCCTGACATGATGATAGTGGACTGAACCTCTGAACCTGTAAGCCAGTTTTAATTAAATGGTTTCCTTTAAGAGGAACTGTGACCTTGGTCACAATTGTCTCTTCACAACAATGGAAACCCTAACTAAGACACATGGGAACTAGGAAATGAGGGATCCCACCCAGGAGGGAAGTCAGAAAGCTCTAGGTGACCTCAAGGGCTCATGGGACCTGAGAGCTCATCCCCCAAGACCAACCCAAGAAGAAATTGCTAGAGACTAGTGGGGACTTCATGCAGGGAAGAGAGCTTCTAGGATATTTACTGCATGTGGTTGTTTTGAGATTTACCCAAATGAGGGAGACTGGAGAAGGGTAAAAAATGAACACTCGGAAAACTGAGCAAGAAATAAATACTAAATGTAATGGCTCTTCCTGGTTGTCAACTTGACTATATCTGGAATGAACTACAACCAGAATTGGAGGGCTCACCTGTGACTCAGATCTTGAGGCTGGAAGACACAAGTTTCTGACCTGGAACTTGGCATGGAGATCTTAAGGCATAGTGGCCATGGAAGGTTTAGGCCCAAGCAAGGTAGAACATGCCTTTAATCTCAGGAGACTAAGGAAAGGAGATATCTGTGTTCAAGGTCAGCCTGGGACAAAGCAAATCCCAAATCCAGCTGTGGTGGTACATACCTTTAATCTGGGCCACACCTTCTGCTGGAGACCTACATAAGGACATTGGCAGAAGGAAGACTCATTCTTCTTCAACTGCTTGCACCTACTTGACAGGACATCTGTTGGAACTTACTTCTAAGAAGACAAACATCTAGCCTCATGGGGCTGAGCAACTACTAGATCCTTTGACTTTCCATTCACAGCTGCCCATTGTTGGGTTAGTTGGACTACAGACTGTAAGTCATCACAATAAATTCCCTCAATATAGAGAAACATTCCATGAGTTCTGTGACTCTAGAGAACCCTGACTAATACACTAAAGGAAAATAGTATCAATTATTAATTCCAAATTAAACACAAAGCTGTGTAAGAGAAATATTAATCATACCACACTGTGAATGTCATTTATTTTTTATTATCATATAAAAAGTTTTGCAAAATGCAACAACAAAAGCATTGGCAACAAACAAGAAATAGAAAGATTGGGTCACAACAAAATTTAAAAGAATGTTTAACGAAGGAAAGTCAACAGAGGGAAAAGGCCATCTACAGAATCACCTACAGAATGAGATAAACATTTGCAAGTATAAGGCCCCCATGAAGGGAGGACCTCACCTAAGCCTCAGGAATTCGAGGCCACCCATTAACTCACAAGACACGAAACCTGATAAAATCAGCAAGAGGTATATTTCGATCAACATGTTGAGGTCAAGACCTGTAGCCCACGCACGGGCAATGGGGTCTGACCCTGGGGCTTTGGAGACAGAATTTAAAGCCAAATACCGCAACTCAGGGGGGGGGAGGAACCATAACCCAGGGGGAGTGAAGGAGGGTTATTGGAAAGCACCTGTGGAAAATACCAGCCCATTATTCAGTTTGTGACAGGGTCTAAGGAACAGTCATGAGGAACATTTTGTATAGGCTATTTTCTAAGAGCCTATTCATAACCAACCAACTATCTTGTGGTCAGCCAAGTTCCTGAAACACAGAGCTCACGACCAAGCTGACCTGTACTCTTGGTTCTGTTCAGTCTGCTAGGAGGTTTTGAAATTTTTTAACCCTTTCACAAGTGTACGTCTGATGAGGGGCTGACAGAAGAAATATAGGACTTGGGGCTGGAGAGGTGGATCAGTGGGAGAGAACATGTACTGACCACACTAGCAAAGAACCTGAGTTTAATTTCTGGCATGTAGGTCAAGCAGCTCAGAACTGCCGGTAACTCCAGTTCCAGTGGATACAATGCCCTCTTCTGCCTTCTAGGGGCATCTGTACTCTCATCCATGCACACTCACACGCATACACGTGCGCGCACACACACACGCATATAATACAATACATTTTTATAAGAATTCCAGGAAGTCCTATAACTCAATAATAGCAACCACAAAACTACCCCATCTTGATTTAAAATTGGGCCAAGGACTTGAATAGACATTTATCCAACAAGATAAACAAATGGGCAATAAAGCATATGAAAATATGCTCATTATCACTGATCATTAGCAATGCAAATTCAAACCACAATTAAGAAACAACCTCACATTCATTAGGATAGCTATTACATTTTCAAAACTCAATGAAACAAATAACAAAATCTGTAAACTAGCAACTTTTGGCTGGTATGGGGGAAATTGGAAAACCTTGTACATTCTGGATGGAAACGTGAAATAAAGTCGTTGCTGTGGAAATAGCCCAGTGGCTCCTCAAAAATTAAAACTACAGTCACAACACGGTCCAGCAAATCCATGTCTGGGCTTATTCCAAATAGCTGAAAGCAGGTGCGTGTGCAGGTGTGTTCACTGAAGCAGCAGTATGTTCATGTCATGGCGATAGACATGATAGAACCAGAGCAAGTGCCACATGGTTAGACGAATGTGGGATACCTACGTAATGTTATGTATCCTTATATGGATGGAATCCTGGAGCATGCTGTAGCACAGAGGAACCTTGAAGACATAAGTGAAACACTCAGGCCCCAAAAGAACAATAGTCTACTTCCTTGAACAGTTGAATTGACTGAGACAGGAAACGGGGTGATGATTGCTAGGAGTTGAGGTGGGGATGCAAGCTACCATTTGTCAGGTATGGATGATGGTGATGGTTTCAAAACCATGAGACACAGTCAATGTGTGGTTCTGGTTTCATTTCTTTTGCTATGGTAAAACACTCTAAGCTGATGCAACTCAGAGGAGAGGAGGGAGCTTATGTTTCACATTACAGTTGCCATGGTGGGAAGTCAAAGCGGGTCCACAATCAAAAGCAGAGAGAAATGAACTCAGCCAGGCTACCTGTTTCTTTGCCTGTGATGACGTCAGTAAGGTTGCCAAGCCTGACAACCAGAGTTAGATTCCTGGGACCCACGTGGTGGAAGGAGAGAACCAACTCCATGGGTTATCCTGTGACTTCCACATGCACACCTTGGTACACATGTGTACACACGCTAAATAAATAAAGTAACTGGAAATACAAGCAACAGAATGAGTTGTGTTATTTAGTGATGTAGATGCCCCACAAAGAATTCAGCCCCAAGTTAATAGCAGCTGCCTGTGGGAGACCAGAAAAGGAAGTGGGGACCCAGTGTCTTAAGGTTTTCATTAATTGTGCACAAATGCAACTTTGACTAAGGGCTGGAGAGAGATACCTAAAAGGTTTCGAGTTCTGGCTGGTCTTTTGGAGAACCCAAATTCAGTTCTTAGGATCTATGTTAGGTGGTTACAACCATCTAGAGGAACTCCAGTTTCAGGGGATCCAATGCCCTCTTCTGGCCTCCACAGGCACCAGGCATGCATGTGGTGCACAGACACATATGCAGTCGAAACACCTGTGCACATTAAAACCAAACTAAATTCACTGGCCACGGATATGGACATGGTGGTGCATGCCTTTAATCCTAACACTCCCAGAAGCAGAGGCAGGCAAATCTCTGTGAATTTAAGGATAGCTTGGTCTATAGAGTGAGTACCAGGACAGCCAGAGAGCTACACAGAGAAACCCTGTATCAAAAAAAAAAAAAAAAAAAATCTAAAATTTAAAAAACTTTGTTTAAGAGGTAATGAATCAAAAAGTAATCTGAATCAAAAGCAAACAAAAAAATTGTGAGTGTATCCTTCTAGAAGGCCCTGTGACATAGGTTGTGGGTGCCAATGACCTGGGATACTTTCAAAACATAAAATACCTTTCTATTATGGGCCCTGGCATTCCATCCCTTCTCCCAGAACAAATGGGATGCCTCAAAGCATCCCTTAGAGAAGCATGCCCCTGACGGACAGAGGCTCTATCTTTACTGTCACACACTCATTTTAATGTGTTCAGAAACGCAATCCGCATATCAAACCTATAATTTCATGGAGATTTTTGCTTAGGAGGAAGCCAGGTTTATTAAGTGAGAGGATTTAAGGAAAATACAGTGGGTGCTTCATATACATGAGTTCCACATCCTCAGATTCAGTCAACCTCAGACAGCAGAATGCTGTACAAAACAGCGTTTCTACAGAACATGCACAGACATTACCCTGGTTGTTCCTAAACAATCCAACAGACCAGCCACAAAGCAGTCACATTGTGTCGGGCCTCCTAAACGAGCCACAGGCCACTTACCCGAGTGTTCAAGATGGTCTTAGGTTATATGCAAATGTGGAGCCATTTTATATAAGGGACCCTAGCAGCTAGGAATTTGTCTTTTCTCTTTTTGAGACAGGGTCTTTGCGTGTATCCTGGGCTGGCCTGGAACTCCCTATTTTTTTGCTCATCTTCCCAAGTGCTGGAATTGTGTACCACTTTGCCTGGCTATCTATTGGCTTGGCTTTCGTATCCTGGGGAGAGTGTTTCTGAACCTACCCTCTCCAGATCCTGAGAGAGGACTGTAAGGAGAGGAATAGTTGTGGAGACTTGTGGGAATGGGAAATGTCATTTAAATGGGACCAGTATGGTAGAAGACACAGGAAGTGCTGACTTAATCCAACCCCCAAGGGTTAGGGATGGGGACTGCACACCTGAAGAGAGGGAAGTAGCCAGTATCGATAGAAGCCAAGGAGGAGCAGTTATCCCAGGTCTCTCCTGACAGCACTTGCCTGAGGAGCAAGAGATGGAGGTGGGGTTTGTCCTCTTCTGTGCTTCTTGAACCACCTTCGTCTCTCAGCTGCTGAGTGTCTACCTCTGTACAAAAGGTCCTGCAGTCAATGGCAATTGTGTCAACAGTGGCTGCTCAGAATCCTTCTGGGGTGCTTAACTCTCCTCGTGACAGAAGCAGTGACCATGGTGGTAATGAGAACAATCACAGTGTGTGTTGTGTGCCAAAGCCCTCAGGTTAACATAGCTGGCCCTCTGAAGAGCACCAGCTATGTTAACCTGAGCTCACACACCCTAGGAGATGATGCAGAAGCTAGCCTGGGAGGCATTCCCCAGGATTTTTGCATCCTGGGGGTGGGGGTGGGGGAGTCATATGTTTGAGTTCTCTCCCATATGACCTGTGCAATCATCAGAACATTGCAGGAATGACAATGTGACATCCACAATTAGGTCAGAAAAGACACTGGGTGGGTATTTCCACTGCATTTCTGTTATCCACTCACCTGCTGGTGGACATTTAGGCTGATTCCACTCCCTTGTTTTCATTATAAAGCAGCAATAAATATGGACGTTCAGGTGTCTCTGTCACAGGCATAGAGTCCTTTAGATATGTGCACCAGTGTTATAAAGCTAGGCCATAATAGTTCAGTTGTTCATTCTTTGAGGAACCTCCGCACTGATTACTGATTACCATTCCCACAGTAATGAATAAGAGTTTTCCTTTCCTGTATCTTTGGCAGCTTTTTGGAATTTTTTAAAATTTATTTTTATTTTATGTGCATTAGTGTTTTGTCTGTATATATGTCTTGTGAGGGTGTCAGATCTTGGAGAGAAAAAAACAGTTATGAGCTGCCATGTGGGTGCTGGGAATTGAACCCAGATCCTTTGGAAGAGCAGTCAGTGCTGTTTTGTTGTTGTTGTTGTTGTTGTTTTGGGTTTGTTTGTTTGTTTGTTTGTTTTTCGAGACAGGGTTTCTCTGTGTAGCCCTAGCTGTCCTGGAACTCACTCTGTAGACCAGGCTGGCCTCGAACTCAGAAATCCGCCTGCCTCTGCCTCCCAGGTGCTGGGATTAAAGGCGTGCGCCACCACCTCGCGGCCAGTCAGTGCTCTTAACCACTGATCCATCTCTCCAGCTCCCAGGATTTGTTTTCTTAATTATAGCCACTCAGACTACAGTGAGAAAGAGTCTCAAAGTAGTTTTAGTTTACATTTCCCCAATGGCTAAAAATGTTGAAAGCATCTTAAAATATTAATTGAATATTTATACTTCTTCCTTTGAAAAGTATATGTTCAGTTCAGTGGCCCGTTTGTTGATTGACAGTTTGAAAATATGATAGATATACACATGGGATTTTATTCAGCTGCACAGAAAAGTGATATTATGGGTCTGGGCAAATAATTCAGCTGATAAAGTGCTTGCTTTGCAAACATGAGGCCTGAGCTTTCTCTCCAGAACCCATAGCTACACAGCCAGGTATGGTGTTGTGTGCTTGTAGTCCCATATGCTTGAATGATTTGAAATAGGCTATTCCCTAGGGCATGCTGGCCAGCCTCTAATTAGCAAGTTGCTAGCCAGTAAAAGATCCAAGTCAAAGAAACAATATGAGTGGTACAGGAGGTATGCCTGTAAGAGGAGTCCTCTAACCTCCACACATATCCACACACACATGCATAGAATATGCACCTATACACACACAAGAAAAATGAAATATGATCTCTGCAGGAAAATGAATGAGACTGGAGAGGTATTCAGGTGAACCAGAAAGACAGACATCTCCCATTCGCTCATACGTGGATCCTAGCTTCGGTCTGGATCCATGAGTATGCATGTGTACATGAGTGTGGGTGGAGTAGGAACCCAGAAGGGGTCCATGAGGGGAAAGGGACTTAAGGAAGTGAGTGGAGAGTGTATCAGACACATGTGATATGAGGATGAGGGGGAGTCCTGGAGTTAAAATGGCTAAGTGTGAATGGGAGCAGGGATGGGGAGACCAATCAGCAGGGCGGGAAGGATCAACCACGATTGAGCATACATGGAAACATTAGAGGGAAGCCTGCTATTCTGTGTGCTAATTAAAAGTAAATTAAGTTTAATTTAAAGAATACCGTGTCCCTTGGTCTCAGTTGGCATGTCATGAGGACACTCACGCAGTCCCTTAAAGTCCTTGCTGAGTACTGGCCTGGACTCACCAGCCATGAAAGGGAGCCATCCTAGAGCCAGCCCAGGTAAGCTTCAGGGGACCCCACAGCTCCCATCCGAGCTGCTCCCCACTCCCATATCCACATCCACATTGTCTTTTTGTCTTGTTGGTTTTTTGAGATGGCGTCTCTGTCTTGGAATTTCATTATGAAGCATTCTGGCTTCAAACTCAGAGATCTGCCTACTTCTGCTTCCTGAGTGCTGGGATTAAAGGCATGTGCCACCACATCCAGCCCCATTTTGTCTTAAATTGCTAAGTTTGGGTTGTTTGTTATATAGCAATAGGTAATTGACGCTTTTAAGTAGTAGTCCCTTTTTTTCTTTTCTTGGTTTTGTTTGTTTGTTTTGTTAACCTCTGTGATAGACGTGGATGATAATGACACCATACATTGATTCCAGCCAGGCGCATAAGAAGTCCAAACTGACCAGGTGCTGGTCTTGACAACCTGTCCAGTTAAGTTATTACTGTGTCCCTTCATGAAAATTATGTTTGGTAGGGCATGGGGAATCTAAGGCCTCCAAACCAGTGGTAAAGAAACGAGAAGCAAGAGAGTCAATATCCACTCCTATTTCAATCATTCGAATTACAGCACTAAGAAAGATAGTACCACATGCTAGTCTCCAAGTGATATAATTTACCCAATCCTAGATGGTGTTACTTCAATCTCCAACAATATAACTTCATAGTTGAAACCATAGCTGAGTTTTCCAAATATCATTCCATAGTCAAGTCATCTGCTTCAGGGTGATAGGTAGCACACCGAGACCTGTGTGCTTTATGGACATGATTTGTTTTGGTAATTTCCATGGCCAGAGGATTCTATTAAGCACTGGTAGAGTCCTATTATGTTGAGTAAAGCATTCTGCATGGAGGATGACCTGGACAAAACAATCATGGACAATGTTTTTGGCAGAAGCAATGGAGATAGAGAAGTCATGCCCACATCCAGAGACAAATCTATTCCAGAGGAAACAAAACTCCAACCCATCCATGATGTAAATGATCCAAAGAATCACCTTTCCTGCATCTAACTGTTGGAGACTTCCTAGGAAATGGCACCATGCACCTGCTTAGATCCTGTCTAGTGTCAGGTTGGACATTCAACATTCACAACCAACTCTGTTCTGTCAAGACCGTACATATCTTCTGCTCCTTCTCCCAAGACTTGTCATCCGTGTTCACTTAGCTAGGATAGCAGTGGCTTTCTCTCTGGAACCCAGCTGAGTTGCGGCATGAAGGAAAACACCACACAAACATAGTTCAGAATCAACAGGTAAGTCAGTTGCTAGGCACAGCAACTAGCATCCGAATTGTGTGAGCTATACTAGATATAACTCCTCCAGTGGCAAATCCTGGCGGATCTGCCATCTAACCCGGGGCCTCTTGTTTGCTACATGTTGTCCTCTAAACTCTCCCTGCCCAGAAGCCAGTAGTCCCTTTTTAATTTTTATCTTTGACACAAGGTCTTTATGTAGCCCAGACTGGCCTCAAGCTTGTGACAATTTTGTTTCATCCTCCCAAGTGCTGAGGTATAAACCATTCTGACTGACCTCATTCCTAATCTATTTATTTACTACTCGATTTATTTATCAAAATGTTTATTACAGTGTGCAAGCACACATGTGCATGCGTCTGTGCCTGTGTGCATGCATGTGTAAGTGTGTGTGTGTGTGTGTGTATTCCCATGTGTTCTATGGCACACATGTGGAAGCCAAAGGACAACTTGAGGGAGTTGGTTCTCTCCTTCTATCATGAGTTCCAGAGCTGAAACTCAGGTTATCAAATTTTGTGTCAAGCACCTTTACCCACTCAGCCACCTCATAGGATCATATGACCACTTTATAGAAGAGAAAATTAACAGAGAGTCCAAACAACTTCCCTGAGGTCACAACAGATATCTAGTGGTTTAACCCATGGAGTTCATATCATGAATTAGAACATCTCTTTTATAAGATCCTGCCAAGGAGAATGGGTAACAGGCCCACAGTATACCAAAAGAGACTGAGGCTACACTTCTGTAAAGTCAAGGTAGGGTGTTGGGTTCAAGTGATGTCCTGCGTCTGCCCCACAAGGCTAGGGCCGATTGGGGAGGCAGGATGTGGGAAGTTTGACTGTGCTCACCCTACACCAGCACCAGGAGGGTGTTGGGCTATGTGAAGCCCCGGAGACACAGCTCCAGGTTGGGGGAACACAGTCTGAAGTCCCGGGGACAGCTAGAGCTGGCTTGGGGGTCCTTGGGTCTGCAGGGCAGCTGGGGACCATCTGGTTCTCAGGCTCTTGGGTACCCAGGCGCTACTGGAAGCCTCGGAAGAGCTGAGAACAAAGTGGGGGCCCACAGGCTGGACTGGTCCCGGCGGAAGGGGAGACAGGGAGAGTGCTTCGGTTGGGTCCCATGGGAGTGAGAGTTCTTGGCTTGTTCTGGTGATTGGCTTGCTTGGGTTGGTGGCCTTGGTCGCAGTGCCTGGGAACGAAGAGAGATCTTCTGTAGATGAAGGCCTGTTCCATTGTTTCCCATGGTGGATCCCGATGAAAAGAGACAGTCAATGGTTTAAAGCATTTATTGTTATGGTGGAAAGTAGATGAGTAAAAACCATACCCAGTTTTCTCAGGGCAGGCCTGAGGTTAAATACCTTTTATAGGGAGGAATATCTGGGAAGGAAAGCTTAATTGGCTAAGGCCTTCTGGCCTTTAGGTACCTCATTAATATGGAGATCTGTCTTGAGGCTATGTGGCCTGTGGACATGTCTTCTACCTGTGGAGGAGCTAGGGGCATTGCCTTTATGTGACTGAAGGACATAAATCTATGGAGGACTGCAGCCTCGCGTCAGGAGCCTAATGTCTGGGGGCATGGTGAAATGCCTGCCATCCCTCTGGGTCACTTGGGGTCCCTCGGGGTCACATGGGGTCACCTGGATTACCAGCCTGTGCTCAACCAGAAACCAGGCTGCCTTTCACAGTCCTACAGCAGGGGACAGATAGAAAGCTCCAAGTTCTCAGCTCAGCTGGGTCCCTGCTCTCTGATCTTGTTTGTGTGAGTGACACAGGCCTAAGACATGGAGGTGGGAACCTGATGTCCCTGGACAGCCCACTTTCTGGGTTGCTAATCCTCTTGTGACTTCATTACTGTCTTTCCAAAGCTGTCTAGGGCCTTAGACCAGAGAGCTAAGGGAAGCAATGGAGTTTTATCATTTATGCCCCCCAACAGCCAACCAGGCTTTCTGGTCCTGGGGCAAATTTGTGGGGCCACACCACTCTTTAACAAGCTACCAGTGGAGACAAAGCAGGGACTAGGAAGCCTTTCTGATCTGAGGCCTCTGCACAGAAGTAGATCTAACAGCAGTTCAGTGAGATTGACCTACAGGACCATGGGAAACTTCTACAGAAGGTTCTTTTTTGTTTGTTTGTTTGGTTTTGTTTTTGTTTTTTTTTTTTTTTGAGACAGGGTTTCTCTGTAGCCCTGGCTGTCCTGGAACTTACTCTGTAGACCAGGCTAGCCTCAAACTCAGAAATCTGCCTGCCTCTGCCTCCCAAGTGCTGGGATTAAAGGTGTGTGCTACCACTGCCCGGAGACTAGAAGGTTCTTTACAGAAGGCTATGTGAGAAGAGCTCCGAGGCTGGACAGATACCAGCCTAGGCAAATGTTCCACACAGAGGGCAAAAGTCAGAAAAGGTCTGAAACTTAGCTCTCAGGGACAGGTGAGGAGCATGCCCGTGTGAGGAGCAGGCCTGTGTGAGGAGCAGGCCTGTGTGAGGAGCTGGCCTGTGTGAGGAGCAGGCCTGTGTGAGGAGCAGGCCTGTTTGAGGAGCAGGTGGGTGTAAGGAGCAGGCAGGTGGGCCTCTGGTGACTCAAGAATCTGCTGTGGAGGCCGCACCGACTGGTTTTGAACTCTCTGTACCACAGACAGGCCTTGAGCTTGTGTTCTTCCTACCTAGGTCCCCCAGGTAGCTGGAATTAGAGGCCTGTGCCCAGTGAGCTATATTCCCAGGCTGGGGAATTTGTATTTTTTGAGGTTTGGGGCCAGTAGAGGCTTTTCAGGAAGGTATTTTGAATAATAGTATCAATGGCTAATATTTATTAGGCATCTACTGTGTTCTGTACATGGCTCTCACACAACCACATGTAATCTAAACCTCACATCAGCCTGTGTGGTGAGTACTGTGATCCCCGGCCCCCGCCCCATGCCATCTTTTATATGCAGAACCTGAACCGCAGACGTGGAGGTGACCACATTCATATAGTCAGGGAAGGAAGGGGCAGGCCCAGACCAAAAGGCCAATGCTCTTGTCCTTTTGAGCTACAGACTAAACTTTACCCCATGCAAAAATCTTAGCACAGAAGGAACCCCAGTTCCCAGCCTCCCTGAGGCCCGATATGAGTCTGAGTTTCCCAGGAGTGCAGAGCAGAAGGCATATGAGGCTGGATGGGTGAATCTGGGTTGCAGGAGGGGTTCCATCCTAACCTTCGAGGGTGTCACAGTGAGTATCATTGTGTTTGAGACAGAATGCAAACTCCTTGCTGTGGCCTACAAAGCCATCCTGTGATTGGGCCTGTGGACTGCCCAAAGCCTCCCCCCCAATGCACAAACTTCTCCCATCACTAGTTTATCACTATGTGACAGATCTCCATTGCTCTTCCCTCTGTCCAGAGTAGCCTTGGGATTGACTGCCATGTGGTCGGGCTCCTCGATGTCAGTGAAACATCCCCTCCTCTGAGGTGACCGCCTCTCTAACTTATATGCCCTCATATTGTTTATTTTCTCATTGCCATTATGATGACCTGATAGAACTCTTTTTTTGCGTCTGTATTTCTCTTTTCTAACTAATACGTAAGCATCGGGAGGTTGGGGAAGCACCTTGTTTGCGATGCTGCAGCCTTGAGTCTTCAACACACAACAGCACATGCTGCATAAGTTTTTGTTACATTTTCTTCTGTTGATGGTCTGTCTTCCCCTCGGCTAGAGACCTCACTGTGGCCAGGACTTCCAGACCTAGCATGGGGCCTTAACGTGACCAAGGGATGATGCACTTGTGGTCTCCCAAGGTCTGCAGTGGTCATAGCCATTGTCATGGGCTACCCTTTGGGGGGAGGCATTAGACTGAGGAGGCTGTTGACCCAGCGGGGCTGTTCCCATCCAGCTTGGCAGAGGGATCACAGCTCCCACGCTTGCTTGCCTTCTCTCTCTCTCTCTCTCTCTCTCTCTCTCTCTCTCTCTCTCTCTCTCTTTCTTTCTTCTGAAGAGAGAGGGTCAATTTAACACTGGGCCTTGGCACCCTCAGCGGGCCTAGTTTACAACCAGTGCCCAAGAGTCTCACTCTCTGAAGATTGTGCTGCTGGGCCAGGCTCACCCGGCAGGTGGCTGAAATCCAGTCTAAGCGTTGCCCTCCTGACACTGTAGAGTAGGGGAGGTGGGGTATCACTGCCAGGGGAGGGGCATTCTTTGTGCAGAGGCTAGTGGGAACCAAACAGAGACACTAGATGTGCGGCCTCTGGCGGCAAGAATGACATATCTGGGCCTCCACAATCCCTATCCTCCACAGCAAGGATTACCTTGCCATGCTTTCAGGGCACTTGATCTGCTCCTCTGCTGGGCCAACGAAGAAGGATAAATATGGGTAACAGTCTGTGCGTCAGACCCTCACCTCTCTCAGGATCACATAGTGTATAATAATCACAGATGCACAGGGTCGCAGAAAGGGACTAGTCTAATCTAAAGCTGGGACAGGTCTTGCCTGGCACCCCTAGCTTCTCCCTGGCAATGCTTTTAGCCTTCCCGCGCTCCGCGCGTTCACTGCACTGGCCTGTGCGTCTGGAACATCTTCCCCCGAGCCCGAGCTCTCCTGCATATGTCTCCTTCTCTCGCCCGCTCGCCACCTCCGCTGGGAAACGAGGGGGCCAGAGCCTAGCCGGGCTCGTCCTTGTGTCTACGGCTCCCAGCACCTGCGCGCGCACAGAGCAGGGTCGTGAGGCTCGGACCCAGAGAGGAGGGGACAAGGACAGGCGGGGGAGGAGAAGAGGTGGCGGCAAGAGGAGCGTGGGGCGGAGGCGGCGGCGGGAGGGAGCGCGCGCGCCGGCGGCGGCCGCCCAGGGCCGGGGCCGCGCGCCCAGCCTGAGCCCGCCCCGCCGCCGAGCGTCACCGAACCTGCTTGAAATGCAGCCGGGGAGCCGGGGCGGGCGGCAGCGGTGGTGGTGGCGGCGGCGGCAGCGGCAGCCCCGGCGCCGCGGCAAAGACTTGGCGGGCTGAGGCGCGGCGGCGGCGCGGGGGTCTCGGGGCGCGGCGGCCGGAGCCCCGGGCCCGCCATGGGCCGCCCAGAGCGGGGCGCGCTCCGGCCGCTGGCGCTGTTGCTGCTGCTGCTTCAGCTTCAGCATCTCTCCGCGGCGGATCCGCTGCCTGGCGGCCAAGGTGCGTACGGCGCTTCCCGGGCCAACAAAGCGCGGCCGGGAGGAGGGGGTGCTGTGCGGCGAAGCCCGGCTCGCGAGAGGCTCCGGGGTCCCCAGCTCCCTGGATTTGCCTTGGACCCCCGCTCAGGGTTCTGGTTACCGAAGCTCTACCTCGGCTCCGGGCACCCTCTTGGGGGGATGGGCGCCGCCACTCCCCCCCCCCCTCGGCCCGTGAACTTTGCAGGGGGTAGACGTTCAGGGTCTGGGGTTTAGGTTAATTTGACACGCGCGCTCCGTCACGATGATGAGCGAAGCGTTACAGTCTTTCCTGACAATGCGTTTCCGGGGATCCCTGCGGGCCGAGTAGAGTGACAGGTTGCGAAGGGACTGAGCCCCTGCGCCGGGTGCGTGTGTCGCCAGTGTGCGGGGCTTCCCACAGACTAGGTCTGTGTGTACCTGACTTGCGTTGTGTGTGTGTGAGGGTGAGTGTGTCTGAAGGCGGGGTATAGCCACGGGCCGTTAAGCGTGTGTCGGGTCTCGCTGTGCCATCCATCAGTCGGTCCTGCAGTGGAGGAACCCGTGGCATCCTGTCCTCTCCAAATTAAGGTGCCTGGAGCTCCGGAGCTCACCGGTATCTCCCCCGTTTCCTATACCCGCTGGACTTCTCGGCAGCCAGGGCTGCACGGTGGGGAGCAGGCTCCTGTGCAGTAACCCAGCTCACAACCCCCAACCCCCGCAGGGCCGGTCAAGGAGTGTGAAGAGGACCAGTTTCGGTGTCGGAACGAGCGCTGCATCCCCTCGGTGTGGAGATGCGATGAGGACAACGACTGCTCGGATAACAGCGACGAGGACGATTGCCGTGAGTCGCGGCGACCAGGGGAGGGGGAAGCGTGGGGGGCGCCATGCTCCGCTGCGCACGTGGCTGCACCCGTCATGGGGCCACCTGCCCCAGGCTAGCCGCCTTGTTCTGGGCTGGGTGGCTCTTAGCTGTTGGCGGAAGCCGGGTGGCTGGCGTGTCCTGCTTAGGGTGGAGCCCAGCGCGGCTTGCTGGAGCTACTAGCCCGAGACTGGGCGGCGACACGGCAGCCCTTGCACACCTCTAAGCTCTATGGATCACATCCCCTATCTGGACCCCACTGGGCGCGCGCACTTCAAAGTTCCACGCAGCTCAGGCCGCGAGGGGCTCTTTCCTTGCTCGGTTTTATGAATGAATGGGCTCCCCGGGGCCACTGATTGGCTGCGCAAGGACCACCCCATAGGCCTGTGGCTTGACCGGCCAATCCTGGGGCTGGCGGTGTGCTGTAAAGGGCTCTAGGCCCTGCCCTGGCCCGCCCCGGCCGCACCTCCGCGCGCATCCTCCGCGTGGTAGGCTCAGGTCCTGGTCACAGACCGCTGTCTTTCTGTCGAGTCACCCTTCAGAGAGCGTTTTTCCTCCTGCCAGCCCAGCCTGGGTGTGAGTCATGGGGCCAACAGCAAGGAGGGGCTCAGGAGGAAGAGTGTGTTTCCTGGAAGCCACCAGAGCAACGGCAGAGAAGGCAGGCCAAATTCGAGCCCCAATGCCTTTGCTGAAAGTGGCCTTTGTACACCCTGAGCTACTAATGGAAGCTCCCCCTTGTGCGGGCCGGTATTCAGGTGGCTGTGGGAGCGGCCGCAACGGAGTCAGCAGGCGTTCTCTGCTGTAAAAGGAATGCAGTTCCTGGTACCAAGAACCCACACTCTTCTAGGCACAACTACCTAGGAGGCCTTTCAGTTGTCATTACAGAGGCCTGTTGTCTGCCTGCTGATGTTGGGTGTACAGAATCAGGCCAGCCCTGCAGTGTGGCAGCACAGTGTCAGAATGGGGAGGGCACCAGGTGGCCACATATCTAGCATTCAGGAACGGTAGGCCGAGCAACACTCGGTAACCATCTGTTAAGTCCTTGAAGTTTCCAGGTTTAACATTTTTGGGGGATGGGGTACATGTATAAAGCATGTATGTGAAGATAAGAGTGCAACTTGTGGGAATCAACTCTCTCCTACTTTGTTGGTTCTCTGCCTCAAACTCAGCATCCTCCAGCTTGACTGTGATGCCTTCACCGGCCCAGCCATCTCACTGGTTCCCCTTGAGTTCATAGACAGGCTGAGATCTTCCTTGAGTTCTTTTGACTGTTCTCCAGTCAGCCAGCAGTTCACTCTGGACTAGCCTAGAGCAGGCTTTTGGGCATACAGAGCCTGACTGCCTCAGTTTCCCATTTGAGCTGTAACTGCAGCCAGTGGAGAGCTAACACTCTTCACAGTGGTTTACATTACAGATAACGGCTCTCAGGTTGAGTTACTTGCTCTGTGGCTACTTGCCAAGTGGAAGCCTGAATTTAGGCATCTTCTATCAGCGTTCTTAACCTAATCCTAATTCTATGCTGTAGCTGTGGTTGGGTAAAATATTAGAGGGAATCTCATGTCTGGGAGTTGTTCCGGTTTTCTTAGAGGGTCGCGCACAGAACAGGGTGCAGAAATAGAAACTTCATATCTTATCCCCTTGGCTCTTTAAAACACTAGTCTTGTGAGTGTGGTTGTGAAGGTTGTCATTTTATAGGTAGAGATAGGCTCGGAGAGATGGGGTGTTTTACCTAAGGTCACACAGCATAGGTAGGATGGATGGTAGAGCTTGGTTAAGATCTCTCTGCCTGCCTGTTAGCTCAGGGCATAAGTTGACGTAGTGGGGAGTGTGAGTGGAAAGGACGGCCTGCTACTCTTCACTTATGAAGGTGTATAGCGTGACGGGCAAGGGTGGCTGGTAATCTGAGATGGGACAAGGAGAGCTCTGAGGCAGTCTGGCAGCTGCTTTGGCTTGAGATGGGTGAGGCAGGGTTCTAGGCAGTTAGTGGGCAGATGCCCATGGTGCCGACGGTGTGGAGTAGAAAGTGTTTTGCACACGGCCTGACTCTACTGAGCTTTTTCAGGTGCCCACCAGGATGCCTGTCTCTCCATTCTGTATTAGATCATAGGAAGTCTTCTCATGGGGCTGGCAAGAAGGGGAGGGGAAGGTATTTGGAAATTCTTCCCCACAGAGCTGTAGAAATAGCTCAGCAGTTAAAACGCTTAGAGCTCTTGCAGAGGATCAGAGTTCAGTCCCAAGCATCTATACCCATGCCCAGCATCCCACAACTGCCTGTAACTCCAGCTCCAGATCTGATATGACACCCTCTTGTGAACTCTCTGGGCACACAGATACATACAGACACTGAGGATATACCATTCCAGGCCACCTGCCCAGACTCACTCCATCCCTGATACTTCACTCTGTTCTGTCCACCAGGGGCCTGGCGGCTCAGCCTCTTTGTCCCTAGGCTGCAAAATAGAGTGGGGGCAGAGGCTGTAATTTGTAAAAATGTTCAGTGTAGGCCCAATGAATCCAAGCTTCTGATGCAGCCCAAGTACCCAGGGGGCTGAAGGGAAGGAAGGAGCTTTTGCATCGAGGAGGCTGAGACAGGCTTCCTATAGAAGGCCACTGCGGAGCTCATCTCTAAAGAGTCACTCGAGACTTGTCATCTTAAAATAAGGGACACAGGTGGGTCATGGTGGTGTGTGCCTTCAATCCCGGCACTTGGAAGGCAAGAGGATTTCTTTGAGTTTGAGGCCGGCCTGGTCTACATAGTGAGTTCCAGTCCAGCTAATGTTACGCAGTGAGACCCTGTCTCAACAAACACAAATAAAAGGTAGCATACACCCCATGCTACAGAGGTCACTACCAATGCTCAGAGAGGTGACCGACTCTCAAGTCACACAGCTTGTCTTTGGCTATGAAACTCACACTGAGGTCTTCCAAGCCTTGATCTTTATCTTCAGGGAGGGCTCTTGGCTCACAGCTAGGGGTCTGGGGAAGGGAAGCTTACGGGAGCTGCAGGTCCCAACCTCCTTCAAAGCGGAGGAAGGGTCTGACGCCCTAGGGCTCCCGCCGGGGGAAGTTGGGTGGGACTCCAGCCTGTGGGCTCACATAGGCCTGAGTTTCCTGTTGCTTCTTGGTGTCTGGGAGCAGAGGTGGGGATTCTGGTGTCTGGCCAGGCCTTTGCTCCTGGGCCATGAAACACAGCACCTATTTACACTTGTCAAGCAGTCTGGACTGCCCGGCAGCTAGCCCAGGCCAGTGCCTCGACTGGTGCTCTTCAGTCTATAAGACGGTTGAGCCTGAGAGACTTGTAGACACTCAGAGGGGTAAGGAACAGTGTGTTTAAGTAAAATTGCTTCAATGTGCATTCAGGCATGCAACCACAGAGCCTGCACAGGCCCCCCCAGGCCTCCATTTCTCATCCTGAGATGTGTGAGGCTCCCCTCCCCTCCCCCCGCTGCCCCAGCTTCTGGAATGCTGGACTGTTTTGTGGGAGATTGGATCAGGAAGCACCCTTTCTGTACTCACCTGCTTTTCCCTTGCCTTAGCTATCTGCCTTAGCTATCCGTCCTGCTCAGTGAAGAGCAGCTACAGCCCAGCCTCCCAGGCTTCAGGCCCACTAGTTGGTCCTGGCCAGGCTGCAGGGATTCCAGAGCTTGCCTGGTGGTGTCCTTATGAATGATGACAGTTTGGCTACAGGTTCTGGCTTGTGATGTCGCACACATTTGGCTGTGGGGTATAGTTAACCAAGACACCAGGCCCCACTTCATTGCCCTTTTGGATAGATGACATTATTGACAGAGAGCTGTTCTTTTCTGAACCAAGCTGTTCTGCCACCTCAGCACCCTGAGGATGGAGCTAGTACTGTGACCTCTTCATTGGCCTTCCTTGTCGGGGCCCTGTGCCCACTGCCCTCCAGCCTTTTCCTGCATCCTCCTTTGAGCCTGGCCACCACTGTAGCTCAGTCACCTGCCTTCTGCTTCTCACCTTTGTGTGTGCTGTGTGCCTTCCCAGGACACTGTTCTCTCCCATGTTCCCTGCTTTCCCAGTGTTTCTCAACCTGGGTGTCATGACCCTGTTGGGGGTCACAGATCTGATATTCTGCATATCAGATATTTACATTATAATTCATAACAGTAGCAAATTACAGTTATGAAGCAGTAACAACATAATTGTATAATATCATTAATATATAATAATAATAATATAATATGAGAAACTGTATTAAAGGATTGCAGCATTAGGAAGGTTGAGAACCACTGTCTGAGACTTAGACAAGGGGTTACCTCCTTGAAGAAGGTGCCACTCTTCCTTCAGGCTGAGATAAGGGACTTGGGAATACTGAAATCCCAACTCTGTGCAGCCCTGGATCAGATAACCCTAGCTGTCTCCTCCTGGCTGAATGGCCCTGGTGACAATAGTCCCTCCTTCCTAGAGATAGGGGGTTAACTGAGAGAATGCTCAGTGAGCAGGAGGCAATTGGTAGGTGGCAGTGGGTACCATGGTGGGCAAAACTCAGCTGAACACCTCTAAGGTTGCTACTACAGCAGCCACCCAAACCCTACTCCACGACAAGAGTTTCTGAAGGCTCCAGCAGGGAGAAATGCATCTAACAGATATGGCTGGTCTCGGAAAGTAGGCTGGGGCTGGGAAGGGCATGTCCTGGTGGGCAGCCTCCTTCCCTCCTAGCCGTGTCTGCTGTACCATGGCGCTGCAACAGGCTCCGAGCTAGCCTTGTTGTCTATGCCGCTGGATTGTCCAAGCAGGCTTTGAGAGTGCTGAAGGCTCTCCCTTGGGTGTTCCATGGCCTCTCCTGGGTCAGAGTCCCCTCAGTTTCTGAGGCTGCAGCTGGCTCATGGCTGGTGGCTTCTTCTTCTTCCTCCTCCTCCACTCCTGCTGCTGCTGACTGACTGATTGACTGACTGACTGATTGACTGACAGACAGACAGCTTTCCTCCTTGGGGAATGAGGTAGCAGGTGAATCCGAGGGACCTCAGGGACAGAGGAGGAGCGGGACCCAGAGGGGTAGTGGAACAAGCACTCCTTCAGGGTATAGTCAGGTGGCATTCTCCTGGCTCAGGGTGAATAGTTATGTCCCCAAGGTCCTCATTGTTCCAGGAAGGTGGCTGGGCCCCAGCTGGGTCTCTGAAGGTGTAGGTGCCTCCTGTCCTAGGGTACCTTTCCTTTCCTGCCCTCTCTTTAGTCTCAGGCTTTCTCACCTAGCCTTGTGCTAGGCACCAGGGACTCCAGAATAGACACATTCCTTTGGGGATCTCCAGCAACAGGTACTGGCTGCTGGCCTGTGGGCATGTCAGGCGGCTTATTTTCTTAGCTCTTCTTATCTCTGTTTTCTTCTCATTCCCATTTTAAAGAGGAAACAGAGGCTTAGAGAGAAATGGCTTCTGTGCTGCATATGGCCTGGTGCTTCTGGACTGGAGCTCTGCCATGTAAAAATGACTGCCTAAAAATGACTCCTCCTCCCTCCCTCCTTCCCACCTATACTACTTCCCCTTTTCATATTTATTCCTCTTGAGACATGGTCTCACTCTGTAGACCAGGCTGATCTTGAATTCACAGTAATCATCCTGCCTCAGTCATCTGGACTGCTATGATTACAAACACAAATCAGCTTCTCCCTCAGCTTTGTCCACCCTATTGGGGTCAAAGGACACATTGCCCAGTCCTGTCTCCCTATGGTAAAAGTTTCTGGTTTGGGGAGCGAGGCTGGAGGGGACCTTCTCTGGAGACCCTGTGGAGTCCCAATGCAGGCCCCCTCTCCTAGCCTAATGGGCTTGTGTTGGCTGTGCCATTGAGAAAGGAGGACCTGATAGTGGCCCTGGAATGCAGTGTCACTTATCACAGCTTCACCTGCACTCTGCCTCCTGGCTTCCAGACCACTGGTGCCGTCAGGGCCCATTCTCAGAAGCAGGGTGTTCAGATCCTGAGTGGGACTGGGGGGAAGAAAAGCAGACATCCCCCCTCCCACTCTTGCACATCCAAGAACACCTCTCTGTTCTGTGTCTGGCTAAGGGACAGACACATGCTTGCCATACCCCAGAGCTTTGGGCTCTGGTATTGGGGACTTCAGGCATATATTGTCCTGGCTTGGCCCTGCCTGGCCTCTCAGGATGTCTGGCAAGCTCAGTAAAGTGATTTGTTCTGTGTCCATGGCTTCCTGAATCTGCTTTCTGCTGGGTCTTACTTACACTAGATCTCTAGGCAAGGACTGGCAGTATGTGATTACATGTCATAAAAGACAATGCCAAGAACCAAAGTTGCTTGCCCTAAGCCAACTGACCAGTCAGGGGTAGGACTTGCTTCTGGCAGTGTGGTTTGCTGCAGCTGAAAGAAAGAGGCCAGTTCACACACATCAGTCAGAACAGCGTGTCAGACCCATAGGTGTGCCATAGTCTCTCTTTCCAAGCAATCTGGGTATCTCTGCCAGTCCTTGTCATAGGGTGTGCTGGCTCCCTCCTGAGCAATACTTGTCTTGAGGTGCATGTGGCCATCAATCTGGAAGTACCCCTGGTTGCAGCTGTTTTAATTACCAGCCCCTAAGCTCTCCCTCCTGCTACAAGCTGCTATGTCACCCACCCAGGGGCTGGAAAGGCTCAGGACAAGCTTAGGGGAGAAGAGAAGGCTCCCATCGTGGAACCCTGCTCAGTACCAACTCGATGCTTCTCACCACCATTCTGGTCTGGTTCACTGGGGGCCAGTCCAGGACCTATAGCTAGCAGAGTTGGGCACCTTGGGAGTATGGACTCTGGGATCTTATCAGGTCTCATGAATGTCCTGATGACTAAGTTACCCAGCACCATCCCCACAGTTCCCATGACCCCTCATTGCCTTTGCCTACATCCTTCTGGATTTATTAATTTTATGTGTATGAAGTTTTTGTCTGCATATATGAATGTACCACATGAGTGCCTGTGTGGGTAAGAAGAGAGTGTTACATCTCTTGTAATTGGAGTTATGGATGGTTGTGTGCCACCATGTATGTGGGTGCTGGGAATCAAACCTGGGTCCTTTGCAAGAGTAACACATGTTCTTAACTGCTGAGCTGTCTCTCCAGCCCCAAACACTGCCTTCTAGAACATGGCAGGACAAACAGGAGAGAAAGCCTTCCTGGAAAACTGCACCCACCAAAACCATGGGAGTGGTTCTGTGGCCCCTGGTGGTACCCTGACATTGGCCTGGCTTGTTACACTCAGTGCTGCCCCACAGACATGCACCTGGGAGGCCAATGAAGGCATAGGCTCCACTGCCTGAAGAAGCATTTCAGGCTAAGGAACCTCACAGGACTTTCTCAGTTACTGGAAGTTCTTGAGCTATAACTTCAGTTGATTTTATTCATTCATTTTTTTTATTTTTCCTTACAGAAATAACCTTCTCTGAGTACATGGAAGTAATTCTCTTAAACAAAAATGAGGCCACATTATTCAGATCATTTTCTCATATCATATATAGTGTCCCATGTACATTGTTTTTAAAGGACTGGATTATACTACCCTATGAGGGTGGCCCATAGTGTGGCGACATGTTCTCCTGTGGATAGAGATGTCTGTAACTCCAGCTACTGGGAGGCTAAGGCAAGAGAATTTTAGGTCCGCCTAAATTCTTTGGTCTTTGTAGCTAGACTCTAACTAAAAACAAAAACAAAGCAAAATACATGAAACTGAAACAGACAACAAAAGATGACGACGTCTCAGGAACACCCCTGTATGCCCTAATGGCCCTGGTGTCCAGCCAGCCCAAAGGATTCTAAGCACAGGGGCCACCTTGTCCCAGGCCCACGACAAAGTAGCCATATCTGGGTCACACAGAGCAGAGATAAATGACAACTGTGTTCTGGCCCAAGGACACTTACCCACCAAAAAACCCACAATATAACCAAACTATTGCTTCATTTGTCTCCACACATTAGTAGAACCCATCTCCCTCTTAGCTTTGCGGTGCTTATTCTGTTTCTGTCTCAAATTGGCTGTGTGACTTGGACAAGTGGCTTTCCAATCCGAACTTCATTTCTCCCTTCATTCATTGGTCCTTGCTTTATCTGCACTGGTGGGTCCTCTGAGCATCAAACTCCTGCTTGGGTCTGAACTCAGGGCTGGAGTGAGCCTGGGGCATAGGAGACATTGGTCTGGGCCTGGAGAGAGCAGTTGGGCGTTTTGGGATCCAGAACTCAGCCACAAAGTGCAGGCTTCTTTGGCCGATTTCCCCTCTGTGTGCTTAAGTTCCTGGTTGGGATGGTTACGTACCTTGACGGAGTCCAGAGAACAAGTGAGGCTCGGCTGCCCCTCAAGCCATCCTGAAGCAGCCACAGCATGGAGGTGTGAAGACAGTGGATGAACATTCCTTTTCCTGAGCACATGATTCCTGAATATGTCAGCCGCTGTCCTCCGCCAAGGACGCAGCAAGAGGGCAACTGCTGAGAGAACAGAGGGAGGGATGGATGTAGGTCAGCTGCCCAGAGGGAAGGAGGTGACCAGGCTGCAATAGTGCCTCAGTGGTCACTCCCATCCTGACTGCTATGGGGTTTAGGGCAGCTTCTAGGTGGCCCCAGGAGCTGGCTCACCCTTGGTTCACAGTGGGTCCAGGGGGACATCAGGGACATGGCAGCTGATGAGAGGCAGGAAGGTCCCATCAGACCCAGGTTATACTGCCTGGCTGAATAGCTGGAGGCAGCGTGGGCTTTTCTGATGGCCTGAATCCAAGGACATTCAAGCCAGCCCTTCCCCATGCCCACTTCCTAGACCTTGATCTACCATCTGCTGCCCATCACCCAGGTTTTTTTTTTTTATTGTCTGTTTTAGAGACAGAAAGAACATGATGTTGGGTAAGTAGGGAGATGGGAAGGATCTGGAAGGAATTTGGGGGGAAGGGAAAAGAATATCAAAATACAGTGTATACAAATTTTTAATTAAAAAAATGTCCCTTCTTTTGGCTACACCTGCTTGGGAGCAGGTGTAATCAGGAGGGAAGTGACTGTTCTGGACAAGCCAAGATGACACCCTTCCTCCAACCCCTGCCAAGGCTGTCCAAACCAAGCAAAAGCCCCCCTCCCCCCAGGCTGTTGTGGCTGGGATTTATTTGTAACTAGAGAGGTGCCAGCAATCTGTTCCTAGCCTGTCCTGGGCCTCTGCAGCCTGGGCCACAGCCTGCGATGTGTTATCTGGTTCTTCCCTGAGGACTGAGGTAGTTATCCACAGCAGGGGGCCAGGCTGCAGGCCCATCTTGCCAAGTGGCTACTTGGCAGGTCCATGAACCTCTTGGGGGGCTGTCTGCTCTTTGGAAGTGGGCCATACTCAGCACAGAAATCCAGAATGTTCATAGAAGCTGGAGTTCACCACAGTCAGGTCCTGAGTATGGAGGCTCCAAGGAGCTTGAGGAGGCTCACATCCAGAGACAGAACGGGGAGCTTTGAAAGCTAACCCTATGGGCCCTAGGGGATCTGCCCTAACCCTGAGGCAACATAGTCTGAGCTGTACACAAAAGAGGAAACAATGTCAGCAACATGTGCGTATGTGGTAAGTGTATGTGTGTGGGGGTTGTGTGTATGTGGTATATGTGGTGTGTATGTGTGTGTGTGGGATGTGTGTGATACGTATGTGTGTATGTGCGTGTGTGGTAAGTGTATGTGTGTGTGGTATGTGCGTGTGGTGTATGTATGTGTGGTGTGTGGTATGTATATATGTGTGTGGGGGTTGTATATGTGTGTGCTGTGTATATGTGTGGGGTTACAGGTTACATGCTGTGCTTCCTAGGCCAGCTTTTACATGGGTTTTGGGTTTCAGCCGGGTCTTGGTGCTTACACAGCAAGTGCTCATGCCTCCTGAGCCATCTCCTCCATCCCTACTTGGAAGTTTTTATGCCTGTTTACTTTTGCTGAGCTGCCTGGGGTGACTTCTTAATGCTTGTGAGCTGGCCAGAGCGGACTTTGTATTGGCTGCCTGTGAAAGGTGGCTTGTCTCCTCCTGCCGCCAGCCTCACCTGTGTACATCCCTGGTAGGGGCTGTACCAGCTGGCACTAGAGCCATCATATTTGCACTGTCAGCCAGTTCCAGCCTCAGCTCTGGGTAAGTCCCTTGAACACAAACCCCACAGACTGTCCCGTGTAGTGATTAAGTAACGCCTGTGTCATGGAAAGCACCAGAAACAGTGGTCCCACAAGTACACACCATGGGTTGGAGGTCACACAGTGTGGACTGCAGTCATGAGTTTATGCTCAGCACTTTCTGCCTTTCCTTCTCTCTTGCTGGCCTGGGTCTTTCCTGCCCCTAAGTATTGTGCTGAGCTTTCTCCAGAAACCCAGGCCTGAACCCTTGTGGCTGCTAGAGAACCAAACTATGTTGCAAGCTCCTCAACTCCAGGTTCTCAGCCCCACCCTAAGACCCAGGAAGCTGCCCTTTGTGTGATTTAACTGCAGGACCCTGGAGAAGCTATGGCCTTCCCTGGGGAGGGTTTCATAGACCAGTATTTGAGCCACTATGGGCAGCATAGTGAACTTCACTGAACTTCAGCCCGAGCTCCTTTCTAGGCCTGGCAGTCTCAGCTTAGCTCAAGGCCAGTTGGGAGCCCAGATGTGAAAATTCTTCTTAGGGCTTCAATTTACCAGGGAGGCCTTTAAACCTGTCTTTAACCTGTCCCTGAGAGACTGCCTCCTGTATCATTGTTGAATGAGGTGGGAGGAGCCAGGGAGCCCCCCAAAAGATTCTTTAGTACCCCGGATTCTCGTGGCCCAGGCTGGTACTTACTGGCCCAGTTTAGAGTGAGTCCTTCCAGGAACCTTGTTTAGAAATGAGTGCAGAGCCTCAGGGACCGGCAGAGGGTGGTGTGCAGAGGACGTTACATGTCTGGCCCTGCCTCTGGATGTGCCCAGGAAGGGAAGGATGTGGCCCTTCAGAGAGGACACTGGTCTGTGATGCAGAGTGTGACAGGCAGGGGTGAAGGGCTGCCTCACCTCCATCCTCTGTCTCCTGCCCGGCCCCAGCATTCTGTCTTCAGGAATGGGGAGGGCTTGAAGGGAGAGGCCCAAATTGTTCTCTTCTGTGCACCACTGAAAGCTTCTATGCCTGGCCTCACAGAGCTGTCCCTATGGAAGTCCCGAGGCACCTCATGACCAAGCTTTGGCCTTTGGGTAGTAAAGCAGCTTCTGGCCAGCGCATACAGGAATCTTTTAGCAGCCAGAGGTAGGGTCTAGTACCTTCTGAGACAGGACACTCGCTGACTATTCTCTCTGCCAAGACAGTGTTTTTAGTCAGTCGCACCTGCCTGCCTTCTGAGTCCAGCTGATTTAGGAGCCTCTGCTTACAGAGGCTTACCTCTCTCAAGCCCACTCTGGATCCCTTTCTCTTCACCCTGCTGTTGTCCCAGTGCAGGGAGACTCATCCAGCTTGAAGGTCTCCAGCTTGCTGATCTCAGTGTGGGGCCCACAGGCTACACTGTTGGCATGCATGCCTCCTGTAATGTGACTGACTTCCGGAGGATCGATTGTGCTGTGCCTGGAGGCAAAGGTGACACTACAGAAAGTTTAGCTTCTTGGGCAGCAGCATCGAGATCTGTGACAGCCATGGTACAGTACATGAGTGTGGGACTCTGACTGGAAATCTCCACTCCCTGCATCCTCATCTGTTGTGGTCCCCAAAATCACCCTGCCTGCCACCTGCCAGTCTATGCGCCACTCCCCAATGGACTCACCCGCCCAGACTCCATGGTAGTTCGCCCTTCTTGAATTCGGTCTTTTGCCTCCTGTCTAACTGCTTTGCAGGGAAACTCTGAAAGGGGCAAGGCTGTCCTCCATGCCTGCCTTAGAGATAGCAGTCTCCTCAGACGATGTTCAGAGCCAGTCACAACTTACCATGCACCTGTCTCCTTTGCAGCCTCAGGTCTCCATCCCACCCCAAACCCCAGGACTGTACTCCAGCCATCTCCAAGCGAAAAGCTCTTCCTTCTCCCACATGCATCCAACCCTGCTTTACCTGTAGACCCACCGTTTCCAGGGTGCTTCTCTGACACACTTCTCGCCTCTCAGGTTTCTCTCCATTTCTGTCCTTGTCGTTCTGGGATGGTCTAATAATAATAATCTGTGGTTCACAATGTATATGTGACATGTGGGGGCAGGGCCAGGGGAATGCCTGTGGTGGAAGGGAGAATCAGGGTGAGTGGAGGGTGACCCTGGGCCTTGCGCATGCACAGTGCTCTCTACTTCTTGCAGTATGTCTGCTCTCTTGGCACTTGGGGTTGGGCATAGGATTACTGAGAGCTCCAGGGAAGCGTGAAGAAGACTAGAGCCCTGTGTTTCTCTCACCAATGTTACTTGAGTTTGGTTATGTGTCATGGGCCCTACCTCAGGGTTACTGGTTTCTGTTTCTATGTATTATCTCCTCTGAGCCTCAGCCCCTGCCACGAAGAAGGGGTGGAGGACCCATGACCTTCCCCTATATGTTGTGGAGGACCCATGGCCTTTCCTCTATATGTTGTGGCTGGGGTCAGACCAGAGCTTCCCCTCCACAGGGACTCTCACAGGTGGGGCCAACAGGCAGCTTGCTTTTCTAGTGAAAATTATGTTTTCATATTGCTTGTCACTGCCAAGTGCTACCCCACACAAGGGTGACTCACTCATTCTGGTCTGCTCAGAACCATCTCAGGGTTAAAAATAAAAGTCTCACATCTCAGTCCCCTGAACACTGGACCAGCCTTCCCACACCCCCACATTTCTTGACTGCTGCTCTGCACTCCTGGAACCCTACAGCAGGTGTTCTCCAGGCACTTGGGGAGCCAGTTGTGCATGGCTCACTTGAAAACAAAAGTGCTGGTCTCTACTCCACATTTTGGAGAGTGCAGAGAGACTTAGGGCCTGGTGGGAAGTTTGGCGTGGCTGGGCATCCCGGTGCTGTGTAGAGGACCAGGACTCCCAGGCACTGATACACAGTCTGCCTCCAGCACAGCATACGATGGCTATTTGGTTTCCTCACCCTTACCCTGCTCTCCTCTCAAAATTATGGGGAGACTCTGTAGCCCTGAAGGGTCCACCTGTGATCTTCCTATCAGTACTCTGAGGACATTTATCCATCAAGTCCTGCTGTGACCTCATGACTCCCAGGGGGAGGCAGCACTGAAACAGACAATGCCAAACAAAGACACTGGCCATCTGTCTCCTACGAAGCTTCACAGTGGACAAAGCCCTTTCCATGTGTAGTCTTGAAGCTTATGATAGCCCTTTGCAGGGGGTGGCGTGGTAGGAAATTATTATACCCATTATACAGATGGGAACACAGCTCTCAATCTCAGCATCCCTTGATGGTTAGGGAGAAGGGAAGAAAAGAGGGTGGCCATGCTATAGTCATAGTGGCTGTCAGGGGTGTTGCTGGGTAGCCTGTCCTCATCCTTTCTGCATACCTACTCTATCCATGTCCTCATCTGTAGGGAGATGGGGACAGATGGAAGGTGAGGGGGAAGTATGGGTGGAATGGAGAGGGGAAGGGAGGCTGGGAAGGCAGGAGGAGGGGAGGGGTCCACACAGCATTGCTACTTCCTCTTTGGTTCTCACAGTTTGTCTGCACCAATTCGTGACAGATGGAGGGAGGGGAGAGCTAGTGCCAAGAGGCTGTCACCACAGGCGAGCGGAGCTGGGGGAGGGTGCTTTGTGTCCATGGTTTGTGTAGGGAGGGGAAGCAGCTGGTGGTCTGGCTGCCTGGCCTCCTCAGAGCCCGTTCCCCAGGAACTTGGGGGTGGTTTATGCATGGATGTTGTGGGGCAGGAGAGTGGGCAAGGGGTGAGCCTGCCACCTGCCTGGACTGGTTGTACTCTTGCCCCTCCTCACCAAGGACAGATGTTGTTCTCTTTCACTGGGTGTCGGGGGTGGGCAGGGGCTCTGGGGATTGGCACTGAGCTGTGGTCAAGGAAGGGCCTGGGACCTGAGGCCTTGGGGTCAGAGAGAGCATGGAGGTCTCAAGCAGGATGCCTTCTGGGCCAGCATTCATCCCTAGGTGTGCTATCTGGATCTTATCAAACTGTCTCCGTGCCCCTTGCATTTCTTCTGGGCCCTGACACATTCCAAGAGTGGACAGTCCTGACCTGGGGTTGATCTGGTTCCTTTGGTGTGTCTTGTTTCTTTAGGGTGGTTTCAGCAAGCAAGATTGGCTCTCTCCCAATCCCCAGTGGGCACAGAGGGTTCAGTGGATGCTTGTTGGGTGGGTAGGTGGATGGATTCTTAGCTTGTATAGCTTCTGAGATAGAGCCTTGCTCCTTCATAATGCATTCCTCAGCTCTCAGAATGTTCTATCTGTCCTGAGGCCTCAGGCATCCCTCAGCCGTCCACAGGGTCCACCAGGGCCTCTGGCTGGTCTTCCTGACTCAGAGCATCTCTGGGAACAGTGAGACTAGCCTGAGGATGCCCAGTTTCTTAGTGACCCCAGCAGGGTTGGATCTCCAGGGTGTTGGGTCGTGCCTGTTGGGTTCTCCCACGTACCTTGTCAGCACACCCTGACTTTATCCCTTCTTCACAGAGGAGGTAAGTGAGGTAGAAAGTAATGAGTGATTTCCTTGCGTGCGCATCAAGAAGGTAAGGGGCTGGACCTCCTGGAGCAGGGGTTGGGTGTGCTAGGGCTTGTTGGGGGCCACTGGCCTAATAAGGGTCCCCAGTGCTTTTCTGGAGGTAGGCTCTGCTCTAGCTCATTCCCAGGCAGGTCTCTAGCACCAGGTTCCAGCTGTGTAATTTCATACCAGGAACTGAGGACCTTGGGCCCAGGGCCCCTCCAGTCTCTAAAGACAATGTGTGGTCCACTTTGGGATGGAGCTCAAGACCTTTAAACTGACAGATGATTTGTCTAAAGTAACCCAAGAGGCCCTGGTCTCTTCCTTGAGTGCAGGCATCTTCTCATTAATATATATAGTTTAAAGATCTGTTTATTTTATTTATATGAGTACATTGTAGCTTCAGACACACCAGAAGAGGGCATCAGATCCCATTACAGATGGTTGTGAGCCACATGTGGTTTCTGGGAATTGAACTCTGGACCTCTGAGAGAGCAGTCAGTGCTCTTAACCGCTGAGCCATCTCTCCAGCCCCCTCATTATTATTAATAATGACAGTCATTAATGATAAATTACGGTGTGTCTGCCTCACACCAGGTCTCTGCTGGACAGCTGAGGGGAATGGAAGGTGGTGTCATCCTGAACAGGGAATGTGCTTGTTCCTGGGCGGCTGGCACTGTTGTCACCTCCCCAGAGCCTGACTGACACTGAGTGGCCGAGTACACTGGGTGTCACTGAGGCAGCTTAGTTAAGCCTCAGTGGCTGAAAAACAGGCTCTGGGGCCACCCTAGTGGAATGCCCACTAACCCTTCTTCCTTCCATGTCATTTACCTTTACCGAGACATTCTACAAACACTGTTGCCAGGTTTAGGCCCAACCCAAGACAGCCCCAGGGCTCTTTGGATTCCTGCAGGTGCTCTTTTCAGTGAGTGTAATATAGATGGCACTGGTGCCTCATTCCGTCATACTGTGACCAACCCTACCACAGTCACACAGCATGAGAGTCCGGTGGGTCAGCTTCCCTGTTCAGGTCAGGGTGTCCTGTCTGCACAGGGCCATAGTGGTCCCCACCTCAGAGGACTGAGAACTGATGGTCACAGTGGCTACTTAGTGACCTTACTCTGTGAGGCACCAAAACAGGGGTGGGGGGCGGGGGGGCGGGGAGGGGAACTCACCTAAGGTCATGTGGCATATGAAGGGCTAGAGGATTCGGAGCCTGGGGTCTGACTCTCAAGGGCCGTGTAACAGCCCTATTGGAAATGAATATTCGAGGCTTCTGACATCCTGGACTGACCCTCCCCCCTCTCTTTCCCTCTCAACCTCCTCCCAGGCTTCAAGACCCCAACCCCCGCCCTAATCCTGTGTCTTCATTTTGTCTATCAGTGTCTCTGAGACCCCTGGGGAGCCTCTCACCTCCCACATGAGCAGGAGAGAGCAGGTAGGGGCTTGGGTACAGAATATGGGGTTTTCCCCCACTCTGGTTGAGATCTGTCACAACATTAATGTTAATTAAGCCTTGTTATTCAGCCCTGCGCTTACACAGAGTTCCTGACAGCAGATTACTCATAAGTGAGGCGGTAAATTTACTACGTGTTTCCCAAACACTCAGAAGCAAAGGCCACATTGGGAAAGGCTTGGAGGACAGACGATGCTCAGTTCTCTCCCTCACCTGTACCGTCCTCCATCCTCATGGCCTGGGCAATGGTGGTGTGTGTGTGTGTGTAGGGTGAGTGGTTGGCTCCCTGGAAGACTTAGGTCAGGTGACTGCTTCCAGCTGACTGCCTCACTGGAGTGCAGAAGCTCAGGGCAGGAAGCTTGGCAGTCCCTTTGCCTTATCCCTCAGCTCTGCCTCACTCCTGTCTCAGAGCAGACTCCCATGCACAAACACATTCCCTTCATTCATTCTCATGGAAGCATACAGGCTCTACGCACAGTAGGACTCAGCAAAGACAGCTTTGGATTTTCCTGTAAGCCTGCAGTCCACCTCAGTGTTGGCAAACACATTCACCACGTTGCAGTGCAGTCTAAAGAGGCTTACCTCCGGTTCCCCCCTCCAACAGAAACAGCTTCCCCGGGACTAGGTGAAAATCCAGGACTGCTACAGTGTAATCTTTCCTCAGCTTGAGTTGTAGGGGCAGATGGCCCTAGCCCTGATTCTTAGCAAGGTGAGGGATGGGGCCTCTGTTAGGTGCAATGTATCCCCTCCCCCTAAGTCCTGCTGTCTTCCTTGGCCTATGACTGGGCCATGCCTGAGACATTTGGAACAAATCCAGGCCTTGGGTGCCTAGGATTTTTTTTTTTTTTTTAATTAATTAGAGCATTAAATGGTAGCCCAGTGGGAGAATCCCACCATCTGGCTGTCACAGGAGAGGCAGGCAAATCTCTGCATATTTTTCTGCAGTGTGTGAGCATCATAGGAAGCCACCTGTGCGTGTGTGGGTATGCAGCCCGTGTACACAGTGTGGCTCAGTGTGGGGGGCACATATGAGTGTATAAGTGGCTGAGTGTATCTCTGTGCATGCATGCTCATCTTCATGTATGTGCACTGTGTCATGCCTGAGGGCCTGCATGTCCATTTCAACATACATCCCTGTGTGTGGTCTAGGCCCAGGCCTGGCTGGAGAGCAAAGTGAGACAGGCTGGGCTGTGTGCCCAGCGGCCTCTTGAGCCTTCCCTGGCAGAGGTGGTGATCACAGACTGTATAGGCAGAAGGCAAGATGGAGAAAGGTTTGGCAGGTATACACTGGCATTGGGAAGGAGGCAGGAACCCTTGTGCTGTGTTTGACAGATGGGGAAACCCAGGCTGATCCAAGCACAGAGCCAGGATGGAGGGACAGGACTGGAGCCTGGACTCTGGACTCCCTGTGGTATTTTTTTTTCCCTGTTCCACTAGGCTATTGCCCTGTCCAGCAATTTGTACCTTAGGCGTCTTTTATGCTGTTAGAGTTTTGTGGTGGCTTGGAGAGGTTCCCGAAAGAGCACCCCTCTCATTTCACAGGACTGACCGGGATCAAGCTCAGAATTCCCTCTGTGGCTCCTGTGTTCTCATTCCTTGGAGGAGGTACCCTGAGCTGCTGGAGAGCACTGTGCCTACTAGGTCCTACTCATTCACTGTGTGATCTAGGCCCATCTTGTTCCTCTGTGAACCTCAGGAGAGTTGTAAGAACTAAGTAATGACTGGACAAGTTGCTTGTTAGAAGAGTGCTTGCATAGCATGCACTAGGCCTGTGGTTCGGTCCTCAGCACTGCATGTATATCAGGCATGATAGTGGAGGCAGGAGGATCAGAAGTTCATGATTGTCCTTGGCTACACAGTGAGTGTAAGGCCAGCCTGAGCAACAAAGTGACCTGCTACCTTGTCTCCAAAATAAACAGATAGAAGTAGATAGATAGATAGATAGATAGATAGATAGATAGATAGATAGATAGATGGTGTAGTTCAATGGTAGAGCATGCATGGGGCCCTAGGTTCATTTCTCAGTACCAAGTTAAGCGAGGATCTTAGGTGCTGTATACCTTAAGGAGCAATGAAGTGGCCATCACTCCATGGTCAGGCCAAGTCTCACACTCCTCATCTAAGAGTAAATCATATATACCAGGCCAAGTAACCTGCATGAGCTCACATAGCCAGTAAGAGGTAGAGCCAGAATGTGAGCCCTGGGACCTGTAACCTGCTCCTGGCAGGAGGAAGACCACAGCAGGGAGTAGACCAGACTCTTCCTAAACGTCTGTGCCCAGAGGAACTGGCTACTTGAAGAGAAGACCAAGGGGAATGAATCTGCTCTGTAGTGCAGGCAATGCTTGTGTGGTAGGCGGCTTCACCTCCATCCAGTGGGGCGTTTTACTAGGGAACGGGCTGGCTCAAGGCAGTTGGTATCTTTATCTCACATAAGGGGCACTGAGGAAAGATAGAATTGTGAGGTGTGGGCCAGAGGCCTGTGAACAGGGAGGCTGGGAGCATCTGGCCCTCCTCCTCCTCCTCTGCTCCCTTTCTCAGCCCATGTCTTGCTCAGCTCTGTCTGTAGGCCCTGGTTGCTAACTCTACTCATGCTGTTTGCCCTCTGGTTGTCTCCAGGACCAGTGCTCTGAGACAAGGTCCCACTGAAGGCTTCCCTAACTTCTAAGTTCACCAGTACCTGGCAGGTGCCTGGCACACAGTAAGCACCCCTCCCGCCTCCGGATTCTGTGGCTTCCAGCAGTAGAGATCTGACACTCTCCTACGGAGCAGGATGAGTGAAGCTGGACCTTGTGTAAGTTAGATCTCATTCTGCCTCCCAGCCCTGTTCTCTCAGAAATAAGATTCAGACTCAAAATATAAATTGACCATATAGCTAGGCTCTTCTCTGACTAGATCATAACTATAATAACCCATTTATTATGATGTACACTCTGTCATATGGCTGGTTACCTGTGCTCGGGCACCAAGTGTCCATCTCGACACATTTTCCCAGGTGAATTTCCCGCCTGGCTCCATCCCAGAATTCTTTCTACTTCCCAGATGTCCCACCTTCTATTCTACCTTTTCCTATAGGCTATAGGTTTTTTAATTGACAGGTGGTATATCCATGCAATACACAAGATATTCTCTCTGCAGGTCCTCCCAGATACTACCCCTAGCACGGGAGGTGCCATAGAAGGAAGAACAAGGGAAGGCCTAGCAGCCTCTGCACCCAGCCCTCTCTGAGTGACCGTGGGGGTTCCCTCTACCGTAAGCACTTGCCAAGCAGACCAGTGGCTGCACGTGGGCTTGCCTTTCCTCCCCCCACCCCCATTTTGGAATAGCTGTCTCCCAGGTAATGGGGAATTTTCCCTCACTCCCTTCATTAGGGTGCCAGGGCAAACAAACAGCCTAATCCAGATGAGCCTTGGGCCACAATCACACTCTTCTGGAGTTTTCTTTTTATTTCTAGCAATTTTGAGAAGCTTGGAGTAATTGGTATTCCACACAGGTTAGCAGAGGCGCTGCCTCCTCGGTGTTATGCCTTAATTTTCTTTATCACATAGCAAGTTGGGATGAATCGCCTGCTCTTGCCTTTTTCCCACCGAAACCTATTACCAGCCTGTCTGCTGGTTAAAGTCATTTCGTGGCAGCTCTTGGCTCCTTGCCACTTCCCTGAGAATCTTTCTGACCAAAGCCAAAGAACAAGGAGGGTGAAGAATCCATTTGTACAAAGTGGGGGTCTCCCGTTGAGAACTTATGTCCCTCCCTGTTCAGGAGGGACAGCTTTCAGCCTCTTGCCTGCACAGACTGGCCATATGTCAGTGGTGGGAACGGGATTCCTGTGCCTGCGGTGGGGGAGGGGTGGCCATGCCTGCTGCTTCTGGCACCTGTATTAGATCCCATGACAAGAGTTTCTAGGGTTCTGCAGCTTGCCTGTGGGAGTCTCTGATGGCCGAGTTGGAAAGCTGTGGCTAGTGCTCCCACGTTCTGGCCCAGGGGGCCTGAGTAGTCTAACTTTGTGTTTTGAGACTGTAAAATTTTTATCTTGGAATTTGGAGAGTTGGATCTTTGGTTCTATGGCTCCTTTGTGATTCCGAGATAGATAGATAGATAGATAGATAGATAGATAGATAGATAGATAGACGGACTGATACTGTGCTCGAACAGGGTTTCTCACCAAATGTCACTAAATATAGAGCACACTATTTGGCTAGACTGGCTGGCCAGTAAGCTCTAGGGTTCTACTTGTCTTCCCTTACCCTCCTAGAGTTATACATGGCTTTTTTTTTTTTTTTTTTAAATATGTGTGCTAGGGGAACAAACTCAGGTCCTTCTGCTTGCACAGCAGGTGATTTATCAGCTGAGCTGCCTCCCAACCCTTTCTCCTGATCTCTTCAGCTGCACTTAGTTCTGTCCTTTTGGGTCCTGTGAGGGAAGAATTGCTTTGCTAAGTTTACCTTAGAAATGTCACCTCAGGTTGGCCCCAGCTTCTTTGGCATTGTTTCCCTGATTATAAAGTTGAGGACTGGCCCAGGCAGCCTCCAAGGCCCAAGTTCCAGGTTTGTCCTGCCTACCCATAGTGCTCTAGGTGGCCTGGTCTCCACCTAGCACTTCATGAGACCTGAGCCACATATGTCTCCTGTCGATCTGAGCCCTCAACCATTCCAGGAAGGCAGCCCAGCTGTCCCTGAAGTCCCAGAAGGAAAACATTGATGGTGAAAAGCCTTGGTGGGGCTATCCAGTCCACTACGATTTCAATATTTGTATTGAAAGTACACCGCCCCAAAATGCTAGCCCTATGTTCCAGGCAAGAAAAACGAGGGCCTGAGAGATGAACTCATCGATCATTGTTCAGCTTCCTCTCAGGACCTTGGCTGGAGTCTCACTAAACACAAGAGGTCTGGGTTAGCCAATGTGTAGGACCTCGGGGAGACAGAGAGAGAGAGAGGAGAGAGAGAGAGAGAGAGAGAGAGAGAGAGAGAGAGAGAGAGAGAGAGAGACATGGGAGGGGGAGAGGAACAGAGAGAGGAGAGAGAGAGAGACACATGGGAGGGGGAGAGGATCAGAGAGAGGAGAGAGAGAGAGAGAGAGAGAGAGAGACAGAGAGAGAGAGAGAGAGAGAATGAGAATATGCTAGCTCTGTCCTAACCCATATCACCCTTCTCTGAAGTCCAACTAAAGTCTTGCTTTTCAGGCAGCCCCTCCCTTGGCTTGTTATCCGTGTCCTAAAGCTGGTCCAGAGATAGGAAGTGAGTGTCCTCTGCTACCTTTGCTGGGGGTGAGGGGATGGGGCAGAGTTTTACTATGCATCCCTGGCTGGCCCTGAAATCCACCCACTTCTGACTCCTAAGGGCTGTGATTAAAGATGTATGTCCTCATGCCCAGCCTACCACCCTTGGTTCTAATCAAGACCCTTGTCTTGTCCCATTCTGGATTATGGCATTGCTTTGGGGGTTCCTTATTACCTCAGCTTGGTATAGACTGTGTAGGAGCATCTGCCTTGACGTAGTCCTTTGAGCTCAGCTGACTTTCCCTCATGTCTGTGTCCTCTAAACACTTCCCTTTGGTCCTCACCTCTGAGCTAAACTCCTCTGTTGTTCCAGCCTTCAGAGCCCCTTGCTCCATCCTTTGGGCTTCTACCTGAACCCTGGGCTCAGCTGACATCCTAACAGACATCTGTCCTTCCTTCTGGAAGTTGGCGTTGACATGCTGGCCCACAGCTGGAGACCTCCTCATTTGTCCCCTTCATTTTCACCTATAGGCACTTGGAGCAAGCCCTTAAATTGGGCTCATGGACAAACTGTGCTGTTTCTCTTCTGATGACTATAGGAGGAGAAGACTGAACTACAGGGGGTAAGGGACTTGTCCAGTGTACCCCCCAGGAACCAGAGGCAACCTGGAGTAGTGCCCAGGACTGTCTCAGCCTAGGCCTGGCTTTGTGGACTTCTCCAGTCCACAAAGAGCTTTCCCACTGCACCAGATTGATGAGGGTGTGCATTCCCCTGGTCTCAGCTGGGGAAGGTGGGTGAGCCATGCCCTTATCACTGCGTGCTGAGCCTCTAGGATGTCTTATTCTGCCTGGCCCTATCTGGTAGAGGCTCGTTAGTCTTTCCAGTGGAAACTGTGCACCACACAGCATCTCTCTGTCTGATGCTGATAGATGGAGAGCTGTGTGGTGCTGCATGACCGGGCTTTCACTGTTCTCCTTGGAGCTGGCATATGCACACTGCTGGGGCTAGGGGTGGGAAGACCACCTCCTGAGGGGTGGCACTGTAGCAGGGATCCACTGGTTTTTGCCTTGTCAGATGGGGGCACTGCCAGCCACCAGCACAGTGGTACCCAAGCCCTCCTTCCCATACTCCTTTGCACCTGGGGGTTCTTAGGCTTCTATGGCCTGGCTTCCTTGCCACTGGATGCCAAGTTCTGTTCTGGGAACTCTTGCTTTTCCATTGGCAGTTGATGGGGCCTTAAGCCTAAAGAAGCCTGCTCAGGGTCCCTTAGCATATTGGCAGCAGGGCTAGAATGCTTAGGTGGGAAGGATTCTGGTCAGAAGAGGATGAGACAAGTCAGGTATCTTCTGCCCCAGTGGCAGTTGTGAAGCTGGAGCCATGCAAGACCCTGGGCTAGAACCCCTGATCTAAAGGATTTCCCAACCTTGCCTCCTGCTCTCTGGAAGCTTTGACTTTGGGGATGCCCAGAGTTCTTTTCTAGCTGTTTCCCCTGGGACCTACAATTCTAGTACCAGGTGGGCAGTCCACATTCCAGGATGGGGCTGATCTGATCCTTAAAAGATGGTATTCATGGGGTATGCACCTGTGCCTCCAAGCAACACTGGGTTTGGCTACATGGCAGGCACCAGCCCAAGACTGTTGCTGATCCTGTCCTAACCATGTCTCCTTGTATACCCTCTCCCCACCCCCAGCTGTCACTGGCCCAATACTGCCTGCTTCTACAAATCACTGGGACAGGAAGATGCCTTTGTTGTCTCCCTCAGAGCTGCTCATCTTTCCTGTGGCGACTGGGAGTCCCACATACCCCAGTGAGAGCTTGTACTTCCCTTGGTGACAGCCAGACTGGGGTCAGAGAGTGTCCAGCACCAACTGGAATGTGCTGGATCTAGAAGGAGGGGCTTGTTGTGGGAAGCCCTGTGTGACCCTTTTGGAGGGCCTTGGAGCACACCAAAGATCACAGCCTATGTGTCTTAGAGCCACTGGTCTAGAACATCAGCTGGAGTGAGTCCTTAGAGGTTGGTGAGATGAGAAAACTAAGTCCCAGAGTGGAAGAGGCCACTTTGATAGTTAGGGATGTGGGGCTAGAGATAGTCTGAGGGAGATCCTAGGTTGAGGACACTGGGGAAGGACTTAGGTTAGGGAGAAAGGTATTGGCTCATAACTCAGCTCAGACGCTGTTGGCTGTGATGTTCTGCTCACCCCGCCCCCTCCTGTCATCTGGTAATGGTACCTTCCTCTAAGGTCCCCAGCTGAGGATGGCAGGAAAGCCCATCTCTTCACTGGAGATAGTAGTACTGGAGGGAGTCCCACTGATGACATCTGCCACAGCCATAGGTCACCAAGTGACCCTGATGCTCCAGGCCCAGCTCCATCATCCCCACAAGTGTTTCTGCTGGTGTCTCCCACATGGCCTCTGGCTGGTCTTCTGGCCCCTCCCTATTGGTGTTTGGGGGGGGGGTACATTTTGTTTGACTCCTGATGTGCCCTGGTTAGAACATGTAACCTGCAGTGAACAGGGCAGCAATTGACAAGCAGCTGTGGAGTCTTCCTCATTCTCTGCAGGTGGGAGGAAAAAGGACTCAGATGTCTGTGAATGTCACCTGGTGATGGATAGTGGTGGCCTAAGTCCTGGAGCCAAGTGGACAGCACTGAGCCAAGGGCCTAAGCCCCACATGCTACTCGTGATGTGTGTCAGGACTCTAGCAGCCGTCTGCTGCCCAGTACCATCATGAGCCTGGACCTGTGGAAACATTCCTTGTGGGGATGTGACTGTGCCATCTACTTCTTCTGACATCTTTGACTGGCAGTGTCTGTTAGAGAAACCTACACAGTATAGGGGCTCAGGGTGTGAGGCACTACAACTAGGAATCCATGGAGACTTGGTGCCTGAGACAGGGAAGCTGTTTTAAATGTCAGACCCACAGGATCTTTAAGCTCAGGGCTTATAGGACCATCACATGCCTGGAGAGGGGTAAGGATTTGAACCCAGAGTTGCTGGACCACAGGGGGGTCGAGTTCCTAGAGTTTCATGAAGGTTCCCGCAGGGCTGTTGAGTGAAAACAGCTGCTGGGATCCCCCACTTCTTGTCCTGTTTCCACAGCACAGATCCATTTTGATCTGTTTTCTGTGTTGTGGAGTTTCACTTGGGAAAAGGTTCCTCTTAAGTGTGAAAAATAATCTTTGTCAGGCCTTGCACCAAGCTGCAGCTCCATGCCAGGACCTGCCACAGCCTGGGGGGTGGGGTGTCTTTGGCAGTGGGTGGACAAGCCTGCAGCCCAGGGCCTCCTGGAAGGGGGTGCAGGCTGCTCCAGGCCACTGTCTCCTCCCCCTCTCACTCCTGCTGTGTTGTTGCTGCAGTCGGAGAACACTCTCAGTCTGTCGTCCTGTTGACTGGGGTGACAGTTTAATAGTAGCTTCCTGGGCTGTCATTTAAATCTGCCTGCCAGGTTAGTAGGCCAGGGGCGGGCTGGCACGCCCCCTGCCCCCACCCCGGATCTTCATTCTGCTGGCAGCAGTTGTCTTGGCAACCTCAGGGCCTGGCGAGCTCTGCAGAAGGGTAACTGTGTGGGGAGCAGCCCTTTCATCTCCCCCGAACAGGGTGCAAGTGCCCAGCTGCCTTAGGGCTGGCTGCAGGCAGAGCCAGGCCTCCCGGTGCTGGCCTCAGCCTGAGAGAGGAAGTGGAAGCAGCTGAGTGTGCCCCTCTAGGCAGGTTCTGGCGTGGAGGCTTTATGTCTTTGGTTTGCCCTTGCCTCCTTGGGCAGGGACCCACCTCAGGTCACTCAGTTGCAGTGTCCACCTTTCTTATTGGTCTCTTGCTCTGCAGCTCTCTGGAGCTCAGGAGACCAGAGGGTAGACAGTTTGTATCCCTGACATCTCCTATCTCCCTGGCCCAAGTGACTGGTCTCAGTCCCCTCTCCCTGTCCTGAACCCTCCCTCAAACAGTCCCTAGTGTGAGGACTTGAGTTTCCTCATTGCTGAGTTCTCTTTGAATAGCTGTTGTGCATGGTGTGGTAGGAGAGGCCCACAGAGAGATGGCTGGGTACCATTCTCTGCTAGGTGCCTGTGTAGCCAGCCTCCCCTTCCAAGGACCTCATCTTCCCCTGGGATCAAGAGCTTGCATCGCATAGTGCTTCCCAGGTATGGCTCACTGGACTTCCTTTTCTTGGAGTTAATAGACATGGGATCCAAAAGTGGGACTCTTCATTAGACAAGATTGGATGTGCTGGAAGAAATAACCAGTCAGGTATCCGCTGCAGGCTTTTCTGGGGATGGGGGTGGGGTGACTTTTGTTAAGCTGGTGGCATCCTGATTCTCCAAGGGGGATTGTATATCCCAAAGACCTGGGCAGATGGCCACCCAGGCTCTCCACCTGTACTCTGACTATCTTCCTCCACTAGGAGCCATTGGTCCATATTGCGTTACCAAATTCCAGAGCAAACAGAGCTGTGGGTCTCACAGGCTGCTGAATAAGCCATCCTTTGGTTAGCCACACACTCAGTGGGTCCATGGGTGGGCTCAAGGAAAGCAAGGTCAAACTGGGCCTCCAAGGGACAGTTTGATGCCAGGCAGAGCAAGTTGGCTGCTAGCCTGGTAGAGCTCTCAGGCTCCATGATACTTGCTGCCTTCCCAGTCCCTTACAGACTCTGCTGGTTCCTCCAGTCCAGGCGTGTTAGCCCTTCCCAGAACACTCTTCACCCAACCCCCCATCCTCACCTCGGCACCCCTGTTGGGATAGTCTTCCTCTAGTGGCCTTTATCAGGCTTCGTGGCCACACAGTAGACCCAGATACTTGAGCTCAAGTGCAGCCTCCCACAGGCACACACTGTGGCCTTGAGCTGTCACTCATCTGGGGAATGTGTCTTGGTGGGACTTTCTCTTGGGCCCGAGGAGCAGCTGGCAGCTGGCTTATTTGAAGCCACATCTCTGCACAGGAGTGTGGGTGGGATCCTCGGTTTGTGGATGTGTGTTGTTTTGGGAAGGACGCCCCTGGGGGGTGGGACGTGGGAGTGATGAGTGAGCATGGTAATTTGCAGGAGCATACAGAGGCTGAGAGCTGCTGAAGGACCAGTCAGCACTACACCTCCATCGCCTGAGGAGGAGCATCACCCAGATGTGTGGACTGACAACCGTGCACACCATACACCAGTCAGCTGGGGCCAGGGCTGTGACTTTATACTCACCCACGTCCCCTTTTGTTTCTCAGTTCACAAACCGTTAGCACCATCCTAAGCCCATTTGCTACTCATAGCAGCCCTGTGTGTTTTGTGAGGCTCAGAGAAGTAGTGCATCTTGAATAAGGTCACACAGCCACAGGTGGCAGAAGAGTCCCTTTGACCACACACTGTCTGACGCTTTCCTTGGCTTGTGCTCTTATTATACATAGCAGTAGCTCTCATTTCCTTTGTCCTGGATTTCCCACTGTCCTCTGCTCTTCCCTGGGCTAGGCCCCTCCTCACCACCCTGTGGAATCCCAGGGCCTTTGTGGCAGTCCATCTGTTGCCATGGCATCAGATTATGATGTCGCAGACCCTGGATGACTATGTATCACTCCTGCGGCGTGGAGTACAGGGACTCACAGAGGTGGGCATTGTCCAAGGGGCAGACTGGCACAGAGGGACATAAATCCCTGGAAACAGGGAACCACAGCCTGGAGCCCAGCTGGGGAATTGCCCTGGGAACGAAAGCCAAGGCCAGGAGAGTAGGGTCTGGCCTGGCCTGCAGTGACAGCTTGACCGACTGCTTGGCCTCTTCCTGTGGCAGAGCCTGGTTACACTGGAGGGACCGGACGACACTGAGCTTATTCACTAAGTTCTTTTGCAGTTTGTCCTGCTGCAGTGCTACACAGGAAAGCCACATCCCTACTGGCTCAGAGACAGAAGGGACTTGCCCTCAGTTACCTAGTGAAGAAAGGTCATGCCAGAATTCATCTTAAGCTCCAGTGCCAGATCCTTCCATGTGGTTGCAGAGGTCCAACAGAGGGACTTCAAGGGTGGTTTAGTGCAGTCTCTAGCCTGAAAGTGATCATACCACCTCCGTTTCCCCAGGGTGGTATATTACCCAAGCATGGATCGTCACAGGCTAGGTTTCTGCTGCACACTTCTGGGCACATGGCAAGGGTACACCTTTGTGCAGGAGCTTCTGTGCTTGGTGGTTGTCTTTCAATGAGGTCCCTGAGATTTGAGGGGCGTCTGTCTCAGAAGTCTTTGCTCTTCCCCTGCCAATCAATACCCTCATGGCTGCAGGTTTGTGGAAAGGGATTTACTTACTTTTTGCAGCTGTCATACAGACCCCAGAAGTCCTTCTGCCGCCTACCCACTCACCTTTTTGAGCCTCAATTTACTCTGTAAAACAGATTGACAACAGCTACCAGGATAGCTGTGAGGGGATTGTAGGATTTGGGGTGAGAGGCCCAAGTCTAGATCTGGGGGGAATATGGCCAAACCGGCTCAGATACTGAAACAGTCTGTCCTTCAGTCTGCTGTGGGTCAGCTAAGCCTGAGCTGCCATTTCTGGCATTTGGCTGCTATGGCTTCCATGCCCAGTGTCTGCCATGACTTGGCATATAAGGAGAGAGCAAGCTCTCCCCTGCACTCCAAGAATGCCCAGGAACTAAGGATCCTGGGATGGTATCTGGCTGTCTTGTGCCCATGACAGCGTTCTTGCATCACTTTATGCAATTCGTCTTGCTCCTGCAGGCTGGTCCCCTTGCTGGAGCTCCTTGGACTATCTGTCCTAGTCTCTGCATTCCCAGGAGCATGGGCCTGTTGGATAGTGGGGCTCTCTCTCACAGGCTCCTCCAGGAACTTGAGGGGCTTTTCTGCCACATGTGCCAGCCACTGTTGGAAGACTGTGCTGGAGGAAACCTGCTGACTAGACAGGTTCAGATCTGCTCCCACTTATGCATATAACTTAAGAGCTCTGCCTGGGACTCTGCCTGTGTCAAATGATGAAACATCAGGCTGTTTGTCCTGGGATTTCCTGAGTAAAATACCCAGCAGCATCAAGAGAGCCGGAAAAGTAAGAAACGGAGGCATTAGGAAGGCAAACGGAGGCATTTCTTCCTGTCTTAGGAAGACATGAAGAAAACTCAGAATAGAGATGGCCAAAGGATGACATGGAAAAAGCAGAGCAGACATGGACTATCAGAGAAGACAGTCAGTGTTCCCAAAACCCTGCTAGGCAGCCGGAGGACCACAAGAAGGAAAAAGTACAAACAGAAACCCAACAAACCCTCAGGCCACTGACTGTTTACCAAGGGTGGGGGGAACCCTACCCTGGATGTGTAAGAACAGAGATGCCAGTCAGGAATTGGTGTCTTCCTGCGGTCTTCCCTGAGTGAGTCCTGTGTGGAATATGACATGGTTCCTTGTGGAAAGACAGGAGAAAAGCAAGCCACACCAGACCACAGAATCCATGATGACGTAAAGCAACAGGCGTCAGATTTAAGGGTACAGGCCAAAACTAGCCTATTGCTGGTCTTTGGAAACACACTTCTACTGAAACACAGCCCTATGCACCCACTTACTTTCTGTCAGGGCTCTGTCTACAGTAGCAAAACTGAGGAACAGAGTCTGTGCAACCGAAAGCCCCAAATATCTACCATCTGTACCAAGTTTGCCAAGCTGTAGAGGACCATTGAGAGGATTATGGCAACTTAGGGAGGCCCTCGGCAGAGACTGGAGGTGATGGGAAATTACATCCAAGCTTATAATGGAAAAGCAAAGTAAGGATTTTTAGATGACAGCCTTGGCAGAGAGGGACATATTAATAGTGCGTAGGGGCCAACAGTAGTCAGGATGAGGCCATTTGGGAAGTTGGAAAGGGGAGGAGAAGGAAGAAGACCCTCCAGCTGCTAGAGACAGTCAGTATCTAGATGGCCCCAATATCACATCTAGTTCCACTGTCATTCAGGGAGAGGACTCCCAGGGCCTGAATCTCCTGAGGACCCTCTTGGGCTATCTCTGTCAATCCTGAAGCCTCTTAGCCTATGACTATCTACCATGCCCAAAAGATTGCGTCTTACCAAATGCCCTTCCCTATGAGGACCTAAAGCCTGGAAGGGAAAGTGTCTTACTGAGAGTACATGGCAAGGCAGAACAGCCAAAATGCAAATCCAGGCCTGCTAGCTCCCTTTGCAGGGTCCCTTCCTTCCTGCCCAGACTCCTGGACCCTCAGTCTGAGGGAGGGCTCATGGGAGCTGAATGCAGGTGATGTTGAGAAGTCTGACTCTTGGAGGCCCTGGAGTACACGAAGGGTGCAAGGAGCCAAAGGCCAAGTCCTCCAACTTCACACTTCCCAGGGTGGGCAGTCCTCCAGCTTACCTGCAGGGTCCCTGTTGGCACAGCTGCCTTGTTCTGCCCTTGTCTGATGATATTTATGATCAGTGCCAGACACCAGGACAACACAGAGAAATAATAAGGTGGCAACCTTGGGACATGGCCATTTTCTCCACTCTGACCCTTAAATCCAGTTTCTTTCAGAACTAGGCACACGGGGTAGCAAGTAGTTTGGGGCTGGACATGGTATTCATGTTCTTACCCCCCAATCCGCTATGAGTCATGAGATCTCAGCTTGCAAAGGCACACATCATCCCATTTCTTTCCCTTCTAATTATTATCCAAACAGCAATCGCTGTACTGACAGCAAGCACCTGCCATGCACCAGGGCCCAAAGGCACACCCTCACGTCCCCACACATTAACTTCCTGCCATCCTTCAGCCTTTTTGCTCTCCCAGTTTATAGTCAAGAGGGAATTTAGAGGTTAGTAATGTCCTCAAATTCATGTCGATGGCAGGAGGCCCAGCAGGGTTCCAGTGTGGATGAGTCTTCCTGCAGAGTTCCACGACAGGGACCCCCCTGGGTGTCTTGACCAGGAAGTGCTCCATCATGGCCACAACTTCAAGGACAAAATTCCTCATTTATCTTGTTTTGAAATCATTGTCTCCTTTTAGGGTTCATGGTCATGAGCTTCTTGGGGGCCTGGTGGTGCGGTGGGATATAAACAGATGAAGAGGCTGAGACCTGTCTGCAGGAGGAGTCGAGGAGAGAGAGGCTGTGGTGTGGAGCCATGGTGCCAGCCTTGCTGGGCCTGAGCTCCTTACAGACCCTCGGGGAGCCTTGGGGGTACACTTCTTAGGCTGAGCACACACGCCAGTTATCCATTTGCCTCCTGCCTCCGTCTTAGGAAAGCATTCAGTGCTCATCCTTACACTCTTTCTTATCTTTGTCCCACAGCCAAGAGGACCTGTGCAGACAGCGACTTTACCTGTGACAATGGCCACTGCATCCCGGAGCGGTGGAAGTGTGACGGCGAGGAGGAGTGTCCCGATGGATCTGATGAGTCAAAGGCTACCTGTTGTGAGTCTTGCCCTGGCCTCAGTTTCCTCCTCAGTACTTTCACGTTGGCAGGTTGTTAGGCTCACAGGACATGGTCAGAGGATGCTCTGTGTCAGACCCTCTGGACCGTGGGCGGCCCCTGGCAAGCAGGAGAGCATCTGTGGAGCTGCTCTGCCTGCCTGTTTCCCTGCCTCCTTCTCAGCTCCCTTGTAGGTTGGGCTCAGTTCCTGCAGCACCAGTTAGAAAGGTGCTCAGCCCTGCCTCACCTCAGGCCCCTGCTCTCATTCTTGAGGATCTGAATTGTAATTCCAGCAGCGCTAGCGGCAGCTGGTGCGTGTTAATCATTTACCGCGGGCCACACCTCGCTAAGCTCTTTGTATTCCTTTTCTCTTCAGAGCAGCCTCTAGAGGCAGGTACTGCCACTTTCTGAATCTTCAAAGGGGGCATACAGAAACTCAGAGAGCTGGAGTGATTTGTCCATGGCCACCCAGCCAAGACTTCAAGGGCCCCCCTCTTTTCTCAGGCCTGTTCTTCCTGGCTGGCTACATGATGACATAAGGAACCGGGGTGAGGTGGTGTAGCTGGTGCTCCGGGACTGCCTTCCACACTCAGGGCTTTGTCTCTCCGTGATTTCTTTTCTAGGCTCTAATCCTCAAAGCAAACTTAGACCTGGCAGGTCATTCCGTGACATTTGTTAAATTAAAAAGGAGATGAGAAGGGGGAGGGGGAGGGCCCAGTGGTCCAGAGGCAGAGCTGTAGCAGTGCAAGCCTGAGACAAAAGGCTGTGGGGAGCACGTGGAGGATAGTAGAAACGAAGGGGAGATCCAGAAGCCCCTCTCTGGGTCTAACATTTGCCCCAGAGGTAGAGGCAAGAACAATGGAGGCCAGAGTCCCATTTAAGGATGCCACTGATGATAACTGGGTTTTCTTGTCTCCTAGCAACAGAGCTACCAGTTTCCAAGAGAGAGAGAGAAAGGGAGAGCAAGAGAGACCCCCACCCGAGACAAAGGGCCCCTCATTTCCTAGGCAGCTGCCAAGCCCTCCCCAGTTTTACCACAGGCCCATCCTTTCCTTACCACACCAAATGCTACACCATGCTGTCCTGGGAGGCCTGGAGACAGAAGGAAACCCTGTGCTCTTTCCTTGCCCTTCCAAAAGAAGGAATCCCTGCCACACTTGCCTGTGACCGCCATCTTCATGCCAGCCTGGAGCATGCAAGGGTGCTGCATCTTCCCCAGAGAAAGAAACACACTAGACCAGGTGTGGCCTCTTGGCCATGGCTGCTCAACAGAAAAGGGACAGAGTCCTGTGCCTCCTGGAGAGTTTCTGGGGTTGGGTTGGGGCTTCCTACCCTAATAGCCAATTCTGCCTTGATCCTGGACACAGGTAGAGGCTTTGTGGAGATCACTGGGGGGCGGGGGGGCAGTCTTGCTGCCTTCTGGCTATGCTCCCTTCTCTCTACATCTCTGTTTAGTGGTATTGCCTCCCTGCCCTATTGGGCCTCTCACCTGTCCCACTCTCCCAGGCTCCATCCTTTCTGGCTCATGCCCTCTCCCCCCTCTTTCCTATCCTGCCTGTTTCCTTGTCTTTCTCCCTCAGAATGCCGGTGCTCACTGTCCTCTGACTGGTAATGGACCTACATACCCCACTCCTGACTCCCAGATCCCTTAAAGCTAACAGCTGAGCAGCTAGAGGCCTTAAGAACTTGATAGACTTGCCTCACAGACCGGCAGCCTGTTTGTGGCAAGTGTGTCTCCCGTGACAAAAGACAGGCTTCTCAAGCTCTCTGAGATTCATGGGGCAGCAGCCAAGGCAGCACCCAGGAGCGAAGAGGCCCAACTCCCTGTAGATTATCCCAGAGAATTCGTGTGAGGCCCTATATCACCTGCCCCTCCTCACCATATATGGTCCCAATTTAGAATCCTAATGATTTCCCCATTTTAAGATTCCTAAATTCTTAGTAGTCTAAGACCCTCTTTTTTGCCCTTGCCCAGTGGGGTACAAAGTCTGGGATCCCTACTTTATGAACCACCGCAATGGTCATGGGGTCTTTGACTAGGGAGGGCTGTCTGGAAGGATCATCTTGAGAGGGTCTTGGAGGCCAGGCAGGATTTGAGGCAGCTGGACTTGGTAGCAAGCTTGCTCACAGCTTCCCAACTGAATGAAAACCCAGCAGCCAACCCGCTGTCCATTTAATTGGTGTTGCCATAGCAACTTTCATAGCCTACCAGGTTTCTGGGACTGTGCCAGCTCCCAGGATAGAGCCTTACTCCTCACCCCTAACGGAGAGATTACAGATAGAAGAGAACAGTAGGCTTGGGGTCTGGTTCAGTTGGATCAGGTCGTTTGCCTTGAAACGTCATGTAAGTTGCCTAGTCTTCCTGGGCCTCAGTTTCTCCATTTACAGTGAGAAAATATAAATATTGGAGTAAGTGCTAGCATGGTCTGTTTTTGTACTCGGGCCTCAAACTCTCTGCCCGCAACATAACAGTTTATTAGACTATCGGGACACTAGATTCATATTATTCAAGTATTGTAAGGGGGGTTGTGAGAAGCAGAGGGATCTGGGAGCAGGTACTCACTCATCAAATACAGCCAGAGCCACACTGGGAAAGCCCAGAACATTTGCCTAATGAAAGGATCGTTTGTGCTCTAATTATAGCTCACTTGATTGGGGATGCTTCTGACCCACCTTCAGGCATCTGCTGGGAGGGGCACAGGCAGGGAGCGGAGAGACTGGTCCAAGGGAAATGAGTTACAGATCTGGGTGCTACTTACCAGGTGTGGAGTTTTTTCTTTCTTAGCAGCTAGCTCAGGCCCTCACTCCTCACTCCTGCTCACCTTTGTATAGATCAGGACATACAGGCCTGGAAATCTGACATCACTCATTCTACCTGATGCTGTGTGGAGGAGCTTGTCTCCTTCAGGGAGACAGGGTGCAAGGGTGTGCCTCCTAAGGCACTTCCTTAGGTTGCCCAGCCAAGTGAGACTAGTGGTTCCAGACAACCCAAGTCTCCAGTCTCCGTAGAGCAGGCTATATCCCCATTTGGAAGTTGTCTGTCCATAAGACTCAAGTCTCTAAGACTGAGGACCACTGAGGAGCCATCAGGCACTGTCAACAAACATCTTTCTTTTTTCTTAAATTATTAACTTATGAGTTGGCAAAGGATTTCTGAAACGTTATTCTCCCGAAAATAGTAGATGCCTTCAGTGACTTCAGGGTGGCACTTAAAACCCCTTCACAGTGTTGTCTGGCAGTAGGGACTTTTGCTTCAGCCTCTTAGAAGCTTAAACACTTGGACAGCAAGTCAAGGGTGTCCCTTGGGAGCATCTATTTCTGAGGGAAAGGCTATACTGGGATGGAGACCATGTCTTGATGAGACACGTGAGCTCCTGTGCATCCCCCAGGGGCAGAATCAGCTTCCATCGGCTGCAGATTTACATTTTCATTGCATGGGACAGGACAAGAGTAACTGCTTCCTGAGCTGCAAGTGTGTTTCAGGCTTTTGAGTATAGGGCTTTCCATATTGCCTCCTGCAAACCACTTACCAACCCCAGGTAATCATTCAACTCTCCCTTCAACAGAGGAGAAATAGAGAGCCAGAAGTCAGGCATCTGGTCTAAGGACCTCAGTAAATGAGATTTGGTCCTAGGTCTATTGACTCTAAAACCAGGCTTCTTAGCTTATACCAACTGGCTTATAGGTCTTGGCTTCAAGGATCCTGGAAGTAGGCATCAGTTGGTCACATTGCTCAGCCTACCTGAGCAAAGAGTAGGTGGGCACCTCATTGACCTTTCTAGCCATGCCAGGAAAAGCAGCAGTCTCCTCATGTGCAGTGGCTAAGCAGTATAGATAGGAATGGAAATCCAGCTCTGTTCCCTCCATAAGACTCTCTCAGCAAGACTTACACACTCCAGGCTTTGCTCTCTGTCTGGGAGGTACCCATCAGCACTTTCCACAGCTCAGCAGTGGGCAGTGCAGAGGCCTGACCTGGAGCCAGGACAGCCACGCCTAGACCCAGCTTTGGAGAAGTGCTATATCACAAGAGAGACAGGCCTGTGAGGCACCTGCCCTTCTCTGGACCCTGGAATACCACTCCAAGAGATGTTTGTCAGCCTGGTCTCCTTGGCCTCTTTTGTCCTGGCCTTCCAAGAGCCTCGGCTCTTTAGGGGTGAAGGGACCGATAGAAAGCACTGCTGGGTCCTTGAGAGCCTGTAATTAGAACTGTCTATTTAGGGACACAGCAAATGCCTTATTAATTATAAAGAAAGGAAGCAGACAGATTGTTTAATCATTGTCCTTGTTGAAAGGTTATGCTGTTAACTGTATAAATATTCATTAAAAGTTCAATCGGCTGCCTGCTGCACTGGGGGCTGCAGAGCCAGGCCTCCAAGATGGTTCATCTGGCCAAAGGCTATTTCAGTCACCTCAGCTTTGGGTAAGAGAGTTTGGGACTGGCTCTCAGTCATGCCTGGTTTAATGGAAGGACAAGGCTTTTGTCAGACTATAAACTTTTGGTTCAGAGGAACCCAGACACAGTGTCTTTCATATGCTGTGCATATTTGGGTGAGTTACTAGATGTCTCTGAACCTTGGGACTGCCTCCCTCCTCAGTCTAGGAAACAGTACTGCACAGTCCATTTGAGAATGGTGCTTCCGGAATCTACTCACAGCCTTCTTGCCTGTCAGGGCTCAGGGTGGGGGTGATGATGAGTTAGTTGGTTCTTAGTTGTTTCTGTTTATTAAAACAAAATGCCACAGACTGAACTGAGTATGTTGTAAATCAGAGGAATCTATTGTACATAGTTCTGATGCAAACACAGGACACCCACAGATTGGTATCTGGTGAGGGTCCATTCCTCCCAGAGGCTGCTTTCTCCCCCAGATCTTTATAGTAGAGGGGCGTGGAGTCTACCTCGAACATCTATATGTTATATTATATAATTATATTATAATTTACTTGTGTATTTCACGTATATAGTACTGTGCCTGTAAGTACATTTTCATGCAAATGTGTATGGTATTAATCGTGTTCCTTTTCTTCTGCCCGTCCCTCTCCTGTCAGCCCCTGTGTTCCTCTAGATAATTTTGCTTCTATTTTAATGTCATATATACACACTTAATTTTATATGTCTATATAAAATTAGAACCACAAATGAGAGAAGATATGCAATATTTGTCTTTCTGAGTCTAGCTTAATTGCTTAATATGATTATCTCCGATTGAATTCATTTTCCTGCAAATGATATAACTTTGTTCTTTATGGCTCAAGAACAAAAAAAAAAATCTCTGTGTGTGTGTGCACTCGTGTGTGTGTGTGCGCTTGTGTGTGTGCCTGTGTGTGTGTGTGCCTGTGTGTGTGAGTGTACCTGTGTGTGCCTGTGTGTGTGTGCCTGTGTGTGTGAGTGTACCTGTGTGTGCCTGTGTGTGTGCCTCTGTGTGTGTGGGCGCCTCTGTGTGTGTGTGTGTGTGTGTGTGTGTGTGGCTGTGTGTGTGAGTGTACCTGTGTGTGCCTGTGTGTGTGCGTGCCTCTGTGTGTGTGTGTGTGTGTGCCTGTGTGTGTGTGTGTGTGTTTTGTTTGTATCCATTCTGCAGTGTCTTTTCTAAGAGGACATTAACCCCATTGGTCGGGCGCTGCTCTCCATGGCTTAATTGCCTCCTAAAGGAAGGTGGAATGGAAAACATTGAAGCTGAGCAGGCTGACCCACTTACGTGTGCGTAACTGTAACTGTGGCCATGGCTCTTCCCACTCCCCTCGAGACTTAGTTTTTCAAGTGTATAGTGCCTTGTGCTCACCTTCTCCTCCCACCTATTGCTTTCTCTGGGGGGTGGGGTTGCAAACATTTGTACCCTGTTTCTCTAGGGAGCTATGATACTACACAAAGATGAAGTGTACCATACCTCTTCAGTATGCAGACTGTTAATCCAGGGGTTCTCCCACAGAGGTACCCAGGAACTGCTTTAGTTGAAAGTCGTTACTAAAATGCAGGTTCCAGGACCTGGAGCAGTGGCTCAGCGGTTAAATGTGCTTTCTGCTTTTCCAGAGAGCCTGAGTTTGGTTCCAGCCCCCAGGGATCTGATGTCCACTTCCCCTCCCCCTAACAGCACCCCTCCCTTACCAGTACCCCTCCCCCCAATCCCTCTCACCAGCACCTCTCCCCCTACCAGCACCCCTCCCCCACCAGGACCCCTCCCACCAGCACCCCTCCCACTAGCACCTCTCCCCACACCAGCACCCCTATACATCTGCCAGACACGTCTTCACTGGAAGAAAAATATAAGACTTTTTAAAAATGCAAATTCCTTGACCTTCAACATCTCTGTTCAGTCACCATGACCTGGGGCCCAGGAACTTGAGCTTCTACCACCTGCCTCAGCTCCTGCCTCTCTGTTAGTACCTTCTGAGAGTCGGCTGGTCAGCTCCAGCTGCTTCATGCTCTGAGGCATCAAGAAGTGCTTCTGGCATTCCAACATGGACTGCCTGCTCTCCCCGAATGGCCATCCCCCTCCATCAGCCCACAATTCACCACCCCACAGGACAGCCCAAAACAGTTTTGTTTTGTTTGTTTTGTTTGTTTTTTTTTTTTTTTTTTTTTTGGTTTTTCTTTTTTGTTTTTGGTTTTTTGAGACAAGGTTTCTCTGTGTAGCCCTGGATGTCCTGGAACTCATTCTGTGGGCCAGTTTGGCACTGAACTCAGAGATTTGCCTGTCTCCACCTCCCGAGTGCTGGGATTACATGTATGTGTATGTGTATGTGTATGTAGATGGCGATCTTCTAGCAAAATTGGCCATTTTAAAAGTTCACTGAGTACCAGTGCTTTCCAGAACTCTACCAGGCAGTTACTTCATGTAGAGTGAACTCTGTGAGCACTGGGTTCCCAGTGGACTGCCCTGTACTCCATGACAGGTGTCATGGGATAGCTTCGGGATCCACTCTCCCCACTGAAATGGTATGGAATCACCTGGGGTCCTTGATTTAGACACCTGCCCCCGCCCTCTGCCCCTCCCCACTGCCTCTGCCCACTGCCCCCCTTCCACTTCCCCTCCCTCTGCCCCCTGCCCCTCCCCCTGCCCCTGCTCACTTTTCTGTGCCTTTTCTTGCATCAGCCCATTTTTATTCATCTCTTGTGGCCTTTCATTCCAGCCACAGAAACAGAATGAGAGGAAACGGATCATAGATCAGGGTGAGACATGAATCACCCTTCTTCTGTGGTATAAAACTGTGCCCAGTCTCTGGTATCAGACAAAGCTGCCAAATACCCATGTCACTCTTGTGTGCGTGCGTGTTTGTGTGTATATGGAACTCAGGGCTCAGCATCATGGTATTCAGCAGTGCTCAATGTCATTCATTGAATGGATCAACAAGACTCAATTATGTGTGGATAATAGTGACCGGGAACACGTAGTAAGCCTAGGCCGGGTGTTCTTCTAAATGTTTCACAGACATTAATCTGGTCGTTAAAAAATCCCATGCAGCAGATCACTGTGTCATCTATACTTTGTTGACACAAAGAGAAATATGTTAGGCCACGGTCACGTGGCCGGCAAATAACTGAGCTCCGATTCAAGCCCAGGCAGCCGGCCTTCAGAGCCCACGCCCTTACGTTCCATGCTGAAGGCTGAGACATAATCCTCACCCTGCTGGGTTATTATAAAGATTAAATAGAAGTGTCTAGCACAATCTAGACCTGAGCCTGGGACTCCTGCACACTGGGGAAGGCTGCAGGGAGCCAACCAGAGGTCGTGGATGCATCTGCCTCAGCCGCCATGTGGAGTAAAGGAAGCTCAGAGTAGGAGCTTCCCCCAGTACTGAATGGGGTTCTCATTCTTACAAATTGAGAATCAACCCAGGGGCTCTAGGCCCCTGATTGAGTCAGCCTCTGATTGCGGCTGCAGTAATTATAGCTGCGCAGTCCCGCTGGGCCCTGCACATGGAGGCTGCTCTCTGTGGTGGGCTCGACGCCATCTTTGCAGAGACTTAGCCTGTTGCTGCTAAGGTTCTGATGAGCCCTTCAGACCCACAGGTTCAGATGACAGTTGCTGAGCTGGAAGGTAAACTTAGGTCCAGTTAGCCATATCTTACCCAGAGGCACACAGCTGGAATATATCAAGGGTGTGGCAACTCCGTGGTGCTAGATCTTAAAGGGAAGACATGTTGGGGCCCTTGGGTCAAGAAAGAGTTGTGTGCCTTAGGCTAGGAGACTCTGAGAGTGTTCAGCAGGGCTGTGTGGGATGAGGCCAGATTTAGGACACAGACAGCCTTTAGAACAGATTGGCTTCCAATGAAAACATGGAGCAGGGCGTCCCCAGCAGACTGCCAGGGACTTACGCTAAGTAGCATGACTGGTTGGTGCTATGACCTGTGTCACCCTTAGCTAAGCTATGCCTGGATGTCTGTCTCTACAGCCAGTGAAGAGTGTCCTGCTGAGAAGTTAAGCTGTGGACCCAGCAGCCACAAGTGTGTGCCTGCCTCATGGCGCTGCGATGGAGAGAAGGACTGTGAGGGTGGAGCTGACGAGGCTGGCTGTCCTACCTGTGAGTCCAGGGCCCCGTGGCCAGGCAGCCTCAGGAGTGCTGACCTCTTCTTGGGAGGGTCGGTGGGAAGGGATGAATAATGATAAGAACATTAGAAACAAATGGCTGGGCACTTAAGGAGACATTTTCTTCTTTCATTCTCATGAACACCTCATGAATAGCCATTACCATCCCCATTTAATGGATGAGGAAACTGAGGCTCAGACAAGGGAGGAAACATGGCCAAGGCTGAGGGGTGGAACTGAGATTCAAATTCAGGTCTACACACAGCTCTTTTACCATGACTGACATCTGCTCATCCATTCTCCAACTCTGCCGTTTCTACTGATCTCCGAGTAAGAGCAGGGGACCAAAAACTGGGCTGTGTGAAATGTGGTGTCTTGGGCCAGGGCACTGGCAGTACTGGGGAGAGGGCATGTGCAGACAGATTCTCAGGGTGTGAAGGACGACTATTGCTGAAAGCTCAGACTGGGGTGCATGTCACATGCAAAGAAGCAGCCTCAGCAGGGACAGATGGAAGTGGTCATTGGGATGGTTCCACATGGCTGAACTTCAAACACAGGATTATCTCCTCAGAGAACAGTCCGGCAAGGTTTGGGCTGGGGTTGGGGGATGGGGAGGCTCATTCCACTTCTCTGGGTACTTACAGTGTGCCAGGTCTGGAGTAAGGTTCTGAAAGGGACAAGAAGGTGATCCCACGGTCCCCTGGTAACTACAGACTGACTGTGCTACTAGGGCTGAGATCTACATGGTCAATCGGGAGGGTGTATGCCAGGCACTTGCCTGTTACTGCCTCTCCAAGCATCTCCCCACTCCCCACTCTCTCCCTAGCCACCTCTCCTGGTCCAGGAGCCAGGCCATCTCCTCAAGGCTTCTGAGATCCCAAGAGTGGAGGGCTGATGGATGAAGCAGGAAGTATGGGGATGGAGGCGAGGGTCCTGGCTAGGGTCTACAGTTTAAAGCTTCAGTGATGCAGTGGCTTCAGCTGTGATAGTTCTGTGAGAACTCATCCTCCCATGACAGCCCCCCTCAACAGCCCCAACCGTGTAGTCACATGATCCTTCTAGTATAAAGCTACCAGCCACCACTGCAGGTGGATAGGGCATTTTAGACAGGGACATTTCTTGTTAAAGAAACCAGAGCTGAGAGAAGGTCCTGTGGGCTTGCTGTAGCTGGTGTAGGGAAGGAAACTTTCCTTCCAGTTCTGTCCTGCTTGTGAATGCAGGGAGTGGGGGCCCTGGTCTTGGTGGTGGGATCTGCCAGTTACTGTCAGCATCAGAACCTCCCTGGGAATCAATCCATTGTTATGAAGCACTTCCTATCAGGACTCTCAGAAGATGGAATCTTCTCTCTCTGGGCTTGTATAAACTGTGTCTAGACAGGCAGGTGGGTGTCAGCAGCAGCATCTTGGGGGCTGGGGTACCAGAGAGCATGTGCTTTCCCCTCTGGTGTCACCACATCCCAAAAGCCCAGAAGGGGGAAAATGCAGCCGTTAGGGAATTGGTAGAGCTGTCAGAAGAACGTGACATGATCTGCTGACACTGTAACACCGAAGACATCACTTTATTTTATGTTCAGTAACAGTGAAAATTGACATCTTGTCACCAGAAAATAGAAATGTGGGCTCCGGGCGCCCCCATGTGGAGAGATGCGGAGCTGCTACCATTGTGTTGGTGGTGGCCATAGCGTTCCTGACCCCCTTGAGCCCTCAGGGGGGAACTCTAAAGAGGGAAAGGAGGCAACACCCCAAACCAACCCAAACAAACAAACAAGAAAGCCGAGAGGATGGGTCAGAGCAGACGGAAATGCTCCGGAATCCAAGTTCTGGTTCTCTTGTCAGATGTGATCGAGAGCAGGGTGTTCCCCGCTGAGCCTCAGGTTTCCTGTCTTTAAACTAGCAGCTGGGCTGGCTGGTCTCTAAGGTCTTTCCTGCGGACTTCAGACTAGCCTATCAGAGAGAGGAAGCCCAGGCTGAAGACAGGCTGTTCTTTAATTACTTCATCCACACCCTGTAAGGGGTCTCCGTGCCTGTCCTTAGAATTAGGGAGAATGAAGGGCATGGCACCCAGACGTGTGGGTGGCTGTGAAAGGCACACAGAGGCAGGCTGGGGCAGAGGGAGATTTCCTATGCAGGGAAACAAGAGGCATGTGATGGATACAGATGGAATTTGGACCCTTATAGTAGAAGCTCTCTGATTTAGAACTAAAAGCAATGGTAGGCTGCAATGGGTTTCCCAGAAGATGGAACAATTCGAACAAAACCCTGGAGTGGAACTGTGTGTTCTGGACCTAGCAAATCATCAAGGTAGTCATAGCTGGGGTTTGTTGAGGAGTGAGGTGTGGGGACCAGGGTAGTAGAGGCTGGGGAATTAAGTAGTCTCTGCAAGCTATATACCCAACTATGCCACAAACGGACAAACAAACCCCTGCCCTGTCGTCTGGTGTCAGTCATGTTACAGATGATTTCCTATCCTTCAAGACAAAAGTGCTCTGCAAACTTAGAGCCCCTCTCTGCCCCACCATGTACTTGGTGAAGCCCAGAGACTCAGAAAGGGCAAATGTGGTCCAAGGTCAGCTCCCCTTCAAGTCTCGAGCAGGACCTATTCCGGCCTGTAGGGGAGGGTCAGAACTCCCTGTACCCCACTGTAGCAGAAACAACGGGCTGGGTCACAAGGGATGGGATCTGGCCGGCCGACGGCTCTCTGTCCTGCGCAGTGTGCGCCCCGCACGAGTTCCAGTGCAGCAACCGCTCTTGCCTGGCCTCTGTGTTCGTGTGCGATGGCGACGATGACTGCGGTGACGGCAGTGACGAGCGCGGCTGCTCGGACCCGGCCTGCCCGCCCCGCGAGTTCCGCTGTGGAGGAGGTGGCACCTGCATCCCTGAGCGCTGGGTCTGCGACCGCCAGTTCGACTGCGAGGACCGCTCAGATGAGGCGGCTGAGCTCTGCGGGCGAGCGGGCCAGGGGACCACGGCCACGCCAGCAGCCTGCGCCCCTACCACCCAGTTCACCTGCCGCAGTGGCGAGTGTATACACCTGGGCTGGCGCTGTGATGGCGATCGCGACTGCAAGGACAAGTCTGACGAGGCCGACTGCTGTAAGCCCCCTCCGTGTCACCCAGTCCCACCCAGAGCCTGCTGATATGACCCTCCTACTGGGAATACAAACCCTGCTTTAACAGAGACTTTACATTGGGAGAATGAAGTGACTTGCGGGAGGTCACATGGCTGCTAAGGAGTGGAGCTCAGGTCTGACCCCAGAAGCTAGGCTTCGTCACTGGTACCTTTGTCTCTGCTGTGTGGCCATTTCATCACACCTATTGCTGCCCTTTCCTGTTCCAAGGAGTCTGGCACTGGCCCCCACCCCCCACCCCACCCCTGCCACCTCTGTCATACCGACCTAGGAGTGCTTCCATACCGACCCTGACCCTGTCAGAGTCTGCTGACTGCCCCAGCTATGTTGGGAGCCTTCCAGGACTTTGGCAGATCCCGGCTGCTTGCTCTTACAGGCACAACTCACAGTGTGCTTTCTTCATCTGTGCGTTTCCCATCTCTCTGCACCTGAGCTTCTGGAAATGGGCTCTTAGTCTCCAGGCTCCCCACCAACACCCAGCACAGTGCCAGGTTCAGGAAAGGTTGACTGAGTGGACCAAATCACTAAGTCATGAGCACCAATACTCAGTGGAAAACCTCATGTCTGTGCTGAGGTGGTGGACAGGGAAACAGGAAGCTGGAGTGCTGTGTGACCTTTGGCAAGGCCTTCCCCCTCTCTGAGCTTCAGTCTCCCCATGTGTACACTAGAGATGTCTTGGGTAGGTGTCCTTTGAGGCCTCCTAAGCTCAGCCACTGGTTCATTCTTTCCAGGGGCGGATGGGACATGAGGTGGTGGGGAGAGCTGTCCTGGTCGCGTGGGTCCTGACCACCTCTTGTCCTCTCTCAGCAGCACTGGGACCCTGCGGCGAGAATGAGTTCCAGTGTGGGGATGGGACTTGCGTTCTTGCAATCAAACGGTGCAACCAGGAGCGGGACTGCCTGGACGGGAGTGACGAAGCAGGCTGCCTGCAGGGTGCGTGCGATCCTGGCAAGGGTCCTGGCAAGGGTCCGTGAGGAAAGGCTTGTGACCCTCCCAAGCTCAGACAGAACAGAGCTGGGGGAGTTTTTCCCTTGATCATTGAGACGATTTTACCCCTTCTGCGTCCCTTGCCCATTATCACTGGAATTCCTTCCCATGGGGATCTGGGGGTCCAAGAACTGGGCTTTGTAAAGGCTGAAGAGGACTAAGGGGGCCAGATAGGGCTCTGCAGGGAATCTAGCCTCCCGCCGTGTCTACACCTAAGCTTCCTTACTAGTTCCCAGACTGAGCCTCCCCCCCCCCCCCCCCAGAGAGTCCCTCTCAATCTCAGGAGGCTCTGTTGTTCACTACCTGCCCTTGAGGGATAGAGACCCTACCCACCTGCCATCTGGGAGCATTCATCTCAGAGTGGGCAATGAGCATATCCCAGGCTCATGGGACTCCCAGGACCCTAAGTGCCCCCCAGGACAAAGACCCCTGTGTGGATATGTGAGGATCTGTCCTGTGAGAAGACTGTGGTTCCACTGTCTGTCCTAAGGTCCCCTGAGAGACCTGTTAGGGTTGGCCTTTGAACTCTGTGCATTTTCTGTGGGCCTTGGTTGGCCCTGCCCAGCCATGTGTTTCCCACCCTCTCACAGGCACTGTCCACTCTCTTGTCTGGCCCGACAGAGTCAACTTGTGAGGGTCCCCGCAGATTTCAGTGTAAGAGTGGCGAGTGCGTGGACGGCGGGAAAGTGTGTGATGATCAGAGGGACTGCCGGGACTGGTCGGATGAGCCTCAGAAAGTGTGTGGTATGCTACCTGTCTACACCTAACAGCTGAACTAATGCTCTCACCGTGCTCCCTCCTGGCACCCAGGCTGGAGGCCCTCTTACCCTTTAGACCCTGTGCTCTCCTGTAGCCTCACACTGGGCCCTCTGCCTCTGGGATCTCGTGGTCTGTATTGCTGCAAAGCCCCAGGGCCCTCTTAACAATCCGCACACTCAGATGCAGCTGCTTCTCACAAAATCAGCCTCCTCATTTCAGCCACATACAAACTGAGTGTGCGCCCTCTGCAAGTTTCTCCCTTCCTCTGTGTTCCTGCCTTGCTGATCTAGCCATGGCCTCGGCCCCTGAGCTCTTCCAGTTCTTGGCAGGACATCGTACAAAGTCAAAGATTGGAGGAAGCAGCCAGGGAGCCCGTTAGGAGCATAGCCCAGCAGCGCAGGCCGGGCCTGAATGGGAGTAGGGCCCTCCCAGCAGCAGGCAGTGTCACCGTTCTAAATCCTGAGAAGCTGGAACTGGTGAAAGAATCCAGAGTTGCAGTCTAACTAGAGAGAAGTAGGGTGAGCCTGCTCTCCAAGGACTAGTGAGGAGAGCAGAGGCTCTGAGATGCAGGTGGAGCAGAAGCCATGAGTGTGCAGAAGGGTTTGTGAGCCATCTCTACTTGTCTCAGGCCAGAATTTAGAGAATTGGACAAAGGAGTCCCAGAGAACAGAGTCAGATTGGCCCCTCCTTGTCCTGTCTCCTGGAAGACCCGCATCTCCCCTCCTGGGGACTCAGAGGAACAGTGTGCCCCGGAGCTCTGAGCTTCTTTGCTCCCCTACTGAAGATGTAAATGAAGTCAGACTGAAGGGAAACATAGTTAAGTAAAGCTCACTGAGCCTCTGCCTGGGCTTGCAGGAGACAGAGACCCCACTGCCTGCAGGCCTTGCCTGGAAGAGATCCAGAAGGGACTCCTAGAAAGGGGGGCAGGGAATCAGGAGCAGCTGAACCCCTTGTCCACAACACTCAGATTTGTGGTTATCCAGGGTCTTCTAACCTACCAAACTCTCTATCCGCATCCTCTGCATGACATGTCACAGAGAAATACATGCTTGTTTGTGTCCACGTGTGTCCTTTTTTTGTCTGTGCTGGTGAGAGTCAAGTGTCCGTACCCACATCTCTGAATTACTGCATTCATGTATCTCTGCTTGCATCTCCATGTCTGTAGAGCCTGCAGACCTGTCTATGCCTCTGCACATAAGCTAGTGTGTATATGTGTGTGTATGCATGAAGGTGTGTGCATGCAAGTATGTACTGTGCTGGGGGAAGTGACATCAAATCCTACTCAGGCCTCCAGCCCCTTCCTTCCTCTCCGGGCTCCACAGAATTTGAGAAGGACAGAGACTCCCTTTCGCCCTTCCAAAGAAGATGATCAGGGATAAACTAATCTGGGTCTCCTAGCTTTTCTCTCTCAACCCATGTTGGCCTTGAAGCACTCCGTGGCTTCTTTCATCAGAAGCCACAGTCAGGTTGAGCTCTTCCTGGGCAGCACCACCCTGCACATGCCCTGTCGCTGAGTGTCCAGTAAATAGAGCTGCAGATTGCCACGACCTGCAAAGAGAGAGGAAGGAAGTGGGTGGGTGTGTGACGGAGGCAGTGAGTGAACGGGAAAACATGAATGGATGGATGGTGCTCGTGGAATAGTAAAACCCAAAACAGGTGACAGAGGGTGTGAGTGACCAAATGGTTCCCAGTGGGAGCTCTCCCAGCAACTAGTCTGAAGCCACCATGGCTCAAATGACCTCCACAAGTCTGGGGCTCCCCAGGGATGGGCCTCATGGAGCTACTCCCAGTCCCCCAAAGTCATGGGCTCGCTGTGGTCTTGTTCTTTCAGTTGCACCAACATTCCAGGGAAACAGGAGGAGGCCCAGGGGTAAAGGGGACATTCCCTAAGCATGGCTCCGGCTGGAGGTGGGGATGCCCACAGCTGTGCATGGCCTGGGGTGGGCAGCTCCGACCAGCTGGATGCATGGCCACGCTCAGCTCTGCTTTGCTTGGCTGGAGTCACAGTGCATGAGCCTGGTGGGCAGAGGGGTTGCTATGGTACTTTCTCCTGGCTTGTGGGATTAACTTTCTGTGATTCTGAGCTCAGAAGGTACTGTGAGAACTTGGTAAGCCTTGGTCCTGGCCTCCCCAAGGACCCTCCAGACGGTGGTGAGGGGGTGGAGAATGAGGGACCAGACCCAGACAACCTCTTGGCATCCCTTCACCGTTTGTAGCACTTGGTAATCCTGGTCTAGGCTTGTGGCAAGGTAGATCAATGAGACAGGTCAGAGAGAAGTTGAAAAGGCTCCATAGTGTAAATCCTGGTAGGAGAGAATTTTGACTTGGCCACAGGCATATTTAAAAGAAAGTGTGGCCTAGAGACCCAGCTGTAGCAAGCAAGGGCATTCTGCACTATCTGACTTCTGCCAACTGGCCAACTAACTCTGGGCCCTGCCTTGAGAAAGCACAAATAGTAGGGGCCAGAAGTCAGCAGTTTATGGAGATCTGAGGGAGCCCCTGCACCTGGGCTGACCCCACAGAGCAGAGCTGGGAAGAGGTTTGTAAGGGCAGCAGCATTCCAAAGTGGCAGCACCTGCCTCCAGAGAGAGCCCTTGAACCTGGAGATGGATGTGCAGAGGCATTCAGAAAGCACTCAGGGGATATCCCTGGGGTGAACGTTATACATGTGAGTTTAAGCTTAAAGGTTAGAAGGAAGAAGGAACTATTAAAAATGTGTTTGTGAACGACCTCAGAGCTCCAGGTAAGACCTAGCTGCCTCTAGTTTAGTAATGGATGGAGTCGTGGTCTAGGGGGACAAGGACCTGTGTTTTCTTTGTTCCACTGGCCCTGTCTAATCAGGAAGCCTGCCCTCTGATCCTCCTCCTTCCCATCTGGCTATTGGTTCAGTGCCGCTTCCTGGTCGCCTGGTTGTGGGTGTCTGCTGCCCCAAGGCTTTGCTTTGCTCTGGACCGCTTGCCTGCCTGTCAGCAGAGTTCAGAAGCCTGTATCCCTCCCCAGGGCTGAACGAGTGTCTGCACAATAATGGCGGCTGTTCCCACATCTGCACGGACCTCAAAATCGGCTTTGAGTGCACATGCCCAGCAGGCTTTCAGCTCTTGGACCAGAAGACCTGTGGTGGTGAGCCCTCCCCCATCTACCCAAGCACATGCAGAGCCTCCTGCTAGTTCTGACTTCTGGTCTTTTCCACAGACATTGATGAATGCCAGGACCCAGATGCCTGCAGCCAAATCTGTGTGAATTACAAGGGCTACTTTAAGTGTGAATGCCACCCTGGTTATGAGATGGATACTCTGACCAAGAACTGCAAAGCTGTAGGTATGGACTTCCTAAAGGATAGAGAACAATGCTGGACAGTCTAGAAAACACCAAACAGCCACATGTGTGAGGAGCACACACACACACACACACACACACACACACACACACAGAGAGAGAGAGAGAGAGCAAATGGGTCACACACAGTGCTCAAAGTACAAGTGAACATCACATATGTGATGCGCTGCCTGCTAACACCCACAGGCATGGTTCGAATCATTCATGATAGCCTGCAGTTTACATTAGCACAACACAGTGTACAGGCACAAGCTTGGACCACAGAGCCAGGATAGGCAGCTCACACAAAAACGTGTGCAGCTCTCTATATTGATCCATTTATCCAGCTGATGCAATTATTTAGTTCTTCATATTAAATGCAGTAGCACTGCTAAAGGCACTAAGATTCAGTCAGCAAATGGCACGGTACGCTTGTTTGTCACCGAGACAGATGAAAAAATAAGATAGCTAACCAAAATACAGCACCTGGCAGGTGGCAAGTAAGGGCTGAGGGGAAATAAAGGAGGGAATGGGGATGAGAAAGGCTGAGAGGATGGTGGCTTGTGGTTTTAAACAGAAGAGTCGGGGACGCTCTCACTAAGAAGGTGACATTTGAATGAGAAGCTGAAGGAGATGAGGGGGCAAGCAGGAACAGCATCCCAGGCCGAAGGAACAAAAATCACAAAAGCCCTAGGCAGGGAGTGTGCTCCAATGTTGAAGGAATCACGAGGACACTGGTGTAGTTGGAACAAAGAGACTAGCGGGAGGTGAAGTCAGAGGTGTCTGGAGCATTCCCCCAGAGCCTTCCAGACCGTCCTAAAGATGGACTTGGTTTCTCCTGAGTCTGAGAGAAGTCCTCAAAAGGTTCCAAGTGGAAGGGAAGCACATTGTAATATTTAAGCTCTGCTTGGCTTCATTGCTGAGAACAGACTACAGAGGGCCAGAGAGAAGCCACATTTTACTGGGATCTTCCAGGAGAAAGGCTTGGAGCAGGATGGTTGCTGTGGGAATATTGAGAAGTGAACAGACGTGTGTATATTTTGAAGGCCAACCAACAGGGTTTGCTTGTAAGTTTAATGTGGGGATTCTAGAGAAAAATGAATCAGAAGATTCCAAGGACAAATAACTGGAGGGAAAAAAAGAATAACTGGAGGGAAAAAAAGAATATTTCAGTATACGAGAAAGATGGCGAGAGAGGCAAGTCTAGGAGGAGTTTAGACTTTGCTACAGGTTGAGTATAAGGAAACCGTACGTAGCTTTTCACACGGAGGTATTGAACAGACAGTTCTGGAGTTTCACAAATACTTGATAGAACACATAGATTACAGTAACACAGTAGCTACAATACTTGATATAAAAACCCATAAATCCCAAAATATCCTGCCCACACCATGTTCTAACACACATTCACACATCACATGTAAACCTGTCTTTACTTCCATATGGGACAGGAGTGACATGACCCATATGTAGGCAATGGCAACAACTCTGAATATATATACCAAATCATGTGACTAAGGTATAGTTATTAAAAAAAAACTCAAAGCATAAACACACAGGTCCCTGTTGCTGACACAGTCCTCAATAAAATTCACAAGATGTGCTCTACCCCAGCTGAGAGAGATGAAGTCATGGCTGTAATTTGGGGTGGGGAAAGTTCTGGTTTTAGGTGACTGAGCAGGCCCAGAACCTAGCTTTTTTTTTTTTTTTCCATCTGGTGCTTCCTGTACTGTGAACCCCATTTTCTGGATATTTGTATCACCACTTCCCTCTTACCCCTCTGCCCTGGAAGTTTCTGTCACTATACACAGTATATTTGTGTGAATACTACACAGTCCCTGTTGGTATATGGCTCTGGACTGCGCCCATCCTGTCCCCACTAGCCTGGCACAGACTCATAGAAACGGGACCAGGTGGCTGACAGAAATGTGTACTGGAAAACATGGGAACTATGCCTGAGAATTACCTGAATCATCTCAAAACCACCTGTGGGCGGGGCAGCGCATGGTCCTTAAAGACCTCTGGGATATCTATCGGTCTTCCAAATGGAAGTCAAGAATATCTAGGCCCCATGTGATCTTCTAAATCTAGCACTAGAGTCTAAAAATAAGTTTTGACTATACAAGTTCAGTTATATGCTCTGTCCAGTGCATGCATGTGATTTGTGATGCCACATGTCCTATCTCGGTTGATGGCGGGCTATCTTTCTAGGACCTTTATGCGCTTTAGGTAAGGCCGTTCTTGCAGGATGGCAGGTGGAGGCCCAAGTAGAAAGGGTAGTGATCTCTTGAAAGAAACACACTCTAAGGCAAAGGAAAGACTTGAAAAGGGCCTGGGTCGTGAAACTTGACTGGGAATCCATGATGGGAGAAAGGCTGATGGACTGGACAGGCAGCCAGGTCCGTGCTGCAGAAGGCTTCAGTGCAGGCATGAGGACACGGGGAGTCATGGACTTGGGAGTATGTACCTAACAGAAAGTAGAGCTTCTGCTGTGTGCTGGTACTCATTATTCATCTGCCCTTCTAGCCTGTGAAGTAGGGACCATCCTCCCCACTTCATAGGAAAATGAACCTCTCTCTCACCCAGCAAACGAGGGTTAGAAGCTTGGTCTCCAGGCTCACTGCTTTCTCCATTGACACTGCTTCCTTCCATGGCAGCTGGCAAGAGCCCAACCCTAATCTTCACGAACCGACATGAGGTGCGGAGAATAGACCTGGTGAAGCGGGACTACTCGCGCCTCATCCCCATGCTCAAGAATGTCGTGGCATTGGACGTGGAAGTAGCTACCAATCGAATATACTGGTGCGACCTTTCCTACCGCAAGATCTACAGGTGAGTGTCATGCACGCTGTGGCAAAGCATGAGAGGCTTGAAGGAGGGCAGTTTACAGAGAAGAAGCCTGGCCTCTGCCTCAGGGCAGAGTTGGGCTTGACAAAGGATATTGAATCACAGCTGGAGTAGAAGTCCCAGGACTCATTAACCTGTGGGGAAACAGCCTTGAGTCCACATCCTAGACTATGTCTGACCCCTGGTGGCCTAGCTGTCAATTGCAGGACAGAGGAAATGAGGAAAGGGAGAAACCTCCCTGGGTTCTCCATGGAGAACTACAAATAAGGTCACATACCTGTGTTCTGGACCCTGTGGACTCAACGTGACTAAGATCTGGCCTCTGCCTGGAGGATCCCACCTGGAGGGCCACCTTTTTGCAGTCATGAGTTCTAAGGAAACCTCTGACCCAATTCGACAGTTGGGAAACCTTCCTGGATGGTAGTACCCCAGTCATCACTGGGTGCTCCAGTCACTGGCTATGACTTTAGCGCTTGAGAAACTTCTTGGATACTTGAGAAAGTTCTCTCCCTTATCTGGCTTCCCTGCATATCTGGACCTCCTTGGAGAGTTAATGTTCTTGTTTTGCCCTTGAGATCTACTTGGCAAGCCTGCTGATAACCAGGCATTGGGTAGACACTGAGTCACTGTAGAAGGAAAGATGGATGAGGTGCGTGGGTGGATGAGAAGACAGAAGCGAACTGCCAAGTGTGATTCGCTGACATCTGGATTCCTACCTACCCATAGCACACACACACACAGAGTTCATGCCTACACACACAGAAGCAGCTAGAGTCTGTCCGGCAAGTGTGACTGGGAAGCAGGATGTGGTGAGAGCCTGGGTATGGTGCTAGATGAGGCATTAACTGAATTAACTCAGAAACCACAGCTGTGCTCCTCTTTGAGATGGGACACATGGGAGATCAGGTATCGGGAGCTGGGCAGTCTGTGGTTGAGGGACAGGAATGGAGACTCGCAGTTTGCTATGCATTGAGTAAAGGTGCCCCCCCGAGAATTTTGGATGGCAGTGGGCAGTACGGAAGTATTAAGATGGAGAGAGCACCGAGGGGGCGGGGATGGCAACCTGACGCCTCCTGTGTGCTTGTGTAGTCAGCTTGCTCTGCACTGCACAGCCTTCTGCAGTCTCTTCACCTCACCTCTGCATGTCATAACCTCCCCTTTCCCTCCCTTCCCTTCCTTTTGAGACCGTCCATTCCTCAGCTGCCACAGTGATCTAACGTTCCCAGCTATATCCCTGGACTCACTTGGTCACCTGTCCCACCCTTGCCCCAGGTTACAACCCAGTTCCTTAGCAGTGTACCCAGAGCTATCAGGATGCAGTTCTTGCCTAAACTTATCTCCAGGTTTGCATCCCATAATCCAGCTCTGCCACACCAAACACTGCATCCTTTCTGAACGTGTGCACTTCTACGCTTGTGTATACTGGTCTCTGTGTGTGTTTGGTTTCATCTTTGTGCCCCTGGTGATCTAGTCCTTCAAGACTCAACCACAAAGGCTTCTCCCACTCTGCAGGACGGTGCAGTCTCCATTTCCCTGCTGCCGTAGCTTCCGCACTGCATTGTGCCTGCCTGCAAGCTTCTTCCCCCACTAACTGACCTCCTTCAGGCCAGAAACTAGCTGATTCAGCCCGTGTCCCTACCCTGGTGGCTCAAGGAATGTGTTGAGTGGAGATTAGTCAAGTTCCTCTAGAACCCACTGCCATGGCCCAGAGAGAAGACAAAGAGGGGAGGGTTGCAGAGGCAGCTCCACATGGGCCCATGGGTGGAGCATCTGCCCATGGCCAGCCCTGCTTTCTCCTAAGCGCCCACATGGACAAGGCCAGTATCCCGGACGAGCAGGTGGTCCTCATTGATGAGCAGCTGCATTCTCCAGAGGGCCTGGCGGTGGACTGGGTCCATAAGCACATCTACTGGACAGACTCAGGCAATAAGACCATCTCAGTGGCCACAACCGATGGACGCCGCCGCTGTACTCTCTTCAGCCGTGAACTCAGCGAGCCCCGAGCCATTGCCGTGGACCCCCTGAGAGGGTGAGTAACCCCACACAAACCTTCCATTCCAAAGGTGCTCAGTTCTCGTGTGTCTGTTACGGAGCTGTCAAAGGTTCTAGAAGCCTGTCGGCCAGTCAGACACAGGGAAAAAAGTCCAAACAACCCACATGCTATTTGTCCTCAGGCAAGGTATTGGGCATTAGTCACCAGAGATCACCCTGGACTCTTGGCTCACTCACTGTAAAGCTGGAATGGCATGTCTTGGAATGCTATGGGACTAGAGGTCCCTGGTAGCTTCAGAGGTAGAGGCTTTTCTTCAGGCTTCTATCCATAGGTATCTGGGCAGCTGCTTAACCATTTTTGGGGACAGAGAACTCATTACTGTTTTTCATGGCCCTTATTTCATTGTGGAATACCTCCCATTACATAGTGGAGTTTTCCCTCCCTCCCAAACAATCCCAAGTCTGTCTCCCTACAACTTTCCCCAGTGGGAATTACATAAGCCATTCACTCAGTGCAACCAGTAAGATTCGAGGACTCGGGTCCCTGGAAGCTGCTCTGATCCTAGCTCCTCTCACCTTTCCCCACCCCTGCCTGACCCTTGTTGCCCGGTATGTGGACCCCTGTAACCTAGGCTACTTTACTCTGGCCACATCTGGGTGGGACTGAGGAAATGTTCCTTAGTGGAAATGTTCCTTCTTTCTCATGAAAGGGTGAGTTAGCAACAGTGAGCTGCCATGATCTCTAGTGGAAACGAGGGTCTAGGAGCAGGGACCTGGGTTAAGATGGTCTTCTACTTTCATCTCTGTAAATCAGGAGAGGTGTGTAAGGCTCCAGGATTCTGGTGCGAGCAGCCACAGCGACAGCCGAGCTCACAGGCCATTCAGCTGACACTGAGTAGATTATGGGCAAGTTGAGCTTCCCCCAGGCTCGCACGAGCTGAAGGGTAAAATGCCTGTTCTAAGATTTGATAGTTCCTGCCAGGCAGTGGTGTCGCATGCCTTTAATCCCAGCACTTGGGAGGCAGAGGCAGGTGGATTTCTGAGTTCGAGGCCAGCCTGGTCTACAGAGTGAGTTCCAGGACAGCCAGGGCTACACAGAGAAACCCTGTCTCAAAAAACCAAAAAAAAAAAAAAAAAAAAAAAAAAAAAAAAAAAAAAAAAAAAAGATTTGATAGTTCCAAAGGAGTTCAGAGGTTTGCCCATTAAATATAATCCCCAACTATTCAGTGGACCACTGAGCCTTTGTGACTCAGATACTCCATCTATTCCAAACAAGAAGCTAATTTGGGGTCTTCTGTCTTTCAGGTTCATGTACTGGTCTGACTGGGGCTTCCAGGCAAAGATTGAGAAGGCTGGACTCAACGGTGCAGACCGGCAAACACTGGTTTCAGACAACATTGAATGGCCCAACGGAATCACGCTGGGTGAGCCCTGCCTATCTACATGAGTTGTGAGCCTGCACTAGAACTGATCCTGACAACTGTTTGGAGACCCATGGGTCTTGTGTCAGAGTCCCCTCATGGTGGCCAGTATCTTTGTTCCCTTAGGCTGGGCATGTGGGTAGGGGGGAATGCAGTGGAGTGGAGAGGCAGCTGCAGTAACCTCGGTCTGACCTGACCCCTCCTCCCCAAGACTTGCTGAGCCAGCGTTTGTACTGGGTGGACTCCAAGCTGCACCAGCTATCCAGCATTGACTTCAACGGAGGCAACAGAAAGATGCTGATTTTCTCCACTGACTTCCTGAGTCACCCTTTTTCGGTAGCTGTATTTGAGGTGAGCCCCAGAGGGGTAGGCATGACCCTATTGGGAATCTGAAACCCAGAAAAGGCTTGTTCAAATAGGATGCTTCCAGACTTGTCCAAAGGGAAACAAAAGAACCGGGAAGCCAGCTGACAGGTTTGTGTAGACTCCAAGAGCTGCCTTCACAGAGGCTCAGCCTCCCAGTCTGCCTGGCAGCCTTTTCTGTGCTCCTCAGATACTGTCACATCAGTAAATCACTCAGCACAGATGCTTCCTGTCCACATCCTCAGCTCCTGTGTCTCACATACAGAAGGAGGCAGGGAGAGAGAAATATATATGCGTGTCCTTAGAATCACTTAGTGTAGGGCACACCCTGAGAGATGCTATGCAGTTAGGCTCATTTTTGTTGACCTTTGCCAAATCTTGGGGTCATAGAAGTAAAATAGACACTACCCAAGCCCTCAGGAAGCTCCCAAGAAGGAAAAGAATCAAGAAGCCTGTCTGCTTTGACCTTAACATCCTTTCTTTTTGGGAAATAAGGAAGCCAGAACCTACCAAAATTTCTTACACACAGACTAACCGTGCTGTCGAGGGAAGGCCGAGTAAGAAGGGGTGGTCTGTGTGGGCAATGGCAGTATTGTCTTAGAACAGCGTCATTCAGTATGGCTTGACGTTGTGTGCCAAGTACCTCCTCTAATCTAGCCCCTGCTTCGATCAAGTGTATGTATGTGTACTTGAGCACCTCCCCGCATGTGTAAAGTCTGTGCATGTGCATGAGTTTGCATAAGTGCACCAGAGTAGACGTGTGCGTTCCTGTGTGTGCTCTTTGATGTGTATGTACGTTAAATGGTACTTCAGCATGAGTGTCTTCAGGAGTCTAGGTGGACCTGTGCGGGTGTGTCTGGGTCTGTGGACAAGATGCATGGTTGCACCTGTAATTGTGGATTTGCCTACAGATGTGTGTCTAGTCTTCTATGGACTAACCATATAGACTTGTGTGTTCCTCCCAAAAGGCCCAACAGCAGCTAGCCCTCAGGAACTCACACATTTCTTCTGATCTTAGTCCCAAGCCACAGGAATGGTACCAGTTGTAGACATCCAACCTTGGTTTTCTTTTGGCTCCAGGAAGTAAGCTTAGCTCAGCAGCACAGAATCACCAAGAAATCATCTAAGATAAAGGAAGCTAGGAGACTTTGGTTCATCGACAGAGACAGAATCTTCTGACAACCTATGGGCAGGGTAGATAGCGCTGGGACCAGCTCGTCCTGTCCCTGATTTGGGGCTAGGCCCTAAGCTTGGATGGAGTTTAGATTCTGGGCTTCCGAGTCTTTACATCCGTACTCCACAGGACAAGGTATTCTGGACGGATCTGGAGAACGAGGCCATTTTCAGCGCAAATCGTCTCAACGGCCTGGAAATCTCCATCCTGGCTGAGAACCTCAATAACCCACATGACATTGTAATCTTCCATGAGCTGAAGCAGCCAAAGGGTAAGTAAGCCTTCCCTGGTCCGCACCTGCCTGTGTCCTCTCCTGCCACTTGACAGGCTAAGTTTCTTTCCATTCATCCAGCATCCCCAGGAATACAATAATCCTTCTTTGTTGCAGAACGTGTTGCCATATTTTGTCTCAGTCTACTTCAGCCTCTGTGTGAAGCAAGGCTAGGAATAAATAATCACATAGGCATCCTAGTTTTGCCAACACTATAACAGGTGCTTATTGTATTTCTCATTCAATAACCAAGGAAACTGAAGTTGGAGAGATAAAACACTGTCAGCAGGTAGAAGAACAAAAATATAAACTCGGATTCACCTGATGGCCAAGTTCCTTCTGTTGTGACACAGCAGTGCATGCTCACTTCTTGCACCCATTTTGCAGTACTAGGAAATCATGTGTCTCGAGGCCTTGCAGTTAGCCAGGTGGCTTATGGGAAACGGTCTAATACTCATACTGCAGGGCTGTCGTGACCGACTGTAATGGGTATTGGTTGCCAGGGTAATGGAGACAGCAAAGAGGGCAAGAAGATAATAAGACTGGTGCCTGAATCTAGTTCTAGAGATTTAAAGCAGAAAAGAATGGCAGGTACACAGAGGAGGGAAAAACAAGACAAGCACCGTGGGGGAGGGGTAGTTTTAGTTTGGGAATCAATATAACTCAATTTAAAGTCTGTCTCCAAAATTCCTAGAGTTGTAACATGTACATGTCTTCTCTGAGCGTAGGCTTCTCTGTCAGTTGGGACTGTAACCCCCACCTCTCAGAGCTGTAAGAATGACTACGGGTAACGATAAAGTTCCAAGCACTATGCTGGTAGGTGCCCAAGTAAAAGTAAGGAAAGATTTTTAAGTAAGTCCAGTTGGTGAGATCTCATTATTGGTAGACAAGAGGACCTGGCACAGCCTGTCCATGTCCCAACATGCTCTCTATCTGCTCCTCCCCCTGCCATTAGCTGCAGATGCCTGCGAACTGAGTGCCCAGCCCAATGGCGGCTGTGAATACCTGTGCCTTCCTGCTCCTCAGATCTCCAGCCACTCTCCCAAGTACACGTGTGCCTGTCCTGACACAATGTGGCTGGGCCCAGACATGAAGAGATGCTACCGAGGTTAGTGACAAACATTGCCCTTGACTCCTAGGACACAGTATGTTCCAGGTTTTCCTCCATCTTCCCTGGTTGTCTCTCACGTTTGCACATTTTGTCTTATTTACACTTCCTTGAATGTGTGAGTTCGCGGCACCTTCTAAGGCTTTCCCATCTCCCAGAAAAGTGTAATGTGCATAAGATGTTTTAAATCCAACTTTCAGGAAGTTTCTGGAATCCCTTGAAAACCTCAAGTTACTGGGCCTGAAGAAGGCTCTGTGGCTGAGAGCACTTGTTGCTCTTGCAGAGGACCCTGGTTCAGTTCCCAACACCTATATACTGGCTTTCAGCCATCCTTAACTCCAATTCCAGAAGTTCCAATCCTGATTCCTTCTACTGACCTCTGAGGACACCAGGCAAGCTCGTGGTGCAGAGCACCTATAGATATAAAATAAAGTAAACAAGTCTTTTAAAAGTAACATAAAATCAAGAAGACTTTGAGTAAAGAGTCCTTGATCTCCGCTGACCGTTTCTAGCAGATGCCTGTTCTTAGCTAGACCTAGCATGCTGCATCAGACGCCCTTGAGTGCCCGTGCAACTCATGTGGAATAGCACTGCATCCTCATAAATGGGGTTGGGTTCCCAGTCTCCATGCACAGCCGAGGCCTTTGGGTTGAGCATTAGGTCTCCTTTATAATGTCCAGATTCAATTGTTTAATGTGAAGAATTTAAACCTAATGATGTGACTCTAGATTAGGATAAAATGCTTCTGGGTTTGTATGTCTGCTCCCTCTGGTCTTTTCCAGAGGCCTCTCCCACACTTGTTCCCACAGCACTGTTCCACTGACTCATCTTTATCAGATCAACATGAAGTGCTAGGACTCAGCTGGGGAGACGATCATGACCCATTCAGGGGGATAGGAGAAGTCTCACAAAAGTGATGTCTGAGCTAAGCCCAGAGGATGAGTCCCTACGTGTAACTCAGCAGCAATAATTTAGGCACTAAAGCAGCAAACTGCCCTGTGTACGTAACCTCCCTGGTCTTTCTCCTCTAGCCCCTCAGTCTACCTCAACTACAACCTTAGCCTCTGCCATGACAAGGACAGTACCCGCTACCACAAGAGCCCCTGGGACAACCATCCACGACCCTACCTACCAGAACCACAGCACAGAGACGCCAAGCCACACAGCTGCCGTCCCTCACTCAGTTAACATCCCTAGGGCTCCCAGTACCAGCCCGTCCACCCCGAGCCCTGCAACGAGCAACCACTCCCAGCACTGTAAGGAAGTCGGCTCTGCATTTCTCATAACTTGGGGGATCTCTGTGGAAGCTAGGATGAGGGTTGGGAGTGGCTGGGAAGGGAAATCTTGCCAGAACTATGTAATGTCCACCTCTTAGAAGGAAGCAAGGGAGAGAAGGAGAATGGGCCATCCTGGAATTGAGGAAACGTGTGTGTGTGTGTGTGTGTGTGTGTGTGTGTGTGTGTGTGTGTGTGTGTCCATAAGTTTTGAAGGGCCTGGAGGCAAGCCATCCATTCCATCTCTAAGCCTCCTTTCCCCCTAAAAGGAACAAATAATAAGTATACTCTACTTGCTTCTCAAATGGTCAGGAGAGACAAAGGAACCTGGCAGTGGTGGCACACATCTTCAGTCTCAGCAAATGGGAGACAGAGGCAGGTGGATCTCTCTAAGTTTTAGGCCAGCCTGATCTACATAGAGCATTCCAGGCTAGCCAAGGCAACATCGTTAAGACCCTGCCTCAAGAGAGGGAGCTAGGCAAAAGAGGCATTGTAAATGGAAGTGCCAGCTGCCTGGGTGTGTGTCAGTGTTTCATGTGTTCCTGAGGCGGGGTGTCATCAAGTTTGGAAAGTGATCGAAGCTCCCAGCAGCCTTGATAAACTGGATGTCTGTGAGTAGGATCTGCTTGTGCCTGGTTCCAAACCCTGGGATGAGATAATCAAGCTTAGCATGGCTTAAATCACTGGGAGCAGTAATTGTCTCTGTTGGAACTGCTCTATCTCGTTAGCCAGAAAATACCTTTATAATTGCCAAGGACGTTCATTTTAAAGGACAAACCATTTCTCACAGTTTTTTCCATATATGGCTGGCCAGAAACCAAGCAACCTGGCGACATTCTTCATTCAGATCAGGGCTATTTTGCCAGCAGAAGCTAGATTCTAAGAATAGACGTTTGAGGCAGCCTGGTGTTTGCAGAGGTGGGATTCCATTTCCTCTCATGTGGGGCAGAGCTCTGAGTGAGTCAGTACGTTTTCAAGCACATCAGAGCAAGGGGGCAGCAGTGCTTCCAACTAGCTTGTTTTCTTCCTTGTGTGTGTGTGTGTGTGTGTGTGTGTGTGTGTGTGTGTGTGTGTACATGTTCATATTTGTGTGTGCACGTGTGTGTGTTGGGGGGTGTAATATGTATATGTGTATGGAGAGTGTTCTCAATAGTTCTCCATCTTAATTCTTGAGATGGAATCTCTCACAGAACCTTGAGCTCATTGATTCAGCTAAACTGGCTGGCCAGCAAGCTTCAGGTTTCCTCCTGTCTCTACTTCGTCAGTGTTAGGACTATGAACACATGGTACCATGCCTGGCTGCCATGTACTGGGGAGTAGAATTCAGATCTTTATTCTTAAATGGCAAGCACTTAACAAGTGAGCCATCTCTCCAGCACCCTGCAGTTAGCTAACTTGGTAAGCAGTGCAGCTCTCTGATTAGCCAGAATCTCTTAAAGAAACATGGAGAACTAGATTGAGGAGATGGATTGGGGAATGTTGCCAGTGGCTAGCCATTAGTCTCATGTCTCAGAGAGCTCTCGAGGGATCCCAGGCCTAGTGCTGTACAGATGTCTCAGGGAAGATAGCTGTTAGAGTTAGCGAAGGATACTTACTTAAAATACAGTACATTCTACAATCACTCTTCAGTTTAAGAATGGGCTTTTATGTGCCTTTCACAACAACAACAAAAGTCTTTTCTTTAGAGATGGGGTCTTACTATGTAGCCCAGGCTAATCTAAACTTGAGGTCTTCCATCCTTACCATCCTGAGTGGTGTGTGATACGCATGCACCATCATGCATGGCTAACATACCTTTTTAAATTTAGTCCTTATAATAACTACTACCCCCTCACTACTGTCTTGAATTAGGCAAGGCCAGCTAGACATTATGCTAAATATCTTATATGAATTATCCCATTTAATCCTTAAATCTTACCCTAAGAGGTAGAAAATATTTTAAGATAAAGAAATATAATATATATATATATATATATATATATATATATTATGTATTTAATATTATATTAACTTCCACAGTGTCACACAGGTAATATGTAATAGAGATAGAATCTGAACCGAGGAGTCCTGACCCAGAAGCCTATGCTCCCAGTTACATTCTACTTCATTCTAGTATATATTTGTTTTAATCTCTTAAGAAAACAGGCTGGTAGTGCATAGGACAGGCTGACCACCAAAACAGTGGAGACAATGCATTGGATTTTGGTGGAAAAAGACAACTGACCCTATTAGCAACAAGGAGGCCTAAACTCTCACCTGCTGTGTAGCCCCCAGCTTCCTACCATCTTGATTCTATGGGACAGTATGGGACTTGACTTGAGTCAAGACTGAATTATTACACAGTAACTGGGAGTATCATCCTAGAGCAAGGACAAGAAGAGGTTGGGTGGTCCTTACAGCTCGAAGGCAGACAGGGCTTGGATTCACAGTGATGGAGCATCATTCTGTAAATCGTGTTTTACAGATGGGAATGAAGGCAGCCAGATGGGTTCAACAGTCACCGCTGCTGTCATTGGGGTCATCGTGCCCATAGGTGAGTGTGGCCCCAACTAGTGGCGGGGGCAAAAGGATTCTTTGCCCAAGGTTTGGGAAAGGCACTAGAGGGATAAAGAACTCTGCATGCTACCTGGTTCAATGTGGGTTCTTGCCTGGCACACAGTGCTCTTCAACTTCTGCCGCTATGTGAATATCCAGGCGCATTTCCCTGCCCACCCCCCTCCACACCCCACATCCACATCATGTGAAGACCACTTTATATAATGTGCTGTAGTAGAGGCATGACAGATACATTGGTGATATAATAGCATCTTGATATTCCTGGGGAGGAAATAGAAAGGTAGTCCCAGAGTGGAGGGGAAGGGTCTAGAGAAGGTAGCATTTGAGTTGGTCTTAAAAGGGCTCACCACAAAAGACGGTGGAGAGATGACTAGTCTATTTTGAGTGATCCTGTTCCTGCCGTCTGTGTGTCCTTTCTGGTTGCTGTGAGCCTTGCTGAAAGAATCAATAAAGTCAAATGTAATGAATTAAATCATCACATTTAAATGTCTACTGATCTTCAGGGAAAGATGAGTATTATTCCCACAAGCAGTACAGTTAGGTTTCCACAAGATTCCTGGACAGTCATTTACATTTTATTCTCTATGAATTGCCTACTGGCAGTCTCATTTTTTTCTTTTAGTTATTTTGTTTGCAGAAATGCATAATAAATATTAGAACCTTAGCAATATATAAACAAATATTTTCTCCCAGTCTGACACTGGATTTTAAATTTGCTCATGGTATCTTTTACCATTCATTAATTTATATTTCTTAAGTCTTAGATCTGTCCATCTTTTGTTCTGTCAGTTCTGTGTTTAATGTCTTACTTACAAAGGCCTATTTCATTCTGAATTATTAAAATGTCTACTAATATTTTCTTCTTCTAACTTAAACTCGTTTTTCAGCGCTTTATATTATTATCTTAGAGGATGGCCTGAGCTAGAGATGTAACTTTTCTTTTGTAATTGTTATACCTGTTCTAGTCTGTGAATATAATTCTTTATATGTGTGTAGAGATTTTCCAAAACCATACTTAGGAACCTCCCTCTGACTTGAGTGACCATCATTATTGTAGCCGACACATGTCAGCCTGTGTAATCCCCATCATCTGGTATCGGTCCATTCACATAGACTAGTAATACTTTATGAAATGTTATCCTTGTAAACATCTTCTTAAATGTTTGTATATGGCTTCTCTTCTAGATGAACTTTAGAATAATTGTGCCATTTTGTAAAATTTACGGTAGGATTTTCATTGAACTTGCTTTGGATATATACACTTATGTGAGGAATTTACGTTTTTACAGTATCAAGCTTTCCCATTTAAGACATGGCATCTTTATTTCAGCCTTCAGACACTTTGATAGATCGTGTTGCATTTGCCTACTTCTTGTTCGGCTAGTCTGTGCAGTTTGTAACTTTTTCTGGGCCACTATGAATATGCTTGTTCCATGCCATTTTCTAATTGGTTATTTGTTTGCAGAATTATGTTTGTTTGTTTGGATGGGTAGTTTTTTTGGGACAGGGTTGCAGAAACTCTATAAGTCATACTTGCCTGATCTAACGATAAAGTACAGACTGTGTTACTAATGTGTTATTGCTTACTAAAAGGAAGGCTATTGGTTTTTTATATTGATTCTTGAGTATAACTAGATTATTTCTAATATTCTTTTACCTGCTTCTATAATGCTCTTTTTCTTGTTGCTATAAGAATTATGGTATTCTTACTCAAACAGAAACCCCTCTACAGCATTGTTTTGAGCAATATGCTCAGAGCCAGTATGTTCTTTGGTGGGCACAGTCTGAGAAACTCCCATCCTGTAGGCCACCCTGGGTTACCTCTGCAGTCCTCACATGCCCAGCTGAATTATTGCTCATTCCCACCATCTGGATCTAACTCTTTGTTTGCACTTCCACCAGTTCTAAAAGATCTGTCCATCAAGTTGGAATCCAGCATAGATTCCTTCGTAGGCCTTGGCCCTGGACCTATAAGTCACCCCTTCCTTTGTTCTGACAAAGGGACAGAAAGTGTGGTAGGACTTGATTTTCCCATCCGTCCAAGAACCAGACTTCTTAGTATTTTTAACCAGCCCCGAAGTCTTCAACTTAAACCTCTGTTGCCCTTCTATATCTCTGTTGAGAGACTCTTCATCTGATGGAGCCTTAGAGTTGGAAAGACCTGCAATTTGGAGGGAGGGTGGCCTTCTTAAGAGTTCCAGTGAAGCAGCAGCATTAGGGTACAGGTGTAGGCAAACACTTGTCAGCCATTTAGCAAGTGTCACTGAGCACATACTGGGCATGACACAGAAAGAAATAATCATGTCCAGGGCCAGAGAGATGGCTCAGCAGTTAGGGACTCTGGCTGTTCTTCTAAAAGAGTATAGCGTTTACTTCCCATTGTCCATGTCAGGTGGCTCACAGCCAGCTGTAATACCAGTTCCAGGATATTGGATGCCTTTTCCTGGCCCTGCCCATACTTGTGCATACATGTACATATGTATACACTCACAGACACACTTTTATTTAAAAGTTAGCACAGCCCTCAAAAGCTCAGTTCAGTTGAGAGAGCAGATATATTAAAATAGTGTGGCCTGCAAACACACCTAAGAGGGAGGCAGGATCTTCCTAGAGCAGTTGGGAAAGATGTCACAACAGATGAAAAATTAGTAAAGGAACTTGGTGGAGACACAGAAACAGAGCTGGGAAGCAAGGGGTAATGAAGTCGGGGAGGTGGCAGATGGGTGTTGATGCTGGGCCAGAGCTCCGGTTGTTCAGTGCGATGTGACCTTCCCTCCAGTGGTAATAGCCCTGCTGTGTATGAGTGGGTACCTCATCTGGAGAAACTGGAAGCGGAAGAACACCAAGAGCATGAATTTCGACAACCCAGTGTACAGGAAAACAACAGAAGAGGAAGAGGAAGATGAACTGCACATAGGGAGGACGGCTCAGATTGGCCATGTCTATCCCGCAGTAAGTACTCCTCACAGCTCCTCCCCTCCTTTCTGCTCACCCTTCCCTTCCTTCCTTCCTTCCTTCCTTCCTTCCTTCCTTCCTTCCTTCCTTCCTTCCTTCCTTCTTTCCTTCCTTCCTCCCTCCCTCCCTCCCTCCCTCCCTCCCTCCCACCTTATCAGGAACCTCCCACATATCAGGCACTGTTTTGGCTCTGGGAAAACACAGCTATACTGAAGCAGGAGATGGGGTGACAGAGTATCAGGATACCTTTTACCTGCAGGGTCTTCCTGGCAGTTAAGAAGCCAAATGACTTTCTGCAGAAGGATAACTGGCTGAGTTTCAAGCAGCTCTGAATGCCAGTTAAATGCTAAACACTACATTAGACATCAAGTATTCAGAGTTAATAAAGGAGTGCATTGCTTCCCAAGTCGCTGCCGGGGTGTCAGAGGTGCTCAGTGTCATGGAGTGGAAGCTGAAGAATCTCTGTCTAGGAAGCCTTCCTAGGCTTGCTTTCTTCTCCCTCAGTTTCCTGGGCCTCTCCATCCACAGTCCTCATACAGTTTGCTTAGCAGTTAAGCCACTGGACAGTGAGGTCCCTGAGGGCAGGGTCTGATGTGGTTAGTCTGTTTTCCTGGGCGTGGCATAGCACGACTGGCTTTAACAAATGCTGAATGGGTGGATGGTCTAGGAGCACCGCAATGGGGCTGCTGGCTTGTCTGGGGATCCAGCGCATAGAATGACTCCCAGTAACACATGAGTTGTGTCTTTAAAAATAAATAATAGTAATTTTCAGGTAGGGAAGAATAGGAATGACATTCCAAAGAGAATCCTGTGGAAAGGCTTAGAGGCATGAAAGGGCATGGCCTGTTGGGGAGCGAGGAGTATGAAGTGGTTGTTAGAGCAGGTGTTATTGTTGCACAGCAGAGTCAGGGGGCTGAGTATGACCTCAGAGGTCATCCAGTCCATCCCCCTGTCAGGCAATCAGCAGCTATGATCGCCCACTGTGGGCAGAGCCCTGTCTTGGGGAGACCAGAGACCTGGAAGACCCTGCCCCTGCCCTCAAGGAGCTTTTTGTCTTGCCGGGGGAACCAAGGTCACAGCTGCACCAACTCCCGAAGAACCCTCTTTCCGAGCTGCCTGTCGTCAAGTGCAAGGTAGGGCAGTGCCACTCTGAGCCTGAGGGGCTGGTGAGTGAGGGCCTTAAATCTAGGCAGCTACAGCAAATCCTAGCAGGCTTTCTGATTTTAGAAGGCTTGAAATCGGGACAGAGAAAGAATGGGCTTGTCCTAGACAGAGGAAAGGGTATGCGGAATAATGTTACTGAATGTGTGGCAGACAAACTGCATTTGAAGCAAACTGCTTATAAAGGAGAGATGTATGAAACAAAGTCAGACAGCGTAGTGAGGGTCAGCAGATGGTCCTGAGGCTCCGTAACTGTGGTCAGTGCAGGCAAACAAGATTTTTAGAGATTGGAGAAGGCATGGTACAGGAAGCCAAGAGCTTGGAGAGGGACAATGACTCCACTGTCCCACTGTCCCATTGCCCTGCTGCCCTATCTCCTTTGCTTTACTAGTGAGATGAGAGTGATAACTCCAGTCTCTGCTTCCTGTGGTTATAAAGTTTAAGAGCATTTTGTAAATTACAAATCAGTCTACACTAAAGAATCATCATTTCCAGAGAAGGAAATGATGCAATGAAGTTAACTCTGGTTAATAAGGTGGTTCTGAGTTAGAGGTTGGCTGGTCTACAGAGCGAGTTGCAGGCCAGCCAGGATACAAAGAGAAACCCTGTTCTGTATGATAAGCTCCTACTAGTTACAGAGAAATGGAGTAGGCAAAGGGATATTTGGCAAGCACCTACTATGTGTCAGACACTGCTTTCCGTGTGTCACGGCTTTCTCATATAGTCTTCACAGTTACCTTCAGAGGTGATAGCATTAGTTTCATTTACAGTTGAGAAAACTGAGACCCACAGGATTTTAATAACTTCCCTGAAATCATAGGCGGAAAGTGGCAGAACCAAGATTAACTCCAGGCAGTGCACAGAGGCCCAAGTTCCTTCCATTCTCACATGGGGTACATGTCCTCGAAGCTCTGGAAATCAGAATTCTCAACCTCCTTTCTTCTTCTGTCCTTTTCTCCTGTGACTTTGCCATCACTACTAGGGCCTGTGTTTGGCCTAGATAGGCTTGGCAAAAATAAGGGTGGCTTGACGATACCACTGTTGGTAAAACATGACCAAGCATGCATGGAGAAATTAAAAATAACTCAAAATTAACTTGAAAGGCAACAGGGTTTTGTTTTGTTATATGTAGCATGTCCAGAGTTGGAAAATGCTTATTTTATGTGGGTTGGGTTTGACTAGACTACTTCAGATGCCATACTTGCTAGGTATCATGTCAGGAGTCCAGATACATCTTTTCATTGGGCTTCTCACCCATCCCATGAAGTAGATCTAAGAATCATTGACAGCTGATAAACTAAGGCTTAGAAAAGTGCAATGAGGCTGCCCCCAAATCACATAGCTCTGAGAGGGGAAATGCAGCTTGGGTCCATCCAAGGAAGGTGGCAGGAAATGGGGAAAGTAGCAATCAGGAGTCACTCATGATGAGCTAAGGAATGCTGGATGTGCATCCTAGAAAAGGGATCACTTCTTCAAAAATAAGTTTTGGAGCTTTCCTGTCCAGGACTCTGAGACTAATGCAAGCCAGGGAACATGAGAAGATATAATCCACACAGATGTAGGAAAGAATTTAAACCCTTAATGGATCAGAGCCATTGGTTAGCCATTTGTGGCAGAAGAGAGTTGAGCATCCAGTAACTGGACGTGAGGGATAGGGGAGAGAGGGACCAAACAGTATCACTTGCATTGCTTCCCAGTGCTCTTCTATCAGTTAAGAGGGGCAGAGCATGGTACCCACCTAATTGTGATTGTATTCTGGGGACCGGTAGCTAATAGCCCAAGATTTAACATTCGAGAGTTAACCCTCTTTAAGTTCACCCAACGTAAACTACTATAAGGAACCAAGGTTAGGTCTTTGCCACCCTTCTGAAAGGACAGAACAGAATGGTGGGGGAAAGCTACACTTGTAGATCTGCACAGACATGGGAGCAAACTTGAGTTCAGCCATTTGCTGTGTGATCCAGAGTGCTATGACTGAGCCTCAGTTTTCTCACCTCTAAAGTAAGTCAGATAAATCTTATCATTGGAAGTGAGGGTTATGTGAGCTAATGTCTGGAAGGTGATCGTATGTTTGATGCTTTTGTTGCCATTCAGTAAAGATCACCTCTTATGAGCTAACGATGGTTTCTTTGGTCTGTTTCCCCAGCGAGTGGCATTAAGTCTTGAAGATGATGGACTGCCCTGAGGATGGGCCCACCCACTTCGTGCCTCATGGAGTTCAGTCCTATGCACTACTCTCTCTGGATGGTGTGTGATTGGATGAATGCCATTTCTATATATGGGTCTGTGTGAGTGTGTGTGAGTGTGTGTGACTTTTTTTAAATTTATGTTGCGGAAAGGTAACCACAAAGTTATGATGAACTGCAAACATCCAAAGGATGTGAACGTTTTTATATGTATAATGTTTTATACACTTTTTAACTGGTTGCACTACCCATGAAGAATTCATGGGACAGCCACTGCTGAGTGACTAACATGATGCACATAACCAAACGGGGCCAATGGTACAAACTTTACTCATCATTTGAATACAGTATTTACAGAGGATGTTTGATTTGAGAGCTTTTTTAGGTTTGAGGAGCTTGGGTTTTTTTTGTAAATAAAATTATGCTTTGTGGCTATCCATCAACATAAGTATAAAAAGAAAGAACACTTCAACTCCCTTCCCCAGTTAGACTATTTATTAACATATCTCAAAAGTAAGGTTAGCTCTATAAATAATTTAGAGAAGCGAGAGTATTTATTTTTGGTATGATTGGCCCACTGCACAGACTCTGTGTTTATGTGTGTGTGTTTGTATGAGAGAAAAAAAATCTGTAGAGAGGCACGCTTATGACTATTGTTCAAATACATAAAAACAGTTATTTTAAAATAGTCGACAACACACAAGGGGTGTCTAGTTTTCAGAGACACCTTCAGAATCTTTGCTCAGAAAACAGATGCCACGGTTTGTGCAGATGTGTGGTCAGAAAGGTAGATCTTTTCACCTCTGGCTACTCCTGAGGCCCTGATGAGCCAGCAAAAAGCTTCTCGGTTCTTCTGTGGCTGTCATGATGCCTACCTAGGCTTTCTGATCAGTGTACAGATACTGCACAGTGCTACAAGCCTTCATGAGCTCAAGATGGCAGAGTCCTTTCAAAATTCAGCTCTCAGTGAGGACTCTGGTCAACTTCAGTAAGCTTCCCCTGAAGCTTGAAGGCTGAGCTTTAGAGTAGCCGTTCTCAACCTTTGTAGGTCAAAACTCTCCCACAGGGGTCGCCTAAGAACACGGTAAACATGGACACTTACATTATGATTCATAACAGTAGCAAAATTACAATTATGAAGTAGAAATAAAAGCAATTTTATGGCTGGGGGTCAGTACGACATGAGGAACTGTATTAAAATTTTTGAAGCATTAGGAAGGTTGAGAACCACTGCTCTAGAGCCAAGTGAAGGCATTTCTAGGGTTCCCAAGTTTACTGTAAGGACTGGCTCAGGCTCTGAACCTCTAAGTCATGTGAATGAGGACAAAGATTTTGGAATAGGTTTGGTTGCATCTATTTCTCATCCCCTTACATTCCACCATTTTTCCTTCATAGGGGAACATTTTAAAATAAGAAACATGTTTCTTACCACTGTATGTTCACATGGATTAGACTAAGTCCAAAAAGGTGACTATGTCCAAATTTATATTTTGGGGAAATACCATGAGATATTATAGCATATTAGGTATGTGTCCACACAAGGATTTGTTTCACTGCTTTATAAATAAAAGGAAAAACTCTGGGTATTTGTATAGAATTTTCTTCATATGTAACACCTTTACAGTTTCTGAGCCTTGGGGGTGGGGTGGGAGAAATGCCACTTTCTGTCTGTGGAATCCACTATTGGAAACATAATCCCATAGTCCCAGAAGGAATTTAGTCCCCACTAGTTTTCTCTTCCAAAGTGTGGTCTTTCTGTAACTCTGCTGTTCTACACCCCAGCTGAATGACCAGGGACAACCCAGGTGTTTGGCTTAAGTGGTAGCAGACTAATGTCTAAAGTTGACATAACTGGAATTTGACATTTGAGACATGTCTCCATGTTCCCACATACCAGCTTCCCCCAAACCAGTGAAGCTTGAATGGCTCACCTGCTTGATGGCTTTCCAGGCAGACCGTTTGGGGGCCTGTCATCCTGTTCCTAGGAGCTTGCTCTATGTCACTCATGGTTTCCTAGCCTTTAAAACATGGCTGTGTTTCAGACTCATCCATGCATTTTTTTTTGGTATGCATGTGTTGATGGTCTTGATATTCACTGAATAAATGCAGCTGACCCCTGACCCATTCCAGTCTCAGAAACAGGTGGCCAACTCCTCTGGAGCACAGCTATCACCATTCATCCACGAATGGGAAAGAAAATCATCAAAATTAACACAAGACAGGCAGGTTTTTTTTTTTTTCTTTTAATCTGTCTCTCAGAAAATTGAAACCTCAATAGTACATAGTTTCTGAACTTTTGGTCAGATTCTAACCTTCACAACAAGGTTGAAACATATCTAGGGTTTCCGAAAGATGATTAAATTCATATCAGAAATACCATGTTTCCTGAATGTACTACAGCTGCAGTCTGAAAGCAGCCTACAGTAAACAGATGGGCAAATCCAGAGACAGCTGGAGAGCAGAGGCACTCTGAGGAGGCAGACCCACTTCCTCCGATCCTTGGAAAGTTTTTGAGCCTCATTCTGAGGTGTAATTCAGGTCTTCTGTTGCCTTTTGCCTCTGCCTATGTATTCACAGCCGGAGGAATGCTTAGTGATAAACCAAGAGGGCAGGAAATTCAACAAACTACTTACTAAAACAATGCCAACCCCTCCCTTCTCTAGAAGACAATTCTGGGCAGCCTGAACAAGGTCTCGGACCTGCTCCTTCTCCCACAGTTATCTGCCCAGTGGCTTGATGAAGGCATTAACAGAAATGACCTTCCTGAAACAGGAAGCTACGACTTTGTTTACTCTTCAGAATGTGTGTATGTGTGTGCACAGAGAGGGACAGGCTGAGACAGCTTCTGACTCTGAGTAAGAAGGAGGTGGGATTTAAACTGATGGCAGTGAACACTGTTGAGCCCTCCAGTTATTCTCATGTCTTTGCAACATACTCTGAAACTATTCACTAGTTGCTGCGTGCCAGGCATTGCAAACATCACAGGTCAATTCAACGTTTTTCACCCTTTCAGAACTCACAACAGTACATACGGATACAAGACGAAAAAAGAGGAAAAAAAGAAAAGATTTCCCATAGATTTCACTTAGACTACTCCCAAGGCATAACAAAAGAGATGGGCCATTTTACCTGAAGAGGTGAAAAAATTAGGTCTACATAGAAGTGACCTTAAGCCATGTCTTAAAATGTAGTATTCAGGCGGATTTCTGAGTTAGAGACCAGCCTGGTCTACAGAGTGAGTTCCAGGACAGCCAGGGCTACACAGAGAAACCCTGTCTCGAAAAAACAAGAAAAAAAAAAAGTAGTATTCAGGCTGCTTCTGTGAGAAGTGACACTGGGCTAAGACTGGGGAGTGAATCAGCAGCAGGACTTTTAAGGAAAACATAGTTCATTACACCTAGAATAAACTTTAGGAGGGTTGGCAAGATGTAAAACTGGATGGAAAGACAAGGTCAACACAAGCACTTTATAAAATGTCTGATGTAAGTAAGCAGACATTTCTGTGGTAGGTTCCTGTGTGCAAGGCATCATGGAAAACTCACTGCCAGCACTTTGCAGGCATTATTCCACCTCAAGCTTTCCAGTGGCCACAGGGAAGTGATGGTTTTTTATTTATTTGAGCCAGAGGTTTTGATACAGTTCGTGAACGCTAATGGAAAGGCAGCGGGATTTTCAATAGAAGCATGCCATGTTGCCCCAAGCACCTTTGAGATTTTTCTCGCCTGTGAGGAAGAGAACAAAATGATATACAGAATCTGGAGAGGGCACCCCAATCACACTACAGTCAGTGCTATTGGATGGAGGAGAAAACAATTCTAATCCCACAACACTACAAAGATACTCCTGTCCTACCACACATTCACCATTTCATGAACATCAATAAGTCAGCAGTTTCAAATTATGTAATTTCCTTCCCCATAAATGCATGAAGATCTCCTTACACTATTTTTTTAGGGTATTTGGGAGTTTCTAGGATGTGAAGAATTTAGAAGGTGGAGGAAAATTATGGCTTCAATTTTTTTTCAGTTAACTAAAGGGAGTTTCATTCAGGCTGGGCACCATGTGCACAGTCTTAAGAATCAGCAGGAACTGCATTTGCAAATACGTGTTATAAAAAGTTAATTTTAAAAAAGCTACCTGTATAAATATATATATTTAAAGACAAGTTTTTGATACTTTTTTTAAAAACAAAAACTACAAGAGAAGACTGTACAAACCACAGGCTTTTAAAATAGCATTTTGTTCTCTACAAGCTGTTAATGTGAGGGGTAAGGTACTGGTTTGCAAACTCACACTATCCAAATGATTTTCTTGTCACTGCACCCTCTAAATTACCATATTTGGTGTAATAGTAGGGCATGCAAAATTATTGGGTCACATTAACCATTTCTGCTCTTGTCATGTCATTCTGGGTTCCGTTTGTTCCTGTACCCGGCAATCCAGCTTCTTCCAGAGGCAGAGGGGCTGAAGGAAGTGTGCTCCATTTCACTAGCTGTACTGACGTCATCCAAATGTGGACATTTGTAAAATCAGTACACTATTTCTAGAGAGATTAAATTCATTTTTTAAAATCTGTTTTGTTTCCTTGTGGTGATTTGGTGGGGGATGGGGGAAGGTGTGAGCTCTCACTGGCTAACCACCTAATGTATACCAAAGGTTTTGCACAGACATCTCAATCTTAGCAATAAATATTCAGTATTCTCCACTCCCATTTTATAAAGAACTGGGTAAAGTAACAGCCCAAAACCACACTTCTTTTTAGTAGTTCTAAAGAACAACAGAATGTGTAGCACCCTCTGGCTAGATTTTATTCCTACTTATTAAGAACTCAATTGAGGCAGTGTCTCTTCTAGGAAGTAACCTCTTGTCTGTCTGGGTTAGAAAACTCCGTATTTCCATTATGTTTTTTTGTTCACTTGCAGCCCAGTCTTTCTGAGCTGCCACTTACTCTCATGTCACTGAGGTGGCTTTTACAAGGTCATCTCAGGCTTCTTGTAGACACCTCCAGTCCTTTTCTTCCTTGACCTAGAGGCAGTATTTTATACCAGGCCACTCATGGAATGCTCTAATTTTGGCTTCTATGGCTCCATATTCCTGGCTTTCTCCGTACAGCTTTGGCCACAGCTTAGTTTCCTTTGCCTACTGTATTACTCAGAGTTCTCTAGAGTCACAGAACTTGTGGGTAGTCTCTGTGTAGTAAGGGAATTTGTTATGATGACTTATAGTCTGTAGTCCAATGTTCTAGTAGTTGTTCAGTCCCACAAGGCAAGCAGGCAGAGTGAATTTTCCTTCTTCCAACCTCCTTATGTAGGTCTCCAGCAGAAGGTATGGCCCAGATTAAGGTGTGTACTACCACGCCTGGATCTCGGACTTGCTTTGTCTCAGAGATGATCTTGCCTTAGTTTACTGGGATCATAGCCACTATGCCCCAAGATCTCCATGCCAAGATCCAGGTCAGAAACTTGCATCTCCCAGCCTTAAGATCTGGATTATAGGTGAACCTTCCAATTCTGGATTGTAGTTCATTCCAGGTATAGTCAAGTTGACAACCAGGAATAGCCATCACACCTACCCTTTTCATTAAGGTATTTCATTTCAGATCCACTCATTTTCCAATTTGCATAGTTACCACCTACACATGGGGGCATCATCACAGTATACCTTCATGGATTACTTTAACAACTACCTATCTTCATGTATTACACTTCTGGCCTTTCCATTTTCCAGTCTAGCTTACATGACAACCACAGTGATCTTTCTAAAGTGCAATAGGAGCCAGGTGGCACACCCCTTTAATATCAGCATTCCAGAGGCAAAGGCAGGTGGATATCTGTACTCAAGCCCAGTCTGCCCAATATAGTGAGTTTCAGGCCAGCCAGGGCTAGACCTGTCTCAGAGAACAAGAAACAAACCAGTGGCAAGGCAGAGAGTGGTAAGATGTCATCTCTGGTAAAGATGTGTGTCATTTTTTTTGTTGTTGTTTTTCAAGACAGTGTTTCTCTGTGTAGCCCTGGCTGTCTTGGAACTCACTCTGTAGACCAGGCTGGCCTTGAACTCAACCTCTTTGGTAGTGGTCCCCATGTTTGACTCACCTTGTTACCTTGTTATTTTGTTTCAGTTTGTGTGTGTGTGTGTGTGTGTGTGTGTGTGTGTGTGTGTATCTCACTTGGTAGTCCTGGCTGGCCTGGAGCTCACTATGCATAGGGCAGTCTAGGCTTTAACTCACAGAGATCTACTCCACTCTGCCTCTGAAGTGCTGGGATTAAAAGCAGTGGCCACCATGCCCAGTCCTGACCTGTTTTTTTTTTTTAAAGAGGCTTCAATGAAATGAGTCCGTCAGCATGTGGCCAGGGCTGAAAATCACTGCTAAATAAGATGTAGGAATCCAACATCCAACTACCTGACCTATAACACCTATCCTAGATATCAGTTAGCTTGGAAGACAGGAAAGAATGAAAGGCAACTTGTTCATGAGTGGTGACACTCTGAAAGATGAGGTTCCAGGTCAGTCTGGATCATGTAGCAGTACCCTGCCTATAATAGCAGAAAGGGATGTTGACTAAGTGTAGGCAAGCTTCAGGCAACATTGTGGAATGGGGAAGGAGTCGTTGAAAACAGTTTTCTTAAAAGACAGTTAAGTAAAGCCAACTTTGTTTTTCGAGACAGGGACTTAGTATGCAGCCACTGGTCTCAAACTTTTGACTGCGTTAAGCTCTTTAGCGCTAAACCATAGACATTCATTACTACTCTCCCGCCTCAAAGCCAACTCCTAATCCATACACTGAGGAGTGAAAGACGGGGAGAGGGCAGTGTGCTCATAGATGGGCAAATCATTTTACTGTGGAAACCCATCTAGGTTCAGAGTGTGAATAGCCTCGTTCGACTCACTTGTCTCATTAAATTGAGGTTGCGCCTGACTGGACTCTAGCGCTAGGTCAAGCTCTCTCCAGGTACAGTACTCGGATCCCAAGACTTTCCAGAACTCTTGACTTACAACGAAGGGAGCCCGGCGAACTCCGTCGTGTGGCAAAGCGAGGGGGCGTGGTAATCTTGTTCCCGCCTCCGGAGAGCGGAAAAACTCTTAATGTCGCGGTGGTAGACGTCATTTCCGCGCGCCACCATTACGCCAGTTTAAGAGGCGGACGGCATACCGTGGTGGTGTCATCTGTTCCTAAAGTTCCCGTCGTGCTTGTCCCTTGTGAAGCATGGAGAGTGACTTTTACCTACGTTACTACGTGGGTCACAAAGGCAAGTTCGGTCATGAGTTCCTGGAGTTTGAATTCCGGCCTGACGGTAAGAGCGGCCTACAGCCTGCGGGCAATGGGACCCGAGCCCGGGGAGGGCGGAGAAGGCGGGCTCCGGAATGTGGCGAAGCGAAGCAATTGACTCAGATCGGTGGTGCTGTTGGGTTGTGAAAGGCGCATTCTTTTGTCGGCTTCATTGGTTCTTTATCTTAATCCGCTGGAGAGTCTTCTTAGTAGCTTTTTAAAAAGCCAGATTGCTTATATTACAACAACGATTTAATGCTCATCTCAGAACGGTTTTTTTTTTCCAGTCTGGGGACAGAGCAACGAAAATAAATTTCCCCTCTCGTATAACATGTGTTTCAGAGTCGGAAGAAAGGAAGAAACCACAGTGATCTCTTGTAGTGAGGAGTGATCAGAAAGTAAGGTCGCTTTAGAGAGCACACTGAAGAGTGTATTTAAATTAAGCCGTAATTGAAAAGGGATCAGGTTTTGAAGTTCAGAAAGAAAATCGTCTATAGGGGTAGCAGGGGTCAAGGTCATAGGACCTCAAAGAGCCAGACATCCTTCCGGTGGTCATTGGGGTGATTGGAGGACAGTAGTAGTCGGTGATGTTAGGCAGGAGGGTCACTATACAGGTGTTTGTAGGGCATGAATAGGTGCAGCAGGAAACAGTTGTAAAATTTTAAGAGAAAAGGTGTGGTTTGTCCTTTTAAAAGTATCCTGGACAAGAAAATGTAGCAACGGGCCTATGTAATTACATTACTGTAGCGTCCCTCTACCTTCCTGAAAAAATTCAAACCCCTACCATGGCATACAGCCAAGATTGAGTTCCTGCCTGCCTTTCCAGCCCCAGCCCTACAAATTCTTTCCACACTCTTAGAATCAAATACTTTGTTTATGCCTGTAGCATCCCAAGCACTTTCTAGTTTTTAGTCTCTTCCCTGTGTCTTCTGTTCAAAACACCATCTTGTCTTTTCTTGGTCCCTTAACCGGCCCCTAGATTTCACTGTACCTTCCTCCCATAGCCCACCCACCCACCCAAGGTAACTTTATTCATGAAACTACTCAGACCTTCAGCCTACATTAGGTGGTTCTTTCCAAAGTTTACTCTGTTTCTTTCAGTAGAAAAGGACCACCTAATCACCACACTTCCGCTGTGGGCTGTTTTATTGTTTTGATTTTTGAGACCGATTCTTACTGTGTAGCCCTGTCCCAAAAAATTTCAGTGCAGACCAGGCTAGCCTCAAACTCAGATTCACGTGCCTCTGCCTTGCCTTCTGGGATTAAAGGTGTATCACCATGCTTCCCCCCCGCCCCCCCTTCATCTCCAGGATATGCCCAAAGTAGTCTTTTGGCTGTACACACATAAAAAGGGCCTTTTGAACTATATGTGCTCAATTTAAAAATGCAGAAATAGATCAGTGACTGTGTGCATGCCTGTGTGTTTGCTTGCTTGTTGCTTGCTTGCAGCTTCCTTAGTTTTCAAAGAACTTTTCACAACACAGTTGAACATCAACATGTTTTCTGTGCAGGTAAGACAACATTAAAATTCCTGTTTACAGCCGAGGACGTTCACCTGCAGAAAAACTATTTGCCAGAGATGAGAATATGTTCTTTTGCTATATAATCATAGCCTTTCGCCAGGACTCTAGTTCACTATCAGGTCCATCTTCTGTTGTTCAGTAGTTTAAAGTAAAGCACCAAAAAGACTAATATCACAGCTGGGAAATGGGTGGGAACATTGGATATGATTTAGGTAAAGCTGATATTCTTAGGGGTAATGATGCTTTGTTTGTGTTTCTAATACATTGCATTCCTTTTTTTTGTTTCTCCCAAAGGTAAATTGCGATATGCCAACAACAGCAATTACAAAAATGACGTCATGATCAGGAAAGAGGTACAGACCTTTCCTTCACTGTAAGCTAGCCTTCAGTTTCACATTGTTTATGCTCTCTAGTTCTGGTAATGAAAGATGAAAGGTGGGAAGCAAGCACTCATTTCTAAACAACTAGATTACTTCTCAGGTCTCTAATTCGCTTTCTCACCCCCACAGCTGAATCAATAACTAGTAACTGTTTGAAATCTGTGTGTCTTGGTTTGTACCCTCGGTATGTCCCATACTGACCATGTGACCTCAGACAAGTTCTCTGACTGAACCTGGTCTCTGTGTTTTCATCTGTAAAACAAAGGACCTACCTTCCACTCCCAAGTGCTATCATAGAATTAAGTATATTTGCAGTGTTTGATATAGTTCCTAGTACATAGACTATGAAGAGAACATTGAATTTGCTTCTGAAGGGGAAAGGAATTGGGGGAAAGTTTTTTAAGTGCAGGCTGATGCCTTGTGTGGCACTAGGAATTTAACATGTATGTATTTCTTTAATCCTGATTTTAAAAGCCCATGTGACAAAGTATTCTGCCATATTTTCATACAGGAAAATGAAGGCCTACATATTAAATCTGAGGCTTGTTCATAGTTATTACTTTTGCTTGTAAGAGATAATGATAGAAATTTGGGCATATTCATATCTCAGTAAAGTCCATGTGTTACATTCTGTGATTTCTACTATAGCATTAAGGCTTCATCAAAACTGTTTTCTTTTAAGCCGGACAGTGGTGGTGCATACCTTTAATCCCAGCACTTGGGAGGCAGAGGCAGGCAGATTTCTGAGTTCAAGGCCAGCCTGGCCTATAGAGTGAGTTCCAGGAAAAAAAAGAACTGTTTTCTTTTAACCACTTTGTTACACCTGAAAATATGACATAGTCAGTGTGTCTTCATACTATTTAGCAGTTAATTTTATGCCAAGTCAGCATCATATCTTTTGTTTGTTAGTTAGTTTGTTTTTGGTATGACCTCATGCTTCTCAAAATCATACTGTCTGATTAAGAATGACTGGGATGGGGCTCAGTTGATAGAGTGCTTGTCTTCATGAGCCCTGGGTTTCAGCATCACAGAAAACGGTTATGGTAGTCATGTCTGTAATATCAGCACTGGGGAGGTGAAAGCAAGATCAGAAGATCATCCTTGGCTACACAAAGTGTCCAAGGCCAGTCTAAGCTGCAGAAAACCTTGTCTTTAAAAAGCAGGGTGTATTAGTTGTCTATTAACATTATAACAATATATCTGACAGAGACTATTGCAGGATTATTGCCAGGAATGATACAGGCCTGCAATCCCAGGACTTTGTAGTTGAAGGCAGGGGGATTGGAAATTCCAGTTGGACACAGAAATGGTGGCGGTGATGGTGCATACATTTAATCCCTGCACTCAGGATGCAGAAGGAGGTGGATCTCAGAGTTTGAGGACAGCCTGGTCTACAGAGCAAGTTCCAGGTCTACACAGGGAAACTCTGTCTGGAATTAATTAGCGTTTATAGCAAGTTTGAAGCCACAGGGGCTAAATGACATTTTTTGTTTGTTTGTTTGATTGATTGATTGTTTGTTTTTTGAGACAGGGTTTCTCTGTGTAGCCCTGGCTGTCTTGGAACTCACTCTGTAGACCAGGCTGGCCTTGAACTCAGAAATCCACCTGCCTCTGTCTCCCAAGTGCTAGATTTAAAGGCGTGCACCCCACTGACCAAAGTGGGGCTAAATGAGACTCAAAAATGAGATTATTTAGCTCATCATTCTCTGGAGGTTCAAAATCCAAACATCACAGCAGTAGTGAGAATGTATGTGTGGCCATGCAGTGGCCTCTCAAACAAGGAGAGAGATACACACAGACACTGGAGTCCCACAATTCCTCTGATGATATGCTACAATGATCTAAAAACCCACCATTAATTTCCACCTCTTGAAGGGCTGTACCATTTCCCATAGTACCACCCTGAGGACCAAACCTTTAGTCACATAAATGGAGTTGGGAAAGACACACTGAAATCATGTCCAAGCCATACCACAGAGTAAAGGTGTATCTCTGTCCATTTGCACTGCTATATTAAAATACCTGAGACTGAGTTTAAAGACTAGATTCACCTCTCAGTGAATTCCAAGACCCTGTCTGTTCTGTATGGTGTCTTATTGCTGTAGCTTCCCAAAACAAACTTTGTTCTTCACATAACAAAGGGGCAAAGGGGACCAGATAATTTCCTTGCATCCTTCTGTCTTTGTTCCCTGATCTGTACTAAAGGCTGTACCTCTCACTGTTCTCACATTGAGAATAGCGAGAAGATGTACGTGAACAGGATGTGCCAGTAGGAAGCTGGGGGGCTGGAATATTGTCATTGGATACAGTTTGATCCTGACCCTCCTTATGGAGGTGCCAGAAGCAGATCTCCAGGAGCAGTTGTTTTATCTCCTGTTCCTTTCTGAATTAATGTTGTTGGGGTGCGGTGGTTTGAAAGAGAGTGGCCCCTAATAGGCTCATCATACATTTTAAACTTGATTCCAGGCTTATGTACATAAAAGTGTGATGGAAGAATTAAAGAGAATTATTGATGACAGTGAAATCACCAAAGAAGATGATGCTCTATGGCCCCCTCCTGACCGAGTGGGCCGGCAGGTGAGTACTTTATTGACTGTACTTTGTACTTATAAAGAGGAAGAGGACTGCTCTGTGGGACATGGGGAGGAGGGAACCCTGTATGACTAGGAATACCCTGTTCTAGGGAATCACTAATTACATGTTGGTGCTGGGATGGAGCTCAGGTCCTCTAGATGGGCCGTCAGTGTGCTTAACTGAGCCAGCCTTACAGTCCTACATTACCATCCTGATAACTAAAAAAGAAAAGATACTTCCACCTCAAGTGCTACTTACTCTTCTACTCCAGACTTCAGTTTTCCATGTTTCTCCTGTCTTGTATAGCCCCATGCTTCTATCCTAAAGCAGGGGAAGTGGGGAGAGGGTGCTTTTAAAATGTAAAATTCTGCTGGGTATGGTGGCATATGCATCTAATCTCAGCACTTGAGAAGCAGAGCCAGGTGGATCTCTTTGGATTCTAGGCCAGACTGGGTCTACACGTTCTAGGCCAACCAAAATTATATAGTGAGACCCATCTCAAAAACAAACAAACAAAAAACCCCCCCTTTTTTTTTTAAAGGAAAAAATTTATAAATTTGACTTCATTAAAGTTAAAACTTAGCCAGGCTGTGGTGGCGCATGTCTTTAATCTCAGTACTCAGGAGGCAGAGGCAGGTGGATCTTGAGTTCAAGGCCAGCTTGGTGTACAGAGCAAGTTTCAGGACAGCCAGGCCTATACAGAGAAACCCTGTCTCAACAAACAAACAAACAAAAAAAACCCTTAAAAGTTTGATAAAAGACATCAAAATAAAATTGAAACAAGCCACAGACTGGATGAAGATGCTTGGAAAATATATTTAAACCAATAAAAAGATAACCTGAGGTAGGGGGAAAATGTTGCCAAGGCTATGCGTAGACAGTTTATAGACTCAAATAATAACCAGTAAACACAAAAGATTTACAGGTGCATTTATAACTTGCAGAAGTAGAACACTTAAAAGCCTCACCCAGGTCTTCAAAAGGCTAGAAAGAGCCAGTACAGTGCTGTTAGGAACAAGGTATCTGTGAAGCCACATCGGCAGCCGTGTGACTAGGAGCTAGCAGAGTGGGCCTGGGGACCCAACCAGGGGCTGGCACAAATGTCTACTGTGAGCTCAGCCCCAAGATCTAGAACATTCTTGCCACATCGTTTATAGTAACAGAACTTGGGAACTTAAGTCCACTCAGTAAGGAAATGGCATGTTCATAGCATTTAAAGTGTCGACCAGCTCAACGAGGCCAAATCTCAGAAGCAACGGTGAATGAAAGAGAACACACGTGTGCTGTGGCCATTTACTTATAAAGATGCTGCTAAGTCTAAGAAGGCAAGCAGGAGGGATACACAGTCGTTTAGGGGGTGCCAGAGAACAGGCTTCACGTGTGCTTCCTTTTAAAAAGATGGGATGGGGATGGAGACTTGTGGCTACACCTGGCAGCTTGTGTTCAATCTCCATAACCCACGTAAAGGTGTGAGGAGAGAACTTGTACAAGTTGTCCTCATGTCTCCATGAATACGTTCTGAGATTCATGCCTACGTGCATATATCTTTCACACACATGCAAGCATAAAGACCAGAGTTTGGGTGAGCCCTTGTCCTGTGTGCTTGATGAATGGACCAATACTGTCTGACTTTGATATATATATTGTTTGTCTTTAGGAGCTTGAAATTGTCATTGGAGATGAACACATTTCTTTCACAACATCAAAAATTGGTTCCCTTATTGATGTCAACCAGTCCAAGTAAGCATATATGACATTTATAATCAGTTGTGTCTGTTGTTGGAGATTGAACAGAAAGTGTCAACCATATGGGGCCATCATACAAAGATGGTGCAGACACAACACAGAAGTGGGTGGTGGGATCCTCTTCATTCATAGGGGGTTCCAGTTTACAGTGGCTCAGTATCATGGAGGGGTTGGTTTCAGGAATTTTGGTACTAGAATCTTGAATGCTTTATTTCCTTATATAAAATAGTGTCATGTTTGCATGAAGCCTGTGTACTTTCCATATACTTTAAGTCATCTTTGTAAAGCCAAATTCTGTGTAAATAGCTGGTGTAACGTATCGCTTAGGAAATGACAAGAGGAAACATCTGAACGTACATGTGACAGTTGGAAACCTTATAGGCCTAACTATAGCCATCATGGCTGAGCCCACAAGCCCAGTTGTATTTTCAGAAGTTGCTTCTTTTACTTGTGGTGGTTCATGCAGTGACTGCTTCTCAAGAGACATGAAGGAATGCGTAGTGACAACCAGAAGAGGAAAAGAAATGAGGCCACACCATGCTGCTCACTGTGTGAACAGCTTTCTGGGTGTTTTACTGTTCAGACTAGCATCTTAGTCTTGGTGAAATTTGAAATCTTGCTGTGTTTAAATTTTAAATTCATGTTGTCATTGGTCAATTCTAACACTGGATGTGACTCTATTTGCCATAAAGAACTCTTAGAATTTGGCAGCTCTCTGCTTCCTGGACATACTTGTCAGTCCTGCTTACTCCTTTTTTTTCTTCAATTCTGAGAGCAATAGATGGTCATTGTAGAAAATACAGGAAATATAGAAAAGAGAAAGGGAAAGTTCTTTCATATCCTTAATAGCCAACCAGTGATAACATCCTTTTGGTTTCAGAAAGGATCTTATTATCTAGCCATGACTGTCCCAAGAATTCAGCTATATAGGTCAGGCCGGCCTTGAATGTTGAACAGAAGCATGTGTGCCCATCTCCACCCAACATCTTGACATGTAATTTCTTAGTCTTAGAAAACACCAGGAGCTGAGGCATGGTGGTGCATGCTTATAATCTCAAGTACTTGAGAGGTACAGCACAGGATATCTGATCACACTGTGAACCCTGAGATTGTTACTTACTTTGAAAAACCCTGCCTTTAGTTGTGGTGTGGCTCAGCCTTAGCACACACTTTTAATCCAAGAGCTTTCTGCTTGAACATTGTAAACATGATTAAATAAAGTCAACCATAGGCCAAAAGGCAGAGCAAACAGTTGACAGAGAATGAACACAGGAAAAAAAAACCAGAGAGTAACAGGGAGTCAGGAGGGCAGATGAGGAGACACACGGGAAGTAGAAGGGAGGGGCATTCGGTTTGAAGGAGAGATGGCTTCTGGAGCATTGGCTGATGGGGAAGGTCAGCTGGGTGCTTTCTCTGCCCCTCTGAGCTAGAAGGCTTTTACCCCAGCATCTGGCTCTGGAGTCATTGATAAAACCAAATGATTGAGATTTTGTTTTAAAAAAAAAAAAAAAAAAACACAGGAGTCTTATGATTGAGCCATCCTGATCTATATAACAAGACTCAGCCTCAAAAACAAAACAGATTTTAACCCCCTCACCCTGTGCTGGGGGTGGAGGTGAGACTTTTTGTTTAGGTTTGTGGTGCTGGGAATTAAGTGGTTAGAGCCTTGCATTTATCTTCCACTGACCTGGATTTCCAGTTCTATATACAGTTTTGTTTTGAAAGCATAAGAGACAAACTGTTTTAAAAATCACAGTTTTTCCCCTTAATTTTATGTATTTTCACAGTAAAAACAACATGCTTAAATGGCTCCATTTTAATAAGTGACCTTTCTTAATGGACATGTGCTTCCTCAGGATTTATTACTGTAAATATCTTCAAAGGGAGCATTTTTATTGTAATTGGGTTATTATTTTTTTTTGTATTTGCCAATTGTTCTCTGCTTCTTAAAACATTTTGGTTTTCTTTTGTGTTTTAGGGATCCAGAAGGCTTACGAGTGTTTTATTATCTTGTCCAGGACCTGAAGTGTTTAGTCTTCAGTCTTATTGGATTACACTTCAAGATTAAACCAATCTAAATTGGATATTGTGGACACAAGGCGGGTGGGAGATTTTAGTTACCATAATTAGGATTTTTTTTTTCTGTATATTGGGGCAATTTTTATAAACAATAAATGATGGTCTTTAATAAATGTGATAACATCTTTTTTTATTTTTCTAAACACCTGAATTTGTGAATTCTCAATATGTAAAATACATTCTAGGAGACTTGACAAAGGAAAGAAACAAAAACCCAAGCAACTGTCTAAAAACTACCATTTTATAGGAAATGATGGGGAAGGGTTTAAAAATACAGTGAGGGCCAAGGAGATGGTTCTGGCAGTAAAAGCTTTAGCTGCATAAACCTGACCACCATCCGAATCCCTGGGACCTACGCTGGGCCGGCTAGCCTGGACTAAGCCACCCAGCAGAAAGACCCTGCCTTAACAGGTGGAAGGCAAGAACCGACTCAGAGCTTCCACATTGTGCAGTGTTTGGACGTGTGTTAGTACACACACATCTGAGTCAATCTCATTAGCAATATTCCAAGACAAGGTACCTGGATCTTGTTTTGACAAAGCCTCCCCTCCCTTTGCTGCCCAGGATGACTTTGAACTTGGGGTCAGTCTCCCAAGTGTTGGTATTATAGGCAGGTGCCACCACACCCAGGTTTTTAAGTTTCAAGGAAAATGAGAACCCTGAAGATTTACAAAGCAATTGCTGGAGTTATAGCTCAGTAGTAAAAACACCTGGCTAGCATTAGCGTTAGCTTCTCAGGCACGAAGCTGTATTGTGTTTGGGCTTTTTTACACATCCTTTATTTCAGTGTGGAGGAAAACTGTTCAGTAGGTAAACTGGCAGGAACTTTCTCTTGCCATTACTTAAATTTCATAGCTTTCAGGAAATAGCTGATTAGACTGCACCAGAAGGAATGGGACTTGAGAGGGTTCATTTGGCTGAAGGGACACGATGAGCCTAAATGCATACATATCCTTAGAGACATTCCAGTCTGAGACAAGGTCCTAAGCGTCCTCAGACTTTTCATACTGTGTGCTTCAAGTTAGGCATATCATTTGTATCTGATATGTCAGGATGCCAGATTTCTGAGATATTTAAAGGCTAGTCTGGTGGTGTCGAGCAAGAAGGGGAATGGCTCAGCGGTTAAAGGAACTTGCTGCTCTAGTAGAGGAACCCATCCCATTCCTAACATCACAGGGTGGCTCACATTAGTGTTAGAAAGGATTACTGTGCCCTCTTGTAGCCGTGGTGGGAGCTACACGAATACACACACACATACTACCTGCCAAAACACTCAAACACATAATATTTAAAAAGACTAGGCCATAAAAGTGGGGGCCAAGTGTGGTGGCACACGCCTTTAATGCCAGCACTCGGGAGGCAGAGGCAGGTGGATCTCTTTGAGTTCGAGGTCAGTCCAGGGCAATTATTACAGAGAAACCGTGTCTCAAAAACCCTGCAGTATCGGTAAGTATATAACTAAAGTGTGGGGAAAGCCAGCTCTGTTAAAGCACAGGTACCACGAGGAGGACGTGGACACAGGGCAGCCCTGTGGGAAAGGTCGTAGCATCAGATCGTGTAGAACCAGTGGACAGTTTAGAGGGCGACTATCCCAAATCTAGGAGGCTGCAATGTAATCTGACCACAGGGTAGTGAGAAGGTAGAGAACCGAGGACCTAGAGACATCTGGCAGAGATTTCGAGCCCGACTATTTTGCCTGCTTAGTGAAGGCACAGACTGAGAATCAGGAACCATCTCTGGCATTAGGGATCCCACCGGTTCCAGCGAACCTACCAAAAACAGCCCAGCCCGGCAGGTTAAGGAGTGATAAGTTAGAAAAAGGTAACCTACACCGCTCGCCTATGCCCGGCTCCCCGCCCACTCGCAGTGAGGCTGCGCGACGACGCCAGCCTTTTACGACGGGCCGGAAAGCAGCTGTCGCAGCGGCATAACGTGGACCGGGCAGCTATGGGGGTAAGGGAGGCGATTCGCCATCGGGGCATCCCATGGGTAGCCGAGTGAGAGGTGGGGCGGAGGCGGCGAGGGGTTCAGAGTCACTTGCTCAGGCCAGAAGGGAGTGGAAGGAGTAAGACCCGGGAGGCCCGGCTTGAGCCGGGAGGGGCGGAGTGGGGCGTGGCAGACGAGGCCATGCACTCAGCTTGTTCCGCCCTCTTCTCAGAAAATCGCACTGCAGCTCAAAGCCACGCTAGAGAACGTCACGAACCTTCGGCCAGTGGGCGAGGACTTCCGGTGGTACCTGAAGGTGCGACGGAAGGCGGATTCCTCCTGGGAAAGGGAGGAGGAGCATCGGGAGGCAGTGGGCATCTTAGGGCTCGGGGCAAAGCTATGATCTTTTTCGAGGCAGGGTTTCTCCGTATAGCCCTGGCTGTCTGTCCTGGAACTCACTCTGTAGACCAGGCTGGTCTCGAACTCAGAAATCCGCCTGTCCTTGCCTCCCAAGTGCTGGGATTAAAGGCGTGCGCCACCACTGCCCGGCTATGATCTCAGTGTTGAACTGGGAACTTTTCTGTTCCATTGCGTCTAAGGTACTTAACCAGGCATCTAAGTGAGTTTTTCAGGATGAAATTTTAATTTTTTAAATTAAATATTAGTCTTATGTAATCCAGGCTGGCCTTGAGCTCTTTATGTAGCGAAGGATGACTTTAAACTCCTGATCATCTTGCTAGGATTACAGATGTTTGGCCTCCTCACACGGTGGAGTTTTCTGTTTTTACCCTCTTTAGTTCTGGGGGGCATATCTGAATTTGGAGTCCCATGCTAGCACTCTCCTGATGTGAAATCCTTCCAGCTCTTGGTTTGTAAACATACACTGAACAAAATGTTATTTGAAGGGACCTTGTGACTACTTAATGCAGTGAATAAATTCACTTTTTTTTTTTTTTTTTTTTTTTTTTTTTTGCTGGCTTATTGTGAAAGTTGGCCACCCTTCGTCCTCACACAGTGCTAGTAAGCTGGGTGGGTACTCTGTCCATATGGTGTGTAGAGGTCCAAGCAGTGTGAGGCCCTTCATTGTCCCAGATTCTGCCTTATTCCCGTAGTCTGTCTCAGTGACTCACATACCATAGCCATAACGTATCACGTTTATTTCCACACTGCCACTGCCCCCCCAGTGCTGGGCTCTACACTTCACCCACAGCTCCGATTTCCAAACGTTTGGAGCATGAGTTCCAGAGCTCATTTGCAGAATGAACTTTTTTGACTTGAAGAAACAGAGTAAGAGAGAAACAGTAACAAAATGATGAACTGTTAACCCCATCACTCAGGACCGTAAGCACAGAGCTGGAGGCCTGTGACAACCTGGAGTCCCCAGCCAAATAGCACAGATTCTAGGGGGGGGTGACAGCATCAGAAACAACCTGTTCTTACCTGGAGATAGATCTGCTCATGTCCTTATTGGGACTGATGGTAGGATGATGTAAGAGTCACCTAGGAGAGAGGATGTATTAGGTATGGCGGCACTCATTTGTAATCCCAGTACTTGGAAAGCAAAGGCAGGAAGATCTCAGGTTCAAAAATAGTTTGGGCGAGTCTAAAATAAGTTAAGAGGAGGCATTTTAGGCTATGCGCTTGCTTTGCACTGTACCTACCCTTCCCATGGTGTCTTTCCAAGGAAGCCTTTCCACCTGCTCAACTAATACTCTTTTTCTCCCCCAAGATGAAATGTGGCAACTGTGGTGAGATTTCAGAGAAGTGGCAGTATATCCGCCTGATGGTAACAGTCCCTACCATTCACATATATGCTCCTGGGCAGAAATTTGGGGAAACTGGCCTTCATCTCTATTTCCTTTGACCACTTGGGGGGCAAGTATTTAGCACCAATGTGACCTGCATGGGGAACAACAGGCATCTTTGGGGTATGAGGCAGAGTTCAAAATCAAGAGGGCCTTTTTTTCTCAACCACAAGAAGACTCCTTAGGATTTTGCCCCGTTCAGGGGATTGAATCCAGGGCTTTGCACATCCTGAGCATGCACCCCTGCTGAGTGTTCCTTAACCCTCTTGTCACTTGTCAGCAAGTGACTCACTTCTGTGGTCTTAGTCTGTTCCACTGGATGAGGTGGTGGGGTGAGACCTCTCTGGGACCCCCGCGTCTAGCCGTTACATGACTAGAGATTCTGTTTGCTTCTTGCCAGGACAGTGTGGCGCTGAAAGGAGGCCGAGGCAGTGCCTCCATGGTCCAGAAGTGCAAGCTGTGTGCACGGGAAAACTCTATTGGTAGGTCAGGCAGGCTCTTCCAGTCTGACTGGAAGCAGGCTTGTGATGTCTGTAACCTGTGCAGCTCTCTCTTTTTCCCAGGCCGTGTCTGGGCACCTGGTTGGACCCTGGGTACACATTCAAGTCAGCTTTTTCTTTTTATATTTCAGACATTTTGAGCAGCACCATCAAGTCTTACAATGTAAGTTTTCTGCTGTAGTGTCAGGGATGGTGTCAGGATGGTGAGTAGGAGTGGGTTCAAGAGTAGCTCTGGCACAGTGGCCTACTACTGGACATTGTCCCATGTACTTAATTAACTCTTTGTTTTGCTTTAGACTGGGTCTCAGTAGGTAGCCCAGGGTTGGTCCAGACTCCTCATACCCCTGTTTCAGCCTCTTGAGTGCTGAGAGTCCAGGTACTTGACACCATGTCCCCTGCTTAGTTACTCTCTCATGCACCTAAGTCAGTTGTTCATTTGCTCAGTCACCTTTGGTCTGCCATATCCATATCATCCACTGCACGGTGATACCACAGTGTTTTTCTGAAAGTACACAGAGAAAGTATGCGGAATGAAAGTCAGGCCATGGTGCTTGGTAGTCTGAGCCCATGGATGAAGTAGGCATGGATTTCTTGGCTACCCACCTCCCAAGAGGTACCCTCTCCACATACCTAGTCCTTCTCCTCATGACATGGTAGATAGGGTTTTTTTTTTTTCCTTATTTTTTAAAGATTTATTTATTATGTATATAACATTCTGTCTGCATATATGCTTGCAGGCCAGAAGAGGGCACCAGAATCTCATAGATGGTTATGAGCCACCATCTATAGCAACCGCTGGCAATTGAACTTGGGACCTCTGGAAGAGCAGACAGTGCTCTTACCCTCTGAGCCATCTCTCCAGCCCAACATGGTGGATGGTTAGCAAAAGGCCGTGGTGTACTTACTGGGACCATCTGGATGGTCTAGAGTCCTTGTAGCTTAACATTCGTGTCTTTTTGGTTATTTACTATTCACTGAACATAGTGGTAGGGCCAATGCTTGGCTCTCAGTTCATGACTCAGATCCTCACAGTAGACATGTAGGGTTTCCTCTGCTCTACTGACATGCAGGAGGGCTGACCCAAGGATCCTCCCTCTTCTGCAGAGTCTGTCTACAGAAGGTCCCACTGGGAGCAGTACCCAAGCAGGCTTTTTGCTTTTTTAAAGGGCTAGCTTGTTCTGGGTCCTGTTCTAGGCTCACTGGTGTACATGGTAGAAGAGGAGAGGGCATGGGTGTCTCCTGAGGACCCACTGGGCCCACCTCCTCAATCCACTTCCTCTCCAGGCTGAAGACAATGAGAAGTTCAAGACGATAGTGGAGTTTGAATGCCGGGGCCTTGAACCAGTTGACTTCCAGCCCCAGGTGTGTAGTTTTAAGACTGGGTGGGAATGAAGTGAGCGAACTTTGCTTCTTACAGAGACTAAAATAGGAATTCTCTATCTTGCTTTTCCCTTCTGTGTTCTAGCACTGAGCTGTAGCACACAAAGCAGGAAGGCTATGAATAGTAACTGTCACTTATTAAATGCCTACTGTGTGCTGTGTTCCATGCCCATCACTTTTCTGTGTTACTTCAGTTCATCCTTACTATAACCTGTGGAGTGATTCATCCTAGTTTTTAGACAAGGGAACTTCAGAGACTGTAGCGTGCCAGAGTCCCACAGCTAGTAAGCAGGGGGCTGTAATTTGAACCCAGGTCTGTCTGAGTCTTACAGTCAGTGCTCATCCCCTTATTTGTACATTTTTACCTCACGGTAAATCTGTGAGGGCTGTAATTTGAACCCAGGTCTGTCTGAGTCTTAGAGTCAGTGCTCATCCCCTTATTTGTACATTTTTACCTCACGGTAAATCTGTGAGGTAAATTAGAAAAGATGGTATCGGCATCCCCAATTCATAAACAAAAAGACAGATAAAAATCTTTAGCCACACAGAAAGTTAAAGGCCAGCCTGGGATCCATGAGACCCTGTCTCAGAAACAAACAAATAAAACCTAGGCTCAGAGCCAGGCATAGTGGGTCCCAACTATAATCCCAGCACTCAGGAGGCTAAGACAGGTGGGTTTTTGTAAGTTCAAAGATAGCCCAGTCTACATAGCAAGTTCCAAGATAGCCAGAGATATGTAGAGAGAGACCCTGTCTCACCAAATAAACAGCCCACAAACTAAGGTTCAGAGAGGGAAGTGGGATGCATACCCAGGTCCTTCAGCAGATGGAGTGATGGGAGAGTTTACCCCATGCCTGCCTTTATACTTGGTTAGTTTTTGTTAGCCTCAACTGAAGAATTGTCCCAATTGCTATATAAGAAAAATAGCTGAGGCTGGACATGGTTATATGCCTTTAATCCCAGCACTTGAGGGGCAGAGGCTGTGAGCTCAAACCCAGCCTGGTTTACATAGTAAATTCCAGATCAACCACAGCTACATCGTGAGACACGATGGGAAAAGGGGAAAGAGACAGAGGGGGGAGGGAGGGAGGGAGGGAGGGAGGAAGGAAAAGGATGGGAAAGAAAAGTAGCTGAGCAAGACAGGAAGTACTCTTCCAAATGGTCTCTGCTTTAGTGCCTATCTGTAGGATCCTGCCTTGGTGTCCCTGGATGATGGGCTGTACGAAAAGTAAATCCTTGCTCTCCCAAGTTGCTTTTGGGTCATGGTGTTTTATCACAGCAACAGAAAGGAAACTGAGGCAATCTTCTGGGCCAGGGCTATAATTCAGAGACACCACAGCAGTGCTGAGTAACTTGGAAACTCGAGTTTATCAGGAGCAGCTGTGTATGCTGAAGTTGCCTTCCATCGTGAAGGCTTTGATAGGAAGAACAGCCCTGGACCAGTCTTCACTGGCTCCTTCTTTTCCCCACCCTCCCTGCTGCCTCCCTGTCTCCTCAGGCTGGGTTTGCTGCTGAAGGTGTGGAGTCAGGGACAGTCTTCAGTGACATTAATCTGCAAGAAAAGGTGAGACTTGGGGATCTTGCAAGGTGTTATGTGGTACCTGGTGGGAATTCTCTTTTTGGTGAACAGGGTTTCTAAGCAAGCTCCAGATCTTTGTGCTTTTGGTTGGTGATTCTGCTACTGAAATGGCCATAAGTGTATAATGTTTAAGGGCAGGTGTCAGAGTCCAGCGCCAGCAGGTCAAGGTTCTGAGGAGGACCTGTGAAGTTGGCAACAAGAAGACACATAGACATATTATGGTTGAAGCAAGCTCATACTTCCTCCTGTTCTCTGTAATGTTATTTTTCCTCTTACCCCTTGTATACTACTCGGAACAAAAGTCTTTACGAAGAAAGAAATCACCTCATAATCATTAAGTCACAAGTTCAAAAAACAAATTTTCTCAGAAGTCCACATGTAGTTAAACATTCTCCCCTACTGTTTTTCCTTCCATAATTACATCTTTACTCCAAAGCAACATTTTTTTATTATTGATTAACAAAGTTTATGCAATTAAAGCATATTTCAGCCAGTCTTCTTGTATGGCTGGCAGCAGTTTGTGGTTACAGTGAGACCGACTTTGGTTCTTGTTCTAATTTACAAAGCCTTGCTGAGCTGGCCTTGCTAACTGTCTACTTTCCTTCGCTTTCACTCCCAATAGGGTCATTTATTTTCCTCCTTAGAACTGCTTTCTCGAGGTGCATACCAAAAACCTGTAATTCCATCTGTAAACTATATGACTCAGACCTAACCATAGTTATAGGAACAATTGCTTTTTTGATCATTGGCCTGTCTCTCACAGACATGACTCGTGAGCTAGCAATGCCTGAAATTTCCCTGTTCTTGTTCCTTATCTCCAGTAAATCTTACATCCAGATGAAAAAAGGGTATTTTTTAGTTTTATTGCTATCTTCTGTATATCACTCAAGAAGCCCTGGCCACTTGTATCTTTAAACTATTCTCAGAAAATTCAACTGAATCACTAACCATCTAAACAGCACTGTCAGGAAGACCATCATCACTCTTATGTACTTCAGGTAAACTGCCCAGAGGGGTGGAAATCTCCCATAAAATAACCGCACCACCACAAACACGAGAACATGATAGCATCAAGCACAGTAAGGCCTAGCAGCAGCCAGGGGCACTCTGAGCACAATCCCCCCTGGGGCTTTACCTCTGTGAAGGAAGAACACCAGCTCATTCTGTTTGCCTGGCTCCTTTTAACAGCAGTGGGTGGCATTCTGTGCCCACCTTGTGCCGGTTACTATGCCAAATGTGTTTCCCTGTGAATGGAAAATGAAATGTTTCATTCTTCTAACATTCACTCTCAAGTCTCCTGTTTTTCTTTTTTAATAAAGGACAGAACTCGGGTTTGGGGAAATGACAAGACTTGCCTGGTTACAAGACCAAGAGATGGAGTTTAGGCCTGGGTTGTCTGCTCTGTTAAAAGTCTCCTGCCTTCATGACGAGCTGAGTCAGAACCTATGTTAGGCTCTGGAACTTCTGGTTCTCCACTGTCCACATTGTCCTGTTCTGCCTTGAAAGGCTAATGCTGCCTTCTTATTTCATAGGACTGGACAGACTATGATGAAAAGGCTCAGGAGTCTGTGGGGATTTTCGAGGTCACCCATCAGTTTGTGAAGTGCTGAACTGTCTGCCTGCAAACTTGCCTGTAAGAACTAAGAGACAGAGCGCCCAAGGAGCAGTTCCCATGGAGGCTTCTCATCTCTGCTCTCCTAGCACCTGTCCCAAGCCCTCACAGTCTGCATGCCAGGGTTTACCACAGTTCTAGGTCCCACCAATAAAGTCCGTTGGTGCCACAGTGCTGTGTGAAGGTGGTCTGAGCAATACTCCCTCTACAGTAAGAATGGATTCTGGAGGTCTTTGTTTTTTAGTCCCTATTCTGTACCTGATCCAGTTTGCACATTATGTAAAGGCTCTCCAGCTCTTCAGAAACAGGCATGTCAGCCTCCACGATCAAAGGCGTAAAAGCCAATGGCACAAAGGGCAGAGAAGCCTATGGAGGGCTGCTGTGAACCCAGTAGCTCCAAACTAAAACACTCCCTGTTCACAATGGCTCTCCAGTAAACCCAGGCACCTCTGTTAGCTGCTCATTTCATATCCGAGCTCACTCCAGAGCACAGACCAGCAGCCCACCCCAGCACATATCTGTTCCCTCCACAAAATTCCTGGCTGATGGCTCTGTTCACTTGCTGTGATAGAGTACTTCCTGTCAAAGTCAACGTGAAAGTTCTTCCTTGTGTGGAATCAGCTTCTGCACCCCTGAAGCACCTTTTGCTGGTCCCAACTTATCTCCTGTTCTGCTTCCAGACAACTCTTGAAGTGAATACAGCAATCAAGGCCTACTAAGTCTCCTGGAACCAAAGATCCCCACACAGCAGACAGATGTGGAGGGTGGCACTAGGCAATGAGTATGCTGTGCCTTCATACTGGGGAAACCACCATTTGGAAAACCTGTTTCCATAGGCTGTTTCTCCAGTATTCTACTGGAGGTTTTGGGTTTTTTTTTTTTTTTTTTTCTTTTTAAAGGTTGTATTTTTAAATTATGTATACCTGTGTGTGTGTTTATGTGTAGGTATGCAGGTGTGAGTGCAGGTGCCTTCAGCGACCAGAAGAGGGTGTCATGTTCCTTAGAGTTAAAAGGCTATGGTGACCCACCCAATGGATCCTAGGAACCAACTTGGGTCTTCTGCAAGAGCACTGCGTGCTCTTAACTCCTGAGCCGTCTCATCTGTAGCCATGTTTTCCCGCTTCTGAGAGAAGAAAATGGCATGCCATCCCCTGGTTGAGAGGGTCTAACAAAGGGAGCTGGCAAACTGGCCACATCTGAGAATGGTAGGAAGGTGTGTGCTTTTCCTCCCTTCAAGTTGGACAACCATGTTGTGTATACTAAACCCCCTGTAGAAATTTGGTCTGGTTCTTGCTCCCAGTCCCATGGGGGTGTCTGAGGAGAGACCTCGAGGAGAGGGAGAGGAAGTGCCATGGGAAGGTGGATGGTGAGTGCATGGCCATGGGGCCCATGCGGTGGGATAGGAGTGGCCCAGGCAGAACATGCAAGTGATATCTCGGGGTCATTGACAAGCAAGTAGATGAACTAGCACAGAGGGTTGATATCTGCCCAGCTCTAATGCTTTAAGGCTTATTAAAATACAAAGGTTTTGTGTCTTTTATTTGGGAACTACATGATCCAAGGTGGAGTAGAAACCCCTAATATTTACTGCAGCAGCCCTGTTCCCTGCTTCCTGGGTACTTCTGTAACTGTCAGAGAAGGGGTTCCAGCCTCCCTCAAGGCAGTCTCATCCACTAGACTTAAGCCACAGTCTACCCTGGAAGCAATCAGGTAGCTCTGGACTTGGGAAGTAGCCTTTCTTGCTTCTAGTCTATACAGCCAGTGTGTGTTAAGTTCATGAAATCACTCTTGGTTGAGAAGGTTGGGGAACTCAAGTAGTCATCAAGAAGCGAAGGAAAAGTGAAATAGATTATGTAGACAGGTAACGTTCAATACCTAGTTAACTAAAACAGCAACAAAGGCCCTTAACAGACCAAGGATTAGGAGAAAGCCAAGAGTAAGTGCAGTTTATGAATGAGGACAGGTCAGGGTGGCAAAGACTCCCTCTGTCACTGCTTCTGGTGGCTTTGCTGGGTCCCACCAGTGTGATAAAAGGCAAAAAGGATGAAAAGAAGAAAGAACTTAGTAGAAAGTCCAGAAGAGTTCAGAGGTGCTAGATTTAAGATCTGTGAGGAACCAAAGGCATTTCAACGCATTGATAAGCAAAAATTAACTCAAGAAGATGCCTTTTACAGTAGCAGCCTAGGTAGGTGTCTCTCAGGGATGAAGCACGTGCAGAGCATGGAAGAATCCTGGTTGCACTCAAGGAACACAAATAACAGCGAGAAAATATACTCACCCCAAACTAACAAGGATTTCATCTCAAAGAAGTTTATAACAATGGAGAATACTATTAAGCTTCACTGAAAGTCATTAAAGACCCATATTAAAATTATAGATTGAAAGAATGTTCAGACACCCATGTTTAAAAACTATAAATTTAATTGAAATTGCAACTTCTGTTGAATAGAACTTGAGTCAATTCTGAAATCCCTGACTTTCAGATGTGAAACTTATATGCCAGATGTACAGAGCAGTGGCAGTTAAGCCAGTATGGTTTTAGCCTTATGATAGCCAAACAGATCAATAAACAGGTTAAACAGACCCACTGATGAAAAACATTGATGACAGATGGTGTCGCAAATGAACATTTTAATTATTAACTGTGGTGTAGAGGCACATGTCTGCACACAACACTGCAGCGAGGCGAGGTTGGAGCCCTCCTTCACTCTGCACTCAGTACGTGTTCCATCCTTGGCTTGTAAGCTCGGGTATTTGATGCTGACTGTGCAGGAGGAGCGGACTACCAGGCTCAGCATCTGCCTCACTGCAAACCCTGGGCAAGTGTCTCCCATCTTGGGACCTTATTTTCTTCATGTAGACATGAGGACAGTTTCAGCTCTAATGTGTTACTCAATGAGATCAGTCCAAATGGTGTGTCTGAGGACATCGCAGCCGTGTCCCTCTCATACACAAATGTTGAAAAATGGCCTGGTAAGATGGCGGCTCAGTGGGTAATGGCACTTGTTGGCGAACCTGATAACTTGGCCCTCCTTACCAGGCCTGCGCACTGTACAAGCTGTAAATAAAGGTGGTCTCAGGAGTCTGGGGAGATGACAAGATGGGCAGCATATCTGGAGGTCAGAGGACACTGCAGTAGTTGGTTCTTCCACTATGAGGATTCCAAGGATCTAATCAGGATATCAGGCTTGCCGACAAGTGCCATTACCTGCCGAGAGAGCTACTGTCTCACCAGTCCATTTTAAAAATGTGTGTATGGGAGGGATGTGTGCTGTGATACATATGCATGGGTCAAAGGATAACTTGTAATAGTCTGTTCTCTCCTCCCTGTGGACTCCTGGGAATTGAGATCAGGCTGATGACAAGCACTTTTACCCACTGAGACATCTCACTGCTCCCAACTACTGGCTTTTGTGTGGACTTTAAGTAAAGGTGCCAGGTTTGCCCTTGAATTATCCCTGAGCGGTTTTTTTTTTTTTTTTTTCAAAAGAACCATCTTTATCCAAAATGCATATTTTTTTTAGCTAGACTGTAAGCTTGGCTTTTTGTGAATAACATTGTTGTGGTTGTGGTATATTGGGCTGTATGCTTTGTGTATGACAGCCTGTTCTGCTACTTCTCAGAGCAGAAACTCCCGGAGTCTGCTTAGCTTACTGTGGCAATCATTACATAACATTATCCTAAGCCATGTGCCAGTGGGCGAGTCCTGGGGATGGGGGAGGTGGGCTTTCAAGCCAGGCCTCTAGAAAGCTGCAGGGCTTTCGACACAGGATGGCATTGTTTCCTGGCACTAATGTGCATCTGCACACTGTCTTGGCATTGTTTTCCAAGGGCTTCTCTAAGCTAAATGCTTTTAAAGGGTTACAGTGGAGCTCATGTGTCAGGAGCAAGCAGGGAGCGGGGCATAAGCCATTAGCTGCAGTACCTCCCCAGCCATCCTTCTCACTGAGAAAACTGTTGAAAACACAAATTTCCTGGCTTCACTGAATGCCCATCAGATGTGCCTCTCCTGGGTGGAAGCCTGAGATTGTCTGGCAGAAGCATTCCCAGCAGAATGGATGCACTTCACAGCAGGAGATGCTGTGGGGCTGCTGCAGGGAGAGAATGATGCAGACAGCATGCTCAGCACACTGAAGCAACTGGACATAATGATCTTATCAGAAGTGCAGCCCAGCTATACTGTTCTCTAGTGCCCACTTGGAACCACCTTGGGGCCCGGTTGTCAGCCCCAGATGGGGCCAGCTTTACTCAGACCTGCCAGATCCTTGCCACCTTGCTGCTTCTGACATGCTAGAAGAATATGGCTGTTTTCTTGTCAAATGTAAAGATAAAACCTTTGCCCAGCAGCTGCCTCTTGCTGCTCACTAAGGTGGGAAAAAGCAGAAAAGTAGCTTGTCTGTCTGTGTTCCTTAGAGAGGGGCTTGGAGCAGATTCTGGGCCCACCACCTTCCAGTGAGAGATAAATGTTTCTGAACAGAAAGGAAATCTAACACAAGGAGAAAGCTGTGTATGGGTTACATTTAAAGCCAGTTAGAACTGCTTCACACAATAGTTCACTTGGAAAGATCTGTGGCCTCTGGTGAATTGTATTAACTGTCATCTCAACCAGCTACACAGTGCCCTGGAATCTGAAGTGACCTCGGGTCACAGTCAGAGAAACCAATAGCAAGATTAGGGAGCTCTGCTGGTTATTTCTGTTTCTGTGACAAAACACCATGACCAAAACAACTTATACAATAGTTTATGTTGGCTTATGGTTCCATCAGGGCAGGAACTGAGCAGCAAGCAGCAGGAATTGGATACTGAGAACTTGTGTCTTGAACTGTAAGCACAAAGTAAAGCAAGTGGACTAGAGTAGGCAGTCTACTGCCTCCACCTCCTCAGAAACAGTCTCCTGCAAGACCATACCTTCTGAATGTCCCCAAACAGTGCTACCAATTGGAAACAAATATTCAAATACCGGAGACTAACGGGACATTTCTCATTCAACCCACAGAGTGGGACCAGATGCTCTTCCCCTTCAGAATGGGCAGCACTAGCAGAGTGGAAGACTGATGCTGAGTGATCTAATGATGTGTCACACAACACTCACTGGGGTCTGGCCATAGAAAATACCTCCATTTTCCCATCTGTTTCATCCAGCTTACCTGTTCAGTCAGGGATGCCAATACCAAAGCCACTACCTTGTGTCTTTCTTCCTGTCATTCTCTCCACCCGATAACAGTAGTCTGCCTCTGGGCTGTCCCTACCCCTGGCCTCGGATAGACCTTTATTACTCGCAGCAGCCACTTGTTGATACCGCCACCCCCAGTGTGCTACTCCCAGGACTTGCAATGCCTCTCTAAACCACGGGCAGTTCTCAAACCATCTCCCTACTTCCATCGAAAGCCCAGCCATCAAGCAGTAATGCCACTGCATACCACCTGGAAGAAGCCTGCCATCATGGGATTTCCCCCACTGACAGCTCCTGCCCGGCTGGCCACACCTTAGATATACACCTCACTATTTTCTGCACTGTCCGTGCCTGGGCCACTATTCCTATAAAGCCCTACAGGGAATGCCACCATGCCAAAGTTTCCTCCACAAACACCACTCCCCACCCCAATTTCCACAACTTCGCTTCATCTGTTTGTCTCATTCCTCATATTGGGGTTACCACTGCTCCTCATAAACCCATCCTGTTTGTCATATTCTACCAACAATGCCAAATGTTAAAATGTATTCCCAGGGGGAAATGTAAGCCACACCTACTTACCTACCCCTTCTCCTAAGGTCCCAACAACACACTGAAGCACAGTTCCACCAAAGTTCTCTGTGAGGAACTGAGTCTTTTGGGCTTCCTTACAGCACATGGGTGAGGGGTTACATGGGTGTGGGCCCTTCTCCAACTGGCCATACCTGGAAAGCTTCCCTGTAGCTGCACAGATGGAACGCCATCCCCCCCCCCCCTCGGGCTTCCAGTCTCAGCTGCTGGCCCATCTCCCTGCTATGACATAACCAGCAGCTGCCCTGTGACCACTGATGACACCCCAGTCACTGTGATGGGCCATATCTTCTCAAACTGTGAGCCAAAATAAATCTTTGCTTAAGTTGCCTTTTATCACAGAGACAAGAAAAGAGCACATCATCATTTCATCATGAGCCTAAGACAGGAAGAAAGGCCAGGGAGAGTGACAAGAACACTGGGCACTGTAGTAATTAGTATGCACCTGAGGTGTACTGCCCAGTGCAGTCACCCTGAACTTAAGCATTAAGTATAATCTTCAGTGGATGGGGAGATGGCTCAGTGGTTAAGAGCACTGCTCTTTCAGAGGACCTGGATTCAATTCCCAGCACCCACATGGCAGCTAACAACTGTCTGTAACCGCAGTTCCAGGGGATCTGACACCCTCACACCAATGCACATAAAAAAATTAATAAGCAGGTGGTGATGGCCCAGCAGTCAGGAGGCAGAGGTAAGTTGATCTCTGTGAGTTCCAGGCCAGCCTGGTCTACAGAGTGTATTCCAGGACAGCCAAAGCCTGCCCCCCCCAAAAACTGAAAGAAACTATAATTTTTCAACCTTACATGATTCAGTGGGGAATAATCACCAATGCTACAGGGAACCTGCTATTCAAATGAAGTCAGAAGCTCCCTAGAGAACCAGACAGAAGTGGCAGATATCACAGCAGACAATAAGAGCACCCATATGCCAGGAACTTTTTACCCATGCTACAGCTAATTCTTGTAAGAATCTCTTATTATAGAAACTAGGAAGAGAATTAAAAAGAAAATGAATTAAAGTGATTTGTGAGGAAACTAAACTAGATTTCCACTGTACAAGAACTCAGTAGGAACCCACTGGAGACAGTAAGATTATATACAAAGGCCATCCTTAAACACACACTCTACAACTTTCCCCTTTCATACTACAGCAGCATCCTAACAATAGAAGTGGAAAAAAAAAATCAGTGCTCATTTCATGAGCCACCATGTCGGTTCTGAGAATTGAACCAAGTCATCTGCAACAAATGGTCCACTGGGCCAACCCTCCAGCCCTTGCTTATTTGTTTGTTTGTTTGTTTCAGAAAAACACTGTCTTAAAAAGAAAATATAATAATTTTTTAAATTAAAAATAAAAAAATTCTTAAGAAAGAAAGAAAGGAGAAAAAAGGAACTGGAATTTCTTATTCGGCTAGAGAAGAATAAAATGAAGTAGTCTTCCAATCCTTGAGAAAGAGCTTCTGCTCCAGCTGTCCTGAAGCTTATGCCTTAGGAAGGAGTGCTTTTAAACAGACTGTATCCCAGAGACCCAGGCCAAGACTGGTACCCCAAGGTCACTGTGCAACCTGTTTATGCTGTTCGAAAGTTCTTTGGGGGATTAGGAAACAAGGTGAGGATAAAAAAAGGAACCATATCTCCAAGCAACACTGGGTTTTATTTCTAGTTAAACAATAAATACAGCTGAGTTAGTTTTCCAAACCCTCTCTCCTGAACAAAGGGCTTTAGAGCTGCAATCTTTCAGCTCATACCTGCAGCACTGGCTGTTCAAGCACCTCAGGACTAGTTTTGTTGAGCACAAGATGGTACCTTCCAGCTACATGAACACCCATGTTCATGAGGAAGAATGGACCGATCAATTTCACCGACCAAGAAGCTAAGTTTTGATGGCTTTGCCTTCTAGGGCATCGAACATGTCTTCCAAGCACTTCTGGACACACTGGAGAAACTCTCGGGCATTGCGTCCTGAGTAGGAGGAGACATTGCAGCCTATCCAGTCATCGTGAACAGCATATGCAATGCCAAAGCCATCAGGAACCACAGGGGCAAAGCCACCAAGGCTCACTGCTGGGCTGTTCAGAGTGCTGGTGGACAGGATGTTGTGATTTATCCGCTGGTACGCAGGGTCCAGATAGAGTTCAGGTAGGGTGACTCCTCTGGCTGTTGCCAGATAACGTAGAGCAAACAAGTGTCGGTCAAAGCCCTGGCCTGTCAGAAACAAAATGAAATTTCAGAGTCTCAGGACCTCACAGTGAAAGAAAGTGTAGACAACCCCCAACCACAGTAGGATCCACCACACAAAAAGTGAGAGAAAGGTCACCATACGGCAGGCTGCTCCAGAATACATAAAAACTATATTCTCAGCTGCCAACAGATGGGGTAAACATGAACCTAACATGAAAGCATGATGCTAAAAACACGGAACGTGGTGCATAACTCTACTCCCAGCAGTAGGGAAGCTGAGGCAGGAGGATTATAAGTTTAAGGACGGCATGGACAATGTGGCAAAAACCATGTGGCAAAAACAAATGAAGGCCATGCATGGTGGCACACACCTTTAATATCCCAGCACTCAGGAGGCAGAGACAGGAGGGTCTCAGTGAGTTCAAGGCCAGAGTGGTATGCACATTAAGTTTCAGGGCAGCCAGGACTGCATAGAGAGAAAACAAACAAACAAATAAGCAAGGGCTGGAGGGTTGGCCCAGTGGACCATTTGTTGCAGATGACCTGGTTCAATTCTCAGAACCGACATGGTGGCTCATGACTGCCTGTAACTCCCATTCCAGGCGACTATGATGCCCTTTTCTGACCTCCACAGGTATCAGGAATACACATGGTGCACATACATATAAGTAGGTAAAACACTCACACAATAAAATAATACATCTAAATAATTAAACAAACAAAAAGACCGAATCCTTTCAGAGCCAGACGGGATGAAGGAAACAATGAACTTGACAACTGAACTAAGGCTCAATGGGTAAGGCCCTGGGTCTGTTCCTCAACAACAACAACAACACACACACACACACACACACACACACAGGCGCACACGTGCACACGCACACACACAAACACACACAGGCGTACAGGCGCACACGCACACCCGAATTCACGCCTCACCCATCACTGCTTCTTGAGTGGGTAGAGAAAAGAAAACTGGGTAAAACTCAAGAGTTCATATGTCCCAGACTGACTGGGTGGCAAAGCCGTAAGGACATCTACCCAGGGCTCTAGTCTCGGCCGTGTGTAACCCTGGCCAGTGGCTTAGCTTGACATCTTGAGCACCTCCTCATTCCAGGGCTATTAGATGCTACATAACAGGACTGGACTAGGAAGTCCTCAATGTTCTTTCCAGTTCTTGAATTTTATCATAAAGATTTGAAGAAAAATTAACCCCAGCAGAAACAGAAGCAGGTAGATCTCTGAGTTCAGCCTGGTTTAGATAGAGTTCCAGGACAGCCAGAGCTACAAGGGAAAACCCTATCTCAAAAACAAAACAAAACAAACAAAAAACAAACAAATAAATAAATAACTGTCATGAGTTTCCGAGATGAACTATTTGCAGAGCCAACACACTGTAGCTGAGGTCACATAGGAAGGCAGGCTTAGAAACCCTAAACGGCCAGAAATGTGTCTGATGACCAATCAGGGGCAGGGAACCAAAGCAACCACAAAGCAGAGATTGACGTTAAGTGAGGGGAAAGTCCCTGCCGTGTGCCCTTAGCTTCTGACCAGGATCCGGAGTGAGTGGAGCATTACTGAGGCTCACGGAGGCAAGCCCCCAGGTGTTCTCCCACCCGCGCCTTACCCATCGCGGCTTCTTTGGTCAGCTGGCCGTGGTATTTGGAACACTCGGCCATCATGTGCTGAAGCTCGCTCACGCTGTGCTTGGAGGGCTCCCTGACAAACGCCTCGGAGCATCTCTTTGTGAAGACGGAGGCTGGGCGGATAGTCTCTGTGCGGCCATGCTTGAAGGCTGCAGTGCTGCAGGATTCATAGGTAGCCACTGTCTGGCCGTACTGTCGCAGGAAAGCCATCTGGAAGGCCAGCTGGGCCACTGCATCAGGGCTCAGCTGCTTCTTCTTCAAGAACTCCTTGCCACCTCTCTGAAACTGAACGGAGTCAATGGTAAGGGTTTTCATGGTGCTATCAAACTTCTCCTTAGCGGCGGTGATGCCAGCCTTTAAAGCGCTGCTGAGTTTAAAGCTGAGTTTCTGCACAGATACAGAGGAGTCGACGGCGGCCGGCTGGCTCTGGGGAGTAATGGCAGGGGTCTGAGTGCTGTCCTTGAACACTTCGTTGAAAAACCTAAGCACCGCTACACCATCTCCCCACGCATGCTCAAAGTGGACCGCAGCAGTGCCATCCTTGGCTACAATGAGGTTAAAGGACTTATCAAACCAGCGGTTTGTGCCATCGCTGTGCAGCATGGTGTGTGACAGGTGGACGAGATCCTTCATTGGGAAGTCATCGAGGCAGAGGCAAAAGACAGCAGAGTCCACTTTCTTCAGGGTTTCCTCGTTGCCACCAAGAATCAACGTCTGTCTGAGCTCTGCCCAGACATCTCGGTTCTCACTGGTCAAATATGCCAGGGGAAACTCGGGCACAGGACTGCTGTCTGAGAGAATGTACTTTAGATGTGCCTGAATTTCTGAGGGATTCACAATGTTCCCATCTTGATCGAGGACATCAAAGACATAGAAATGTCCTTTCCTTAGGACCAGGAGGTGTCTAGCCTTGGTATCAGTAAAGAGTTCATCACGATTGGGTTTGGGTATACGAGTTGAATTGAAAAGCCGAAAATACTGGGACATATCCAGGGGATATGCGTTGACCAGGTAAGCTCCATACCAGGACAGAGAGGAAGGAACAAAGCGTATGAGTCTTTTGAAGGTATCCGTGTCACTTTTGGCGGGGTTCAAGTGGAATACCTCCGGCTCCAGAAGGCCAGCCCGAAGTGTCTTCAGAAACCGCATTGCAGAAACAGTCAGGTTGGTCGCCCTGGTGAGCTGGTCATTATACTCAGACTTTGGGTCCGGATTGAATGCCATAAATGGATTGAAGTTTAAAACGACAGAGTCTCGAGCAGTTAAATACATATCAAACCAGGGGCCTAAGAAAGAGAAAACATAAAAAGTAATGCGATATCTAAAAATAAAATTTAAGAAAGAAAAGAATTGTAGCTCAGGTGAAAGAAGTGACACCAACTTCAAGAAGGTGACTGCGTTTGGCTGCACAGTGAATTATGCCATATTAGCAGTGTCACACAATGCATAGTGTTAGGCATCTGGATTCACGCAGGTTGTAGCATGCATGTAACATGGATATAGTACATTCTGTTTATCCATTCATCAGTTAATGGATATCTGGGTTTTTTCACCTCTTAGCCAAGCATGATAATCCTATGAACCTTTATATGCAAGTTTCTATGTAGACATACGTTCTCACTTCTTTTAAGAATATATGTAAGCCAGGTAAGTCTCTCCTAAGCCTTTTTAATTTTTTTTATTTAGGTTTTTGTTTGTTTGTTTTTGAGACAGGGTCTCTCTACATAGCCCCAGCAGTCCTGGAATTCACTATGTAGACCAGATGGCTTCCTGAGTGCTGGTATTAAAGGTTTGCCCACCACACCTGGCTTCTGTTAAGCCTTTGAGGAATACCCACAAGCCCTATGTGAGCTCCAGTTCCCACAGCCTCAAAAGCAACTATGTGTGTATCTTTTTTATGACCCTAGACAGGGTCTCGCTGTTGCTACAGCTAGTCTGAAATTGTAATTCTTCTGTCTCAGCCTTTAGGTAGTCAGGATTATAAAAATGCCAAGCATGCCAATGTTAAGGTCAAGAGAAAGTTTGAAAGTATCTAGGCAACTGGTAATGCTCAAGACTAATGGTAGAAGGCCAGTGTCAACCTAGCAAGAAGACAAGATACAAGCAGTTTCACCCAGCAGACCTCCCAGAGGACAAGGGTGAAATGGTGCCATTGCACATCTGCCTGCTACTCCATAATTCCTTCCTCACTCTTGTAGAATATAATATAGGCTTTGTTCTCTCCATCAAGATAAGCTGGAAGACATCCCAACTGAGCTCCCAGATCTCCCCAGCCCACTTCTCTATGCTACACTCAGTGAGGGTTGACTAGAAGCACCTTCTGAGGGAATCTAACCAGACACCACCACTAGAGGCACTCACCCACAAAAGTTATGTCTAAAACTGAGCAGCCCCACCCTTACCCACAGAGAACATCTCACTCCTCAGTAGACAGAAGCCAAGGATGATGTGATGCAGCATCAGACAAAGGCGAGACGAAAGGGAAGAGATGGTGATGAGTAAGAGTAGGAGCCTTAACACCCTACAAATAAACTTCAAAGAGAATCTTCACAAACTTGTAAGGTCACCTGCCACTGAGCATGACGACATGAATTAGATCCTCAGGACTCACATTATAATAGAGAACCAAGCCCTACAAGTTGTCCTATGACAATTGCATGTGCATGTGCACAGGTGCACACTCGTGTGCACACATGGGCACACACACACAATAAATACTGAAAAAAATGTAATCTTAACCAAAAAAGAGCTGGTGGGGCAGAGGGAAGAAGTGGGGAGCAGAGACCAGGAGTTAGAAATTCCACAGAAGAGTTGAAAGGGAAACTAAATTTCCAAGAAAAGAGAAGGAGACAGGAAATATGGTGGGACTAGGGCATGCACACCAACCCTGCACAGAAAGAAAGACATCTTCACCAGATGAGAAGAAATGAAGTAAGTAAAACAACACACATCCCAGGACAGAAGGACACAAGCTTCCATAAGAGGGTTCAATCAGTGACATAGCAAAAATAAGTAGGGACAGGTATATACCAAAATACATTATATGAAATTTTAGAACACTAGAGACCAAAACAAAACACCCAACCAACCAAACAAACAAACAAACAAAAAACTAGAGACTTCCAGAGAGACAGAAAGAAAACAGAGGTTGATGTTCAGAATCATATCAGACTTGTCAACAGCAACAACTGGAGCTAACAGACAATAGAAAATCATTTCAAAATCCTGTGGCTCAGTCATTCCCAGCCCAGCCAAAGTACGTGTTCACCTCTCGAGGATGCACAGGACACTGAGACAGCTTCCTGTCTTCCCCCAAAAGGCAAAGGTCTCTGAAAACCTTTTCAGAGGAGGAAGCAAGAGAGAGGAAAATATGAAGTCTAAGAAACCAGAGTCCCAACACGAGGAGAGACTGAAGAGATGCCATGGCTGATGGTAAAGATGCCAAGAGTGAAAACAAAGCAAACAAAAAGGAGAAAGGTGCTGAGAAAGCAGTTTCACCATAGCCAAGATGTAGGAGGAGCTAAGGTTAGCTAATTGGGAAACACCTCTAATTGTATGGGCACATTGTTATTGAACATTACCAAATATATAAAGCCTTTGATTAATATTTAAGCATTTGAGTCTCATTCCTACCAGGGAATGTGTGGATGGCAGGATGGTCTGGGCTAAGCCCAGCCTTGTGGAGACAGCATGGAAGATTAGCAGAGCCATCTCCCACGCTGGCATCTTGCGGGTAGCTAGGCCGTTGTCTCTGGCCATCTGAGCTGGTGGTCTGAGCCGAGTGGTGGCGAAAACGCCGCCTCGTGGCCTCAGGCCTTGCCTAGTTGGGAACATGGTGGCCCTGTATCACAAGACAGATGGGGTGGCGCTGTTTTAAAATATCTCCCACAACACCAAGAGTTCATAGATCTGACAGGAACAATCTACAGGTCCTGGAACACACACTGTCAAAAAGATTAAAGCCAGCCAGGTGATGATGGCTCACATCTTTAATCCCAGCAGAGGCAAAGGTAGGTGGAGCTCTGAGTTTCAGGCTAGCCTGGACTACAGGGTAAATTCCAGGATGGCCATGATTACAAAGAAAGAAAGAAAGAAAGAAAGAAAGAAAGAGGAGAGGAGAGGAGAGGAGAGGAGAGGAGAGGAGAGGAGAGGAGAGGAGAGGAGAGGAGAGGAGAGGAGAAGAGAAGAGAAGAGAAGAGAAGAGAAGAGAAGAGAAGAGAAGAGAAGAGAAGAGAAGAGAAGAGGGAGCCGGGCAGTGGTGGCGCACGCCTTTAATCCCAGCACTTGGGAGGCAGAGGCAGGCGGATTTCTGAGTTCGAGGCCAGCCTGGTCTACAGAGTGAGTTCCAGGACAGCCAGGACTACACAGAGAAACCCTGTCTCGAAAAAAAAAAAAAAAGAAAGAAAAGAAAAAAGAAAGAAAGAAAAAAAAAGCAAAAGAAAGAAAGAGAATAAAAAAGAGTAAAGCTCATAGAACACCTGGGGTTCTTTTATGCAATCAGAAGACATTCTGACAGATTGGGGGTATCAGGAGATAAATTAAAAATTAAGCATATAAAAAACTACATAAAAGAATGAGATCTTTGTTAACCAAAGAAAACGAGAAGTTGGTAAATGAAAAACAATCCTAGCAGGTCACATGACTCAGCCAACAACAACATGTATAGGATTATACCAGTATGAACACTAGATACAGAGTTGACCAAAATTCTAACTATACTGTGCAAATGAGGGCATGGGAGCATGTGTGTGGTTTATATGTGCAAGAAAGAAATACAAGACTGCTAAGGTCCAACGTTGTTAGTGCGATGTCAAAGGCAGTCTAAAACAGGGAGTATTGTAAGTATATAATTTAGAGGAAAAGGAACCTGAAGAATTAAAGCTAGATATGGTGGCATCCAGTCCTTAGGAGGCAGAGGCAGAGGCATCACAGCTTAGGCCACATAGCAACATCCTGGTCAGAAAACAGTCAAGTGAAAAGTAAGAAATTAGGGAGAGTAGGCCAACTTCAGCTTATCCCAATAAGTCTTAAAGATAATTTGATTTTTAAAAAAATGTATGCATGTAAGAGTCTGTATTAGTGTATGTGCACAATCTGTGTGTGAGAATCCACAGAGGCCAGAAGAAGGGGTTGAATCCCCTGGAACTGGAGTTAAAAGCAGTTGTGAGTAACTTCACATGGATGCTAGTAGCCAACCCAGTTCTACAAGAGCAGTAAGTGCTCTTAACTGCTACACCATCTCTCCAGCTTATATGGTTCCTTAAACTATGTATGTATAATAGATAAATCTATAACAATGGGCTAAGAGAATGGCTGGATGGGTAAAATGCTGTTGTCAAGCCTGACCATCTAAATTGGCCCCTGTGATGATTTGTATATGCTTGGCCCAGGGAGTGGCCTTGTTGGAGTAGGTGTGTCACTGTGAGCGTGGGCTTACGACCCTCACCCTAACTGCCTGGAAGTCAGTCTTTCACTAGCAGCCTTCAAATGAAAATGTAGAACTCTCAGCTCTTCCTGAACCATGCCTGCCAGGATGCTGCCATGCTCCTACCTTGATAATAATGTATTGAACCTCTGAACCTGTAAACCAGCCCCAATTACATGTCCTTATAAGGGTTGCCTTGGTCATGGTGTCTGTTCACAGCAGTAAAACCCTAACTAAGACAACCCCAGAAGCCCAAATGGTGGGAGGAGAGAACTCAGTTCTGCAATCTGTCCTCTGACTACCACATGCATGCTGGGGCACATTAACCCCTAACAAAAACAGATAAATCAACCATATATATATATATATATATATATATGTATATACATATATATATATATGGTTGATATATATATATATATGTATGCTAAGTGTAATAGTACATCTATAATCCCAAATACTCGAAGCAGAGGGATCATAAAATTGAAGCCAGCCAGGTTACAAAGGGAGACCCTGCCCTCATCTCAAAAATAATAAAATGCTTTTTTTTTTTTAAATTAAAAAACAAAATAAAACACCTACTTTTTCTTAAGTGTAAGAACAAGGGTGAACACCGCTGACTCTAGACTGAAGACAAAGAACTGGGTTTTCTCAGACCAACTGCTCTACCTGGATCACAGAGGAAGGCTTGATCTGCCTGTAACAGAATGTACATGAGGACATGGGGACAGTTCCGGAAGCCAGATGCAGCAGAGAGGCCCGTGAGATAAGGCTGCAGAGAACGGTTAGGCCAGACAGTGCAGGACTGAACAACACTCATGACACAGGACTTTGGCATCTTTTTCAGAGAGAATCAATTAGTTGTGCCTCAACCCCATGGACTGCGAAGGCTAGCCACTGGTCTTGTGTGTGAATGCCAGTGCACAGGGGGGTGGGGGGGGGGGAGGGAAGGAATGATGAACCCCACCCACCCACCCCGCCCACCTACCTGAGATGTAGCTGGTATGCTTATTCTGTTTATCCTGAGCAAGCAAGTATGCATGCAGTTCCTTCCCAACGCCATTCTCAAAATCCTTACACAACATTTCTGTTTTCCTGTAATTTTCAAGAAAAGACAGATCAAGCCACAGTAGGGGAATACATGATTTACAGGTTCCTGGCCAGGAATTCACACTGTAGGTCCCCAACAGTATATCCCAGAACTTGGGAATAAGATCAGAGGAAAAGAGCACAAACTAGCCTAAAACGGCTACACCTAGAGACCTGGGAAGGCCAATGGCACCTCACAAAACCACTTGTCCACAAGGAGGCCGTTTGGCATGGAGAAAAGCTTTGGGGTCAAAAGGGGCCAAGTTTGAATCCTAGCTCTACCACATTCAAACTGGGTGACATCAGACAAGTTGCTCATCTCTCCAGGTCTCAGTTTCTATTTGCATACAATGCGATATAATGAGATAACAATGCCATCTCAAGGAATTGAAAAACATAAAGCTTGGAATAGAGGAAAACATGCACAGTAACTGAAGCCACAGCATTGTTAAAGGAACTGTAGATGACTACTCCAAAGACTATGAACAGTTCTCCTGTTCCTTTTACTGTACAGTGAAGGACTCCGTGACTCTAATGATAGTACTAGTAATCTGTACAGAAAACTCATCAAACTACTGCATCAAAGCCTCGTAGTGTAGTATAATTGGTGGGAAACAGCACCAACTATACTACACTACAAGGCTTTGATGCAGTCTCCTTCTGACAATACCTGATGTTCTATTCAGAGTCTGTGTGTGTTGGTTTCCTAAGGTTGCTCTAACAGGTGCCACAAACCCAATATGAATGAAAACCTAGTATGGTAGTGAATGCCTTTGATACAAGCACTCTGGAGGCAGAACTCTATGAGTTCAAGGCCAGCCTAGTTTACATAGTAAGTTCCAGGACAACCAGTACTATGTACAAAGGCTCTGTCTCGAAACAACAACAACCAAACAAAAAAACCCTAGAGTTTTACTCTCTGGGAGTCCTGGAGGCTAGAAGCACAAAACCAAGGTGTCAACAATATGGCATTCTCTCTGCAGACCATGGAAGAGAGAATCTGTTCCATGCACTTCTCTTGGCTTCTGATGTTGGCAACAGTCCTTGAGTGTTCTTAGCTTGTGGACACAACAGTCCAATCTCTACCTGAGTTCTTCATGGCTGTCAACAACTTTTAAGGACATCAGTCGTGCTGGATTAGGGACCTTCCCAATCACAGTAGAACATCATCTAAATTAATTATATCTGCAACAGCCTGGTTTTCATGTAAGGTCTCATTCTGAGGCTTTAAAAGGGCATATGTTTGGGGTACCATATCTAATCTGATAAACATCTTCAGCAAGCAGACTCTGGTCTGATGTATAATCTTTTATGGGCCTCCATCCCCAGAACACTGGCCTCTTGAATATACCAGTACAAGCCAGCCTCCCAAGATAAATCACACACATGCCATTCTGGCTTAGAAACCATCTCCTCTGAGTCTCACTAGAGGGATTTACCCTAGCTTGATTAGTCCTTTGAGAATGAAAACCTAATTCCTGTATTTGCAAATATATAAACCAGGTCCTAGTTTGGGAGGCTTTGTTAGACCACTGATACCCTTTGAAGTTTGGTCTGTGACCACTGTTGCTAGCCTCCCTTGAATTCTACCTGCTAGCAGTGGTTCTCTGGGTTCACAGTGTTTACCTGAACTGGTTGTCATTCAAGAGAGGCTTCTGTGCACTGAGGTATCTCTTCATGGTGTCTTCAAGTTTAGGGATAGGCAACCTATGGAGAACACAGTCAGTGTGAGGCTGACAGTATAGGAAGACACCAAGAAGCCTGACAAGCCAAACTAGTAAGCCAAATACTGGATAATTAATTCCCTTTTTTAAAAAAATGGAAAAGCCAGTAACAAGTCAGAATTGATGGACAGGGGCTGGGATATAGGTCAGAGTAGAGCACTTCCCTAGTATAGCATGCATGAGGTCCTAGGTTTGATTCTATTACCACAGTAGATAAATGAGTAGTGACAATCAGAGCTGAAGGATTTACTACTGCAGCAACAGTTAAGTCTATTCTAGTCTAGTAGATTTTCTATAAAATTTCAATTTCACATGCAGAATTTCAGTGTTCACATGCAAATTCCCAATCAAGGCATCAGAACTACTCCCTACAGCTCTATGAGTTTGAGGCCAGCCTGCTCTACATAGAGAGTTCCAGGACAGCCAGGACTATACAGAGAAACCCTGTCTCAGAAAAAGAAAACAGGAAAAAGGGGGGAGGGAGAAGAAAGAAAGAAGGCAAAGATCTGCTCAGAACAGCCGAGTGGAGGCTGCATACATTGGGAAGTAGCACTGATCACTTTACCATGACCAGCGCCAGCATCCTACCAGTAATCACTAGCAACCCCATGTGCTCCAACATCAGCAAGAGCACCCAGTGCTGACTTACTCACTAGAAACGGATTCCCCAGACAGCATGGCACCTTCTCTGCCATTTCAATAATTTTATTGAAAGATATACAATAATAGCTTCTTACTTTACTTCTACCAAGATGACAGCAGTTACATGCAAAATACTGAACTTTATCAGTCACTCACAAAAACCAAACCACTATCCACAAAGCACAGCACAGCTTACTATCTATCTATCTATCTATCTATCTATCTATCTACCTATCTATCTATCTACCTATCTATCTACCTATCTATCTATCTATCTATCTATCTATCTATCTATTGATCGATTTTTAGAGACAGGGCTTCTTTGTGTAACAGAGCTCTGGCTGTCTTGGAACTTGCTCTGTAGACCAGGTTGGCCTCAAACTCATAGAAATCCACCTGCCTCTGCCTCCCAAGTGCTGGGATTAAAGGCGTGCGCCACCACTGGCCTGGCTACATAGCTCAGTTTATGCTATGCTATACTACATCTATTTATTTTTTAAATGCATACCTACCTATAATTTGATAATAAGAATAAATACAAATTATTTATAGCCACTGTGAACTTAGATACCCCCCAGTAACCAACCATTCAGGACACTTTGATGCCACAGTCCCCCTTTTAGGCACTGACTTATACAGAAAGTCCCAAATACTATCTCAGCTCTTATAATTAAAAAATTTATTATTTAAATTAGGTTAAATTAGGTTTTAACACCAAAGGTATTAAGAGTTTTCCCTTCTTTTTAAGAAAAATCCTAAATCAAAGACAACAGTGGTTTGTGAAAAACAGCCCTTAATAAAAACCTCTGAAAGATCAATTCTGTCCTGACTGAACTTTCTTTAATAGAATATGGACATTTTCAGAGTGGTGACTTTGTTCTAAATTACTAATTGCACAATGCAAGAGTCTTTTTGTTGCTGTGACAAAAGTCCTGAGCAAAATAACTTAGAGGAGGAGAGATTTATTTGAGCTCATTCTAGGAGATCTGGGATGGACCCTAAATTGTAACATCTGCTGGTTTCTGGAGGTTTCCAGCCATGGGAATGAAACCAGGAAGAGGGGCATAGAACTGCCTCTTACGGTTATGGTATCTTATAGAGAAGGCCTTTCCACTACTAATTCTCCCCACAGAATTTCTTCTCTGGTGACCATTGGTATATGGGCCACATAGGGGAGGCTTTTAATAAACATGTCTGATGCGTTAACTAACTACTTCCTCTTCTACCCAGCATTAGACTGTTTTATGCTGTCATAATACAAGACAACATCATTTACAAAGAAAAACTTATGCTCTGGGTCTGAGAAGGCTTGATCTTTCTCTCTTTCTTTCTTTTTTTCTTTCTTTCCTTGTTTCTTTCTTTCTTTCTTTCCTTCCTTCCTTCCTTCTTTCTTTCTTTCCTTTTTCTTTTTTCTCTTTCTTTTTGAGCATGGCTTTGGGATGTACCTCCCTCTTCTCTTTCTTTCTTAATTTATTGTATATACATGTATGTCTGCATGAGGGGGTCAGATACCCTGGAACTAGAGTTATAGTTAGCTGTGAACTGCCATGTCGATGCTGGGAATTAAACTCACGTCCTCTGGAAAAGCAGCAGCTGGTACTCTTAATTGCTGGGCTATCTCTCCAGTCCAAATTTATTTATTTATTTATTTATTTATTTATTTATTTATTTATTTACAGGGTCTAACTATGTAGCCCTGGGTGGCCTAGAACTCTCAGAAATGCACCTGCTTCTGCCTCCTAAGTGCTGAGAGTAAAGGTATGGACCACATCACCTGACTAGACTCTTGAAGGCCACTTTGCTACATCAGAACATGACAGAAAATAGCAGTGCAAGGGCCACAAAAGTCCAGACTTGCTTCGTTGTTGTTTTGGGGACAAGGTCATACTATAAAGCCCAGGCTGGACTGGAACTCATGGCAATCCTCCTGCCTCGGCCTCCAAAGTGCTGAGATTACAGAGATAAGCCACCTATGCCAGTTCAAATTTGCTATTATAACACACTTACTCTTTCAGTAATACTCCACTCCCAGGAAGAACCCACTCTTCAGATTTTTCTCTACCAAATGTAGTGGCAAGAGCCAGGAGGAGGACTCAGTGAGTAAAGGGGCTTACCTCCAAGCTGATGGCCTGAGTTTGATCTTCAGGGACCACATAATGAGAAAGAACCTGTAATTTGTCCTCTGACCTCCTCTATCACACAGTACGTGAATGCCCACACAACATATGCTTGCACTTGAGTGTATACACACACACACACACAAATACGTGTGGTTCTTTTTTTTAATTTTATGGCAATTCTTACTTATTTTTCTCCTCTCCAAACTGAGAGCTCATTAATGGGTGCTAGAAATTGTTATCACATAGAAGATACGCTAGAAACTCTCCAATTGTCCTGTGGGTTATGACATCATCCCTCACCCTCCTCACCATGAGCACTCCTGTCTTTTCAGGACTGTATATATTGCAACAGTTTATTGCTAACTTGGCCATTTCGACCTTTACGGGTTCCTCCAAGCAGGGAGTAATAGTACAATGGGCTAGCCTGCAGCCATGCCTGTGAGGAGTTTTCTTAGGCTAAGTGAGGAGGGAAGACCCACCCTGAATGTTGGCCTCCTGATCAGATCTTTGGCCACCCAGAAAAAAACTCAATGAGACAGGACCTAGAATTTCTAGGAAATGGCAAACTTGAAAAAGTTAAGCAGACAATAATTCCAGGGCTCTACTACTAGAGCAGAGGTCAAGGCCACTGTGGCTAAAATGAAGCAGTGATAAGGAGGGACAGTGGGCGTGACAATCATTTCCTCATCCCTGGGATATCTTATCCCAAGGGCCTCCTAATAGTCCAAAGAACTGTGTGTTGCCATTCACCTCACAGAGGACTGTGGCTCTCTTAACTGTGTAAAACTGTAGCCCTGATGGCAAACACAGAATCTGAAACTAAGTGCTACCCGACCTCAAGGTCAGGGCTCCTTGCCAAGTGTGACATCAATGAGTGTCAAAGACAATAAATATGTTTTACTAGCTCAGAACTGCTGACACAGAGAGTGTCTCATTTAACTCCCACTTCTAGGTGAGCCACCAGGAAAGTCGGCTACTCCATGAAGAACATGCAGTAGTAGTATAAGTTTATTTTTTGTTTGTTTGTTTGTTTGTTTGTTTTTTGGAGAGAAGGGCTGGTTTTTTCCCCCAAGACAGGTTCTAAACTGTAGCTCTGGCTATCTTGGAACTTACGATATAGATCAGGCGGGCCTTGAAATCACAGCCAGCCTAGCCTCCACCTTCTGAATACTAGGAGGTATGCACCACTACACTTGACTAGTGATACTATTTATACTTCCAGGATCCTGCCACTACACCTGCCAAACAATACTATTTATACTTCTAGGATCTTACAGAAGTTTGTGCTGGGGACAAGACTAAATTATGTTAAACATTCTTACAGTTTTCCAATTCTGAACTGCCAACAGTCCATCTGATCTTAAACCTGGGTGAGGCAGTGGCCTGCCTGAAAGTCAGTGCCCATCTGACTCAGCAAATGAAAACACTTTCCCAAGTCCTCACCTTTCCCCTACATATTAGTACAGCTCAACAGGCTGTCCGGAGACACCAGGTCACACCCTCATCCTACAATAGCAAAGACCCTTTTTCTTTCCCCTTTCCCCCCTGCTGAATTCAGATAGCCTCACTCTAATTGGTCTTACATGTTAACACATTGCGCTTTCTTGCTGAGGAGGCAGGGTGGGCAGATGACACTGGGTTAAATAACTGCTGGGCATGGAGGAAAACACACCCCACAGCAGGAACCAACACCTTGGAACAAAGTTTGTCTTTCCCCGGATGGAGCAGGAAGGATCGCTGGCAGCTGAGCCAGAAGGACATAGTGAAGGGATTTTGAAACAGGGTTTGGAGCTTGGTTTGGGAAATAAACAGTGAATGCAGAGAAGACAATTTAGGTTTGTCTTAGAGTGAAGGTAATTTCTATTCTTGGAGTAGATCTAGCAACCCAGATCAAAGCTGAGAGATCAGAGAGAAAACTAGACTCCAGATTTAAGAAAGTATTGGGGAGAGAGGGTGACAGACATGGAGGAACACTTATTAGGGCTGTTCAGATAGGTCAGGTAGTGTGGGTGAGGTGTTGGGAACCACCCAAAAGAGTGTTGAGAAAGGTTTGGTGGGGATGAGAAGTTTCGAAGTTAAGGCTGACCTTAGAAGATGGAGAGTTGTTAAAGTGTGCTTGCAGCGACTGATGGGACACTAACAGAGCAGGTACTGGAAGCGGAGAGGGCTGGGTGTTCTCAGCAACAGGTAAAGAAGGTGAATAGCGGAAACCGACCCGAGGAGACCCATGTTAGGAATTGGCTATCCTCCCCGGAAGGGGGTTGCCCTATGTCTTTAATCCCAGCACTCTGTAGGCAGAAGCAAGAGGATCTCTGTAAACCAGTCTGGTCCACAGAGCTAGTTCTAGGGCACACAAAGAAACTCTGTCTCAAAGCAAAAAACAAGGAACTGGCTACCCAAGTAGAAAGGATTCTGTGTTTTTTCAGGCATTTAGTGTGTAGGGCTCAGGATAGCTGTCTGAAAGATTAATACAGAGGAAGTTTATAGGATTCAAGATGAAACTTGTACACGGGAGGGTTGCGGCGGGGACTTTAAAGTTTCTGAATCTTCTAAGCCAGGGAACTTTCAAAGTCTCAGGTTTTCCAAGCTGGGGAACGTGACTGCCTCCAGGGCCGGAGGTTCAGGGCAAGTCCTGAGCACCACGAGTCGGGTTTGCGGCCGGGGCCAGGAGGCTGGGCTCACCTGGGCAGGCTGTCCTGGTAGTGCATGGTGGGTACGATGCTGTGCTGCAGATACTCGGCGGGCCCCGAGACAGCACTTAAGGGCCGGTTAGGGGCTCCCAGGACAAGCGAGGGGCAGCGAGGCCAGGCACTCAACAGTAGGCGCGGCATCATCGTCCTGGGCAGCAACGGCAGCTTGAGAACGCGGCGGCTGAAGTAGTTATTGAGCAAGCAGGCCGCTGCCCTCAAGCCCAGGACACGGCGCAGGGACTCAACGTCTAGTTCAACTCCGCCCACAGGGGCACTTCCGGGCCCGGACAGGCGGCGGCCCGGCCCACTCGCGGCCTCTCCCAGAACCCGCCCACATCGTGGCCACGCCCACCTGGGCTGGACTAGGTCTTTAGACAGAAAGTCCAGCTTCTTGCCCCAAGGCGGCAGACATACTCTGAAGCTGTCTGCTTTTCCTTTCACAGAACTGGATAGAAATCAGAGGTAGAGAAAAAGAAACAATGAAACTTGACATTTGGCAGACCTAAACTTGTTAAGGCTTGGTCTCTAGAGACCAAGAACATTTCAAACCTTTGTCTTCTCAGTAGAGAACAAGATCAACAAACACCTCCACAGTTCTAGATTTACTGAACAATAGCCATACTTATTTTACCAATATAATTTGTTAGGCAGAATACTTTGCTCATACTAGGTCCATGTAGGGTTTTTCCAAGCCTGAAGTCTTCCAAGTGAGTGGCTTTGGAATTCTGCTCAGGTGCCCTGCCAGCTCAACTAGGCAATGTATGTGGGGTTTTTTGTTTGTTTTTTTAAATGTATAACTGGGAATTGAAGGTGCATGCCTGTAATCTGCAGGAGAGGCAGAGTTAAGAATTTAACCTACATTCAGCTACATTGCAAGTTTGAAGCCATCCTGGGCTACATGAGACTGTGTCTTAATCAAAACAAGATGAAGGAAGGGAAAAAGAGCATACGGGACCTAGAAATGAGCATTCTTTTTTCCCCTTTAATTTTTCAAAGGAAACAAAACAAACAAAACAAAAATGGTTCCCTACCAAGAGAAAACCCTTGTCCTCTGGTTCTGGGTGTCTTCTAGCCACCATAGGAGGCTGCCTGTCAGCACACATGGGTACTGAAGTTCCCAACTCCCCAGGAATCCGAAGATTCTTGAACTTGAACATCCCTCATCCCTCACTAAATCACCACAGACAAGCAATATATACCCCACCCCTGGTCTCAATCTCATCTGTAGCTAAATAATTAATAGGTTCTGCTACCGTTTATTTGAGAGAGAGAGAAAGAGAGAGAGAGAGAGAGAGAGAGAGAGAGAGAGAGAGAGAGAATGAATGAATTCTATTCTGGGAACACAGCCTTCCTTTAGCAGCAGCTGTCTGTCAGGATCCAGTAGATCTGAAGCAGCCAAACACATTTTGTCTGCTCCATAAGTAGGTAGGCGGAGCCATGAGCTAGAACACATCCCAAAGAGCACTGGATTTGGAGTTCAGGGTACCTGAGTTTGTTTCTCAGGCTCTGTCCTTATTTAAATGACCAGCAATTAAACAGGAAAATCACTAACCAGCTCCACACCGAAGAACTTTGCTTCATTGACTTTCTTCAGCACAGAATTCAAAGCTAATATGAACTGGGAATGTAGCTCAGTGGGCAGAGTGTTTGCCTAGCATGCATGAAGCCCTGGGTTTGATCCCCAGCTTCACATAAGCCAACCAAATGTGGTGGTACATTCCTGTAATCCCAGCACTGGGGCAGTGGAGGCCTGAGAATTGATTCAGTGTTAACTGGTGAGATGGTTCAGTGAGTAAGGTCATTAGTGCTGATCTGATGATCTGAGTTTAATCCCCGAGACACACAAGATGGAAGAGAACTGACTCGTAAAGGATGTCCTCTGACTTCCACACTCAACATAATAAAATACTAATGTAAAAACAAAACCGCATCAAAGTTAAAAAATTCCAAACATCTAATCTTCCTCCCTTGAGGAGAGAACAGATCTATCTGGCCCAAGTCCAAAATATCAGAATCTCTTGTCTGTAGTGTATAGTGCCATAGGGAGAATATAAAATCCTTTCTGAAAAAGTTCATTTGTCAGGCCAGGAATGCTGGCCTTTGGTCCCAGTTCTTGGGAAGCAAAAGCAAATGATTCTATGTGAGTTCGAGGCCAGCCTGGTCTACAGAGTGAGTTCCAGGACATCCAGGGCTATACAGAGAAACCCTGTCTCAAAAACAAAACAAAACAAAACAAATCAGTTGTGTCCAAATCCTAGTAGATTTAAAACCTTGAAACCTATGGGGATACTGTAGTCCCTTGAGTGGTGCACCACAAAAGCCACCGAAGCAGAGGCAGGCTACTCCTTCCTGCTCCAGCCTGTGGCCATCTTAATAAAATGTCCCAAAGGAGCTGTCCAAAATGGCACCTCTGACAAAATGGCGGCATCACCACATTGCCTCAGCCTGCAAGCGTCACAGGAGCTGTCCACGGTGGCGCATCTCCTTTCCTGCTTCAGGAGGAGCTGCCCTTCAAGATCACCTTTCCTGCCTCTACTTACAGCATCTGTGAAACACCATTACAGGAGCTGTCTGTCCCATAGGAGCTGTCCACAGTGGCAGCACCTCCTCTCCAGCCTCCCTCCCTACCCCCAACAGCCCCACAGAGATGGCACCTCAAAAAAGCTGGCTACTGTAAGGCCCCCACAAAGGGAGGACCTCACCCAAGCCTCAGGAATTTGTGGCCACCCATTAACTCACAAGACACCAAACTTGATGCAATCAGCAAGAGGTATATTTCGATCAACATGTTGAGGTCAAGACCCATGACCCACTCAGGGGCAGTGGGGTCTAATCCCGGGGCTTTGGAGACAGAATTTAAAGCCAAAAACCACAACTCAGGGGGGAAACCACAACCCAGGGGGAGTAAAGAAGGGCTATTGGAGAGTACCTGTGAAAAGTCCCAGCCCATTATTCAGTTTGTGACAGGGTCCAAGGAACAGTCATGGGGAACATTTTGTATAGGCTATTCTCTAAGAGCCTATTCATAACCAACCATCTATCTTGTGGTCAGCCAAGTTCCTGAAACACAGAGCTCACGACCAAGCTGACCTGCACTTTTGGTTCTGCTCTGTCTGTTAGGAGTTTTTGAAATTTTTTAACCCTTTCACTACAACCAGGAAGGACTTCCCACTTTAACCCAAGGGCCCAATACAGGGAAAGAGAGGGGGGTGAAAAAAGCTACCAGTCTCTGAACAAGAACCCACCAATCCCTGAGCTTCCCAAACTCAGGATCTGAAATCCCACTAATCCTCAATCTCTACCCTGAGCCCCCCTCCCAATACTTTATAAGTGCTGCCCTTTGTCCATTTCTTTGCTGCCCACTCCTGGAAGCAGAGGGCAGCCATCCCTGTATTTGTCCCTCTATACCCTGGACCTCAGAACAAATCTCTTGTATGATATTTCTGTCTGGTGTGACTCTCTCATCGGAAGAAGCCAAAAAGAAAAGAAGCAATGAAGAAGTGGAAGAGAAGGAGTGGGGCTGAGGCACCTGTGCTCCCTAGCTCAGCTGGGGAGACCTCCTCTGGGAGCTGCATCACCTCTGCTGAGGAGGCTTTCTCTCAGAACTTGTGGTTCCTGAGCTCTCATGTCAGGATGCTGTTCCATTGGGACACTGTCCCACCTCGGAGCTGTAAGGTTCCTGAGTACCCACCTCTCACAGTAAATTTTGAGTTCATCAAGGTCAGAGACCTTGTTTGCATTTATGTACCCGGGTCTAGCCTTGGCCCTTCGGTGGGCAAGTACTGTGCATCTTTTATTTAGGTAAGATCCTGTACCACATCAAAGATCACATGAGCTGGGAGTATAGGCAGACTGTGTAAGGATCAACAAAGTTCATCTGCTTAGAGAAAAATCCTGAAGACTGAAGCAGCTGTGTTGACATAATCTCCAGAGTTTTCCTCTAGTTTGAATTAACTATGAAGGGAGAAAACACCATAGCCAGGTTAAAGAAATATTCATTTTCAAAATAAATTGTTTTTTGAAACAGGAGTCTTTAACTAGATAGGGGAAGAAAGAGTTCACACTTCAAAAAAAAAAAAAAAAAAAAAAGATCAGCTGGTAAAGGGACACCAAACGCAGCATACGTAAACAGTCAAGTGGTCAAAGAAATGAGAGGAAGTAGTACCTAGAATCGACTGGGCTTGAGTCCCAAGTTTTCAGGTTCCACCAGGTTTTACTTAGAGTAAACACTGAGTGACAATGTAGTTGCTAAAGAAGTTCCTGACTGTGAAGGAACTTAGCCAAGCAGGCCCAGTCACAAGGCTGGCGTATGTACCTCTGATACTTCCTCTCTGAGCCAGCCTAGAATCTGCCATCCCGCTAGAGACCACTGATGCTGATGGAGTGAGCCATTGAGGAAAAAGACAGCATCATATCTGGCTACTAGAGAGCCAATGAGATGCTGGGAGGGGGTATAAAGGTTTGCCCAGGGCTGGTGAGATGGCTCAGCGGTTAAGAGCACTGACTGCTCTTCCGGAGGTCATGAGTTCAAATCCCAGCAACCATATGGTGGCTCACAACCATCTGTAATGAGATCTGATGCCCTCTTATGGGGTGTCTGAAGACAGTGACAGTGTACTTACATATAATAAATAAATAAATAATTAAAAAAAAAAAGGTTTGCCCAGTTCCTGAAATAAATGAATCTGCTTTTGCTACTTGGAGGACTCTGGGTGTCTGGGTTACTAATTCTGTGCCTTCTTACCCCAACCCCCAAGGGTCTTGGTCAGGATCACAAGCAACCTCTGGTGCCCAGAATGGTAATGCTACCCTTGCAGGTATGAGAACTGAGCTTGCTTGAGTCCGGGTTTATTTTTTGATTGCAGTTGCCATCCTTAAATTCCTCCGGCTGAGACTACTGTTGGGGTCCACACTAGCTCCACGTTGGGGCGGCCAAAAACGTCGCAGCCCAGGCAAAATGTTGAGGCCCGGGCCAACCCACGTTTGGACGGCCACTGTATCCCGGCCCAAGCTGCCGCTCCGGTCTGCGGGTCAGGGTTCAGCAAGAGCGAGGGTGAGGGCAGACTCTACCTAATGTCTGATGTGTCTGATTCTCTGATCTCAGTCTGATTCTGATCTGTTCTGTCTCTGCCTTTTATATGTCTTACTTCTAAGCCACGCCTCTAAGTTACACCTTTAATCATGCCCTTAGGTCTTGTCTCTAACTCTGATCTCTATACTTCTAAGTCATACTCTTAAGTCACACACCTTTAATCTCACACACCTTTAATCTCACACACCTTTAATTTCACGCACCTTTAATCTCAAGGTATCTAAACCAAGATTATCGGAGTGTGCTCAGCTGTTGTAGGCTATTGTAATCCAAGTCTCATGTCAGGGTATATGGCTCAAGATGGCTACAAAGCTGATAGCTGCTTTCTGCTAAAAGTCGGCCCCCAACAGACTACTTTTCTTCACTGTCAAGTGCCTCCTTCAGCGTTATTACTATTATTCTTTTTTGATAAATTGGCCCCTTCATGTTCTGTGTGCAAACCCCCTCAAGAGGTAAGCTTGGAGGCCTTTGTCTTACTCCTTTATGTTGTTTGTCCAGATGGGGAGGTACATATACCCCTAGCTGACCTCACTTTAATTAGAAAGGTGGCCAATGAATTGGGGTCTGACTCTCCTTACTTTGAACAGGTCTTAAGACAGTGGGCCATGTACTTACAAACCTATTATGACTAGGACAATCTTCTTAAAGCAGTACTGGAGTCCTCTGTTTTTAAACTGGTGGTCAGCATATCAGGACCTGACTGAAACTCAGGCACACTTAAATCTTGACTATAACCATAACATCACCCTAGTCAAGCTGACCATCCACGGGGCAAACATCAACCCAGTTATACAAGCTACCATCAGCCAACATGCCTACTTCAATGGCCAACCTGTCTTTCAAGGCCCTTAAGGCCTGCACTCCCAGAGATCCCCACTTCCATAACCTTGTACAACAATCAGGTGAGTCCTTTACAGACTTTCTGAGGCAGTGGAGAAAAGGGTTGATTCAGGACAACTGGAGACATGCTTTTTAAACAATTAGCTTGGGAGGGTCTTAATGCCCCCACCCACAATGCAGTGGCGGCAGTCCGTAGTAATGATGACCTTCATAAATGAGAAGTGGCCACCAGAGACCTTGACCCCAGGGCAGATCCTATAGCGGCTCTGACTGCCTTTCTTGATGCACTGTTGGCTGACAGGCAAAGATCCAACAACAGACTCTCACAGGAGGCCTGCCTGATTGTTCCTTCTGTGGCTTCGGAAAGACAGGACATCTCCATAGGGACTGCCCTGACACTAGGCCAAGAATGAAAAGTCCTCACTGTAATAAAGGATTTCACTGGGCATGAGACTGCAGGTCTCAGAACTCAGATAAACTTGAGGATGATTTAATCTCCAAAAGGCTTGTTCCTCAGCCCTGTCAATAAGAGGGGAGTTCCAAACCTACTGTATATTAAACTCTCCCCATGTTTCCACAGTCACCCATGATGACTATACAGCTAGATGAGATTCTATTGTTGCTGACGTCCCTCGCACACTTCGGGGCAGGAACATATTAGAGGACATGGGTGTTGTCCTTACAATGGGTGATTAGGCCTTCTTTGATAGCATCATGGGATATGAACAACTGGGTATAACAGGCTGCCTAAAAGGGGATCGCTCCCAATTCTAAGGAACACTGCCCGCCCAGGGCCTCCTTCCATACTGCTGGCCTGGCTGTCAGATGCCAATATCTGAATGGATCAGTGGTCAATCATTGAACCAAAATTGTCCACACTCAAAGTACTAATTGAGGAACAAGTTATACTGAATCACTTAGAATCCTTGACCAGTAGATATAACACCCCCATCTTTGTCATAAAAAAAAAAGGGGGTCAGGAAAATATAGACTCTTCCAAGATCTGAGGGCTATCAATGAACAAATGGAATAAATGGGACTACTCAGGTGGGACTGTCTCATCCTTGTGCCCTCCCACCCTCCCATCACATACTAGTGATGGATATCAAAGACTGTTTTTTCTACCCCCCCACCCCACCCCGGCACTACAGGACAGATGCGACTTTGCCTTTACAGCATGGGAACTTAATATGCAGAAACCAGCTAAGAGATTCTAGTGGACAGTCCTCCCACAGGGAATGGACAATAGTCCCACCATCTGCCAGCTTTGTGTGGCTGAGGCACTACGGGCAGTCCCTAAAGATATTCACTATATGGATGGCGTTATGCCAGCACATCCTGATTCATCTCTTTTACTAGGAGCTACCTCACAGATTCTAAAAGACTTAATCTGTGGACTGCCCCCGAAAAAAATTCAGTGCCCCCATATGCCTTTCTGGGATTCTCCACTTCTAAGTGGATTAGACCCCTGGACTTCTCTATTTCTCAGTAAGAGACCTACTCCCTTGTGGAGCTTCAACAACTGTGTGGGACTGTTAATTGGTTAAAGCCATCTCTCCCCCATCCCCAACCAAGAGATGAGAAATCTCTTCTCCCTATTGGAGGGCAGTGATAGACCCTCGACTAAGATCGCCCTTACCCAGGACTCCTGCAGAAGATAATGACCTGCTTGTCTGACACGAGCTTTAATAGACATAACCCTTTGAGGCCTTTGCTGGCAATAATTATGTGGACTACAGAGGAGATCCTAGGGGCCCTGTGGCAAAATAGGCCTCTCATGTGGCTGCACCAAGCTCACTCAGATCTACATAAGGTAAACTCCAAATATAAAACTGCCTTTAAACTTGCTGTTAAGGCAAGGGGCTTGGCGAGAACTTACAATAAAGAACCCGATAAGACAATACGGCCCTTTTCTCTTAAACACTCAGTCTTTATGGGCAGATTCCCTTAGTTTTCAAGAAATGGTGACAGGCTTCCCAGACGCTCTTGATAACCACCCACCCCAGATTAGCACATAGTGGCCCTTCCTTATCCATCTATTAAAATTAAGCCCTACAGCCTACTCGGTTCTAGCTTGATCTTTAAGGCCTCGGTGGCCTTCTCTGATGTCAACAAACAAAGATATGGATTTTACTACAGAGGCCAGGCTTGAAGGATGTTACTCACATCCTTCCAAACCCTGGATCAGTCCAATTAGGGGAGTGGTTGGGGCTTCTGAGAATCTCTGAACTCTGTCAGGCTGATTCTGTCAGTATATTTTCTGATAGCCAGTATGTAGTACAGGCTGTTTGAACATTATAATTCTACATAAAAGACCATCTATCACATGCCTAGAGTTTCTGCCCCCACCAGCCTTTGCTGTGCCTCTTATTTGTCCTCACCATGGTCAGTGGCTGGAAGGGATTAAAAGCTCAACAAATATCAGCTAATGAATGAATTAGAATTATCCAGAGGTCTGAATTAGAAAGTATCCCAAGCCCCAGGCCAGTACTCAGCTTCAGAGTACTGGAATGATCTGGGCTGCCTACTAACATTGTAGGTGTCTCTGCACTGCACCATGGAAACTCTGATTCTGTAAGTAGATCTAGTATCAGGGCATCATTGCCCAACTCCCTTCCCAGGGGGAGACATAGACCATGTCTATCCCCTCCTCCTACGGTCCCAGAGACAAACTGAAGTATGATTCCACCAGTGTTCACTTGGGGAACCAGTAAGTAGTTGATCAGGCTTATTGACAGAGCAAGGGGTGAGGGGTTACAGGAAGGGGCATGAGTGATCTTAAAGCAGCCACATTAGAAAGATTGCATCCAGAGTAGATAATGGCTTCCTGTTGGCCGTGTAGGTGGAGCCCCTTCCACTGGTCCTTCTCCAGCCCTCTCTGACCCCTCAAGGCTATTTACAATTAGGGCAGACTTGTTCACTTGGTTCACAGCTGGTTGGGAGGTGTGTCTACATACTGAGATGAGGCTCCTGTGGCTGGCCCTTCCTGCCCCCTCCTTTTATGAAGGAATGTCAACAATTAGACCGGCTATGATGGTATTTTATGAGCAGACCCAGCTAGAGTCCTGAAGATAGCGGCAATGTAGTCTTGTATCTCAGGAGCAAAGTTCATGTTTTGTAACTCCCACTGAATAATTCTAATGCATAGCCTGGTGGCTGACTCGGACCTTTGCTAGTCAGTGCAACTGGTGGATTGGAATCACCCAGGAACTCGCTTGAACTACAGACCTTCATGGTGGAGTCAGGGGGCTGCACACATGCATGTGTCAATTGCATGAAAGTTAACATGCCAGGTGGCACGGTATGCGGATGCCAGGTGGACTTAAAAGCAACTGCACAGCAGTAGCAGCCATCGTGCCTCAGGTCAGGGAGAAGGGGTGCTGCTCCCCAACATCCTTCAGTGATCCTAGGATCCTAGGAACTTAGAGACAGCTGGTCCTCAGACCTTAACAATCACAGTCCTTCTCATCAGCAACACATCTGAACTCTCCTGATCTCTCTGCGTCCAAGGTCTTAGCCAGACCCTTGGCAACCGTTTACTTCATTCTCACCTGCAGCTCTGTCTGGATCTCTTCCTTGTCTCAATTATGGCTTCATTTTTAATCTTTTCCTTTTGGCCATTCATCCCCAAATAACTGTCTGTACTCCATGTGTACCTTACTCTGTTTCCGCCACCTCCTCTCCACCCCTGTGGAGATAGTGCCAGGGAGTGGCACTATTAGGAAGTGTGGCCTTGTTGGAGTGGGTGTGGCCTTGTTAGAGGAAGTGTGTCACTATGGGAGTGATCATTGAAACCTTTCTCCTAGTTGCCTGGAGGCCAGTCTTCTCCTGTTTGCCTTTGGAACAAGATGTAGAACTCTCAGCTCCTCCAGCACCATGCCTGCTTGGATACAGCTGTGCTTCCTGCCAGGATGATAATGGACTGAACCTCAGAATCAGTTAGCCAGCCCCAATTAAATGTTGTCCTTTATAAGAGTGGCCTTGGTCATGGTGTAACTTTACAGCAATAGAAACCCTAAATCAGATACCTCTCAGCCCCCACCCCCCACCCAGTGCTGAGAATTAAACCCAGGGTCTCACAACATGCTAGACAAACACTCTATATCCCCAGCCCTTCCATCCTCTCTACCTGACCCCAGTAAGCTCTCACACCCAGACTCCCAATCCTCTTTTTGCTCTTCGGTACTGGGGACTGAACTTACAGCCTTATTTGTGGTAGGCGAATGCCTCTTAATTTTTAATTTTGAGACAGGTTCTTACTGAGTTTCCTAAACTAACCTAGAACTCAGTCTGTAGCACAGGCAGGCCTTGAACTTGTGATCCTCCTGCTTCAGCCCCCTAAGTAGCTGGGATTACAAGCCTCTGAGACCCAGCTGCCGATGATGAATTCTTACTTTGCCTATCAAAATCCAGTCCACTGACTACACTTCCCTCCCTGCCTTTCAGTATTTTTTAAATATGACATCCCTCTTTCTGACATCCCTCTCCCCACCATCTCTCTCTCCCTGTCATCTCTCTCCCCAACTTCTCTCTCCCTGACATCTTTCTCCCGGTCATCTCTCTCCAGCCCCTCAAGTCACCTTTTATTCCCCTTCCCTGGCCAGGACACTCTAATCATCTCTAACAGTTCAGTCTCACTTTCTTGAGCCCCCAGTGAGCAAACCATTGAGCCAGACTGACAGACCTTCCTACCTTGATTTCCCCACAGCTTAAAAAAAAACAAAACAAAACAACCAACCAAACAAAGACTCCATTTTCCCAGTGAATCAGTCAGGAAAGTAAAATAGTTAGAGTCTTGAATTTCTGTTTCACTCAAAAACAAAACTTTAGGAAGTTCTGTTTGCCTTACCATGGGAACATCTCAGAGACAAGTCTTTTTAAAAAAGAGGGAAAGAGACCTCTCACCAACTTTATTTATTTTTACACCTTTGGGGTTTGCCTACATGTCTATGCACCATGTTCATGCAGTACCCACAGAGGCCAGAAGAGGGCATTGAATCCCCTGGGACTGGAGTTACAGGCAGTTGTGAGCTGCCACATGGGTGCTGAGAATCAAGCATGGGTCTTCTGGAGGAGCAACCAGTCCTGGGCCATCTCTCCAGCCCCTCCAGTCACTTTTTATCTCATTGGCTAGTTCCAACCGTCAGGGACACTCTGTAATCATACCGTGTGCCAGGCACTTTCCACATGCTTTACATCTGTCAATTCATTTCCTCTTCACCTCAGCCCTGTGACATGGGTATTATTATTTCCCCAGTTTACAAGGGTGGACCCTGAAGCCCTGAGAAGCTGAATGAGTTTCCCACTTCCCCTCAGACTGGAAGTAGAGGAGTTAGACTCCCAACTTCCCCCTTTGGCTCTCTGACCATCTGTTCACACACAGCACCCAAAGTCACGAATGAAATGTCAGAGCAGACCCATTCTTAACTTACAACCCCGCAGTGGCTCACCCAGCTCACTCACAGTGAAACTAAAGCCTTATAATGACCCCAGTGTCAATACTGGGGATTAACCATGACTGTCAGGCCACTCTGTTGCCATGTTTGTCTAGGGAGTTTTATTGGGATGCAGTCCTGCCCACTCTTTAAAAAGAAAAGAATTATTTAATTTTCATGGTGCATGTATATGTGTGTAAGTGGCTGTGTGTGTGTGTGGTGGGGCATGCATGTGTGTTTATGGAGGCCAGAATAAGACATGAGATCCTCTGGAACTAGAGTTACTAGTGGTTATAATCCATTCGACATGGGTACTGGAAATGGGATCCAGATCTAGAAGAGCAGCTCTAAACCACTGAGCCAGCTCTGCAGCTCCCCCAGTCTTTTACATAATCTGCAGCTGCTTCCATGCTACCTTGGACCACAAAGAAGTCTAAATGTTAAGTATTCCCCCACCCCCTGTCTTTCTCTCTTATACACACACACACACACACACACACACACACACACACACACACCTCACCAGACTTGATTCTGCTTCAGTCACTCCAGCCTCCTGGCCTCCTTGTTGCTGGGCTCTGCCCTTGCTGGTCTTTCTGCCCAGTATGCCTCCTGCCGGGACTTGGGATCCTGGACCCCCTTGCTCCCACTGGTCCTTTACTTAGTTTCTCACCAGGGCCCTCCCATCACCTTATAGGAAATCAAGAACCATTCTCTACCCTCTGCTCCCGCTTTATTGTTGCCCGTGGCCCTCAGCACCATCTCAAACAGAACCTTCCAGTCTGTCTTTTCCTTGGTTGTCTTGGCTGTAATACCCAGACAGTGGTGCCTGGAACGGAGTCAGGGGCTCAGTCAATATCTGAAGAACAAATGAGCCGCTTTGGCAATAATCTGCTGACCAGTGTCCCTGTTCCTTGTGTTTTCTTCTCTCCTTGGGTCTGGCTCTGCGACGCCTAATCATCCTAAATGCAGGGATTTTCCTTCCATCACTCAGCACCCTCCACTCCACGAGAGAAATGGTCCTTCCTATAGCACACATGGCCTCCTTGACCTGGCCCTGCCTGACCCCTGATCCTCATCTCCAGCTGCAGCTCTACCTCCCACTCTCTCTCAGGGCCTGAGATCCCCACAGACAAGTTTTCCTGAAGTCCTTTGTTCGTTCGTTCCTTCCTTCCTTCGTTCCTTCCTTCCTTCTTTCCTTCTTTCCTTTCTTCCTTTCTTTTTTTCTTTCTTTTTCAAGACAGAGTCTCATGTTGGCCTCAAATGTGCTATGTAATGGAGGATGGTCTTGAACCTCCAGCGCCTGAGTGCTGGAATAGCAAGCATGTGCCACCACTTCAACGTCTGCTGTCCACTTCTGTGTGCTCTTTTCGAAAACTTTACAAACCCTGATTGCATGGCACTTATTCTTGGGAGCCTCCTTGCTCCTCCTTCCGAAAGTCCCATCAAGCTCAAATGCATGGCACCCACCCAAATCACAGCCCTCCCAGGCACCGGCAACTGACTCAAATTTAAGTTGTTAGAATACAAAATCATGCTGTATAAAATAATAATAAAAGTTGATCTTGTGTCTAACTTTAAAATATATAACCTTACCCAATTTAAATAGAAGTTAATTGCCATGCAATTTCAATCTAAGTCCATTGCAAATGATGTTTGCAGTCTGGCCACGCGGGGGGCACCACTTCAGCTGGTAAACAGAAATCCCCGGCCATGGGCTGCCAGCCGTATCTCCTCAAGCTGTTGTTTATACACACCAGAGTCTCTGTGAGTGATTGTGGGAGTCTATTTAGTTCTTGTGCATTTAAATTCTCTTTAACTATCTTATACTGATATCATCCAGACACTCCAGAAGCCCTGGGACTACTGTGTGTGCTCACAAATGCAGCTGTGCCATCAGTCACAACTGCAGGGAGGTTGGATGCCCCAAGTTTCTCACTGCAGAAAGCAGAGAACATGCTGAGCATACAGAAGGATGCTCTCCAGAGTATCCATCGGAAATACCCTGTCCTGTTTGTAAGGGACTGTTACTGGCTCCTTGCTCAGGACTCCTTTTAGAGACTCTGGGCTAGCTACTTGTCCAGCAAGGAAGTTCAAAGACCATGAAGTGAGACTTTGTGGCTTTAAATCCTGACCCCATCACTGCTAAGCAGTGGTCTTGTCAAGTCATGAATTCTCTGCATCTTATTTCCTTTTCTGTAAAATGGGATTGCAGCACACAATTCCAAGGGCCGAGTGAATGCTAACTGGACACTCACTCCCTACAGAGGCTTGGACATAGGGCATGCTTGTCAACCACCAGCCGTCTTTTCTTCAGTGTCCTTATCCGGAGCTTGCCAACCCCAGATGGACTGCACCTGTCATAGAGTTCCCCAGTGTCTTCTTGTGTTGGCCCATATGTTGACTGCTTGATCCAAAGAATCAGTGATCTTGGTCTTTTGCCAATCCTGATTGAAATTCAGGAAGAACATTTGGGCTTTTCTGGAGGTGTAGGGGAGGGAACCTTATGATAATCTTTCGTCTGCAGGCGACCTCTCCTCTCTCAAGCCAGTGTCTTGGGGCACTGTCAATCATGGACACATTCAGCTGTTTCCAACCTGGGTTTTCCTAGGCTCTGGGTATCCTGAAGCCTGGTACCATGTGGTTGGTCCTAACACAGGGCACTATGCCTAGAGAGCATGCAGTGTGTTCTGTATGAATGATAAGAAGTGTTCTTCACACCCAGAAGAAGGATAAAATCTAGGAATGGGAAGATGGAAGCTAAAAGTTAGCCTAAGCTGACCACTGCAGGTGTTATATGCTTCAGACAGAGGTGGGGGCACATAAAGAAAAAATCAGGGAGAAGGGTCAGTCACTAGGCAAATAGGTAGGGCGGGGCTAGTGGAGGCAGTAGAGGGTGACAGTAAAGGGTGACAGTCTACTGAATTTGAAGCAAGTTCTCTGCCTTGGAATGACTTGCATGGCTCTTAAGAGGTGACAATCATCCAGTCAAATGAAGCCCCAGGTAGGCTGCCATTGATTGATCTCATATTGACTCATTGATGGGGAAGGTGTCGTATAAGTCAGGATTCCCCTGAGAAACAGAACCAGCAGAGTATTCGTGGAGTGAGGCTGATGCTCACAAGGAATTGGCTTACACATATGTGACAGTAAAGTCCAGAAATCTGCCAGGGAGGCAGACAAGCCAATTTATGGAGGGCAAATTTTTTTCCCAAAGGTCACCTATTTAAATGTCAATCTGACCCCAAACACCTTGGTAGAAGCATCCAGAATAATATTTAATCAAGTATCTAAGCACTGTGGTCCAGTCAAGTTGACATAAAAATTAACCATCAGAGTACGTAAAGATTCATTCAGCTGTGTCCTGATGTAAACAGTCCATCTGTGGGAGACTCGCTATGCCTGTCTTTCCACATACACATATGAATACACCACAGTTACTTCAGGGGACCATTGGCCCGTTCTGCCAGTGCAAGTCTTCCATACAATGTGTCATTCTCCCAGCCCTGTAGTCAGTCACACTTGTAGAGAGGAAGTGGGATCAGTTCTCTGGGCTCCTCTCACCACACCTCACCCACCAGGCTTAAGGAGGACAGTAATGTGTGTCTTCTCAGCTGAGGGTGGAGTGGGCAGGGAACAGGTGGTGTGTTCAAATTGGGTATTTGAGGACATCTGAACAAAGGTCAGGCTTACAAAGATGTGAAAGACTCATAACTAGGGAGTCCCTGTGTTGCCTAGCAACATGGGCATCATCATCATCACCAAGGCTTGCCACCTCTGCAGTGGTTACTTGCATGGAGAGGCCATGTGACCTTCCTTGCTCAGGTACACCCAGCCTTAGGTGGCCCCACAAGAAGAAACAGTGAGATATATGGTGACCCCACTTTCCTGTCTTCTTCATCCTAATCCTACCCTCATTGTCTGAGTGTGTTCCATCTGAAGCTGAAGACCAACAGCCCCAGTGTGTCTTCATGGGTCAGCTTCCGGGATGGAGGAACAGGATGGAGAAGGCAAGATGGAATGTGAAAGGGGACCCTGAAGCTACCTGGAATAGTGGTGGAGAGCTCTCCCTCTCCAAACCTGCCCTTCCCTTCTCTCCCTCAGAGCTGGGCATGAGGAGGAGTGGGGCACTGTTCTCAATCTCAAATCCCTCTCTGAAGTATCTGCTGTGTGCACCTGGGCCTTGGATGCTTTCACACAGAAGGGAGAGCTTCCTCCTCCTCTTCCATCTCCCCTTCCTCCTTCATTTCCTGGTCCTCCCTCCTTCCCCTCCTTCTCCCTCTCTTCTTCTTCCTCTTCCTTCTCTTCTTATTTTTACACAAGGTCTGACCATGTAACTCTGGCTGGTCTTGAATTTGTAATCCTCCTGTCTCAATCTCCTGAGTGCTAGATGTCTGGTACCAAGATATCCCTTTTCCCAAAGTAGCATTTAGACAAAAGCCTGCACCCTGTCAGGGACTTAGGAAAACAGCTTCTACCTGTTCAAAGGAAGGGCTCTCCTTTTCTTCCATTGACATATGCCTGAGGTGTCCATTAGAATATTAAGATCTGTGGTTGCTTCTAGGCTCCTTCATTCTCTACTCAACAGATACCTGTTATACACCTGTCCTCCACCCTGGCTTAAAGGTTCCCCTCCTCCCAGGTAGCCATTCCCCTTTAAACCCTGGAAATAGGACTTCCTCCACCCCTTACTGCCCCCCCAACTCCCACCCTTCACCCCAAGTTGTTCTCTCTGTTTTCCCTAGAGACACCCTTGGCAGTTTGGAATAAACTTTTCCCTTTTTACCCACGAAGTGTGTCTATTTTTACTCTCTACTTTTTTTTTTTTTTTAAAGTAGAGAGTAGTCTGTAGAATTTTTTAAGCAGTATTACCAAAAGCATGAATTTCTTTTTTCCCCCATTAATATATTTATTTATTCACTTTACATCCTGATGATCACTGCCTCCCCTCCTCTTGATCCCCCTCCCCCAATCCCTCCCCCAGTCCCTCCTCCTTTGAGAGGGTTGGAGGCCCACCTGGATATATCCCCCACCTTGGCACATCAAGTCTCTGCAGGGCTAGGTGCATCTTTTCCCACTGAGGCCAGATGAGGGACCTCTGATTTGGTTTCTTCACTGCACCCATTTCAATCACTAGGAATATAGACTGTACTGTTATGCTATATTTCTAAAGTAGTTAAAATCCTCCGTACTAGTTCACGCCAATTGAAAGCTGCCTGGCACCCAGCACTGCAAAGCTCCGAGTCCCTCCATACTCCACATCTCCACTGCAGTATTTCCTACATATTTAATTTACGTGTGTGTGTGTGTGTGTGTGTGTGTGTGTGTGTGTGTGTGTGTGTGTTCATGTGTGGGAGTGCACCTGTGAAGGCCAGAGAACAGCCTTGGGTGTTGATTCTTGCCTTCCACTTTGAGAAAGGGTCATTTGCTCACGGCCTCAGGTGACACAACCTCTCTGTAGGGCATGCTTGGTTAGAGATGTGTGCTACTGTGTTGGGGATTTTATGTGGGTTCTAGGGACTTGAACTCAGGTCCTCCAGCTTGTTCAACAAGCTCTTTACCCACTGAGGCACCGCACCAACCCTTCTCCTCCATATAGAAGAGAAATGAAGTTTCTGCTTCCAATTATGTAAACATCCCAGGAGACAGTGGCCTACAGGCCAGTGAAAACGAGTTGAACAAGCCATAAGGAATAAATCAGTAAACAGCGCCCCTCTGTGGTCCCTGCTTCAGTCTTTACCCCATGTTCCTGCCCTGACGTCCTTCAGTGATGGAGCATGACCTGAGAACTTAAAGCTGAAGGAAACCCTTTCCTCCCCATGGCTTTCAGTCATGGCGTTTCATCACAGCAATAGAAACCCTGACTAAGTCATTCTACTTCCTGGATTTGGGGCTTATGATGAATCTTAGGAGACAACTGGTTTCATAAGCTGGATCGAGAGGAGAGGCCACACCAAACAACAGGCATGGAGAAAGTTCCGGAAAGGGCACGGAGTGGGGGAGAAGGTGAGGATGGAAGCAGGGCAGTCTGGGGCTTTTAGAATTCCCCATGATGCGCACTTTCAGATTTTCCTCAGACAGAACACGCAGTGATCAACCAAAGTCCCCAAGTTGGACGTTACGTTTCATTTGCTCAGCTTGTCCAAACACAGCTATAAAAAGAGCTCAACGGAGAAAAGGATGTTTGGAATTTCTTCCTTCTTCTTCTTCTTTTTTTTTTAAAGGCAGACACTGAACTTTCTACAATGTTCAGGAAACAGGATTCTCCCTGCTTTGGGAGGCAATACGTGTGGCTCACAGGGATGAGGAGATGGAAAATGGGGGGTCTCTGCATCGTAGGCCCGAAAAGCATCTGAAGGACCCCCGGGGAGACTCTTCCTCTGTTCTGCTGCCTTCCGCATCTCTCTGTACCCACCCACAGCTGTTTACCCATAGTCTAAACAACTAGGAGATCCAGGAACTTGGGGAAGGATGAAGGTGGTTGGCAATCAGTTTTATGAGCAATAAATAGTAAGACAGCAAGCTTCTGTGACGCTCAGTTCTACAGCCTGCGGCCAGGGATGCCGCTCCGCCCCAGCGGCTCAAGCTGTCCCCAAGCACTCACAACTCCATCTGAGACAAGCTCTTGTTGACCATGTAGCCCATGCTGGCCTCCAACTCCCGATACTCTCTGTGCTATGACTACAGGGTGGACCATTTCATCTGGTTATTGCTTCTGACATTTTGACTACAATCTTTGTGAAATTAGACACGCGTCTGTCAGAAAAATCCACTTCACAAGAAAATCCCATTCTGTGCGCGCATGCGTGCACATGTACGACAGAGTGTAGAGGCTGGATGTTGATGTTGGGGGGTCTTTCTCAATCTTTTTCCACCATTTTTTTATGAACAAGTTTTTTTATACGTATGGCTGTTTTGACGGCATGTATGTCTGTGTATCAGGTGTCTGCAACGCCGAAGGAGGCCAGAGGAGGGTGTTGGATTCCCTGGGGCTGGAGTTACAGATGTGGGTGCTAGGAATCAAATCTGGGTCCTCGGGAAGGACAGCCAGTGTTCTTAACAGTGAAACTATCTGTCTAGCTCCTCCACTCACTTTACTTTTTGAAACAGGGTCTCTCACTAGAGCATACAGATTGGCTAGATTAGTGGCCAGCAAGTTCCCCCACCCCTTTCTCCATGTCCTCTACACTGTGATAATAGGTACAAATAGCCTGACTTTTTTTTTTTTTTAACATGGGTGCTGGATAAGGAATTCACATGCTCAAGGCTTCACAGCAAGCATGTTCTCAACTGAGCCATCGCCTCAGTTCAGAAGACTCCATTTTCTAAAGAATTCAGAATAACTAGGGGCTAACTGGACACCTCGAAAAGTGTGACAAGGTAATTCTGGTTTGTTTATCTCTGTGAGTGTGGATCTGTAGCAGGACACTTCCCCTTAAACTAGAAGGGAATCTATGTGCACCATCCACTGTGGAGGGTGCTGCCCTGGTTATTACCGTTCAACTTCAGAGACAATAGGTATTGGTGAGAGGTAGAAGCCTTAGAGCACTTGAGGCAGTGAGGAGAGGCTCTCAGAGGAGGTAAAAAAAACCACCGAGAGAGGGACACAGGCTAGCGATTTAGAACTTGCTAGAGCAAGGGAGTCACCCACCATCACTTGTATTTGGCATAAATTCAAAGGTAAGTCAGATGCAGGAAAACTTTATAGTATAAAGAAAGACTCTATGATGTAGTCTTGGCCTTCATCAGGAAGCTGTGTGTGTGTGTGTGTGTGTGTGTGTGTGTAAGAGAGAGAAACACAGACACAGAGAGAGACAGAGAGAGAAAGAGAGAAACAGAGACAGAGAGATAGAAACAGACAGACAGAGAGAGAGAGAGAGAGACAGAGAGAGAGAGAGAGAGAGAGAGAGAGAGAAAGAGAGAGAGAGAGAGAGACAGAGAGAAGACACATTGTCTTTATGGGATTGCTTGGGAGCACATTTGGCAGTCTCCAGTTATTCTTTAGTTGGTGGTGGCGGTGGTGGTGGGTGGAACGATGACAACCACTGCCCAAGTCCTGACTGTTCTTGGCAGAGCTGTGGCTCCCAGGCTGAGGGCCGCAGAGACTGGCAACCAGAGTTCTACACAGCTCCAACTGTGTCTCTGATATCTCAAACACCCTGAGGAGTTCTTTTAGGAGACCTGTAATGCCAAATCCTTGACTTTGCCTCGGAGAGGAATTTCAGCCTATGCCAATATGCAGCAGAGTTGGGGTTTATTATTTAATATGTAAGCCCAGGGACAAAGAAAAGAAAGTGGCTCAGGGCAAGAAGACATACCCTGGCATGGGTGTGGCCTTCTCCAGAGAGTTCATTTCCACAGTTCATTTCCATCACAGCTGTCACACATAGGAATTTGATGAGTTCTGGAGTCATTGCCTTCAAAGAGCTGCTAAGAAATTTGAGATCCCAGGGTGGTTTCTTCGATGTGCAAAGAGGACTTCAATTGGTAAGACTCTCGGGCCCAACAATTGTTCTCAGGTTAGTGCTAAAGAAGCATCTGGATGTCCCTGAGCTTTCTGGCCTGGAAAGATTGGTGTCTAAGCAGCAGCCACCCAAGGCTTGGTGCAAACTCCTGGAGCTGCTGATGCTCTCACATGGAGACCTGCTGTAGGGTCAACCAGTGGTCTTAAATGTAGAGTGAGCTCCCTCTAAAATAATGGCAGAAAGTACGGTACCGTGGGCAAAAGTCAATTAGCAACAGTGCCACCTGTTACCAGGATCCAGTATCAATCCCTATACAGAGTTGTGTGCAGTTTTACACAATCAGCAGATGGTAGCACCACCACAAACACCAGAGTCACGGGCTGCACTGTGACTTAATGGCAACACATACCTTCATGAGGTGACAGCAATTTCAGATCAGTGTCAAATATGTGGTTCACTGTGACCCTAGGCTCCTTGTTGAACCATATACTCTCTGTATTGTGCATATAACCACTTTAACTCCGCAATATGAAAAAGCCGTGTCTTAATTAGAGATTCTGTTGATACAATGAAACACCATGACCAAAAGCAACCTGAGAAGAAAAGGACTTCCTTGGTTTACCTGTCTGAATCACAGTCCACTGAGGGAAGCCAAGACAGGGCCCAAATCAGGCAGGATATGAAGGCAGGAGCTGATGCAGAGGCCATGGACGGGTGCTGCTTACTGGCTCAATCCCCACCACTTGCTCAGCCTGCTTTCTTATAGAACCCAGGGCCACCAGCCCAGGGGTGGCACCACTCAAAATGGAATGGGTCCTCCCCCATCAATCACTAATTTTAAATGCCCTACAGACCTTCCTGCATATATCTGGATCTTATGAAGACGTTTGCTCATTGAAGTTCCCTCCTCTCAGAAGACTGTAGCCTGTGTCAAGTTGACATAAGACTAGCCAGCACAAGGCCCTCACTGAAATGAAATACTACATCTCTGTTATGGAAAATAGCACTGGGGATTGTCAACAATGGCAGTGAGTAGTAATTAAGAGCAAGAGTGAGCATCCTTGAATACATATATATGATTTTATTTGCCAATTTAAAACAATGGTCTGGGGCTGGGAAAACAGGTCGGGGTAGAGCAGTTGCTTAGCATGAAGAACCAAACCAAACCAAAAACCTAAAAAGAAATGAATGAACTATAAGTAAGAAAAATAGAACAATATTTTGTAACATTTCTGTCTTCTGGTAAGCCAGATGTTTAACTTTTTACAATTCTGTATTGCTGACTAGAGAGATTTCTCATTGTTTAAGAGCCCTGGCTGTTCTTACCGAGGACCTGGGTTCAATTCCCAGCACCTACATGATTGTTTACAAACATCCGCAATTCCAGTTCTGGATAATTTGGCACCCTCTTCTGGCCCCTACTGGCACCAAGCACACATATGGTACAGAGACATACATACAGGCTAATAGTCATACATATAAAATAAAAAATAATAATAATTAGAAAAACATTTTTGTAGGCTAAATATTCCCAGCTGTCTCTGGAAAATAGGCAGCAATTTTTGCCTAATCTCCAGGAGCATTGAGAAGAAAATGGTGAGTGAGTGAAAATTTTTATTGCTTAAATTTCTTTCTTTCTTTCTTTCTTTTTATTTATTTATTTATTTAGTTTTTTTGAGATTCAACTTTGTTAATCAGGCTGGTCTCAAACACCTCAGCCACAGTGAGCTTCTCTGCTTAGTCTCCCTAGTACTGGGACCACGGACACACACCACTGCACTGTGCCAGCTGGGAGAAATCACTCTGAGCAAGCACATTAAACTTCGGTATCTTTGCAGGATCCCAGCGAGCCTGTCCCAGGCAAGCGGGACTATTTATGAAGGGGACCCTTGCAAATTGGAATTTGTCTTAGGTTCTTACTATAAAATCTTCTGGAGTCTCCAGTGTGTACTATGGCTCTGTTTCAAGACTGAAATATGACCTGATAATGAGATAATAAGTATTCTGAGCTGGCCTCATCTGGTTTTCAGTGCTCTACTCTATGAATATCATACAGATGACAGAAGATCACTGGTTATTTCCAAGGAAAAAAGTACTTCCTTGTAAGTGAGTCAGACTTAACAAGCTCTGTGTTTGAAGATTTTGTTCTTGTTGTTTGTTTGTTGGTTGTTTTGTTTTGTTTTTGTTTTTGTTTTTGTTTTTGAGACAGGGTGTCAAGTAGCCCAGGATGGCCTCAAAGTCAAGCTGCAGCCAGGATGCCCTTGAACTCTGACTTCCTGCTTGTGCCTCTCAAGCGCTGGGATTGCAGGGTGTGTACTGTTAAAATTGGTTCATGTGGTGCCAGGAAGCCACTGCAGGGCTTTACATATCAACAGGCAAGCACTGCACCAACTGAGCTATACCCCAGCCCTTGGATTCTTAAAAAGATTATTTGCTTATTTTTATGTGTATGGGTATTTTTGTCTATTTGTGTATCTGTGCAGCATGCACATGCAGTGTCCTCAGAGGCCAGAAGAGGTCACTGGAGCCTTTGGAACTGGAGTGATAGGCAGTTATGAGTCACCATGTAGGTGTTGGGAACCCAACCCAGGTCATGCACAATAGAAAGTGCTAGTAACTGCTGAGAGATCTCTCTAGCCTCCAGCATTTCTTACCTGCCTGAATTGAACTAGGACCATCCTAGACCCCCATAATAAATACATCACCACTTTATGACTTATTAATAGATGTTGCAGCTACTGACAGATTCCAACAGCGTCTGCTGTAGATTATCTTAATATTTCTCACACTGACGCTACCTGCCAGGCACTGCCTCAGAGTGGGGAGTGCCACAGGGGTCAATCAGAATTATTTTGTTATTATGTCATAACTGTAATTTCACCATTATTTGTAATGTAAATATCTGATGTGCAGGATATCTGATATGTAACCTCTGTGGGTAGTGACTCACAGGTTGAGAACCCCTGCTCTATAGTGGTTCTTTTCTACAGCTATTGCTTGAGAAGCCACAGCGGCCTGAGCTGCCCATTCTCAACTGCTTTTACTTGTTCCATTAAGAGACATTTTGCCAGGTGGTGGAGACTCACATCTTTAATCCCACCACTCCTCGGAGGCAGAGGCAGAGGCAGAGTCAAGCAGATCTCTTAAGTTCAAGGCCAGCCTGGTCTACAAATGGAGTTCTAGGACAGTTAGGGTTACACAGAGAAACCCTATCTCAAAAAACAAACAAAACAAACAAAGGCAACATCTGAAAAAAAAAAAGTAGAGAGCTAACACTCTACTGGAAACCACACAACCAGTGTGGACTAAGGGTCATGGGGCTTGCACGGGGCTATTGTGAGCCCCATACCTCTCTATCTCGGCTAAGGACTGAACCCATGGTCTTGTGCATCCTAGACACACATTATCCCACCACGCTGTACTCCAACTCCCTATCGTGAGCGTTATGGCTGTACGAACTGTCTTTCTCTGCTCCTCAGTTTTCTTAACTGTGAAATAGGGATAATGAAATTTTCTAGTAAAATGATTGTTGAGAGCAAATTAATTCATAATTGATTAATTCCCTGCAAAATACCAGGAATATGCCTGGTGCATGTGACTGCTGTTGCTATTTTATCCCTGCCCAGACTAAGTCACTTGATCATCCCAAAGGATGTTAGCAAAGGCTAGCTCAGGGCAAAGGGTTAGATGAGATGACCTGGGTGAAGGCACCTTTCAAACTGGAGACCTGACCTAGAAGGGGTCCAGGAGACTGGGCAGAAAGGCAGCAGGTGGCAGCAGAGCTGACTGCAATCGTGCAGACTCTTCCAATGAAGCCACAACCCCAGGTTTTTATGTAACATCCCCAGTTTTAAACCTTGGCAACTAAGTTAGGTTTTCACAAATTTCTCAGAATGCCAATCAAAACAAGGGTGTCGGCCATCAATCCATGATTTACAAATGTTTGCATTGATTGCTTAATAAACCAATGGAGAAACATGAAAACAACTGATATAATAACCACCCTGAAAATCCACACAATAACTAACATGTGCTGTGTGCTGTGTATCACATCCCCACAGAGCTGGGCCCTCCCAGCAGCCTGAAAGACAGGAGTACATCTCCACTGCGCAGACGAGGAGACTGAGGTTTGATGTGAGAGATCACAGAACTAGGGTGTGGCCAGTGGGTGGGGTGCTATGTCTCTTTTGCTCTCCTCTGATGGCAAGGCCACATTGCAACCAGCCCCTGGAGCTCCCAACATCCCTACAGAGCAACATGCAGTGGGCTCAGCTTTAGAGTCCTGGCCTGCCCTGTGCCACAGATCACTCCTGGGAACATAATCAAATGTGTACGAAGGACCCCAGTCCCACCGCTGGGTCACAGGCAGTAAAGGGACAGCTGGCAATTTGTTTCCACAAGCATTCTCCATGGCTCTGGTCCATGCTTCTCTAGTCTAATAAACACAGTTCTCTTGCTTTCTTCTGGAACTTTCCAGGCCTCTTTCGTAAACATTGGTAACACAAACATTTGTCCCTATGTTCCTTTTTCTTAGTGTGTGCTGGAAACTCTCTTTTCCTGTATATGGAGGTATAAAGATCACTGTTCTAGGCTTTTCTACCATTTCTTTGCTTGACTAGTTAACCAATCCCACTCTGTGAGCATGGCTGCCTTTTCCTTCTACAAGGCTAGAAGGAACTAGCCTTCTCTTTATGTTATTTCCTGCTTCTTCAAGTTAGTATCAAGAGCCAGTCACAAAAGACTGATGCCAGTACAACTCTGTGAGTTCCAGGCCAGCCTAGTCTACACAACAATGAGTTCCAGGCCAGCCAGAACTGTACAATGAAACCCTGTCTAAAAAAAAAAAAAAAAAAAAAAAAAAAAAAAAAAAGGATTGCCCTCGAAGTAGGATTGTTCTACTAAAGGATGAAGTGGTTTGAAATTTTTATAGAAATTGTCAAGTTGCAGCTCCGAGAGGGTTTACTAGCTCTCCAGCAATGACACGCACACGTCTCATCACAGGTAGAATGTGCTAGAGCGGAGCCAACTCTGATTCCAACCCGGCTTTCTTCCTTTGAATGAAGCTGAGCATCTTCACTTATGTTGAAAGGCCATGTGTCTTAGGGTTTATTTATGACCATAGCAACTCTTATAAAGGAAAGCAGTTAATTGGGGCTGGCTTACAGTTTCAGAGGTTTAGTCCATTATCATCATGGCAGGAAGCATGACAGCGTGCAAGCAGACATGGTGCCGGAGAAAGAGCTGAGAGTTCAACATCTTGATCTGTGGGCAGCAGGAGACTTTGTGCTACACTGGGTGTAGCTTAAGCATAGGAGACCTTAAAGTCCACCCCCACTGTGACACATTTCTTCCAACAAGATCACACCTATGCCAACAAGGCCACCCCTTCTAATAGTGCCACTTCCTATGGACCAAGCATCTGGAAACATGAGTCTATGGGGTTCATTCCTATTCAAACCACCACACCGTTCCCAGTTCTTGAGCTGTGACTGCCCTCAGTGCCATTTGCCGTTTTCTCTGAGGAGGCTTTCTTCTGCCCCACCAGCAGAAACTTTGCATAGATTGGCCCTTCGGCCAATAACTTGCACACAATGTTTCCCAGTTAATTAAAATGTTTTTAACTTATTTATTTCATGCATATGGGTGCTTTGTCTGCAAATTATGAGTACCCTGTCTGATATATGGCCTGGTGCCCTCAGAGGTCAGAAGAGGGTGTTACCTGGGACTGGAGTTACAGATAGTTATGAGCTGCCATGTGGGTGCTGGGAATTGAACCTGGATCTTCTGGAAGAGCAGACAGTGCTCTTAACCACTGAACCATTTCTCCAGTTATACAATGGCAGGTTTTTATTATGTCTCAATCATCATTGAGAACTTAAGTGACTCTAAAATGGGAAGAGGCAAAGGTGGAAGGGGAAAGAACTGACTCCATGAAGTTGTCCTCTAACCCCCCACACTAAGAGTTATAATGAAAACATTATTTTAAAATTGATAAAAGGAAATAAACCTTCATTTAAAAAGATATCAATCGTGCAAACGGATAAATAAATTACACGCAATTACAATTAAAATCATGGTCTTGACAATTTTTTTTCCCTTAAACGTTTTGGAGACTAACATATTCAAATGCTTGGCCCATAGGAAGTGGCACTATTAGTAGGTGTGGCCTTGTTGGAAGAAATGTGTCACTGTGGGGGTGGGCTTTGAGGTCTGCTATGCTCAAGCTACACCCAGTGTGGCACAAAGTCTCTCTCTCTCTCTCTCTCTCTTTTTTTTTTTTTTTTTTTTTTTTTTTTTTTTTGCCCCCAAAATGTTTACTGAATGTCAGTACAAGGGAGGAGGAGAAGGAAGAGACAACAAGCAACACAGGAGGAATGAGCCTTAAAAAGTGTCAAAGATGGGCTGGCTCCACAGTTAGGCGTGTGAACTGCTCTTGCAGATCATCTAAGTTCTATTCCCATCACCCACATTGGGCAGCTCCACAAACTGCAGGCCAAACATTCAAACTATGAACCTACAGGGGCCATTCTCATTCAAACCACCGCACCCGTATACATAATTTAAAATAAAATTAATCTTTAAAAAAAATGGTTATTAAGCTGAGCATGGTTGAACATGACACTCAGAAAGCAAAGGAAGGCGCACCTCTGATTTTGAAGCAGGCCTGATCTATAGAGTGAGTTCCCGGACAGCCAGGACTACACAGAAAAACTCTGTATAATAATAATAATAATAATAATAATAATAATAATAATAATAATGTGTTTAAAATTTTAAATCTATTTATTTGTATGTGTACAGATATTTTGCCTGCATGAATATCTGTGTACCACATGAATGCTTTGTGCCTATGGAGACCAAAAGAGGGCACCAGATCCTCTGGAACTGGAGCTATAGACAGTTGTGAACCTTCAGGAATTAAACCTGGGTTTTCTGGGAAAACACCGAGTTCTCGTAACCACTGAGCCATCTCTCTAGTCCCTGTATGGGTGTTTTACCTGCAGGAATTTCTGTGCAACACAAGCATGCCTGGTGCCCATGGAAGCCCCAGAAGAGTGTCGTATCCCCTGGAACTGGAGTTACGGTTGTAACTCCACCATGTGGGTGCTAGAAATACAGTTCCTCTGGATGAATAGCTAGGACTCCTGAAAAGCATCCATCTCTCTATCCTGTGGAGAAACTATCTTGGGTATTGTATGGATGCATCAGCTGTCAATAGGCCTGTGGCTTATGGCTTAGGTAGGAAATAGAGGTGGGACATCTGGGAGAGAGAAAGGATTCTGAGAACCAGGCAGGAGATTCTCTGGGAAACTGTGACAAGATGGACACATGGTACCTGAGCACAGGTAACCAGTCACGTGGCAGAATGTAGGCTAGAATTAATGGGATATTTCAAGTTATATCTAGTCAGAGAAGAGCCTAGATAAGTGGCTAAGATATTTGTAAATATATTTTGAGTCTGAGTCTTATTTCTGGGAACATGGAAATGGGAGGTAGAACCAAACCTAACATCAACAAAATGGCTCCCAGCACGGGGCAGTTAGAATCTAAGCTTACAGCCTTAAAGGGCCTAAAAAGGTAAAAAGTGGGGAATAGTCACAATAGCTGGACAAGTGGTCTGGCCTTTAAAAAAAATATATGAAAAACAGACCAAAGCCAATGCTCCCAGGACAACACAAGACAAATGGCTGGGAAGGAGATTTCTTAGCCAAGAAGCAAAAACCTGCAGAGAGCTAGTGTGGAAGGAGGCTTTTTAAAGAGTTCCCTACTAATTTTTAAAACAAAATACAGACATTGGAACTTCTCTCAAGGGCAAAATACAGCAGTGGCAGCAGGGGGGGAGGAGCCAGCTCTGGGCTACACACAGGCTGATGAGTCTGGCTGCTGATGAAACTGCAGATGGCAAAACCTGTGGAGAATTCCTAGAAACCCCAGCTGCAGGAGAAGCTACCTCAGGTTCTCTCAAGCTTGGCACAGCAGGTTGGCCCAGTCTGATCCTACAGGAACTAATGATCAATGCTTGTGACATGTGGAAATGCAGCCCTAGGTTGGCTGCTGAAGCCAGAATTGGGCAGAAGGCCAAAATACCTCTCCCTGTAAACAAAGGGATGGGAGTGTGGCCAGGCACTGCACAACTTCTGAGCTAAATAATAGCAGACACAGGAGACAGAGATGGGCAGATCTCTGTGAATTCTAGATCAGCCTGTTCTACACAATAAAAAAGTTGTTTTGCATATAGAGATTGCTGAACTTATTCAAAACGATTCTAAATTGTTGTCGCTGTTTATTCAGCTACAACATGTGATCAGAAATTAAGAATCATCCATTGTATACAACACACAGCAGATCCCATACAGGTCTGTCAGGACATCTGGCACAAGGTAATAGTGAAATTAATTGATCAGCTATTGATAGGAAGTGTACTAGATGCTTCAGAATTTTATAAAAAACAAAGCACCATGTGAACAGCAAAGGTTTAAAGAAAGAATTCTCTATCATTCAATAACAAGCCATGGAAATTGTGAGGAAATGTTCTACTTGTTCTTCATATAACCAAACTCCATTACCTACAGGAAGTAACCCTAAGGGTACCCAAAGAAATGAAATTTGGCAAGTGAATGTGTTTCATTTTACGGAGTTTGGTAAACTAAAATATACACACCATACTATAGACATTTAGGATTTCAATGGGCAACTGCTTTAGCTTCTGAAAAGGCTGAGCCTGTAATTATGCATTTGTTAGAAGTTATGGCCATTATGGGACTACTAATACTAATTAAGACAGACAATGCTCCAGCATATGTCTCTAATAAGATGAAGCAATTTTTTTATACATATTATGCTATAAAACATGTTATGGTATACCACACAATCCCACAGGACAAGCAATTGTGGAGAGATCTAATTATACTTTGAAAGAGATGCTTAACAAACAAAAAGGGGTAATAGAGACCCCCAGAGATAAATTGCATTGTGCTTTATTAACCTTAAATTTTTTGAATGCTAGTAAACAAAAACTACGGCTGCTGAAAGACATTGGATTGTGGGAAAGTCTGCTGAACTTGTGCCAGGAAATGTCTGTGAACCCCAAAAAGACCACCACGGAGCTGTGAATGCCAGAAAGACCACCATGGAGCTGATTCCAATGTAATAGCATTAGGGTCTCTGTATTTACTCTCAAGCTCAGGCCACATTACCAGCTCTGACACAAGAGAATGGGAGCCCCCACCCCCCAGCCCAGTTTCAGGCAAGCATTTATAGAGGCAAGAAGGAGATATCTATCCTGAAACACATTGACTGGGGAGTCATTATGGCCTTTAACTTAATTGGCTGGTGTGGGAACCAAACCATAAACTTAACTTCTGTTTTCCTCCTGATTGGAGGTTGTTAGGAAGTGAAGTGTCAGGGGCAAGCTTGTAACCTGGATGTGCAGATTTGTTGGAGAATAACCTGGGAACTGGTGCTAGACAAAGGTTGGATTTATTGGATGGGTAGCCTGGAAACTGGTGCTAGGTACTGGCTTGTTAGTTAACTTGAGTTCAACCTTAGGTCAGGTTCTCTAAGATAGAGTCTGAACCCAAAAGATGTGGCCTCTCAAACTAAACCAGTCCTAACCTAATAAACCTAATAAATAACCTAATAAAATGTTTATTTTAAAGCTGTCCTAACCACAGAATGGAAGAAGGAAATGTGTTATACTAGAGGAGAGGTTATGCCTATATTTCCACAGGAAAAGAAAAGCTGTGGGTTCCTTCCAAATTGATAAAAACCAGACATGACAAAGGGAGACCGCCTGAAGACAAGAAGAGGGAGATTGACAAGATAATCAAAATAGGTCATGTATATACTGATCTCTGTAGATGGAGACAGCTCTGGGACTGGCTGAGACTTAAATGTCTACATACGGCCAATAAATCTTGTTGGCTACAAAGTTCTCGTAACTTATTACTACATACCATCCTTTCATATGGCATGAATGGAGATTTATATTGTAGTTTGATTGTATGAGCAAACTAACTTCTATAGAAATACAGTTGTCTTTCCCCTGCTCAAACAAAGAGCAGGAAATCATCTTTGACTGATTGTGCATCCTGCACATTCCATACAAATGTCTTTATAGAACTATGTGTTGCTTGTTAGGTTTATATATTGCAGAATGAAAGATGAGGAGGGCCGCCCTGACAGGAGTCACCCTTGGGGATGCTGAGATGCTGAGACCTGCTGTTCCAGCTCCCTGATTGGTCCTGTCTCAAACTGATGCTGTTCCCAGAGACTTTCTTCTAGAGCAGCTTCAGGAAGGACCACTAATCCCGGATGACCTCAATTCATCCAGCCTTTCAGACTGTTCCAATCTGGACTTCAGTTAAGCCCCAAACTTTCTCAACACATAGAGATTGGACAACAAATGCTACAGCTAGCTTTCTTAATTTTTTTTTCTAATTTTCTTGGGCCCCCAAACAGGAGTTCTTCACTCAGTTCTGTAGGAAGCAATTACCAAAAGACCATTGCCCCAGGCTCTTAAGTTGAGGTGGACAGTTTTGGTCATTTTATGAGTTATATGTTGTCATTTTAGGGGATAATTAGAAATAACTATAGTCCTGGACAGGGAGAAGATGAAATATGGAGATTAGATCCATGGGTTTCTTTTTTGTTTCCCTTTCTCTTCCTTTCTTGGGTAAGGTAGGAAATTGAAAAGATATGAGGAGAAGATAGAGAAATATTATAAGAAATTAGACAAATAGGGGTAGATTATTGAATCTACTCCTAAACCAAAAAACATTTTATATCCAGGTGGGAGATTGGCCCAGGAAGATGTGAAGAGACAGATGCATAGTACCTGAGCACAGGTAACCAGACACGGCAGAATGTAGGCTAGAATAAATGGGGTATTTTAAGTTATTTTAAGTCATGATCTAGTCAGAGAAGAGTCTAGCTATATGGCCAAGGTATTTGTAAATATATTTTGAGTCTGAGCCTTATTTCTGGGAGCATGGGGCTGGGAGGTAGAACTGGACCCAACATCAACACCATTTCCTGAAAATAAATGTTTTTTACTAAGTACAGAATGTCTGGAGAGATACATCCACAGTTAAAAGTATATGCTGCTCTTGCAAAGGATCTGAATTCAGTTCCAGGCACTCACATGGGGTGGCTTACAACCACCTACAATTCCAACTCCAGAGACTCCAACCCTCTTTCGGTCTCCCTAGACACTTGCACTCAGGTACATGCCCTTCTGCCAAGACACACATAATTAAAAAGTGAAAATAAATCTTTTTTTGTTTGTTTGCTTTTTAAAGATAAGGTTTCTCTGTGTCCTGGCTGTCCTGGAACTCTTATAGATCAGGCTGGCCTCGAACTCATAGAAGTCCACCTGCCTCTGCCTCCTGAGTGCTGGGATTAAAGGCATGCGCCAAAAAAGAAATCTTTTAAAAATGAAAAGTATTTAAAAATGACCATAAACTTGTAGTAATCATGACAAACTGTTAACAACAGTGTAGACAATCACCCAATGGGACAGACCCAAATGATACACACTTAATTTTATTTCAATGTAGCTATTTTAGCTTAAGGTGAAAAGGTAGATTTTCAATATGTGGGACAATTAAGTAACGTAAAGAAAAACGATATTAGATTTCACACCCATCTAACAAGGTTGGTTAAAGGTAGACATAAGAAAAGTAACATATGTTAATTCTTAGAAATGTGCCCAGGAGAGTAACTTCATTGTTTTAGGGAAGGTTGGGTGTTGTTTCTTGTGTTTTCAGTGTTAAATCAAAGCCCAAATCCCATGGATGCCATGCAAAGCTCTTCCACAGTTTTTAAAACAAGACAGAAGGAGACATATCATAAAGGAAAGGATAGATGCATTCACTTACATTAAAAGTTGTAGCTTCTGCTATCTAAAGGCATCTAAAGCTAGAGAAATGCGTATAAGTGATAGTTAATATGTAGATTATATATCAGTAAAAAAGGCATCACTATTAAAAATATTCAAAAGAAATCAATAGTGTTTTCACCCACTGTGAGGCACAGATGGCTCAGTAATATATTTAAATGTATGCAAATGTAAGAATCAGGGAAATGCAAATATACTGCACAGAATGCTGCTTCACACTGAGCTGATTAGCAAAAGTTAATGATTAATCAGTGCCAAATGCTGGTGAGTGTGTGGCTTCATGGGATCTTCCATACATAGTGAATAAACATGTCATGGCCAAACTGATTTGGAAGTGGTTGACATGGTTAGGTAATGGCAAACATCTGTATCACCTGTGACCTGGTAACTCATCACTGCGTGGAGGTACCAGTACATGTAATTTAGTATTTAGGTGTTTACAGCAATGTTCAAAACGGGATACTGGCTAATGGGGAGGGAAGGAATATTTGAGATAAACACTTGAAATAATTATATGAGATGGCTAAGACTCACTTCTTTGTTTTGCTTTTTTGAGACAGGATCTCACTGTGTAGTCCAGGAAGGTTGGAATTTGCTGTGTAAATGAGGTTGGCCTTGAACTTGTAGTGATCCTCCTGCTTCAGTCTCTGAATTACTAAGTGGGCCACTATTCCCTGAAAAGCCTACATCTTGACAGTGGCATCCTTAGATTTTATTTATAAGTTGAACTCAGGGTTTCTTGCACACTAGACAAATGTACACACACACACACTCACACACACACACACAAACTAATAAAAAATTAAATGTACACAATACTCTCATAAGCCCATTGTAAGGCTCTATGGTGAGTCTGGAGGTTCCTTAATTTACATTCTGATACACTCACTATAATGTTAAGACTCTGCAAGCTGAACCATCATACATTAGGGGTCATCTGTGTTACAGCGTCCCCTGTGTCTAGACTATGACTGACAGAACAATAAGATGACTACAGTTACATACATACAGGCAGTGCTTACTATGAACACAACTGTTCTGAGCATCACATGTGTGAGTTCACCTCTGTATGCTAGAATGTCATTATTTCCATGCTATATGTAAGAAAACTCAGCCCAAGGCACAGGGTAACCAAATCAAACCCAAGTCATTTGCTTGAGGTCTGTGTTCCTCATAGCTGCCCATGGTGTGTGTGTTGCCTGAAGAATGCATGAGTGGACCAGTTGTGATGGCTCGGCTAGCTGTGATCTCACTGAAAGTTCTAGGCCAACCTGGACTACTGAGTGAAACCCTGTGTAAAGATAGAGAAATACAGTATAAACGAGTATTCTGGTCTCAGAAGGAAAGGCTGGAGAGGGAGAGCATTCCAGCCAGCCCGTACTTGGTGCAGTGATCTCAGGGCTGGGCTCCACCTTGATGGTGGGTTCTGACATCCTCAACCTGCCCCGCCTTAGGAACATGGGGGGTGGGGGGGGTTCAGTGCCCGTGGTTTGCGCGGCCACATAAGCCCTGTACTCAGAAGGGTTTCGTGTTTGGCTTTAACAATCTGCTATCATCGCCTATAAAACCATCTTAAGTTTACCTTTGAACTCGTGTTCTATATACAGTGTGTGATGGGCCAGTGAGTCTATCTGGAACTAGAGGAGATGTTTACCACGCAAGCCCGGCGCTGCCTCAGCCTTTCCATTCTCACATTGTTTGCGGCACGCCTCATGGGTGCGAGCCAGGGAAGCATGGGAGTACAGCAAGATGTAAGCAAACTCAAGAGAAGCATGTTATGTCTGCGAGTGGGCAAGCAGGAAGCACCAACAGCCTCCAGGAACTGTGCTCTCTTCAAATGCATCTTGATTTGCACTCACCAAGGACAGAACGCATTCTGGGAAACTCAGCCAAGGAACTTCATGGCCTTTTTTTTCACGCGCCTTCCCCATAATGGCGGGCCACTCACAGTGAAACACTGGCCCCTCTCAGTGTTTCCCTACTCATTAGGCACAGTCAGAAAGCACCCATGGAATATGTCTCATTGAAATGTGAAATACATGCAGTTCGGTGCAGTGTTTTCCCGGGTCTGCTAAAAAGCAGAATGCATACACATGTGTGAGACACAAACCACAAACCATGATTTGATTTGGGTAATTCTGAGTTCTGAATAGAATTTAAACAGTTTTGTTTGTTCATTTGGCAGGGTCTCACTAGGCAGCCCTAGCTGTCCTAGAACTCACTACATAGATTCAGCTGCCTTCAAGCTTGAAAAGATACTTCTACCTCTGCCTCCCGGGTGCTAGGATTAATGACTTACCACACCAAGCAAGCAGCTGTACATTTGCACTCAATACTGGCATTGCGAGTCTGGCAGAGTACCTATACTCTTGACATTTTGGAAGGCTGAGGCAGGAGGATCGCAAGTTTGAAGCTAGCCTGGACTACAGGAGATCCTATAGCAAAACAAAACAAACAACAAGAATTGAGCAAGAGAATTACATTAGGTAGCAAATAAAACCAGACGACCAGTTGGGACTGTGGAAGCCGGCAAGCTGTTTTAATGCCTTCTGAGTTTGTCTTCATGCTTTGTGAGCAGAGACGCACTACAGTGATTCTGAAAATGCCCTCCTGGCTCTGGGGCCCATGGATTCTGCCATCGGCCCACATATAAATTTCCTTTTCACCTCTGCTAGTTTGATTTAATTTTCTGTGACTTGATACAAAGAGTCCTAACTGGCTTTGAAACTTTCCCTGACCATGTGTTAAGTTTATACTTTACCCAACATGCTCCAGTGAGAGGCAGCACGGTACGATGCAGAAACCACGGGCTTTCATAACAGGGAAGGAACACAGCAGGCTCATTACCCTCAGAAACACCAGGCAGCATCCACAAGGAGCTGAGATTTGAATTTAGCTCACTGCCACCTAGAATGTCTGTTAGAACCCTCTATCAGCATGGATTGTGACCGCACAGTGCAGTAGTGTGGCCACAAGCTCACTGAACCCTGAAATATGACTAGCTTGATTGAGCAATTGCATTCTATGTTTTATTTATTTCTTTTACTTAGTTAAATAGTAAGATTTGATGACACAGGCTTTATGACCAGATATTTTGCTGGTCTTGTGAGTCCTTTCAGAAGGTCAGCTATCCTGCTGGCTCCCCTGAGGCACAGCATTCCTGCAAGTCCAGGTGATGAAGTCAGAGTGCTCCCGGAAGCTGGGACAGAGTGCTCCCCATGGAACAGTGGCTGATCTCACTGGGGTTCAGGCCTGAGTTCCCTAAGACAGGGCAGGAAGGAGACAGCAGGTGCAGTCATGAGCCTTCCACCAAACCGCTTTCCTCCATCTAGTGAGGCCGGGGAGGCAGAGTTGGGCCCCTCCACAGAGGTTAGCCAGGTCTCCAGTGATGAAGGATACCAGGAATTCATATCTGTGGGATTGGCTGCCCACAGCAACCTTCCCAGAAGGGCTCAGCCCCTGGCCAGCTGGGGAGGTGAGCTGGGGAGAGGCAGGCGCCTCTGGTATGTCTCTGGAAAGCTGCCAACAAACCCAGAGCTGTCATCACCCCAACCCAACCAGGGGCTAGACAGCTCAGCTAATGTGTCTTGACACCCGCTGGAAGGAACCAGGCCCCAGGCCCCGAAGTCACTGGCTCTCCAGCTCTGCCCAGCCCCCTTCCCCCCCCACCCCCAAACCTCCATATCTCTTTCAGAACAAGCTCTTCCCTCGAACTGCTTTCTAGCTTCTTTGGGCAAGCCTATTGTGCCTCTCCCCACTCTTCAACAAGCAAGGTCACCCTGCTGTTACTGACATACCCTGGCAGAGTTGTGCTGCCTTAGGGTTCCAGACTGGCACGTGCTGAAAGCACCAATAACTTTCTCTGTTCCAACAGCTTAACACCTGCAGGCCCCTAGATACCAACAGACAACACACAGCATAGCTGTGAGACTCCAGAACACACCGGCAGCTGTGGGGCTCCTCCACTATCCACTGTCCAATTGTGGGACTCTTCCATAGAGATGTTTCCAAGTATGGGATATCACAGGTTATTGTGCACTTATGAAAGCTACTTGGCAAGGAACTCACTGACCTGAGCTGCAGGTCAAGACAGAGATGCATACTGAGGGTGGTCAGAGAGGGTGTCGAGGAAAAGTGGCATGTGACCTGGGATTGCAGTGACACTGAAGGACAGTCTAGGCAGAAGAAGCAGCAAAGGCAAAGATTTGAGAGGCTGAGGAAGGATTTCTTCCATATGAGAGGCAGAGGGTGTGTGGTGTGATGGGGAAAGAGAGACCCTATGTGGCTTAGTTCTGATTTTGCTTTGTTTCTGTCTACTTGACACAAGCTAGAGGCCCTGAGGAAGCTGGGACCTCAATTGAGAAAATGCCTCCATTTGATTGGCCTGCAGGCAACTCTGTAGGGAATTGTTTGGATGATTGATGGGGGGTGGGGGGAGGGAACACACTGTGGATGGTGCCACCTCTGAGCAGGTGGTTCTGGGATGTATAAGAAAGGAAGCTGAACAGAAGCCAGAAGAGCAAGCCAGTAGTAAGTAGCCATCCATCCTACCCATCAGATCCATCTCTCCACCAGATCCATCTCTCCATCAGATCCATCTCTCTATCACATCCATCTCTCTATCACATCCATCTCTCCACCAGATTCATCTCTCCACCAGATCCATCTCTCCATCAGATCCATCTCTCCATCAGATCCATCTCTCCACCAGATCCATCTCTCCATCACATCCATCTCTCCATCACATCCATCTCTCCATCACATCCATCTCTCCACCAGATCCATCAGATCCATCTCTCCATCAGATCCATCTCTCCATCCTATCCACTAATCCATCGAATCTGTCTTATCCATCTGATCCATCCTTGGAGGCCTCTGCTGAGCGCCGGTCTCCAGCTTTCCTTCCTGCTTGTGTTTCCACCTTGATGTCCCTTAATAATGAACTGTGACGGAGGTGTGAGCCAAACAAACCCTTTCCTTCCCAAAGTCACTTTTGGACATGTTTTTTTCCTGACAGCAATAGAAGCCAATAAGGACAGGTCCCAAGGTCCTGTGTATGTACCCCAAGTCCCAGAGCCGCAGAACTCTCTGAGGTCCTCACAACAAGGCTGGGAGTCAACCATCAGCTTTGAAGATCTAATGCACTCCATATGGAAACACACTTTCCCAGGAGTATACTGCCCAGCTTGGGGGCCACTGTGTCCCGGCCCGAGCTGCTGTTCCAGTCCACTGGTCAGGGTCTAGCAAGAGAGAGTGGGGATAGAGGGGAAGAGATGTGAAGAATGGAGACAAGACAGAAGGTCTGATCAAGTCTCTAGTCTGGTTTATTGCAAGGAAATCCTGGGTATTTATACACTTTGCCACGTGCCTTGTAGGCGTGGATACCACGTGCGCCTTGCAGCTGGGGGCACTAAACAGCAAAACAAGATATGTGGGATAAACAAGATGTTATCAGAGTGTGCTCAGCTGTTGTAGGCTGTTGAAAACAAATCTCTTGTCAGGATATATGGCCTGAGATGGCTGCAAAGATGATAGCCGCTTTCTGCTAGGAGTCAGCTCCCAACACCTGCTTTAACATCTCACATATTGGGACTATAGGAGTGCACCCCATGCCTGGTTTATGCTGGAGGGTGAGGGGGATAGGAGCCAGGGCCTTGTGCATGCTAGGCACACACGAGCAGTGAAGTCACACATCCAGGCAGGGCCTTAACAAGCTGATTTTCAGCTGAACCAGAATGAAGAACTTGACTGACTTAGTCTTATTTGTCTTACCAGCATTTCCTAAACTTGTTTGTTTTATATAATTATTGACTTAGTTTAGGTTTTACTGCTGTAAAAAGACACCATGACCATGGCAACTCTTATAAAGGAAAACATTTAATTAGGGCTGGCTTACGTACGGCTCAGAGGTCCAGTCCATTATCATCATGACAAAGAACATGGCAGTGTGCAGGCAGACAGGGTGCTGGAGAAGGAGCTGAGAATTCTACATCTTGATCCGAAGATGTAGAACTGTATTCCACATTGGATGCAGCTAGAGCATAGGAGTCCTCAAAGCCCCGCCTCCACAGTGACACACTTCCTCCAACAGTGTCACAGCTACTCCAGCTACTCCCAATGAGCCAAGCATTCTAACACATGCATTATAGGAGTCACTCCTACTCACACCACCACAATTATGCATGTTTAGTCTTATCATAAAGGACAATTGCTGCTGTGGGCCAGAGTGATCTATTAAAGGGTTCTAACAAGGGAGCCTTCAGATTTAATTCAAAGCTGTCTGTAGCAAGCTCATCAGCAGACGTTCATACTTCTGTATGAAGTAGTCCCTTTTCTGGGAGGTTCTCTGAGCCACAATGTGTCTGACACACTGTTCTATCTCCAGTACCCAGAACATCTGCTTGCTTAAAGACACTGGAATCACTGAAGAGACCTGGCATGTGGTGGATGGGCAGGTGGTCCGGAGGGTCAGAGTGTGGGAGGATGGGATGCTGGGGGCATCCAGGAACCAAAGTCTTAGAACCAGAGTGGAAAGCAAGCCACGCCCACTCTGTAGCATAGCTCAGGGTGGACCTAGATGATGCTTAAAACCTATGAGAAGTCTACCCAGATCTTCCAAGCAACAGTTAATCCTGATAAACTGAAAAGTGAGGCATTTGTTGGAGCTGAAGGTGTGTCAGGGAGCTCTGAGCTTTAAGAGTGAGAGTGAGAGAAAAAGTCCTCAGACTAATGAGCACCCAAGCTCCTCTTCTGCCAAGCAGAAGCTGCCAGGAGGAGGGGTTGCTCTGTGCATGTGTTCTCACTCCGCTCTCTTTGGAAAGGACAGGACTGAGGACAAGGCCACAAGCTGTTCAATTGGGATCAAAATCTATCTCTGATGCTATGGCATCAGGGCCTGTGCCTGGCTTCCTTTCCTCCCCCTGCAGTTCCCCACCCTGTCCGCTCTGGCCACTTGAGAGAAGAGGCAGCCATCTTGTATGTATGTGTATTCCATCCCTGTCATAGCCCCACCTCCACTACAGCCTGCTTCCCACTGCTGCAGCCTGACTGGGCTGACTGGCCCTAATGAGATTACAGATGCCTAGTGACACAGACAGGTTAGTTCCTGCTGGCTTACAGGTCAGGGCAGGCCACAAGCAAGAGCAGGAAGTACAACCATGGTCGTTTGGTTGCTGCTCAGTGCCTAGAATTCCCCATTGTCCTCACTCGTAGCCCCTCTGGCTAGATGCTATTATCATCTCTGCTTTATAGGAGTCTGAAGCAGAGAGAGATAAGATGGTTTGTCCAGGATCACACAGCTAGCAAGTAGCAGACCTGGGTCTCAAATGCAGATTTCCTGGGCTTCTCCATCTTTAAAAATAAGCAGACCTTGGGGTCTTAAATCTAGACCAAGGCCTGTGGCTGGAGAGTCATAGACCCTGATACAGCGGGACCTATTATTCTTTTGCTAGACAGGACTGTTGTAGAACTACCTTCTAAAAAGTGATGTTCATTCCCTTTATCAATTTTAGCCAGAGAAACCTCTCTTTGCAGCGGGCAGCAGTTGATGTATGACGGCTCAATGCACTGAGAATGAGAGACTGTTAAACACTTCACCCTCTCAAGGCTCAGGGAACATCCTAGGAGAGGAAGCAGAAAGACTGAGAGCTCAAGGATGGGCAGAGTGCTGTGACATGTCCTCTTCTGCATATGCACTCACGAGTCCACAGAAGCTCTGGTTGTCCCCATAAGACCTGCACAAGATCAAGCTGGGCAAAGATTCCAGCATGGGTGAGGGAGGGGCTTATGAGCTTCACCCTTGGCTCAGGAGCTATTGGCAACTGAAGGCTGCTGAGGGAAGGGGAATCATCTTTTTATGTGTGTGTGTGTGTGTGTGTGTGTGTGTGTGTGTGTGTGTTGTGTGTGCACGTGTGTGCTGGTAGGTTGTCCACACTCATGCAGACAGCACTAATTGCAGTCTGGATTATTTAAAGAAGAAGGGAACAAGAAGGTAGGAAGGGCATGTGTTGGGGAGGGTCCTGGAGGAGTTGTTCTTGTGGGTGGATGTTGTTAAGTCTCAGACCAGGACAAATGGCTGAGATGCTTATTGACATATCAAAGGTGACACTGGCCCCCAGGTCCTCCCAGCATCCCTCACTCCCTACCTGTTACAGGATCTTCCTGGCTGGCACACTTTTCCCAACGCCCAACCCTGAACTCTCCAGCCCAGCAGCTGGGTTTCCCACACCCCAGCTCCTCTGGTCCCTAGATCTCAGCCATTTTGGCTACACCAGTTTTTGGCCCAGACCCCTCTTGATCCCGGCTCCTCTCTTGCCCTTCCTCCCCCTTTCTCCTCACATGGCCCAGCTCAGTCTGGCCACATCCATCTAGACTCTTCCAGATACTTCTGGCTGTTTTCTCCCTCTTACCTACAATGAACCTTCTCCCCTCCATACCTAGGAGCAATCATGTCCTCCTTCTTGTTTCTTCTTCTTCTTCTTTTTTTTTTCATTCAGATGTGATCAAGATACATTGTTTATATGTATATAAAAAAGAATAAATAAAAGTACTTTAAAAATGAATAAGTAACAGTTCCTGAGGGATGTGGGGTGGGTCGTCTTGGGCTTACCCTCTTAGAAAAAAGGTTTTCAGGGTTTCAGATCTCATTGAGGTCATCAGATCACAATGATGTGGAGACCGGAACCCAGACCCAAGGTGGTGGTGCTGAGTCCCCATGACTGACAGTAGCTCACAGGGCAAGCCAGGCCACCTCGTTTATTCTGAACCTGCACTGGCAAAGTGCCACACTCACAGCGCTCACTCCTAGGGGACTGTCATTAGCATGAATGATGCTGACAGAACTACATGCTTCTAAGGCAGCCATCAGATGCCCACTAGCACTCACTGAGGTGGGCAGTGACTAGTACCTCGCTGCCTTGCTTCTACATCTTTCAGGAATGAGGTGGAGTGAAGCACCTCTGCTTCCTCATGGTGTCTGGTCCCTCCCCTCTTCAAGAGAAGCATTTGGCTTTGAGGACTGGATGCCCCAACCACGTGGCCTGCTCTAATTTCCCAGGCCCTAATCTGCTCCTAGCTCCTAATGATGCAGCTGGTAATAGGATTGTGGTTTACCTCTGGGCGGCTGCACAGACCATGGCTGCAAGGCTGGTGATAGATGCTTAGGATTCTGTTCACCTGGAAGTAGAGAGGCTTGTGCCTCCAGCCCAGACCTGGGCCTCATCCTACAGTGCATGGAATGGTGCCAACAGGCTGGGCTCAGCATGGTGCTGGGCGCTGTCCTGGCTCGAGGGCGGGCAGTGTGTAAACGCAACGGGCTCCTCATCCTGTCTGTGCTGTCTGTCATCGTGGGCTGCCTCCTTGGCTTCTTCCTCAGGACCCAGCGCCTCTCACCACAGGTCAGGCCCCTAGGGTGTGTGGGTCTGTGGGACTGGGGCTCCTAGAGTTGTTACAGTAGGAGAGCCAGGTTGCTTCTCTGGGTCTCAACGTTCCCATCTGTATCATGGGTATTAAAAATACCCACTCATGTGAGATGTCAGTATATGGCAAAGTAGCAACAAAGCCAGAAAGCCAGCACAGTAAGGTGGTTGGGGACAAAGACATGTCACTGAAAAAGTATTAGGTTGAGAGCAATGGAAGGGAGATCAGGGGATTTCAGAGAACCCTGTGACCAGGGTCCAGGATGTTTCCTATGCAACAGGACCAGCAGGATGAGGTTCAATGGTGTATCAAAGTTGGGAGTGATGGATCACGCCCTTTATGTGGAGGACTATTGTGATACACAGGGAAGATAAGGGGTTGGAGTGCAGAGAGCAAAAGCTGAAAGATTCCCATCACCAGACAGGGGCTTGGGACAACTGTGCAAAGCCACGGAGAGGAAGAGAGACTGGGCCGATGAACACTTTGGAGTGATCCCCAGATGCTGAGTGGAAGATGGGGTGCTGCAGGGTAGCAGGTGACACTGGGCTGAAGAGGAGGTGTGAGAACAAGTGCTCACAGAGAGGAAACGTCAGGAGGTGCTGCTGGGGGGAATGGGAGACAGAGTGGTTAGGCTGCCTTGTAAATGCATTGTCTGGGAAAGATCTGTGGAATGGGGAAGACCCTGGTGACATTACATAAGGCGTTATGGATGCCTGTTCCAACAAGGAAGACACAGTTCAGGACCAGGGAGACAGTGTCAAGGCCTCCAGATGGGGAGACATCAGCCATGCAACAGAGACAGCTGGGGTTTACAGCCCAGGCACAGAGGGACAGGTCAGTGGGCAGGAAATGACTACAAGAGGGGATATCAAGAGTAAGGCCCTTGCTTGGTGCAGGCAAGGGATCAAATATTGAGAAGAGGGGGGGAAAATTGGATCAGATCTTGAAGGGCTTGCGGGTAAGGGGATTCTCATCAGACCCACTTAGCAGACTTTTGGTTGCAGCCGCATCATGGAGGCTTACTGAAAAGAGGGCCCTGGGGAGTCTGTTTTCAGGAGGTCTGTCTGTCCAGACCCCATAGATTCTTCATCCTTTAACTCAGGGATACAGATACATTGCATTGTCTCTGAAGCTGGAGTTAGGCTTCACACCCTGATGCAATCTTCCGCTAAAGGGATAAGGTCCCCTCCCCTGGTAACCAAACAACCCCGCTTACCCCCTGAAGTTACTCAGGAAGAAGCAGGGACTTCTGAAGCCCAGCCCTAGCCTTCAACCCCACAATGGCTGAGCTAAGTCCTCTCTCTACTTTGGCTTCACTTTCCTTACCTGTGGAGTAAAGGGAGCATGTGTATCTTCTAGTATTGTTGAAGGGAGTAAATATTTGCAATGTCTGGTATACAGTAAGCACTTACTGAATGCCACTTCACCCCCTCTCTTGTCTCCCTGCCATAGTCTGTCTGTGATGGTTGATCTTGACCACTCTGATTTAGAACCAGGATGGAAACACTCCCCTGGGGAGGTATAAGAGGCTGTCTCCAGAAAGGTTTAACTTTCTGTTCCAGAGAGGAAAGGCCCACTTCAGTGTGAACAGTGCCATCCTATAGGTGGGGGCTCAAAGTAAATAAAAGAAGAAAGCAAGCTGGCACCAGCAACATCTCTCTCTCTCTGATTCCTGGCTGTGTGACCAGCTGCCTGGTGTTCTTGCTTTGGTGCCTTCCCAGTGAGCAGCTGGATCTTCTATCTGTGAGCCGAAATAAACCCTCCTTCCTTTAAGTAGTTCTGCTAGCTAGTTTGTCACTGCAACAAGAGAAGCAACAAATGCACTTAACCTACACCTAAAGTACCTGTTCTAAGGCAAGGGTCCATCTGAAATACGATTCCTGCCTCATGCTTCCTCCTGTGCACTCCTCCACCGTGGTGCTGTAACTGTGGTTGCCCTGTTCCAAGTCTTTAAATGGGTGCCTGTTTCTCCCACAAAACTGAGTCTGCCAAGCTGATCAAGGTGTGTGTGCGCGTGCGTGCGCATGTATGTCTCACACACACCAGCACCCATGTAGAAGTCACAGGACAATTGCAGAAGTAGGTTCTGTCCTTTCACAATGTGGGGTCCAAGGACTGGACTCGGGTTGTCAGGATCTTACTGGCTGCATGGATTTTCTTGACCCCAGGACATGATCTTCAAGGAGCGTGAGGCACAAAGACCATGAATGAGGCACAAAGACCATGAATGAGGCACAAATGAAACCAGCTGGGGCCCTGGTTCTTGGGGTCTGGAGCCGCAACTCTCTGTTCTGGGAGATTATTTTGTTTTTTCATGAACTGGACTTCCTATTGAGTAAAGCCAGATCGCCTGGGACCTCCTGTGTCAGAGCCACCCTCCATCTTCTTGGATGTGTGGATGTGCTCAGGTCTGGACTAACCTGCCAGATACACTCAGTGAAAGAGGTGTGGCTGGAGTTGGAATACTCATTTGGCAGGAAGTGGCTTTCTGAGCATTGTCCTCTGAAATCCAGGATTTTTTTTTTTATTTGATCTCTTTGACTGTGACTCAGACAGCAAATCCTTCCAATTGTTTGAGCTTATGCAACAGGCAGAAATTTGGAAAATGGTAGAATGTTCTATTTGTGAAGAGAAACTCACAAAATTAATGTGATTTTTACCTTTGGATGTAAATAATTCATTAAAAATAGAGACATTTTAAGGCTTCTACTTACGCTCTGAGGATTTATAATTAAATTCATTTTCTTTCTTTTCTATGAATTTAATGAAACTTAAAAAAAATTTTACATCTATTTTGTGTGTCTGTGTGCATGGTATGCATCTACAAACACACACTTACACACACATACACACTTACACACACACACACACACTACAGTGTACAAGTGAGGACAATTTGCAGGAGTCAGTTCTCTCCTCTAGGTATTGAACATAAAAGACTGCCAGCTTGGCAGCAGGCTCCTTTACCTGCAGAGGCATCTCATCAGACCTGGTAGAATATTTTCAGAAATATCAGCTACCCAAACCAAAGAGAAAGAATGTGGCTAGACAGTATGGAAAGTGGATGAAGCTGGCTAACCCTGTTCAGAAGAGCCCAGAAGGCTGGCATCATAGCCGGCAAGAGCAGACACAGGGGTGACGCATGGAGGTAACAACAGTCCCTTAGGCCCCAGAGCTCTTCCAGGCCACATGGTCAGAAGACTTCTGTTTCTTCTGTGTCTAGCTCTGGCCCACACAGGGCCAAGGCAGCTTTCCTTGGGGACATCAGATCCAGCTGTGTGAGGTGAGGGAAGGGTAGTAGTGAAGTGAATATTTCATTTTTTTTTCCTTTTTTTTAAGGGTTCACAAACTTTATTGGTTCAATAATAAACAGCAAAGAAAATGTTAGCTATCACTCCAGGGACTCATGTAGAGATGAAAGCCACCCTTGGAAAATGAAGTGAATATTTCTTCTTAGTTAAGGTTTTACTGCTGCGAACAGACACCATGATCAAGGCAACTCCTATAAGGACAACATTTAATTGGGGTTGGCTTACAGGTTCAGAGGTTAAGTCCATTATAATCAAGGTGGAAACATGGCAGCATCCAGACAGGCATGATGTAGGGGGAGCTGAGCGTTCTATATCTTCATCTGAAGGCTGCTAGCAGAATACTGACTTCCAGGAAGCTAGGACTAGGGTATTAAAGCCCACACCCACAGTGACACACCTACTCCAACAAGGCCACACCTCCAAAGAGTGCCACTCCCTGGGCCAAGCACACACAAAGCATCATATCTTATAGCAGTCTATAGACGCTGGGTTCTAGATGGGGCCTCCACAGCAGAACCCTAGGACAGCTGGAAGCCGGGCTTCAGCACAAGGCCTCTTGCTGGAACCTCACAGAAAGGCCTATGAACTCTTTAAGAGGCTCCTGTCCCCTCCCTGAAGTGACAAGCCCAGAAGCTTTGTACTCTATGTCTATCTATGAGCAGACGTCACTAGCAATGTGAGAAAAGCTACAGATGCCAAACCAGACACTAAAGGAAGAGAAAAGAGGGTCTCTAGAGAACCTTGAAATCATTTCTTGAGGGCTTAAAGTGGTGATGAACACTCAATATCCAAGAACTTGGGAAACATAGGCAGTTGAATCTCTGTGAATTCAAAACCATCCTAGTCTGTATGTCAAGTTTCAGGTCAGCCAGAACAACATAGTGAGGCCTTTTCTCAAATATTCATTTCTTAAGATCTTTGGAGAGATGAGAGATAGTATAGTTATCATAAAACAGAATGAGGGCTGTCATGACGGCCCAGCAGGTAAAGGCATTTTCTCTCAAGCCTGATGACTTCCTGAGTTCAGTCCTCAGAGGCCATGTGAGAGAAGGAAAGAACTGGCTCCTGGAAGTTGCCCTTTGACCTCCACATGCATGCTGAATGTACCACATATGTATTCAGAGTACACACAAGTAAATAAATAATTATGATTTCTAAGACAAAGGGATGTAGCTCAGTGTCTCTGTGTGCTTAGTGTACACAAACCGTAGTTTCCAGTCCCAGCACCATGAACATCACTTTGATTGATTGATTGATTGATTGATTGATTGATTTGGTTTTTACAGACATGGTTTCTCTGTGTACCCCTGGCTGTGTTGCAACTCAATCTGTAGACCAGGTTCTCCTCAAACTCACAGAGATCCTCTTGCCTCTTGCCTCCCAAGTGCTGGGATTAAAGGCGTTGTGCTACCATTGCCTGGCCCTCATTTGGTTTCTATTGCTGTGATAAACACCACAACCAGAAGCAACTCAGGAAGGAAAAGGGTTATTTAAACTTGCAGTTGTGGTCCATCACAAAGGGAAGTTGGGGCAGAAGCTCTAAGAGGGAACCTGGAGGCAGGAGCTGAAGCAAAGCCATGGAGAACTGCTTCTTCCTGACTTGTTCCCAGTGGCTACTCAGCTTGCTGTCTTACACAGCCGAAGACCACCTGCCCAGGGGCGGCCCCACCCACGTGGACTGGATCCTCCTATGCCAATCATTCATCAAAAAATGCCCCATACACTTGGCTTGGCTCAGACCAATCTGATGTAGGCATCTTCTCAGCTGAGGGTTTTCTTCCCAGATGACCCTGGCTTGCACTGAGTTGACAAAAAATAACAACAACAAACCAAACCAAAACAAAAACCTAACCAACATAGTTGCTAAAGAGAGAAACAACCAAGAATAAAAAAGGAGCATTTGGAATTTTAAAAAATGAAGAGCCATTGTCAAACTGTCAGCAGCCGGGAAGAAGGTGTACAAACTAAACTCAATGATTAAATATGAAAAAAAAAATGTCCAGCAAAAAAAATGTAGGAGAGAAGATGTGCAGAGAATGACAAGAAAGCTCCTCAGAGTAAAAGTACAGAAGGAGAGAGAAAAGAAAGGAAGGAAGGTCTTCCCCTCTAGTGACACGTCACCGAAATTACAGAAAGATGGAGATAAAGAGATGAGTTTTAAATGGTACTGAGGGAAGAAGGCAAGGCTGCTGAACGAAATACTGGCAGGACTGCAGTTTAAGGGAAAGCATCCCTTCAAGGAAGGGCCGCAGGATGGCTCGGCGTGTGCGGATCCCAGCTGCATACACCCGGCAACCAGTTTGATTTCTGGAATCCACATAAAGGTGGAAGGAGAAAACTGGCTCTACAAAGCTATCCTCTGAGCTATGTGCCCTGGCCTGTATGCCTGCACATGCACAACACATGTACACACACACATACACCACACACATACGCACTACTAATGGGATAAATTAAAAACCAGAAGAGAAAATTGTTTTCCAGTAAGAATGTCAAATATAACCAGACTGCGTCAGAGGAAAGGGTAGGACCGAGTCCATTTAACTGAAGGACTCAGAATCTCAGGAAGAAACTACCAAAGGAGACGTTCCAGCAAAATAAGGACAGAAACCAGGAAAACAAATGACTCAAGAAACACCGGATCCTACGCAGGATAAACCCCATGTTGAAAGCCAAGAGACCCGGATAGCAGCTGGGCCTTGAGAACAGCCCCATCCCCTCCCTCCCCCAACCCAGAACGGGACAGCTGCTGGCCCGAGGTCCAGATGAGATCAAAGGGAAGGATGTGCTTCTGTTGTGGGAAATGTTTGCTTAGATGTTTTAATAGATAATAAGCATTTGGGAGAAATTAATAAGAGGCTCGAAGAAAACAAAGCAAATAAGAAACAGTCAATGATTAATTTCAGGGACAAAATGTAAGTTGTAGAAATAACAGGGCATGGCTGGAAAGATGTTGCTTGGCTCATCGGTGATGATAGTTAATAGTTAAGACATTGTTAACCTTGGGCCTGTGCAGCTCTGCAGCTAAAAGCGCTTGTTGAGCTGGCCTGACCATGCTGGTTTCATATGCAGAGCCCATAGTAGAAGGAAAAAGTGACTTTTACCAGTTTTCCTCTGACCACCACTATGAGCCATCATACACACATGCACACACACATGCACATACACACACATGCACACAGATATGCAAAAGTCTGCGTTTAACCTCCACTACTGCATACACATAAAGATGCAGACATGATACATGATGAATGTATCTTTGTGAGATCCTTCTGGAGCATTGGACATGGTAGCATACTGGACTTAGGAAGTCCAGCTCTCTCTCTTACACGTCAGTAGGTGACAAGTCACCTCCTCTCCTCAGGTCAGCTTCTTGGCTATGACATGAGTGGGCTGGATAGGATCTATACAGCAACACAAGTATCTGGCTTGGGGTTTTTCAAAGCATCAAACTGTTAACAAACCATTACGTCAGGCACTGTTTTTGTTTTTGCTTTTTTATTCCCCCCCCCCCTTTGAGACAAGGTCTCATGATGAAGCTCTGGCTGGCCTGCAACTCACTACATAGATCAGGTTGGCCTTGAACTCATAGAGATCTGCCTGTCTGTGCTCTCAAGATCTGGGGTTAAAGGCGTGTATCACCACACCTAGCTTGACACTAGTTTTTAAGGTAGTTTGAGGCACCAAAATGTAAGTTGGTGGTGTCTGCAGATCCGCTAGCCTGCGTCAACCATATCCTCTCTGTCTGGAGTAAATCCCAGTCAAGGCTTGCCAGAAACAGAAAACCTGAAGTCAAGGTTTAAAAACAGCTTGTGTTGGTGTTAGTGTGGCTACGTTAGAATTTCAGACAAACCTCGAGTTGTAAAACATGTAAAGGTCAGAATTTTGTTATCTGGAAGGCACATGTACCTGTCCTTCAGTTTTGTTGCTCCTCTTGTTGGGTTCTGCTCCTGTGAACTGCCAGTGGGAAGCAGCTAGAGGGCAGACCCCGTAGGGTTAAGCTCAGAGCCTGGCAGCCCTGATGAGCTAGGCTTAGGACTTACCCTCAATACACCAGTCAAAGAAGCAAGTGATCCTGTAAGTAGAAAACGGAGGTTTATTCCATGTGGCTGCATCAAGAAGAGGACCAGAGAGGCCACTGACCTCTGGTGCCATTTCATGGTCCTCAAATGAAGGTTTAAGAATAGGACAAGAGGTAACCTCAGCTAAGTGGTCCTGGCTATGTCCCCATCACCCTCGGCCCATCATTGTCTTGACTCTCCCTGTCTTCCGAAAGGTGGCCTGAAACTCATCAGAACTGTATGAAATCCGTCCCTAGGAGCCAAGTTCTCTTTCTGGTTGGCACCAGACTTCAGTCCTTTACTCCCAACATGAGGCTTCTGAGGAGATTCTTATTCCTTGGGGTATATATGTCTCAGTGGTATGATGGGGGCGGGGGGGGCACTTGTGTCTTTTTAGAATACCTGGCCAAGGATATGGTGCTTAGGAAAGGCTGAAGGAATGACCATTACACTGAGTGGTACTTCTGCCTCCAAACCTGGTGTTTCTCAGGGGTAAAGCTAGTGGAGGAAATCTTACTGGGTTGTAAGAAGGTTGTGGCTTATTGGCCAGTCTCCTCATTAACTAGATTGGAACCATTTCTGGGGCAGGAACTTTGCTTAGTCCATTTTGGGGACCCCAGTGTGATGCCCGGCCCTCCTGCCACTTACTGATTACGAAGCAGATGTTACGTCCTGGATGGGTGGGTGATTGGTACCAATGGGGAAGCTGCACCAGGAGTGATGCAGCAGTGCTCCCTCACTCGACGTGTAAGTGCTCATGCACAGTCTCTCAATGAGCCACCTCTATGAAGTGTTAGCCTCCTCTTGGAGGTAAGGCAGCTCAAGGGCAAAAAGCACAGGCTGGTCATGAAAGAGGGGGGCGTATCTGATCCAGGTTGTTTGTTTCCAAACAATTCTCTTCTCCCTGCCTCTGGATGGGAGCGAGCAGACTGGACAGTGTGATAAAGATGGCAAGGAAGTAAGCTATTTGAACTCTGTCCCACCTGCTCTGACCCAGCTCCTGCTTTGTTTCAGGAGATCAGTTACTTACAGTTCCCTGGAGAACTCTTGATGAGGATGCTGAAGATGCTGATCCTGCCACTGGTGGTCTCCAGGTGAGAGGAGGGGTGGGAGAGGCACGGGGCTCTGACTGATGGTTTCTAGGTGACAGGAGGGGCAGGGGTGGGCACCGGGAACTGACTGGAGGTCTCCACGTGAGAGGAGGAGTGAGAGAAGGCAGGGGGCTCTGACTAGTGGTCTCCATATGAAAGGAGGGATGAGAAAAGGCCTGAGGCTCTGCCCTAGGGCCAGCCTCCCTGGCTGTCTGCTGTGGAGGAGCTGATCCCTTCTTGTGAGGTGGAGACACTGCTTCCAGCCAGGGCACCAGTCAGGTGCTTCTGCCAGCTCCATCCAGAACCCTTCCCTGACTCCTCAGCCCACACCAATGATTGCTTCCTTTTATGCAAGCTTTCAGTCATTCATGAACATGAGAACTTTTAAAGTCAACAGTGACCGCCACACTAAGTGCAAAGCAGAGTCTGTTCTTGGTGTGTGTAGTATCTTCATGCGAGTCAAACCTGTCAATTACTCACCTTTCTGGAATTCTCTCTTAATGCTCTCCCCTCCACTGGCTTCTGCCTGCTCTCAGTTCCTTCTTGGCTCCCAGCTTCTCTCCTTCTGCTAGGCCTCTGATTGTCGCTATGCACTGGGCCCTTTCCCCACCTCATGTCCTGTGAGGCTGCCTGGCCCTATGTAGCTTGCCATCATTGTGACTATACCCAGGAAGATCACCTTGAGGACGGAAAGGTCTTTCCCTCACCCTTTCAGAGGTTTTGGTCTATGGTCTCTGCACCTGTGGTGAGGCAGAGCATCATGGCGGGGAGCGTGTGTGGAGCAGAACTGCTTAGCCTGCTGCACCTGAAAAGCAGAGGGAAAGGAAGGGGGAGAAGCTGGTATTCTAACGAGTCCTTCAGAACACACACTGGTGACTTGTCCCAGTATCCCAGTAAATTAAGAACCCATCAGTGAATGAACTCAGAGCCCGGTGATCTGTTCACTTCCCCATGACCTCACGCCTGAACACTGCTGCTCTGGGACCAGACTCTTCAACACATGAGATAAAACCTACAACCACCTATAATCTCAGCATCCCCAAGAACAGAGCACCCATTTCTCCTATGTGTCCCACAGGCTATTAATGTACTACCCCGTGTCTATGGATGGTTCACAGAATCTGTACTTTGGTGTCATCTCCTAGAGATTTTGCCCAGCACTGAGCTTCCCTCTACTTTCTGCTGTCAGTAAATGGCCCAACAACTGCCCAGGCCTCTGGCTCTTTTCTTGCCCAATGCCAGGCTGTCAGCAACTTGAGCTGACTGTCTCCTAGGCAGAACACCCCTCCACACAGGCCCAGAGCTCTCTTCCTCATCTGAACTCATAGGTACCTTGCTGGTTTCCATACCTCAGTTCTTTTCCATGGCTGTCTATCCTCCACCCAGTTGCCAGAACAGTCTCAGGAAAGCAGATTGCGACAAGCCTTACCTCATCTCTCTTTTTGTTTGTTTGTTTGTTTTTTTGGTTTTTTTTTTTTTTTTGAGACAGGGTTTCTCTGTGTTGCCCTGGCTGTCCTGGAACTCACTCTGTAGACCAGGCTGGCCTCGAACTCAGAAATCCGCCTGCCTTTGCCTCCCAAGTGCTGGGATTAAAGGCGTGTGCCACCACCGTCTGGTTTACCTCATCTCTTAACCCGCCATTGCTAATCTGCTGGGCCTTTGGTCCCTGATCAGACCAATCCTTCTCCGTCTTAGGGCCTCCACACAGACTATTCCTTCTGCCTGGAGCCCTCTCACCCTTTACTCTTCCTCCATTGTATCTCAGCGACTTAGAGTTGCTTCCTTAGAAAGGCCCCCTCCACAGGAGCCCTCCCCACCATTCTGCTCTGCCCTCCCCCAAAGTTATATCATATCAGCATTCCTGAGCTTGTCTGCCAGGTACTCAGCCCCGCGCCAGGTACTGCAGATCCAGAACTTAGTCTTTGAACTCAAGTTGCTCACAGGCTCTACTGGCCAGGGAAACACAGTCCCCAGAGCTAAGGAAGTGAGACAGGCTCCCTCCTGGGTGGCTTTGTGTCCCTTTGCTGTGCTTCTACCATCCTTGCTGCCTGGGCAGGTACTCAGAGCACAACATGGACCTTGTAGACAGATTGGAGCTTCACCATGGCCTTGTCACTTGGCTCAAGAAAATCCTGTTTGGAAATCTGAGGCCTGGGGGCTGGAGAGATGGCTCAGAGGCTAAGGGCACTGACTGCTCTTCCAGAGGTCCTGAGTTCAAATCCCAGCAACCACATGGTGGCTCACAACCATCCGTAATGACATTGGATGCCCTCTTCTGGTGTGTCTGAAAACAGCTACAGTATATTCATAAATAAGATAAATTAAAAAAAAAAAAAACAAAGAAAGGAAATCTGAGACCTTACATCTAGTCTTTCCCCCATTGTCACCGGTGTGGGCTCAGACACTCTCCTCCAGCCTGTGTTCCTAGTGACAAGTATCTAACTGTCCAGCCTCTCAGCTTCTCTCCACTACACCAGAACACTCTTGCTGAGACGAGTATGCTGTCTTAAGTTGAGTAAAGCCGATGTGCTTTAATGGTTCCTGGTGAGGGAGAATGAAACCTTGGTGGGAGAAAATGACATATTGCTTTTGAGGTTGTTGTTTCTCCTGGTCTGGAGCTCAAACCCAGGCTCTCATAAAGGTTAAACAAATTGTTATCACTAAGCCACGTCCAAACCCCCAAATGATGTAGTCCTGACCCCCAAGCATCTCATTCCTGAACCCTCCCTCTTTAATTCTTAAACAAGTCCAGAGTCTGTCCTCTACCCACACTGTCCCTGAACAGCCAGCCCTGGGCTGATGTTCCTGCCCTAGGAACACCACTCTGGTAAGGGTACCACACAGACAGTTTCCAGGCACAGCAAGCTGGAAGCACTGTTCTGACCAACTCAGGTGCCAGGCCTCAGCAGGACTTACTTCGCCAGAACTAACAATGGACTCAAAGCAGGATTCAAAGCCTTTTAAAAACCTGATTGTCCTGGGGACAGCTGAAGAGCCTGGCTTGAGGGGTGCTGCACCTCCACCCCAGGGGCTCCTGGCTGTGCCAGGAGTTGATGGCTTTCTGTAGCATTTGCCTCAGGGAAGCAGAGGACATATCCACACATCCTCGTGTCTTCCCATCTCACTCCAGCTCACTCTCCTATCTGTAAAATCCTTCTGTCTCCTTATTTGTTGGTAGCTATGGGCAACAACTTGTGTCTTCCCCTTGTCACATTTGTAACCCTAGCCATGTCAGAACCTCCAGGTAAATGAATTTTCAGTCACATCTGACATGTCTCATACTGGGTCCTGGGTGCCTTTCTAAAGCCCAGTGGTGACAACAGGCAAGCAAGCATTCCTCTCTGGAATGGCCAATTATCCGAGCAAGAAGTGATTCCATTAAAAGGGTTGAACACCGGGTCCTGGGGGCACTGGCCGTGTCTCCCCTGTCTTTCGCACTGACTTTTATCTGGTATTCTCCAATGCAAGAGACTGGAGAGTGAGGGGTGCTATTGAGGGCCCCACCATCTGGGAGGGGACAGAGCCAGGAGGAAAGTGAGGTGAGGCCCCTGGGGCTTGGTTGCTGTCTGTCCCTCTCAGTCATTCTTCCAGTCTTTTAACTCTTGAGCCTTCTTTGTCCAGGATCTGCTCCAACCTTGACCTTAGCCCAGGTGAATGCGGGCTGCCCTTAGCTATCTGTGGTTGTGGGAATCACAGTGAGGGAGAGAGGGAAGGAGGGGTGCGTAAAACTGGGATCCGGTACAGGGTTCCAGGAGAAAGCAGGACCTTTGAGGTCACTCTCTAGATGTGTGTGCCCCACTTCTCAAGAGTTATTTATTTGGGGTGGGAGGTGAAGCACACACTGATGAGAATGTGTGGAGGTCAGAGGACAACTTGTTGGAGTCAGTTCCCTCCTTCCATCACGTAGCTTCCAGGGAAAGGACTCATGCTGCCAGTTTTGGCGGTTCTCACCTTTAGACTCTGAGCTATCTCACCAGCCCTTAGATGGGTATGGGAGGCTCAGCACTCTGCTGAGGTGATGGGAAGTCTGCCCTGCTCACAGGGCTGCTGTGAGAAGGTATATGACCCCGCACAGCCCGATGCATGATGGGTGATGCAGACTTGTTTCTAATTTATTAATGTGTCTCAATGATGTTTCGTAAACCCTTTAACACTGTTTCTGATGTCAGGGGTCATAGCATTGACAGTACACATGCCACTTCCCCATGAAGTCCTTCTTGACAGAGACCCTGATACAGCCATTCATATAGCTCTGGACCTCCCAAATGGCACAGCCATGTATCTCTGGTCTCGCCATGATTCAGTCATGGCACCCTGAACCACTCCTCCTCATGCTCCATGAATTCTCAGAGCCACTGCCTCTTGTTTTCCTCTGATCTCTTGACCCTAGAACCCAGCAACCCTCACCCAGTTCCTGCTCCCACAGACACCCCCTTGCTCTAAGTCAGTGGGAAACAAAAAGAACAAGTTCTCAGGCAGCTGGGAGAGCATGTTGGGGTCTTCAACCTCCTTTGTCTGTTATATCCAAAATCCAAGCCTGGTTAGGCCCCTCATCTTGGTATCTTGGTGTCCAATAGGGTCCCAGTGTGGGGTCAACTGGGCCTCTTCTGATCTAAGGACTCCCCTGTAGAAGAATCTGCCTTTAAGTTCCCCTCTGGCTTAAACATAGAAGCTAGTTCCTGAGGGCCCGAGGGCCCAGCTTCTGTTGTTTTTTGTTAGCTTGGTTATTTGCTTGCTCTGTGTGTATGTGTGTGTGTGTGTGTGTGTGTGTGTGTGTGTGTTTATGTGTGCATGCACTTGCACGCACACATGCGTACTCTTGTTGTTATTGCTTTGAGACATGATATCCTGTAGTTCAGGCTGGCCTCAAAATTAATAGGTAACCAAGGGTGACTTTGAACTTCTGATCTATTTACTTCCACCTCTTATGTACTGAGATTATAAACCTTCATCACCACACCAAGTGCTAGAGAGTAAAACCAGGGCTTCCTGGGCCTCTTTGGCAACTTAGGAAGGTCAGTTAGGCTTAGATGTGCCTTATATATTGACTGGAAACCTCAGTTCAAGTGAAGCCCAGTATCTTGCTCTTGAGTCCTCTACCCCAGAGGCCAAGGTCAACTTCTTTCACTCAGTAGACGCTTCCAAGTAGCCCAGAGGGTGTCTTAGTTAGGGTTTTATTGCTGTGAAGAGACACCATGACCAAGGCAACTCTTATAAAGGACAACATTTAATTGGGGCTGGCTTACAGTTTCAGAAGTTAGCCCATTATTATCATGGCAGGTAGCATGGCAGCATCCAGGCAGGCATGGGGCTGGAGAAAGAGCTGGGAGCGCTGCATCTTGATCCAACTGCCTCCAGACAAGACTGTCTCTTCTGCACTAGGTGGAGTTTTAAAGCCCACCCTCACAGTGATGTAATTCTTCCAACAAGACCACACCTACTCCAACAAGGCCACACCTCCTGATAGTGCCACTTCCCATGGGCCAAGCATATTCAAACCACCACAGAGAGGTTTTGTGGCTGGCCAGCCATTAGCTATGGGGCTCTAGGTCCTTCTGCATTGTGTCTCCATGAAGTAGATGACTCAGGAAGCCTGGGAAGACATACGTCCCTGCTCCAGCCAGAGATACTGTGGCCTCTTCCTCAGTCACACCCAACCATTCATTCTTCATTGTTCTTCAGACTCCTCAGCATACCCTGAGATTCACACCCTGGGGGTTGAGCCTCAGTTTCTTCTTTCTTTCCCACCTCTCCCTGAGGGCTTTTCCTGCCAGCTGGCTTTGTGAGCTCTCTGGTGGACACTGCCACTAACTTCAATGACAAGGAGAAGGATTTGAAGCTTAAGTCTTTTCTTAAAGAGGACTCTTGAGCCTCTATTGCAAGCTGATTCACCTTTCCACAAGTCTATAGGTCTTTCATCAAACCACAAAGGACCCCTTCCCCTGGGCAGCTAGCCCCTCCTCACCTCACACCTGCCAGTGAGAGATTTCCCACCCCCAAAGTGGAAGTGGCCACAAGAAGACCCCCTGTCTTTATTACTGAGTGTTGGCACCTCATTCAAAACCGAAAAAAAAAAAAAAAAAAACAAAAAACCTGTGTGACAGGACAGTGATGGTCTGGTGGACAGAATCTGCTGCAGCAATATCCTTAACTTATGTCAAGCCCTCTCAGGGATGCTGCCAAGGTGGGCAGTGAGCGGTTTGCCATTCTGAGCTGTGCTCTGCAATTCTACCTGTCCTTGATTCCTTTCACATACGCTCCTGGACCTAGAAATCATCCTTTCTCATTTTATTCCAGCAAGGCTGCTCACTGTGCACACCCCTTTCCGTTTGTTTACATTCATAGACCGACAGAAAAAAGAAAAAAACCACCCACAGCTTTCTGTTCCTTTAAGTTCTTGAAGGATACCTTCCTGGTTCTTCCACGAAAACAAATCTGCCTCCTGCTTGTTTTGGTTTTCATTCAACAAAATGTCATAAGAGTTTCCACCCTGCACCAGTGCCTCCGGGCTCTGGTTACACGCTTCCACTGGGGTCTGCCACTGAGGCCTTCCCATCACTGGGTCCTGAGATGCTCCAAGACACGCCACTGGGGCTGTTTTTGCACCTGGGGCTCTATAAATAACATAACCTCAAGTTGTATTATTTACAGCATTCTTAGCCTCTGCTGTAAAGTACGTACAGAATAAGTGCAAATTTACAAGGCAGGGCCTACCAGGTGGTGTGTGTGCATGCATGCCTGTGTGTGTGTGTGTTTGTATTTGTGTGTGTATGTGTGTGTGTGTGTGTATCTGTGTGTCTCTCTCTCTGTGTGGCCCATTGTGGCTCCACCAGGGTTAACCTTGGGATGCCAACTGCGTCGTGCTTTCACACATCCACAGACAAGAACAACACAAAAACTGGGGGTGGTTAGCCCAACATCTGGATCCAGCCAGAGCCTCCAATTCTCCCTTGTTTTTTTTTCCCCCTCGAATCCTTCTCCCCACCCTTTCTCCAGTTTCTCAAACCAGGCATCATTCAAGGAAACTGAAGCCATGTGTTTGTGATTCACTGAGGCTGAACATGGCAGGGTGTTTTGTTAGCTCTGCTTCAGAGAAGTCTCGTGTGTGTATGCTTTTGTGTCTGTGTGTGTGTGTGTGTGTGTGTGTGTGTGTCTGTAGCAAGTGTGCGATGCATTCATATGCCCATGTAAGTATTGTTTTCCTTCCTGTTTCTTGTAAGAATTTTCAACGGAAATTTCTTAGAATCAGGAAATCATGTTCGGTCAAAAAAGTCTCCCCACCCGTTCTCCCCCTTGCTGAGGCACTCTAGTTTGGCAGACTACTCCACACACCCACGTTCTGACTCCTTGGAGATGGGCTTGGGCCAAGCAGTCTTGAAGTCTGGTTTGGGAGCCAGTATTCAGAGCAGCTTCTCCAAGCCCTGTGAGACAGGCGGCAGGCTGGAGGTGGCCACAGACTAAATGTATTGCCTAGTATTGCCTGCACCTCTGGATTCAACCCTGAAGTTAGGGTGGCCCTTCTGAGCAAGGCCCTGCCGCTCTTTCAGTGGGAGCTGGGAGCCTTTCTTGGCCCCTTTGCCTCATCAGCTGAGATCCTTGCTGATCAAAAGAGGAAACACAGCTCAGCTGGGGGCTATGGTAGGGCAGACCTTCAACCTAGGGACTCAGAACAGAAAGTCTCCATCTATCCCAGATGCCCATGGTCTTGCTGTTTCCCCTTCTGCTTCCTGCTCATTTTCCCAGGATCCATTGGACAGCCACTTCTTAGAAGGTGGGTCCTGAAAGGTCCGGGACTCCCCAAAAAGGGGTCCACTTAAGTCACAGGATAACACGCACCCAAAGGACACACGAGAGACCGTCTTGCTGTAAAATACATGAGGTGGTTTATTATATCAGAGCTCTGGGCCAGCCCATATCCCCATATCTCACATAGGGGATAGAGGGACTGACCCCGTGGCTCAGGGGCATAGCGCTTATATATGGGCGGGGTAGGGAAAAATCGAACTTTCGCGCGGGTGCACAGGATTGGTTGTTTTACCTCTTTTGAACACTAGTAGGCCGTACCATGGGGCAGGGTGTAGTTCTTCCCTTGGCCAGTCAGTTTCTGGGATGTTCTTAACAGGCCTTTGTACTGTAACTCCCCCCTCCTCTGTAACTAATTAGATGGACCCAAACCTGCTGGCAGGTGCTTTTCTGCCCAAGGTCTAAGGCGAAAAATTTACACATATTTCATAAGATGGCCTTTATAATTTTTCACTCTACAGTCCCTCATGGGTTACCGACTGCTTTTGGTCTCTCTCAGTCACAGTGGTGACCCAGAGGTCTGTTGTTACACTGCAGGTCTTGTACCTACTAAACAAGGTTCCGAGTGACCACAAGTCCCTCATTCATTTCCCGGACCCCAAGTACTCAGAGCAAGTACCCAACATGTTGTGTCCACAGGAGATCCTCTCCCCTGAAGGTAGCTTTAATCCTGGCTCCAAGAAAAGCACTTCCTACCGAACAGAACCAGGTCTCTAATCCAGCCACTGGGTGGCTGCTCACCCAGTGTGGTGTAAGTAGAGGCTCAAGGGGGAGTTTCTGCACTTTGGAGGGATTCCTGGGACCAGATGGCCCATATTTTAGTGAACTGGCATCAAGAAATCCTGCCTCAAGTCTTAGACAAAATTGCCTGGGGTATAAGGGGTGTGGCAGAGCCATCTGGGAAGTGGAACTATGCGCTAACGTGGCACTTGCTGTCAGAGACTGTGCCTGCTGTCTGCTGAGGGGTGGGTTTTAGAAAGGCTGACAGGAGATCCTCTCACTCATGGCCCAGACCTCTTCGTAGTCACACTTCCTTGGCTGCCGGGTAGACTTCTTATAGCCAGAGAACTCAGCTAAAGTCAGAGTCAAGGACTCACTCATCCCAGGGACCCAGGTTCATTCCTGTCCTCAGGTCAGCTGGTAGCAGGAGTCCTGGACACCTGAGTGTTCACTATGTGACTTCAGTAAGTTGCTACTCTTATTGAAGTGTCTCAAAGAGGCTCTTTGCAGGGCAGGATGGCTCTGATGGAAGTTACCATAGGCACTGAGTGAGATTCCCAGAGCTCCTCATCAGCCTCAGTACCCCAGTCTGCTGTCCTCCAGGCAACCCTAGATGCTTCCCCTAAAGCCTTTGTCTCTTTTACTGCCAGCTGCTGTCTGAGGAGTCCTGTCCCTTTCCCAGTGGGATTCAACCTCAGGGCAGGTCTGAGGCAGCCTTTAGACCTCTGGCTAATGGCCCCAAGTCCCTGGAGACTCATCAAGCTATCAGCAAACAAACTGCCAGAGTCCCCATCCCACAGGCACTGCAGGCAGCAGCTCCTTCCTGCCCCTTCTGTTCCCACTGCCCAGCATGTGAAGCCACCTGCACCCCAACACTTGAAGTCACCTGAACCCCAGCACTTGAAGCCACCTGCACCCCAGCACTTGCCTGTGTTCAGTTTTATCGCTCCAGCCTGCTGGTGTCCTTATCTGGCACATCAGCTGTTCCTTCCAGCTTGTTGTCCTCTACAAACTGGGTCCACATGATGTTGGTGGCCTTGGCCAAGCCATTAATAAAATGAGTAGGAAGGGGAAGACTACAAGCAGGCCCTGAAGACCCTGTCTACTGTCTGCAGCTGCTGTTCAACTCCATCTGGTTGCTGACACCCCATCTGTTTCCCGAGTCCTAGCGCCAAGTGCTTCAATGCCCAAAACACACAGTGCCAGGGAACTCCCCTCAGCTTGGCCAGGGGATGAGTTAGCTCAAGAGACCAGTTCAAAGGAACCCTCTGCTCAAGGTCACCAGAACCCCAAAGCGTCCTTACAGGTCTGGTCCAGAGCAAGCCCTGGGTTTAACACCACATCAACAAACCAACACTCAGGTCTAGCCAGGCCCTGGGTTCTGGGGATCTAGACACAAGCCAGACCAAGGCCTACCCTGGGAGGGATCCAGAAAGCCTACTGCTTGCTGCATAGTTTAGGCTAGCCTCAAACTCTATCTTCCTGCCTTGGCCCCAAGTGCAAGTCCATTTCCTGCATTTTAAATTCCTCCTCTGACGCCCTGGTCTAGACTTCAAGAAGACAGGATGTCTAAGATGACGTTGGCACAGTGGAGATGAGGCAGGGAGTGGACAGAATCTCACCAGGAGGAAGAGCCTGCAGAGAAGATTTCTAGAACCCAAGGTGAACAGAATAGCTGGAGTAAGAATGAAGAAGGCTGGCCCAAAGTGGTTTTATACTGTTCTAGGGGTCACCTGGAACAAAGGCTAAGAGGGGTACGCGAAGCCGAAGGTCAGGCTCTCTGCAGTGAGGTACATAGGTAAAGTGAGTGAGCAGGGCCTCCAGAGAATCTCCTCTGGTCCTGCCCACCATTGTGTTTCTTGATCAGTTATCTGGTCCACACTGGGGTCCACAGTGCCAACCTGGATGTTGATGTGAAAGCCAGGTAGGGTGCAAAGGCAGGCTTCTCCTTCATCAGGAGCCTGGCAGTCAGGACCTCCCTTCCCCCACCCCTGAAGATTGAAACAGGCTGGGAGCCAGGCCAACTCTCCACCATCTCTATAAGCTAATGTCTCTAATCACCTCAATCTCTTGATCCCCAATTCCTGGGTACTCAGTAGTGAACCAGATGGCCTGGGAGGAGGCTATAGGCCTCTGGGCTCCCATCCTCCCTGGGGCTCCTCCCTGGGGCCTTTTACTGACCTTAGGCATTCCTAGGAGCACCTACCTAACTAAGCATGGAGTGGGGAGTGGAAGAGACAACATGGCTATTGTCCTTACCCTAAGTCAGGAGGAGTGTTTGCGGTCATGTCTATGGGACCTACTATTCTGTCTGTAAGCCTTGCTCTAGCATCTCACAGCTGGTCAACTTCACTGTACTTAGTTACTCCCTCAGACGGCAGGCAACAACCTATAGGCTGCAGCTATGGACAAGGCAGAACTCTGAGAGCTGAAGTGAGAAGGGATTGCATGGGCTGGATCACATGACAGTCATTATCATCCCAAACTAGGCCTTAGATCAGGACCGAGAAACAATAGAGAGAAGGGTCAGGAACCCTGCTCCAGTCTTGATTCTAGAGCTTACTTCCTGCATAGCCTGGCCAGGTGTCTTTCACCCTGAGCTCCGTTGTCCTTATGTCAACTCAGAGCCTTCTCAGTATGATAGCCACTAGCCTATCAAGCACTTGACATGCCGCTAGTACATGTATTGATTTGTTAATTAATTTAAATTAAAATGTAAAGCCTGAGCAGCTTTAAATTTCACATTGATTATGCATGGTAATAGGTTGGATATAGCAGGCTAAAGTATTATTAAATAGATTTCATATTTCCTTTAATTTTTTTTTTTTGAGATAGGGTCTCACACTGTGGGCTGTCTTGGCCTTTTTGAACTTTGTAAAATTAACTAAGAGGCAAGGGGCACAGGCCTTTAATTCCAGGGAGGTCGAGGGAGGAGATTCCAAAGAACTTGGGGCCAGTCTCTAAAACGCAGTTAGCAAATCTAAATGATGATGAGGCGTGGGTGCCTGACGTGGGGATTCCTCGGGGTGCCACTGACTCACAAGGCTGATGAACCTCGGAATGAGCGATACACAAATATTTGGGGGAACTGAAAGCTCAGGGTAGACCGAAGCGTCTGTGGTTGCCAGGTGGCATGTCTGGGCTGTGTCTTCTATCACACAATACATGCTCCATTCTGGGTGTAAGAGAGAAGATGGAGAAATAGAAAAAGCAAAGTACCAATGAGCCATCTCTCTCCACTCAAGGAAAACTGACACTTACTTCAGCCACAGGTGCACAAGCATCCGTGGAGCTTAACGGTCTCCCAGGTACCAATGAGCCGTACCTATCTCATCGGTTCTCAGGTAAAACGGTGTGTGGTCCTCAGCTGTGTCTCAACTCCTTTGGAGGCCAACCAACTTTTTCACAGGGCCTGTAAATCAGATATTTACAGTACGATCCACAGCAGTGGTGAAATTACAGTTACAAAGTAGCAATGAAATAATTTGATGGCTGGGGGTCACCACAGCATGAGGAACTGTATTAAAGGGTCACAGCGTTAGGAAGGTTGAGAACCACTGCTCAGCACTCTCAGCTCTTAAGGAGCTCACCAGAAGGAGGAACTTCCAAAGACCAAACAGTAGAAGCTTCCACCCCATTCCTTGTGTCCACCAGTTTCAGGAGTGGTACTGGCTTCACACGGTCTGTGCTCTCCTGACACTTTCTTCACAGTCTTGTTGACCACTGCTGTGGCCTGCAGTCTCCTCGGGCACGTCCAGCACCAGCTCGGGCGGCTGCCTGCTGTCTTGGATACTGTCCACAGCTCCTGTCCCCTGCCTCACCTCAGCTCACACCAGTCTCATTGGTTGGGTGGTGAGTGAGCTAGTGTGGGGTAGGCTCTGAGCAGGGTTGCACAGCCCCAGAGAGCTCTCATCACATCCTTTCAGGCAATGGTGCTCCCTGGGGTTGGACCACAAAGCCCTTAGATTGTGACTGCATTTGCATTTCCTCCTGGCCTCCCACATCCAGGTGTCCATGGTGGTTCCTCAGGAAATCTGGTTCTCATCACACCCTGCACGCAATCCTTCAAGTTGTAAATCTGGACTGCAAGTCAGGGAGAAGTCTATTTCTCAGAAGGCTCTGAGGCTCCCTAGTGACAGGTCTGCCCTTTTTGGTGGCTACCTAGCACAGTGGTGCACAGACATCGTTATAGCCATTCTTGGCCACTTTGTGGGTTCTTCTTTCTTCCACCCTTCTACACCCCCTTTTTCTTTAACCTTTCCAACCCCCTAATACTAGAGAGAAGAGAAAAATAGAGAGGAAAGGGAAGAAATCACTCAACAAAGTCAGGGATCACAAAGGGGATGGTGTTATAATTAGACAACTTTCTGCTGACTGGGTGCCCCGTTCCTTGGGGCCAATTTGATCTTTGCTCTCAGGATGTCTAATTATTTCTTCTTCCTGCTCCTCCTCCTCCTCCTCCTCCTCCTCCTCTTCTTCTTCTTCTTCCTCCTCCTCTTCCTCCTCTTCCTCCTCCTCCTCCTTCTCTTTCTCCTCCTTCTTCTCCTCCTTTTTTTCTTTCCAGATGACTACTTAACAAACTGAAACCAACAGTGACCAACAACAGAATTCCAAATGACACACAATTGTAGAAATTATCTGCTGCTGGCAAAATCACACCCCTGCTAGAGCACGAGGCAAATCACAGCCAGCTGCTGTGCACAATCTGAAGCTGTCTCATATCCCACATCTGGGATTAAAACAAAAACATAGTCTTATAATATTTGTTTTGTTTTTAAGAAACCAAAACTCCAAAATTGTCACTACACGTCTTTTTATCTGAGGACCAAAATTCAGTTTATGCCCATTTTAGTGGCTTCAGGGGATGCACAAATCACCCTGGGACACCCCCTGCCTCAAACCTTGGGAATCTTTTATTCTCCTCTCTTATCCTGAGCAGACAGTGTTAGACATGCTATCTGGGAAGCAGTAGCCTGCTTCCTCTCCTCTGAACCCCTGGGGGCCTCCAAGTCCCCCTTTGACATTCCAGGCCACATACAATCTGGTTCTGTCCTATAACCACACCTTACCCAGCACCTGATCTCTGACTTCACTGAGCAGCACAGTGTCCTCACACTTTTGAGTAACAGGGGTTAGCCTGTTCTGAGGGGTGGGCACTGGCTACTGGGAGGTTTCACACTTTAAAGTCTCCCATGTCTTCTGCTACCCACTCCTATTGGCCTCATCTCCAAATCTTGGAAGAATCAACTCCAATGCTGCTGCCTCCAGGAAGCCCTCCCTATTGTCTCAACTAGAGCTCCCTCCCCTAATAGAAACTGCCCTCGCCACCTTCCTTACTGTATTGATTTGTCCAACGTCTGTAGTACTTGCGTCCTCTTGTGTCCTGGTGTTCTTGTCTGTTGCTTTCCCTCTTTCCTGACAGAATAACTACTTCCTGAGGTCTGGAACAGGATCCAGACACAAACTCAGACAAGCTGGCCCAAGTTCTGGTCTAACAGGGCACTTTATGTGGTGAATTAAGGCATATCCTCTCTCAGGGACTGGCTCCCCATGGCTACAGCAGGCAGGCCTGACCACAAGGTTCTGCTGAGAGAGGATAGAAGTCATCTTTCTTGGATAACGGTCACACAGCCTCATTTCCTCTGGCCAGCAATCCCATTACTGGCCTTTGGGATTTATGTCTGAGACCAACCCTAAGCCCATCACTAGCATATGTCATCCTGGCGCAGGAGAAGATGGGAGACTGTCCACCTCCCTCCTTCCCTCTTTCCCTCCTTCCCTCCCTTCTCTTTACTACCTTCCGTGGAGCCATGATGCTCTGCTTGCCCTGGACTGGCTCATACACTTTGTTCAGACTCTAGCCTACCCCCAGGGGCACCTGTTGTCGAAATTATTTAATCCCAACCCAGGGTTTGGTTCCCAGATAAGACATACACATCTCTGTATTTACAATAAGGCTTAAATAGCACAAGAGCTGGGCAGAATCTTACCTTCTGTGTTAATAGAATCTATTTTTCCATCAATAACCCCGAGTTATTATTTATTACTTACTATGTTTTATCTGGGCTGCTCTTAACTCCAATTGGCCAATCCTCAGGACCACATTATTGTTTTGTTTTTTGTTTTGGGTTTTTTTTTTTTTTTTTTTTTTTTTTTTTTTTTAAACTCCCAACCCATAGCGGCTTTTCCCTCCTCCTGCACCTTTTTTTCCTCCTGGTTCTCCTCTGACCCTCAGCTCTTGAAACCTATATCCCCCCTATATCTTTTCTGCCCAGCTATTGCCCGTTGGCATCCATATTTACCATTCAGAAACAACTGGGGGGCAGGGTCACTTGAGTCTATTGAGTCTACTCCAGATAGACTCCAGGTCTTGGGGGCCTACACTTAGCATTACAATAGATAGCAGGATCAAACCTCAACAGGCACCCTAGGATATAACAACCCAAAACTAGAGTGGGGACAGAAGAAAGCACAGGGACCTGGAGAGGAGGCCAGATGTCAGAATCTTCACCCTTGGTCTAATGGGAGGGCTGGTCCATGCTCAGGGCTAAGCAGAGCTGCTCAGATCTCAGGGGTTAGTCTGTTCTGCGGGGTGGGGACTGGCTGCTGGGTGGTATCAGGGCTGGCCTGCGGGGTGGGCACTGGCTGCTGGGCGGTATCAGGGCTGGCATTAGGGAGAACATGAGGACCGGAGGATTATCTGCTCTTGTTTACATGAGTAAAACCAGACAAATACTTCCTTTATCTGAAAGAATGAAAGGGCTTTGGAGGAAAATCCTTTTGGCAGCGGAACAAAGTGCAGGCATTTCCCTAATTAATCTCTGACTCCCTCCCCCAACAGCAGTACTGGCCAGGCGAGGGTGGTCTGGCTCAGGTTCACTCTGGAAGAGATGCTTCTGTGTTCTCATGTGAGGAGGGGGAGCTTGTCAGAGGTCACATGGCCAGTCAGAGGTCACACGGCCAGTGGTCAGGCAAGGTCACACTGTCTCTGCCTTAGTTTTAGTTCCTTGAGGAAGCCTGTAGTAGCCACCGGCTCCCTGTCCGATAGTGCCGGGCACTGGGGACCCCCAGAAAAGTCAGACATGTCCCTTTCATGTTCATCCATTCTTGGGACAGCATTAGACAGGTAAACATGGTATGACAACCAGGATCATGAGAGAAGAGGCTGAGGGCTGAGAGAGGCCCAGAACAGAAGCCTAACATTGGCGGCGTCTTCACTGTAGAATTAACACAGCCTAGTCCTGTCTGATAGTCAGGTGAGCACAGGAGGCTTCTAAGAGAAACCATGCAGAGGGGACAGCATAGGTACTGATCCAGAGTTATGATGCTCTGGGATGGAGACCCAGGTTTCAGAGAGAAAGAATAGAGTCAGGGAGGTTAGGAGCCTCAGGACTGGAACACCCACCAGAGGGAGACTTTCTGGAGCATATGAGGGCACATGTGATGAGGGAGCCACAGTGAGCACAACAGAGTTCCTGGCCAACGTCTCGTGCCTCTCACAAACCTGACCCACCTTACTTTCCAGCTTGATGTCTGGCCTTGCCTCCCTGGATGCCAAGACCTCCAGCCGCTTGGGCATCCTTACTGTGGCTTACTACCTGTGGACTACCTTTCTGGCTGTCGTCGTGGGCATCATCCTGGTCTCCGTCATCCACCCTGGTGGTGCAGCACAGAAGGAGATAACCGAACAGAGTGGAAAGCCAGTCATGAGCTCAGCTGATGCCCTCCTGGACCTTGTCCGGTAACTCCCCAGGCCTGGTACAGGTCCCCTGTGTGGCCTCCAGAAGATACATAGAATGTGGGGGCTCAGGTCAGCTCTAGAGTAGTGAACCTTGTGACCCTCTGGTACACTGATGTCAGTGGTGAACATCTCTGTCCCTCAGCCCCTGAACTGCCTCCTGAGCTCTGCTCTGCCATCTCCATGAGGCTAGGGGGCAGGTGAGGGAAGAGCAGGCTGAGGAAGGCTGAGAGCTGACTGGTCCCACAGCTACTGAGGCCACCAGCCTGTGAGGCAGGAGGCTAGCAGTTATGGGTCCCACCTTTTCTCTATTGATACCTATACCCTAGATGAGAAAACAAGACTCAAAGAGTGGGTACCTTTTCCAGTTTATCCAGCAGGGAGACAGGGTACCAGGATTCCATCCAGGCTGCCTGTCACCCAGGATGTCACCTTGTAGAGCCACCAACTTAGCCATTCCATTTCCAGGGACCTGTACTCTGCTCCATAAGAAAGTGCTACAGACTTTGCCATAGAGCATGGTCCCCATAGGCATGTCAATCACTCCACTGCCCCTGCTAGTGCCAGCTGTCGGTCAAACTTGGACCAGGAGGCTCAACCTACCCACTTCTAGAGGAGTCACTCTCTCGGGAGTGAAAGACCATGGCATGCAGGCCCAACTTCTAAAGGCCGCAGGAAACAGGTTTGATTTATTTCTGCAGTGGTAGCGATCCAGCCCAGGGTCTTGTGCATGCTGGACAAATGTTCTTCCGTTGAGCACATCCCCAGCCCAGAACATAACTCTCAAACACAGGATTGCATGGTGCACTGTAGAAGGGTCCTGCTGGCTGCTGCACATGGAGAGGTCATGGATCAGAATAAAGCAAGACAGGAGAGGAAGACAGAAGTGGGTGGTGCAGAGCCATGGGATGCAACTGGGAAGCCTAGAGTTGGAAGGAACACCATCAGGGTCAGGAGGATGAGAGCAAGCATGGGTGAGGCAGGTGCTGCTGCCTATGGCGACATCAAAGTTTCTGGCCCAAGCATCTGAGTGGATAACAGGTGATGAGCAAGACACAAGAAGGTTCTTGAGCAGGCAAAAACCTACCACAGGAGAACCTGAATCTCTTAGATGAATCCAAGCTGAAGAATGGAGATTTTGAAGTTAAGGATAAGGCAGGTAGCCCTGAGGATGGAGTGCTTAGCCCAGGACATGTGAGTATGTACACACACCGCACTGGAAATGGCCTATGTCTTAGGGATTTACTGCTGGGAAGAGACACCATGACCACAGCCAGTTTTATGAAGGAAAACATTTAACTAGTTCAAATGTTTAGTCCACTATCATTATGGTGGGACGTGCAGGCAGGCAGATGTGGGGCTGCAGAAGGAGCTGAGAGTTCTACACCTGGATCTGTAGGCAGCAGGAAGAGAGAGTGAACCACTGGGCCTGGCTTGAGCTTCTGGTCTCTCTCTCTCTCTCTCTCTCTCTCTCTCTCTCTCTCTCTCTCTCTCGGTTTTTCGAGACAGGGTTTCTCTGTGTAGCCCTGGCTGTCCTGGAACTCACTTTGTAGACCAGGCTGGCCTCGAACTCAGAAATCCACCTGCCTCTGCCTCCCAAGTGCTGGGATTAAAGGCGTGCGCCACCACTGACCGGCGAGCTTCTGAATTCTCAAAGCCCACCTCAAGTGACATATTCCTCCAATTAGGCCATAGCTACTCCACCAGGGCCACATGACCAGTGGGTTCCACTGACTGACTTGCTCCACAGTCTCCTCCCAGGCTCTTTATTTTCTAATCAATTCAAAATGTAAGTCCTGGTCTGTCTAATTCCAAAACCCCAGATTCACCAATTTGACACAAACCCTTCCCTCTTCTTGTGGATCTAAATGGTTTGAGAAACTGCAGTGGAAGCCTCTTGCTTGCCCTGCCCATTCTACTCTGATGAGAGAGTGCCCAAGAGCCCCCTTCCCGGGCATGTGTGAACTGCTGCAAGCATTCCGTGGTTGTATTTCATCCAGTACTTTTGTGGGTTCTAACCATCCTAGCATTGGGCTTTCCTAAAATAATCCCTGTTTTATCCGACCACTTATATAATACTCTCTTCAGGCAAGATCTCTGCTCAGTTTCTAAGCGTGGGTCCGCTCTGGGCTACCCTCTCTACCCTCTTGGTCGGGGTCTACTCTTTAAGAGTCACAGCTGACCCATGGAAAGTATATTTATCCTTGCCAGAAGTGCAAGCTTTCCCCAGGGTCTTTGGGTATGAGTCAGGCACAAATGTTCACATTCTTCAAATCCTAGGACGCATCCACAGCCTCTGAGTGGTTGTCCTGACTCAAAGTTAGAAATAAGCATTCTTTCCTCCTCCTGGGAACTGACGCCCAACACTCAGCACCTCTTCCTTTCTTCAGGAGCGTAACTGTTCATGCATTAGTCAGTTACAGCTGCATAACAAACTGCCACAAACTGATGAACTTGAATGGTAAGTTGGAGTGTCAATCAACTGGAAGGGTCTGCTGATTCAGACTAAGCCCACTTAGTGCAGGAGGCATGTGGTCTGGGTAGCCACGGAGCTTGGGATGGCTTGACTGAGACAGTTTAGCAGGCTGCATGTGATGGCCGGCCTGGTTTCCTCACAGTGGCAGCATTTCTGATTGTGAGAAGCTGGCCTGGGCGTTTTCTTACCACAAAGGTGGGAAAGATGGAACTGAAGCATGAAGCTTTTGCCTTTCAGGTGATATGACATCTTATACCATGGCTTTAAATGTCCCTAGACACCAGCTTTCTCCAATTTTGCTTAAACCTGGAAAGCTCTAGTGTGAACTCCTGGACCCAACACACACTGTCTATGACATCTCCGAGCCCAGACGGCAGACCATGGCCATCCAGTGCACGCTTGCCATCCTCAGCACCACCTCCATCTGTGTGCAGTGGGCTCCCAGCTGTCTCCCTGCTCCAGGCTGATGTACTGTCAACAAAGCAGCTCAGTGTGCCATCCCTTCAGTGGCCATGGCTCACCCACAAGCCATCCTCGTGGTCTCTACGGCTTGCTCACAAGGCATCCGCTCTGTCTCACACAACCTCACTTGGAGCCTCTGAGCTCCGCTCTTCCCCTGACCCTAACATCACTGTCCTTGCCATGCCCTGTGTGTTCGTGGCTTCATGCTGTCCCTGCCTCCCCCGCATGGCCTCTCCTGGTGACTGAGCATGTCTGTTCTTCACTGTGCTGATGTCTCTGCTCAGGGCCAACTTCCTGCTGATAATCCTTTTATGTTTGTGGTAACAAGTTTTTCTCCCAGCCCCTCACGACCTGACACTACTACACACCCCCAGATTTCTTTATTTTTCTGTTACTTCCCTCACCCCCTGGTGGTAGCAGATCTTCACAAGCCTGTCCTAGAGCCTAGAGAAGCATCTGGCTCAGAACGGGCACTTCGCATGCGTGGTTGTGGCACTGACGGTGCTGTTGAGACCTAAGTCTCTGAGGAGCCGCTGCCATTCAGAAACAGCATGAGCCAAGCCTGGAGCAGAGGGCCAGAGCATTTGGTCCTTGGCAACTCTTTGGGCTGCATGGTGGCGCTGACAGGGGCAGGAGGAACATGGGTGTATTGGAGGCCAAGGCAAGAGGAATTTTTGAGGCCTCCTTCTAAGAGCTGTTATTTCTAGGATTATGTTCCTGTGAGCCATCATTTCTCAGACCCTGTGATTCAAAACAGCTTTTTCACGGGATAGGAAGAGGAACTCATGCACGGGGAGCCCCATCCTCCTGTCTTGCCTTCCTCTGCTTAGGGTTGCCAGGTTCTGGGTCTCATACATGTGTCAGAGTCAAATGTTCCAGTCTTGGTCTGCTCTTGGTGGCTTTTCACATGGTGACATCAATCCTTCTGCTTCAGTACACCACAAAGCTGGGGGGTGAGGGGGGGTAGGCATCACTGACGCCACAACTTTGTGGGAGAGTAGGGTTTCAGGGAGGGTCACATACTTCCTATGTGACAAATCACCACCGGAGAGACCTGAAGTCTTACCTCTCTTTTTCTGATAGCCACTGTGACCTTGAGTAGGTGGATCTTCTTTCCAAGATCCCTTCAGGCTCTGTAGTTGCACATACAAGACCCACAGCCAAGGCCTGAAGGTGGGGATTGCTCCGTTACAAGTACAACACCTGAGAGACTCATCCAGCCTCTGGGATGCTAACGGGGAATTGCAAATGAAGCCAAGTTATTGGCCAGCAGGAGGCTGCAGGGACATGAGCAGACACTCCTCCTGGAGGTGGATACCGAGGAAACATGGCAGAGCTCAACCTCAAACAGTGTGAAAGCCAGTCTGGGGTGGCCTAGAAAGTCAGAGGAGAAGGTGCTGGGAGCAGCACTCTCCAAGGCTCTGGGAGAAAATGAGGGGCCCAGAGCAGATGTCTGCTTAGTGCTGGTGACTGAACAAGAACACGTATGACCAGGATGGAGACCCTGGGGATACAAATGACAACGTGAACCATCAGAAAGATAAGAGGCTGGTCATACAGGGAAACAAGGCCTTAGGGCTCACCGCTAGAAAAGCAAAGATGCATCTCGTGTCTCAAAGATGACTCCAGATCACTACAGACCACGTCCCTGGCTGACCTGCCAAGTCATTCATTCATTTCCCAGGGCTTGGAGTCAGATCTCTGACGTCGGCTCCCGGTGCGGCCTCAGAGAGTCCACACAGAACACTAATCAGAGCTGACTGCTGTTTTTTTCCACCTTATTAAAACACCACAGAGATTAAGTAATAACTTGGCTCCATTTGCAATCCCCCGTTAGCATCCCAGAGGCTGGATGAGTCTCTCAGGAGTTCTACTTGTAACGGAGCAATCCCCACCTTCGGGCCTTGGTTGGGGGCAGGGAGGGACATTTGGACCCATCTCAGAGAAAAAGTACAAACAGCAGATACGGAGAGTAATCTCAGCAGGGAACCAGGCTAGACCCTGGGAATTGCAAGTATGACTGTTTATGTATGTCTCCAGCTACATTCTGTCTATGCCTTAGGTAGTTGCTACTGGGGCACAGGCCTCATGGGATAAAGGAATCTTCCTGAAAGAGTTCAGAACCAAAAGAAAATGAACATTTTCAATTTAATAGTTAGAAGTATGGTGGTAGTGCTTCTTCTTCTTCTTCTTCTTCTTCTTCTTCTTCTTCTTCTTCTTCTTCTTCTTCTTCTTCTTCTTCTTCTTCCTCTTCCTCCTCCTCTTCCTCCTCCTCTTCCTCCTCCCATCTCCTCCTCCCCCCTCCACTTCCCCCTCTTCTTCCTCCTCCTCTTCTTTCCCAAGACAAGGTTTCTCTGTGTAGCCCTGGCTGTCCCAGAATTTACTCTATAGACCAGGCTGGCCTTGAACTCACAGAGATCTACCTGCCTCTATCTCCCTAGTGCTGGGATTAAAAGTGTGCACTACCACTGCACGGCAACAGTTGCTAATTAAGTCTGCTGGCAAATTGGTTAGTGGCTAAGCTGAGTCTTGCTGCAGCTGAGAACTGCAGTAGAGGTTTCAACGAGAGGGAAGGCTTCTTTCTCAGAAGTGTGCGTTCCTTGTCACAAGGATCTCAGGCTTGGCCTGTGTGCTTGGTTGCTTAGCTCCTGGATCTCATCAGCAGTGTGTCTCATGGTCCAAAGGGGCTGCTCAAGCTCTGGTTGTTTCATCTGTATTCCAGGAAGAGTCAAGGAAGTTGGAGGAAAGGACACAAGGGCTCTAGACTAAAACCATTCTTCAGGGAATGGCGTTCAGTGATTCCTCTCATGTCCTATTAATGAGAGAAGAGGATGGGAATCAGGGTTTGGTGACCAGGCCCTGTGGGTCTTTTACCCTAACAGGCCTTCATAAGGGAAAGGTCACACTGGTAGCAACCTCATGGCCACCTTTAAAGTGGCCTCATGCTAAAGGAGGTGTTGAAGGAATGAACACACTTGGTTCTTTAGTTCGGTTCCAGCTAAAGAGTCTTTTCTTTAAGGTCATTAGCTAACCACCACCTCAGTCCCTTGAACCATCTGGGGCTCGCAACAGATTTTCACATCATTTGGCAACCAGTGGGATCTGATGGCAGCAGACATTAGCTTCCAACTCAAGGAAGAAAGGCATTCAACCCAGCTCCTGACCTCTGCTTCTCCCCGCCCCCAACCCCCATGACAAAACTGAGCCTCTAGGGGAAGGGTGACAGCGAGTCACAGGATACTCCCTGCCAGCCTCTGCCTTGTTCCTCACCCTCCTCCTCTGGCCAGATGTGTCCATGGAACCTGGATCTTAGCAGGAGTACAAATGCTGCAGCCACTGCTTCTGGCCCCAGACACTGGGGAGGAGGCCTTGGAAATGAGGCACACACATGTCCACGTGCACAGCTTCACTCATGTGAACTGGATCTTGAAGGTGGATTCTTGCCAGGACAAGTGACAGGAGGTCGAGCCAGGCAGACAGCAACAAGAATGTTACTCACACCATTCCGGGAAACAGACTCCGGATCTGAGGGTGTTAGCATCTCCAGTCTGTAACCTTCCTTGAGGGGTCTGAAGGGCAGGGTGGAGTGTCTTCGCTTAGAAAAAGGTCACTGCAGGGGCCTCCTGCAATCAGTCATCTCCCTCACTTCCTCAGTGTGTACACTGACGTTTTATAAAACATTTTTTAAAAATTTGGCCATTTGTGTATCTTCTTTTGGGATGTGAATTGCTGGGTACATCTCTCTGACTTTTTCTATTGGAGTTTTACTGCTTTGTGACCCACTTGTTTAAGCAGCAAATATGATCAAAGTGCCTTCTGTGCGTTAGGCTCTCTTCTAGGGACAGAGCAGGGAAAGAGCCAATGCCTCTGCCTCTAGGGATTTGAGATTCCTGTGAGAGGAGACAGCTGGCCAAGATGGAAAAGAGAAGGGTTTGTTAAAAATCTCTTTAGATTCAGCTGATAACTTCGGCTATTGAGATGCCCCAGTTTGTCTACTATCTGTTTTATAATTTCATTTGCATTGTAATCTTAGAAAGCATCTGGTTCCCCTCCCTCCCCCCAAGATCTTCATTTTGGTATAATTTTAGGTTTTTAGAGGGTAGCAAAGAGATGTCACACACCCTTACCAGAGACCCAGATGCTAGCATCATATATAACTAGAAGTTAGCATCAGATATAACCATAGGCCCTTTTAACCTAAGAAGTGGGAACTGGACCACCTTGAACTAAGTCACAGACCTCTGTTTGGTCTTTTGTGGTAGGGACTCAGGTAGCCCAGGCTGGATTTGAACTCATCAGGTAGCTGAGGATGATGTGAACTCCTGATCCTGTTCCCACCTTTCCAGGGCCAAGCCTGCAGGCATGCCCACCATTCCTGTGTTACAGATGCCACTCACTTCCCTATAGCTGTCCTCTTGTGTTCCAGGATCCAAGTCAGGATGGCACAGTACACTGAGGAATCTCTTCTTTTCAATGAGTAAAATCCATTGATTTGTCCACTTTGTTCTTAGCAAATCCTTTCCTTTCCAGGAAGTGATAAAATGTTAACCCTTTTCCTCTAGATTTCCACTGTATCACTTGAAAAAATATTGTCTTGAAGTCAAGTGGAACCTGTTTTGGTGGAGGATGTTAAGTAACAGAGTAGAACACACTTTCAGAATGGTTGGTCAGCTATTCAGTTCTGATGGTGAGCCCTTTCATTCCCAATGGTGGCTTGTGAAACAACTTTCCCAAATATGAAGTACTTGGGTCAGGCACAGTAGCACACGCTTGTAATCTGGGCATTTGGGAGGATGGTAGGTTTGAGGGCAGCCTACGTTACCTGGTGAGACCCTGTTGACAGACAGACAGACAGACAGACAGACAGACAGACAGACAAGCTGGCAAGATAGCCCATTAGGTAAAGGCACTTGCCATATAATCCCACAGCCCAAGTATGATCCCTAGAACCCACATAAAGATGAAAAAAGAGAACTGACTTCTAAAAGTTGTTCTTTGACCTACACACACAATACACATAAATACTAATGATGATGGTGGTGGTGGTGATGATGATGGTGGTAGTGATGATGATGGTGATGATGATGCCAAAACGACAACAGAAATGGAATGCTTAGCCATTGGCGGCTCTGCCCTGGGCTCTGGGGCCTACGCAGTGGGTACCATATTGACGGCTGTGTGTATAGTATATTGCATTGACAAGTCATACTTGTCTAGTATATTTTCATCTCTGGCAGGACACAAACCCCTCCACTTCAGCCTTAAAGTAAATACCAATGTGGCACAGACAGCCCTCCACTGCGTGAGTTTACGTCCATGGAGTCAACCAACTGCAGGTCAAAACCTTCTGGGGGAGTCACTGCATGTGCACTAAATGTGCAGGCTTCTTGTCACTATTCAAACCACGCAGCACAGCAGTTCCTCCTGCACAGTCCCGGGCTCCAGGAACTGCATAGTGTTCAGAGATGATTGAAAGTCAGGCAGATGTGCGTTGTGTGGGTTGTGCACAGTCCATGCCATGTTAATTCCTAACACAGCATCCTCAAATTGGGGGATTTAGGGAGGTCCTGGGGCCAATCTCTGCAGAGATAACTATAATGGTTCATTTGTGTGTTGGGTTCTGAGCTGGGCCCACACACATAGGATATCAGAGACAGAGAGGAAACCAGGTGTGCTGGCACTCCTCGTCGTCCTCCTCCTCCTTCTCCTCCCCTTCTCCCTCCTCTTCCTCTTCCTCTTCCTCTTCCTCTTCCTCTTCCTCTTCCTCTTCCTCTTCCTCTCCCTCTCCCTCCTCCTCCTCCTCCTCCTCCTCCTCCTCCTCTTACTCCTTCTTCTCCTCTCCTTCTTTTTTCCTTTTGGTTTTTTGAGATGGGGGGGAGGAGTTTCTATGTAGCCCTGGCTGTCCTAGACCAGGCTGGCCTTGAACTCAGAGAGTCTCCTGCCTCTGCCTTCCAAGTGCTGGGACTAAAGGAATGCTCCACCACGACCTGTCAATGGCACACATCTTTAGGCCCAGCACTTGGGAAGCAAGGACAGGTAGGCCAGCCTGGTCTAAAATAGTGAGATAGGGCAGCCAGTCTATTTAGTTCACTCAAAAACAAACAAACAAAAGGAGAGAGAGAAAATGGAGACTTGCCTTTAGGAGATGTTTATCTTTAAGAAGATAAACATCTGTGGTTGGCAAGGTAACCCACAGGTCTGCCTAGGAATCAGACACAAATGGCTAGGGAAAACATGCTGGTTTGCCTTGCAGTTAAGCAGTCAGGGAAGAGGTTATGCCACGACAATCTGGGGGAACAGTAGGCGAGGCTTGGGCCTGGAAAGACACCATGTTTGATTAGGACATTCTAAGTATCAGTGGGGACCAATGCCATGCAGAGGGGCCACCTGGATGGGGGTCACGGAAGGTTCCACTGCCCGATACCAATGGTGTGTTCTGATGACCCCACCCCTAAAGACCTCCTCTCCTGGCACTGAAATTCCTCAGTTTCTGCCTTTCTTCTCTTCCCAGGAACATGTTTCCAGCCAACCTGGTAGAAGCCACATTCAAACAGGTGAGCAGAGCCTAGCTGTGGAGGGGAGGGACAGGAGAGGAAGAAAGGCAGGGCTATCTGAGCATGGTTATAACACAGGCTGGCAGGCTCCCTGTCTCCCACAGGTGGATGCCCGGGGTTGGAGTGGGGGAAAGAGACATGGGTAGGGTCCACATCTTAGTACCTCCTACTGTCACACCCCTGTCCTGGGCTCCCGTTGCTCATAAGGAAAGTTTGTGGGGCAGAAGAAAGCCTTGATTGAGCACCTGGCTCAGACCACTGAGCCACTTCCCATCATCCTTAGTGTCCACACTAAGGTAAGAACAGACCATTTCCTGGATAAGAAAACCGAGGCTTGCCGGGCAGTGGTGGCGCATGCCTTTAACCCCAGCACTTGGGAGGCAGAGGCAGGCAGATTTCTGAGTTTGAGGCCAGCCTGGTCTATAGAGTGAGTACCAGGACAGCCAGGGCTACACAGAGAAACCCTGTCTCAAAAAACCAAAAAAAAAAAAAAAAAAAAAGAAAGAAAACCGAGGCTCAGAAGTAGATCATTGCTCAAGATTATACTATTTGTCAAGGACCAGAGAGTGGATGAATTCAGGCCAGGCTGGCTTCTAAACCTTCATTCTCTCTAAAAAAACAACCCCTCCATAAGAACAATAATAACACTGACTGGAAAAACGTTTGTTGGAAATTAGAAAAATATTAAAGTACATCAAGCAGGTCCTGCAGAATGTGACTCCGCTGGTAGAGTGTTTGTCTAATGTGCAATGCCCTGCCCTGCGTAAACAAAGTTTGATACTATATCTGTAATCCCAAAACCCAGGATGTGGGGGCAGCCTGGACCATATGAGACTAGGAGTAAAATAAAATAAAATAAAATAAACAAAGAAAAATATTATAAACCCTGCTTTCAGTTAAAACAGAAAAATCATCTCTCAGTCCAGGATCTAGAAATAGCAGAAGTAGACCACATTGCTTCTCTGGATCAAACTCTTACAGTGAAATTAGGATTCTCAGGCACACGGCTTGCCTTGCTTCCCCTACTCTCTCACCACGCATGAGCACCCTCGGCAGACATCAAACTCAAAAGTTACAGCATTCAGGGTGAGGCCAGGCCCTTCTAGCCTCACTGTTCTTCCTCTCCGTGCCAGGCGGGTTGTTCCCAATCATTTGGCCCACACTTTAGCCTCTTTCCGGATCTCTATCCCATCTCTTGGGTGCCCATTGCCTTGTGCAAAATAGCCAGTGTTTTCCTAAATCCCTTGCCTGGGCAAGGCTCAGCGTTGTGCCAAGGATGCAAAGTAGGTGGGTTGGGAAAGAGACCACCAGACAGGCATCGTGAAGCTGAAGCAAGTCTCAACATCTTGATCCTCATCTGTGAACACAGCCACAGGGTACAGGGCCCTGAAAGCTAGTCAGGGCAATATGTAACCCGCCCTAGTGATGGAGAATTGCTGGTGGTTACAGAGACTGTGTTAGTCTATTTTATGACAATTTTCTCTTGCCCAAATACTCATCTTTTGAGATCCAAATTAAATGCCTGCCCCCCACCCTTTTGATTAAGCACTCTCTCCACCAAGGCTGTGAGCATAGATGTGCCTGATTCGTGGTTCTACATGTGCCAATGTTGGTAGCAGTAAGCCTCACATGGGGTTTTCTGCATGCCAAGGGCTGTGGGAAGTACCCGTTTCATCCAGTGAGGCAGATGCAATTGTGGTCCCCTTTTATAGGTGAGTGGCTCAAAGCCAGGGACTTTCGGTTCCTGTTTTTCCTGAATAGCTTCCCCTCCTCCCCTAAGAAGTCCTACCATCTTGATACTGTGCTGTTTGAAGGGACAGCTGCCCCTTGTTTGGGCTCCTAGAATCTGAGGAATAATGGCCTAATGGGCAGAGGAAGACCTTGGATGGCTGATGTCATCAACCAGGTCCAGGGCCTAGGAGCTTTCTCTGAGAAGATTCTGGATCTGTCCAAGGGACAGCAAAGCTTTGGGCTGTCAGGTGCATGGGTACTGGCCTGGAAGAAGGGGCAAGGTGGGTGACAGGGCTTCTGGCAGAGGAGGAGATAGATTAGGGTGGGGCGAGGGAAGCACATGGCGGTGACAGAGAGCTGGAGAGAGCGGCAGGCAATGTGCAGTCACATGAAGGACCCTTTCTCTTTGTGGTGGGCAACACCCCAGCTTGTGAGCCTCTCCCTCAACAGCCCATTCATTGACACTCATATAACATCAGAACATACAAATGTGCCTTCAAGATGTTTCCTGTAATAACATGGTACTGACTCCCTCCTGGTTGGCATGCTCCCCAACAGTACCGTACCAAGACCACCCCAGTTATCAAGTCTCCCAAGGGGGCTGCAGAGGAGGCTCCTCCCCGACGGATCATCATCTATGGGGTCCAGGAAGACAATAGCTCACGTGTGCAGAACTTTGCCCTGGATCTGACGCCCCCACCTGAGATTGTCTATAAGTCAGAGCCTGGTACCAGTGATGGCATGAACGTGCTAGGCATTGTCATCTTCTCGGCCACTATGGGTATGTGTTGTCACTGCGCCTGGAAGTGCCCTCCCAACATTTCAGATCCTGTGTCCTGCTCTTCCTAAGTGGCTCCAAGCCCTGCTCCTGCTGAGAATTCCTGCCCCTGGGGCTACCCTCCTACCTCTTTCTGCCCAGCCCTCAGCCCCTCACAGAGGCCTACTACTGGACTTCACTGAAGTCATGAGAGATGGTGAAGGGTTGCCACTGTTTGTAAAGACTTCCATCCTACATTCTAGGCTTTTCCCTAGCTGCCCCTCTCTCCAGAGCTTCTGTGTCATTTCTTGAGGCTCACAGTGGCCTCTCTGAGCACATCTTGACCTTTGCAACTATTTTCTGGGTCTCCAAAGTCCCCTCGACCACAGTGATTTTTCATAAGCTACTAAGGATGTGACTTGGGGTCCCTTATTCGTATGTGAGCCTTCTAAGGCATGTGCTTTGCTGTTGTTGTTGTGGTTGTTGGGGGGGGGGGTAGTTTTATAGTCTTGGGTTTGTTTGTGTTTTGTTTTAAACTTTTTCTTTACTTTTGAGAATTTCATACATGTATATAATGAGAATAGCTTTTTGTTTGTTTGTTTTTTTTTTTTTTTTGGTTGGTTGGTTTTGTTGTGGTTTTTTTGTTTTCTTGGTGGTGGGTTTGTTGTTGTTTTACTTTGTTTTTTGAGGCAATGCCTCATGCAGCCTGGGCTGGCTTAAACCTCTCTGAGGATGGCCTTTAATTCCTGGCCCTCCTGTCTCCCTACCAAGTGGGATTATAAGAATAAGCTTACTCCACCTGCATTCTTGCTCATAAAGAGGCCCCTAAACGGTATCACTTCAGATTCCATGATCTTCTGCTGAAAACACGGTCCACCAGCCCCACTACCATACACAGGGCCCCCCTCTCTCTTGGGGAAGCTCCAGCCCTGAATGACTGGAGATCCCTTTAGCACCAACCCTGGCGCGGCTGGCTCCTGCCGCCCTGGCTTTCCCACAGCATTTTGTTCTCCGACAGCATGCTCAGCATCCTATTATGTATGTGAGACATCTGGGCTGCGTTCTAGCTGGCCCCAGCAACATTCCCCCCACCTAGACCTTGCCAGCCTTCTCTCTCTCTCTATCTCTCTCTCTCTCTGCTGTTACTACCTCCCTGGAGCCATTTGGCTCCCACATCAGCTTCCTGGAGGTTCCCTGTACCTTGTCTTGTCCATTCTGGTATGTCCTCTGAGTCAAGAAGCTGGTCCTGTTCTGTAGGCTACACTCGGACAGAAGCCAAATGGAGTTTTAGAAGCTGCAGAACTCAGGGGTATGGCCCAGCTGCTCTGTAGCCCTGCAGTCCTGTGGCCCAGGCTTCAACTAACCTCATGTCCTTCCTCCCTGTCTCCTCTCTCATCCTTCAGGGGCCTCCCCATAAGCATACCATTGTCATCAAGGTCTTCTTGTCTTCCCATTCAGTCAGGGGCCCAGGTCCTGGTTTCTCTGCTTGAGAGGCTCCACATTGAACATCTGACCCTGTTGCATTAATCTCTGTTTGTGTGGAGCTGCACTGAACCTCGGTTCGGTGGCTCAGCATCACTTGCCTGCATTGTCCTGGCTTATAGTCCATTTGTGGGAGCCCTCCATGGTGACTAGCAATGGCAGGGCTCAGAGAAACCTGTTAGAAAGATGCTTGGATGATGACTGAGTATGCGAGCAGTGGTGGATAGCAAGGCTCTGATTGTCTTGGCTAAAATGCCAGACACATAGAGGGCTAAGACCTGAGTCTGAGACAAGATACTTTGTACATGCCCCTGGCAGCCTGGCTACTGGGCTTTCTTCCCTCCTTCCACAGCCTGAGAGGCATGCAATGAATAAAGGGTACCTGGTAACAGAGAGAAGGAAATGTCTGAGATGCCCAGTGTTCACTGGGCGGTGTAAGTGTGCTTCGCTGTTAATTTATACTTGGTCACTGGGCAGTGTGACTGGCTCTGTATCATAGTGCACTTGTGCTTGGCGTGCCCATCCCTGTGTGCACCTGCGAGTGCCCTCATCTGGGCATATCCATGTCATTATGCACAGTGGCTTTAATCAAGGCTCTTCCATCCTTCATCCCCAGGTCTTTTTCCTGGTCTGGGGACATGGTTGGTGCTCAGGTCACCTTGTCTATGGGGTGCCTCATTGTCACACCTGTGTCCTATGTACACTAGATCTAAAGTAACCAGAGCCTCATCCTGGAGACATTCAAGTGAAGGTGAGGAGGGGCAGGGATAACCAAAGGGCAGGCAGAGCTGGAAGGCTTGAGCTGGCTTCCTATTTGCCAGGATATCACAGGCCAGATGGGTAGGCCTGGCTGAGTGTCACCCCGAGGCCAGGCTTCTCCTGCTTACACAGATGGGCTTTCTTCACCCCCTCACCACAAGGTGGCTTCTGTGTGGATTATGGTGACAGAGCCCTTCCCCAGAGTCCCACAGGCCAAGTCTTCCTTGCTGAGCAAGCCACTGAGCTTCCAAGGAGCATGCAGAGCTTTGGAGGATAGTCTCTCACCAGAGTGAAAGCAGTCACATGGCCACCCGTCCAAGAATGACATGGGTGGCACTCGCCATCACAGGGCTGACCCCAAGGAGCAGTCTCCTCATGCATTCTTGCCAAGAAAACTGACATCCAAATGTCCAGACATACTGAGGAAAAGCACTGAGGCAGCAGAGAAGCTGCCATCTAGAATTCTAAGGTCCGTGAAGCCAGGGCCCTGCAAAGAGAGGCAGAGCAGGGTGGTTTCGTGGAGTTAGGCAAGTGCAGCTGAAGCCAGGGAAATGTTTTCTGTCAAAGCAGATTGTGCACCAGGGTGTGTCCAGGAACATTTTAGCTCAAGGGGATAAATGTCCACTGCTGTGTGGAAAATGACTAGAGATGAGTCCTGGGGCTGTAGGGGTGTCAGCAAGGGCACACGCGCCCATCTGTCCCTGCTTTGCCATCAGTGTGTCTGCATGGTGGTCTGGTACCCCTGTGAATCTCTCTGTGTGACCCCACAGGCATCATGCTGGGCCGCATGGGTGACAGTGGGACCCCCCTGGTCAGCTTCTGTCAGTGCCTTAATGAGTCCGTCATGAAGATCGTGGCAGTGGCAGGGTGGTAAGTCTCCTCCAGGGAGAGTCCTCTTTCCTCCTCTCCTCCTGTCCTGGACACATCACTGAGCCATTCTTAAGGGAAATCTTAGGAGTACAACAAACTGTGCAGGAGGCTCAGCCTGGACCCGGGTCACCAGGGTTAGCTGACTGTGCAGGGTTCCCAGCCCAATCCAGCCTCACCTTCTGCTGTCTTGGCCTCAGTTTCCCCATGTTGAGGAGCCTGCTTAGCTCTGCTCTTGAAGAAAGCACACAACAGAAGTGAGACTCAGTAACTGCTCCTGGTTCAGAGTTCAGACCTTAGGTGCCTGATAGTCAGAGGAGCATGCAGAGGACTGACTGTGGTCACCTAGGAGGAATGACCTTGCTGAGCTAACATGGGGCTTCTTCAAAGACATGGCACCTGTCTAGGGCTGGGGCAACTGAGGGACCTGGCTCTCAGCTGGCCACCTCAGTCTCATCCTCGTGAGCCATGAGGGGCTTGAGATGGGATCATGCAGTGACAAGGTGCCAGGCGGGAGGGGACCCAGAACTGAACCTGAGGTCACTCTGCCACCCCAGGTACTTCCCCTTTGGCATTGTCTTCCTGATCGCTGGCAAGATCCTGGAGATGGATGACCCCAAGGCGGTGGGGAAAAAGCTGGGCTTCTACGCCGTGACTGTAGTTTGCGGGCTGGTGATCCACGGTCTCCTAATCTTGCCCCTGCTGTACTTCCTCATCACCAGGAAGAACCCCATCGTCTTCATCCGTGGTGTCCTCCAGGCTCTGCTCATTGCGTTGGCCACCTCCTCCAGGTAGCCCCAGATGAAGAGCTGAAAGGGTTGGGGTAGGCGGAACAGAACTCTGTCCGTCTGTCCAGCCGTCATTTACCTATAGCCACAGAACCACTGAAAGTGCTAACGTGGCTCCTCAGACAGTTCCTAGAGGTGGTGAATATGACCATATAGGGGCTTAACGCCTAAGGCGCTGCCTGCCTCGGTCATTCGTAAGGCCTCCCTTTGCCCATGGTCCCAAAGCTTCCTCAGTCTTCATGGAGGCCTGTCCTTACTCCATGGGCAGAGAGCGTGTATTGCTTTCACAGATCACGTGTTCCTGTCAGGGCAGATCCCGTGACACTGGAGGGGTGCTGTCTGTCTACTCCAGATGGAGTGTCAAAGCTGAGTAGCCTGTTTCAACCTTGGCAGTATTTCTAGACAGCCAAGGCTGGAGTCATAGTTCAGTTAAGCATGTCAGTGTCACTTAGCTTTCCCAGGCCTGAGTGACACCACACCTGGACTAGAATCATTTGTACCTGCACAGGATCACTTCAGAGGCTGAGATAATGCCCTGGAGTGAGAAAGCAAGTAGAACCCATGAAACCCATGCCCAGCCTTGGAGACTACCTACCACAGCTGAGGACCTAGGATGGTTAGAAGAAGAAGGGAGGAGGGGGACTAGGAGGGAGGGAGGGAGGGAGGGAGAAAGGGAAGGGAGGGAGTCATCACCCATGACTGTTTTGTCCTATGAGGAAATATTCTCCTGAGAGCAAGTGTCCAAACTCCCTGTGGAAGGAACTGTGGGCTTTGGAGCCCATCTTTCTGGGCCAAAGGCCTGGTGTTTCTTGCAGTCCTCACCTTTCTCGCCTGGGTCTCAATCTCTGGGGCTCTGCTGTGTTTTACCACTGTCAGAGGTACCCCTGCAGTGGGAACCCTTTTTCAGAGACTTAATATGGGTACTTCTCTTCTCTGAGTTCTGTGTGGCTTGATTTTGCAATCACCCTGTGACCTGGGAGTTATGTGCAACAGAAACCAAGGTGTCCAGGCTGCAGGGCTTGCTGAGGCCCTGTGGGAGGCTGAACTCAAGGCCCAGGCACTCTGGGAATCACCACTGCAGATACTTTAAGCCCACAGTGTAGCACTGTGCCACTGAAGCATTCCTCCCCATTGCCTTCCTCAGTACTCTTCCTGGGGTCATCCTACCAACCCAAGCTGACCCACGTGTATACCACACATTTCTGTCAGGGCATCAGTGAGCTGGCTCTCCCGTAGTGGCTCACTTCCGAGGCCCAGACCATCCTGGAGGAGGGTGGTGGGCAGACACCTGCCCCTCTGCCCATAGCTCAGCCACACTGCCCATCACCTTCAAGTGCCTGCTGGAGAACAACCACATTGACCGACGCATCGCCCGCTTTGTGCTGCCCGTGGGTGCCACCATCAACATGGACGGCACCGCACTCTACGAGGCTGTGGCTGCCATCTTTATTGCCCAGGTCAACAACTACGAGCTAGACTTTGGCCAGATCATCACTATCAGGTGTGTCCGAATGCCACATACTAGAGGGCCCCAGGGTCAGAAGGAGGGTATATGTCAGCCACAGGCAGGGCTAATGCGGGGGGGGGGGGGGGGTGTAGGGTAAGCCTGATCTCTGGGATCAGGGTGAGCCGAATCAAGAGCCAGGCTGAGGACCAGTAAGGCTGGTATCAAGCACAAGCTGCTGCAATGGGACAGAGTCTAAGGTCCCTGCATACAAGGATAGGCCCAGAGAAGGAGGTGGGGGGAGCTGTGCTGTAGACCACCAGACTCTCCAAAGGGCTATGAACAGGGACCTGCTCCTCTGAGAATCCCCTGATGGGATATCACAACAGACAGCCTCCACACCCTTGGCTGACCCCCAGGCCCTAGCATTCTGGTCTCCTTGGAGCCAGGGTTGTGGTGGGTATCCCCGCCACATCCTTCTCCCTCTGCAGCATTACAGCCACTGCAGCCAGCATTGGGGCGGCTGGCATCCCACAGGCGGGGCTCGTCACCATGGTCATCGTGCTCACCTCTGTGGGACTGCCGACCGATGACATCAATCTCATCATTGCTGTAGACTGGGCGCTGTGAGTGCTTTGTTGGGGTCCCCACCCAACCCCACCCTTGCTAAGGCTGTAGGGTGGGGAATTGCTATGTATGATATGCTAGGGCACCCCAGTAATCAACGCCGGTTGTGTAACTGGTGTCCCAGAATTCAAAAGTGAAAATGGAACCTTCTTGAAGTTCTAAATAGTGACCTCAGGTCTAGCCCCTCTAAACACAGGGCCTGTGTCACGAAGGGGCTTCCTCGGCTGCTCCCGCACCACTGCGGGTAGATTGGGTGCATGCCTGCCTGCGGTCACTGCCTGCGCCTCTGTGCAGTGGCCTCATGCTTTCCAGTTGAGCGTGGCCCTCTAGGAGCTCCCCGTTGAGGTTGCCGAAGCTCACTGTCCACTTTGGCTTGCCAGGGACCGCTTCCGAACCATGATCAACGTGCTGGGTGATGCACTGGCTGCGGGGATCATGGCCCACATCTGCCGGAAGGATTTTGCTCAGGACATGGGCACTGAGGTGAGAGTGGCGTCCCTCCAGGAAGCCTCTAAGACAGTGGTTCTCACCTGTGAGTGGCAACCCCTTTTGAGGTCTAACGACCCTTTCATAGGGGTCACATATCAAATGTCCTGCATGTCATATATTTACATCATAATTTATAACAACATGAGGGACTGTATTGGAGGGTTGCAGCATTAGGAAGGTTGAGAACCACTGTTCCAGGTGGGGCTGCAGAGTTCCAGATGTTCCACCCACCCACTGGGAAGCTTTTAGTCACATCCTCCACAGGCTGGGCTCCTTGTCCCAGCAGGTGACTAGCTTCTCTAACACCTATTCATGGAAGACCCACCATGCAGGGCACCCAGATCTAGCCAGTGAAACAGTGAGAAAACATCTTCCCTCTGAGAAACCCAGTCCCTCAGGCAGGATGTTTGTGGGGCAGCAGGGAGCTGTCTGGTATTCAGGATTGCCTGTATGTGTAGACATCTGTACCCTCTTCACTGCAAGGAAGCTGGGATTCAGGCAGGGAAGCTACTGTTCTCCGGACTAGACTCTGTAAGGCAAGTCCTTCATCTACCAAAATAGACGGCAGGAGGCAAGGCAGCTTACAAACTGGCGCCCAGCGCCCAGCGAGCCCTGTAACCTGCCAAGGCTACCCAGCTGCGTTTATAGGAACATCTCTTTCAGCGGCTCCCAGCCCCCTGAGACTGCTCAGCCTTACCTACCTCAGTCCCCCCTAGTGCTAACAAGGCCTGTTTCTTCTCCAGAAATTGCTACCCTGTGAGACCAAGCCAGTGACACTGCAGGAGATCGTGGCTGCCCAGCAGAACGGCTGTGTAAAGAGCGTGGCTGAGGCCTCAGAGCTAACCCTGGGCCCCATGTGCCCCCACCACATCCCAGTCCAGGTAGAGCAGGATGAGGAGCTGGTCACTGCCAGCCTAGACCACTGCATCATTGAGATCAATGAGCTGGAGACCAATGTGTGAGCCTGCAGGGCCACAGAGCCAGGCCATACCCTGGGGTTTGGGCTAAGGGTAGGAGTTGAACTCAAAACACACCTGAGCAGCTGACACATTCCACCCTGACAGGCTAGTCAGCCACTGGTGAGAAAGAGTATCTCAAAAAAGAGACAACTGTGAGCAGAGGCCCCAGTCAGCAACTATGGCTCTTGTGGCCCAGGACCTAGCTATGACAGTTTCTACATGAACCCACAAAGGTACCTGGTAGGGGTCTTTGCCTATACTTCATGGAAAAACAGTTTGGGGGCCTGAGAGCTAAAACCACTCCTTGAAATAAATGCTATGGCCAGGATGTTAATTCAACTCTTTGGAGTCTCCGCCACTCCCTTCTAATGAACAAGGCAGCCTGCAAGAAGAGTGAAAGAAGTTCTGCCTTCTCCAGGGTCCCCACGCCCACAACAGCTTCCAGCTCATGAAGATAAAACAACAGTGTCCCTGTTCCTGCCCCAGCTGTGTCCAGGCTGGGTCAACCCTGCTCCACCCCACAGCATGTGGTTTTAACTCAATAAGGGCTGGCCCATCCCAGGTCTGAGACCTGCTGCCTTCACATGTTACAGCCTGTCCATTTCTGTCCACCAGACCTCGCATCTAATATGGAGAGTGATGTCCACTAGGGCTGGGAGGCCCAGTGGGTACAGCCCTGCCAGCCTTCCATGAGATGGGTGGGCAAGATGGGCCATAAAGAGAAAGATCCAGCTTGGGATGCTCCAGCCAAGTAACTACCAGTACCTTGGGGTCTGAACTCTTTGTGTGGCAAAATGGAATGAGAGTCCCTAGTCCCTTCCATGTTTGCAATAATGTGATAAATAAAAGTCTTTGTTTTTTTTTTTTTTTTTTTTCAAGACTTATGGATGTGACAGACTATGTGTTTTGCTTTGTGCTTTGAGACAGGGTATTGTAAGGTAGGACTGGCTACCCATTATGTAGACTCTGCTAGTAGCAATCTTCCTGTTCCTGCCTCCCCAGCTACTGAGATAAGGCCTGAGCCACACTTTCCAGTTGAGACCAGACTCTGAGCAGCTTCTCTTTGTTGAGCTAATGCAAGCTGACAGCGTAGCTCATCCTGTCCTGGCCACTACAGTAAGGACAGGCCCCTCTGAGCTAAGCAATGCAGGAGACAGAGTATAAACAAGCCCATCCCAGCCACCTCAATAGGCCTAACTGTAGCTGGGCCTTTTCCAGGGCTGTTGTGGACAGACTTCCTTTCCTTGCTCAGCTTGATCTGGACCCTGGCTCTGAAATTAAACCTCAGAAAAGGAAGAAATCTCAGCCAAAGCTATCTTTGGTTAACGGTTTACCTTAGAGAAGGGCCTGGTCCAAACAGCCTGAGGGGAAGAGAAGGGTACTGACCATACAGTCCGTTCTAGGTGGGGTTGGAGGTGGAGGTGGGGGTATGGGTAGGGGGTATAACTGTGGTCTGGAGGGGTTATATACCAGGTCCATAAACACATGAGACCCAATGAAGAGACAGGCTTCCCCAAGAGCACACATTCTCACCTTTAAACTATATCTACTTCCTCCAGTGAGTGTAAAGACTCCAGGAAGGGCCTCAGCTCTAGGACACCCCTCCCATGCTACCACGCTCTACGGTTCTATCATGGGTCCACATAGCTATCCTTCATCAGTGGGAAAGATCAAATGTCCAGCCAGTTACTTTCTCCCTCATGTGCACGAGCTTTATTTGACCCTTCCCTGAGTCTCTCAAGACCTCTGAGGAATCCAGTTGTCTTTCCCTGCTAGCTAGGCAGGATTCTATATTTTGGTGAACTTGACAGATACCCACACATCTCTAGGTCAGGGAGATCTTTGCAGTTATTTAGATCCAAATAACAGCTAGGTACAGCCTCCCTACAGCTTTCAACCCAATCCCAGCTCTCCCTCATTGGGGTGGCATAACGGCCATCCCTCACCGTGTCCCTGGGAATACCTAAAAAGACCTTGTCCCCAAATCAGCCCTGTAGGAGGCCTCAGACCTGCCTTCTGCCTCCTCCCTTCTTGAACAGCACAGACCACCTCAGTAACATTAGTAACAGTACCTCCATGCAAAGGTGACTTTTCAGGTGAGCTCTAAACAGCCCAGGGCCCACCCATGGGTCGTCTGTTTGGAGGTTCAGCTTGGGGGCAGGGGGACTGTGAGGCCTGTTCAGCACTCCAACACTAAAGGCAGATTTCCACCCAAACAGCGTAGGCATCATGCCTTCCTGCCTTGCTACTATGCCCCATCCCTCCTCTGACTGTGCCACTCCTGTGGGGTCCCTCAGTGCTGGTGCTGGCCCTCATTCCTCTGGTCAGGGGGTGCTGCTTGCTGGATCTTGCCCATCCTGAGCAGATACCAACCCATCACCTGGAGGGAAGCACACACAGACACAGCATGATTGCAAGGGCAGGGATAATACTTTATATTAGTTTTTCTGTAACAGGTAAAATCAGCTTTGAGATTTTTATCTTCATATATATTTTTTTCTCCTTAAACAAAACCAAAGGTACCCAGAACTTCCCTGCAGAACTGAAGACCAATGCAGCTGCTGCCACTCCACCCCACCCCCAATTCCCACCATGCACTGCTTCCTCCTTTCCCTCCCAAGACTTCTTGAGGTTGTTCTCCAAAAGTGTCTGTGACCTGCTAGGGCACCACAAAAAGGGGGTCCCAGCAGTAGGGCTGCCCAGCACCTGGGGGAGGAGGTGAGGCCATGGTAGAAGGCAGAAGGTTCAAATCCCCATAGGGAAGGCACGAAACAAAAGCCAGCTTTTGAGTCTCAAAGAGTAGAAAGCACCCGGCCACAGAGCAAGGAGACAACTCTGCGTCTCTAAGGGAGGGACTAGAGGACAAGGCACATGGCCAACTGTTTTTGGCCAAAACTGGCCGGAAGCAAGAGCTTTTGGTAGCATAGGTCACTCTGTGTAAGTGAATAGGGGAGAGGGTAGTCGCCTGAGTGTACAAGGCCAGTGTGCAGTGTGGTCTCAGAGGTCAGGGTGTGTGTGTGTGTGTGTGTGTGTGTGTGTGTGTGTGTGTGTGTGATTGTGCAGAGAGCCAGTTTGGAAGGTCATATGCAGCTGGCCATCTATGTGGCCAAGCTGGGGGTGTGGCGGTGAAGTGGTATCTGCACATGTCTGACTGTGTGACACATTGCTGGAAGGAGTGGGACACGAGACTGTGTTCAGCCTGTGACTTTCAGATGCCTCTTGGGCTCAGCGTTGGGTGTGTCAGAAGGGGGCGCTCATGGGGCACAGGCCTGGGCTGCAGAAAGGAGTCCGGTAGTCCGTCATCCTGTGGAACACGTTGGAGAGTCAGGACGAGCTACAACCAGCCTCGGCTGAAGTGGATCAAAGTAAGGGGGTTTTGGAAGCCAGGCTGTGAGCAGGAATGAGGAGAAGCCCCTGGGAGTGTAGAACCAGGAGGCACCCAGCCCTGAATCCAGAACTCTTGGGGCTTCTCCCAGAAGTCTACTCAATTGACTTAACTATGGCTAACATTTCACAAAGCGGGAAGATTCTCCCTCACCCCAGAACTCCAGTCCTTTTCATGAGAACCAGGAGTCTTCATGGGATAGCGGTCACCCCTTCCTGCTGATCCCTGACTCTTAAGGACTGTGCCTCAGGACAAGGACTCGACTTCCATGGCTGGCCCTGGGAGCCAGGTCTGCCCCTTTAGGCTCATAGCCCTGTCATGAATCCAGCTCTCTCCATCATCCATCCACATAGATGTCACCATCCACCGACAACCCCCCCCCCACCAGCTCCTCTCTGCTCTGCTCCAGTTCTACTTCAAGTCAGCATCCTAACTGTGACCATGGCCACACCCTGGCCACACAGCTCCTAGCACATTCCCTGAGGTCTGACCTAACCTTAGCCCCTCTGACCACTGCTCTCTGCCTGGACCCTTCCTACCACCTCCCAGGTTTCAGCTTCCTCCCTGTGTCTCTGCTACCAACACTTCTATCTGCCCCTCCTCCTTACCAAGCCTAGTGCCTCAACCCAAACAAAAAGTCAGCCATAAATGAATCCAATTCTATGCTTAACATCACCCACTGCATGGACAGAAAGCTAAGATCCTCAGGCTGATGTGACTTGAGATCTAGCCATCAAGCCACTAGCCTGCCTGTGACTGCAGCCACAGCTCCCTGGCCCTCCTTCCACAATGGGACAATTACCAACCTCCTGCAATCCTTACAGCAGCGCTCAGACCCATGCTCCTCAATGTGCCACCCTCCCTCCCCAGCGTAGCCCATGCTGGGCATCCTTGCCACCAGTGCCAAAAGGAGTACCAAATAGTTTTACCTGAGTTTTACATGGCCTCCCCTCAGCTACCGCCACTCCAGAGCAAAAACACTCCCTACCTTCCAGGTCATTCTCTCCACCCCCACCTCTCCCTCAGCCGCTCCCTAGGACATCACAATGACTCCATGTAGTCCTTATGCACAGCAGTGCCCACCTCCCTCAGGCTCTTAGTACTGAAGCAGTTTGAGTCCCTCCCACTTCTAGAGAAGCCCATGAATGTATTATGTGTGTGAGTGTGGCCACATATAAGCCTGTGAGAATGGGTACCCATAGACACCTCTATGCATATATCCATAGGCACACTTGTGCACACAGATATGCACATGTTATTGTCTATGATTGTGTTATATGTATGTGCAAACTCCCTGTGCATTAACTACCTGTGGCTGCCCTCTCCCTCCCTGCCCTAGACAAGCTCTTCAAGTCCCCTCAGTGTCTTACCTATCTCAAGGCCTACAGTGACTAGATCCTCATCTCTTGTCCAGGCCCCTCTCCTCAGAGCCCCAGACTTAGAAGTCTCCGTACCCCCAGAGTATCTCTCAGCACAATACTCATCTCCCTGAACTAGAACCAATGCCTTAGCTCAAACTGGCTTCCATGGGCACACACACACACACACACACACACACAGACACACACACACCTCACATGGTACAATCCTACATGCAAATGAAATGACAGGTTTTCAAAATGAAGGGATAGAACAGAGACGGGTGAAGTTGACACACAGAGAGCCAAGGCAGGTAAGGGATAGCAGGGCGTGGTCAGGGACAGCAGGGTGTGGTGAGAGGTGCTGTCACACGAACACAGACCACCTACCTGGTTCACATCCACGTCACTCTGTCCTATCTTGTTTGCTCTTCCTCTTCTTCCTCCTCCTCCTCCTCTTCTTCCTCTTCCTCATCTTTGTGGCCTCTGTCCTTGGAAACGTTACCAAACTCAAAGTTGCCTTCAATGTCCAAGACCTGCAGGTGTTTCAGCCTCCGGAAGGCACTTTCCACCACGGAGCCCACGGCCAGCTTGTTGAACCTGAGTGGTGGTCCATGGGTCAGCGGCAGGAAGCCTGGCTGATGCCCTCACACCTACCCAGCTCAGAGGGGAAAGGGCAAGGAGGGGGTATTCAGGAAGTGCCACAGCAAGTTTTGAAGGTGGAGGGTCAAGAAGCATGGTGCACCGTGGCAAATAGACCTGTTAGGATATCAGTCGCAGGGGGTAGCAGAGCCTATCTATCCATAGTCACTTCATGTGCAGAGCGACAGCCACGGGAGTGCCTCTGCTGCCCTCCCCCACTAACCTCAAGATCTGACAGGCACACAGGCAAGGCCATGGCTGACTTGGTAAGGGATGTACTCAGCCCAACAGGCCAAGTCACACCACCCAGTGTCATCACCCTGGGCCTGTCTTCTAATCTGTCTTCTCTCTGATTTGGGTGGGTTGAGTTGGAGTGAGGGAGGGAGGTCTGAGAAGAAGCCAGAGTCTGTGGGGTCTGAGTTCCCTGAAGTCCTAACCCCAGAGCCCAATGGGGGTCTAGGCACCTGTGTTCTTGGTCTGACACCTGAGCCCCATCTGGCTGACTGAACACAGTTGTCACTCATGTCTTCACAGCTGGGCGTTACCAGTGAGATGGTCTCGGGCTTCCTCCTGTACCACATCAGCATCAACGGCACCATGCACTTGTCTTCAATGTTTCTGATGCCCACTAACAGACCTGTGAGCCATTGCAGGCCTGGCAGAGTATGCTCACCCTCAGGGACTGAGGTGGCACGGGCTTGTGGGGTCCTGCAGTGTACTCAGGGCTCCCTGGCCAGTCAATATCGAAGTCAATATCCACACGCACAGTCTACCTGCCAGCTGCTCCCCCAGGTCTCAGTTGTTTATCTACTATTATATGTGCTGTCAGGGGGTGCAAGCAGGGCTGCAGGGACTTCCTACCTGAGAAAGATCCCCTTGAGATTGGGTGTGGAGTCAAAGGCGTTGGCAGGAACGGCACTAATCTTGTTATTCTGCAGGTACAGGTGCTCCAGTGATGGGGGGAGTCCCTCGGGGATCTCTGTGAGCTGATTCCCAGCGATGTCCAGCAGCTGCAGGGGTGAGGGGGGGTCAAGGATGCCCACTTGTGCAGAGCACTTACCAGCTTACAGACTCCCACCAAGCCACAATCTGTCTCATCTCTAGTGAGGGGAAGGGTCTGACAACCACGATTTCCAGGTGGGGAAGCAGCTCAGGGAGGTTAATCCATTTGTAAGAGGATAAAGTGTACTGTGCCAGACTTCACACACTTGTTCTAATTGATGTGGGTCCTACCCAGCCCCTCCTGCCTTTGCACATGAAGTCATAGCCCAGCTGCCTGCATGCATGTCACAGTCTTTCCTCTTCAGCCTACTTGTCACTCCCATCCGACTAAATGCATCAAGATCCACATGTGCAGGTCACATGTGCAGGGGTCAGTAGAGCGGGTACAAGGCTTGTAGAAACCCTGGCACAGCCAGCAGGCCCCAGGGCTGGTCAGTCTTTGAGTTACCTCGTGCCTGGAGCCCAGGATCAATAGCCAGGGGAGTGGGGGAGGGGACCTGGCACACACTGGCTCTGTGGCCACCCTTATTACCTCTCACAATGCCAATGCACCTTCTCCAGAGCCACACTAGTGCTGCCCTGGGACAGGACTACGTGATCTGTAAGGCCCTTCATCATCTCGAGATGCTGGGATACAGGGTCATCCAACAGGCTCACATCCCACACAGCTTGGTAAGTTAGCATCAGGACAGCAGCCCAAAACTTCCAATTCTGTCACCTCCCCGGCCCACAGGGCTTATTTTCCATTTTGTCTCTACAGCCATTGGCACCGTCCCCAGTCTCTGCTCTGTCAGTCCCTCCCTCATTCATTCCACAGATAGGTGCCCATAGGTGCTGGAGCACAGACTCCGTGAGACACCATCGCCACTCTCAGGAAACCAGTCAGGCTGAGGAGATGGACCAGAGCCTGACAAAACAAGCCATGGGCTTGGCTGTAATGAGGGAGTGGGGAAGGGATTCATCCAGCTTTGAGCCAGGAAATGCTTTCCAGGGCATTAGCACAGGGTGGATTTGAGGCAAAAGGAGCAAGTTGCCAGTCAAAAGACACAGTGTAAGGGGGAATCCCCACTTGCTCGCTCACCAGGCTGAGGCTCGGGGAGGTATCTAACCTACCTGTCCCTGCCAAAGGGTAAGAATATTTCCTAGGCAAGGTTACACTCAGGCTGAGGCCTAGATGGACCCTAACAAGAGTGGTGCTCCCTTATAACGCATAGGCTCCCCAGCTCTGGAATGACAGTGTCTAGTACAAATGTGGGGACTCTAAGACTTATGGAATGAATGAATGAATGAATGAATGAACAAAGGAACAAATGAATAAGATGTCTTCAGTAAGCAAGGCAGTACTGTGCTTTCAGTAGAAGGGCCACTGTGTGCTGGAGCAGCAGCAGAGGAGGGCTTAGAGTCTGGCCTGGGACTTCAGGGAAACAGGGAGCTGTAGAAGACTGGGAAGGAACCTGTGTGAACAGGTGCTTTTCAAGTACCGGAGTGGTGAGTCGGAGTGCTGAGATCCTAGGCCGGTAAGGTTCAGTTGAGAAATCCAGTGGCTTGGCTTGGGGCATAAGCAGCCCAGCTGGAGAGCTGTAGCTGGGTTAGGTGCTAGTGGGCTGCCTGAGGCAGGCAACAGAGACAAGGGTAGCTTCCAAGTTTCCCTGGTGGGTATGGCCCCTCACACTTAGTGAGTTAGCAGGTGTGGAGGGTTCCAGCCAAGTTGTGCTCCTGAGGAACAGCTATAAGGGCTGCACCGAGGCTGGATTCTGGTGTGTGGCTCTCAGCACGGAAGTCTGGATGAGGAGAGGCCCCAGCCTTGCTGCAGAGCCAGCTTCCTCATCCATCTCACCCTGCTAAGCTCAGGGCACCTCCTGGCTTCTCTCTGGACCCACCTCTCCCCAGCATTCTTTGAAAACACCCCAGTCCTGATGGCAATTCCCACCCCACGGCCAGTGGTGAGCACGTCAGACTAAAATGTGGGCCCCTCCTTCTATCCCGTGGTAAACTAACCTGGCTACATAGAGACAAAAGTTACTGGGTTCACTGTGCCCTTTGCTCTGCACTTATAAGTAGGTTGGATTGTGTGGCCATGGCCTTCCTACACTAAGGCCCGCCTCCCCAGCATGTACCCAATGAATAAGCTCAGTCTGGCTATCCCACCGGAACCTGGCACAACTGTCACTCATCCTAGCAGCTGAGTAGGCTCATCCTAGTAGGTCCTCCCTCCTTCTTTCTCCCTGTGCCCCGCCCCCCACATGGCCTAGTCCTGTAGTACCTGCAGACCAGCAAGGTCCACCCAGGCACGGGGTCCCAGGGCCCGGCTTCGCAGTCGGTTGTCTGTGAGGTAGAGTTCCCGAAGCTGAGCCATGCCACCTAGTGCCCCACGTGCCAGGGCAGCCAGCTCATTACGCTTGACCTTGAGCACGTGTACATTTTTAGGCAGGCCTGGAGGCAGTGTTTGCAGGCGGTTGCCAGACAAGTCAAGTGACCGCAGCAGGCGTAGCTTGCGGAAGGCATCTCGGTGCATCTGTGGGCTGGTGATGCGGTTGTAGCTGAGGTTGAGCTCTTCCAGGAAGTAGGTGGTGGCAAAGTCCTCACGGCCTATGCCTGTAATCTGGTTGTGCAGGATCATGAGGGTGCGCACTCGGCGGGGCAGGCCGCTGGGCACACGTTCCAGCGCGTTGTTGTATAGATGCACTGTGTGGAGCCTCTTGAGACCCTGGAAGGCCAGTGGGTGGATGCCCTTGGCCTGCAGCTGGTTACTGTGTAGCAGCAGGTACTCCAGGTTGCGAATGGGTGTCAGTACATCAGCATCTACACTCTGGATGACATTTTTCTCCAGGTGCAGCAGGACCAGGCTGCGGGGAAGACCCGCTGGAACCCTTGACAGGTTGTTGCTGGATAAGTCCAGGTACTCCAGGCTGGACAGCTTCCTGGAGAAAAGAGGAAGCTGAGATGCTAGGCAGGAGGCCACAGCCATCTGCAGTCTCAGCAGCCTTTGTCTATACACAAGACTTGTTCCCAGAGACAGAAATGGCAACAGACATAAGCCCCAAAGATTCTCCAGAGAAAGCAACCAAGAAAAAGTGGACACGTGACTGTACAGCTGAGACAAGCTGAGACGGCCAGGTGTTGGATACTGCCAGGTGGTGATGCAGAGGATGCAGTGACACAGGGACCCACCAGAAGGTCTCGTTGTCCAGACCGTCATCGGTCAGGTAGTTGTTTTGCAGGTACAGCTCTCGCAGGTTGCTCAGCTCACTAAAGGCCCCAGGGGGGATCTTCTCTAGCTTATTGTTCTAGAAGGAAAGGGAGGGATGAGGCGGAGTGAGAGGCAGAGGCAAGAGCCAGGCCTCAGGATGAGATGTGCAGAGGAGCCTGGGGGCTACCAGGAGGGGAGTCAGACCTGAACATCTGGGTGCTCTGACAGCCCCCACTCTGAAGGCCAGGTGCCCAGACTCCTGCCTGCTCCCCTAGGTAGCTAATACCCTGCAATGTCCTCTCAGATTCACTCGGCATCGCCCAGCTGGGCCATGCTTCTCCTCGGCAGTTCTGTGCCCGGGACATGGGTCTGCCTCTACCTCACCTGCCCTCCCCTTTCCCCACCTTGAGGTGCAGCTTGTACAGAGCAGGCGGCAGGTGCTTGGGCACGTGACGCAGGAAGTTGCTGGACAGGATGAGGATTTCGACGTTGCTGGAGCCATTGAACATGTTGTCCGGCAGCCCGGCGTCTGCTAGCTTGTTGTTGTGCAGGTACACAGACCTGCAGGATCGAGGTACAGTCCTCACCCCACCAGGGCTCCCTGGCCATAAGCTAGCTTTGCTGTGTGCCTTCAAACTCCTATTCAAGCTGAAGTAGGGCCTGGGATACTTTTCTACCCCCTTAACCCGGGGACACAGAGTTAAAGAACTTTAGAACCCCCACATGGTCAAGAACAGGGGTCAAAGGCTTGAAGTCACCATATAAATCAACAGCAGAAACAGGACATCCTGGTCCAAGCCAGGCACCTGCATCTGAAGCCCTGCAGAAAAGTCCCGGGAGTGGTTATACCTCCTTTAACAGCTTCAAAGAAGGGCATCTGTGCCTGCTGGAAGTGGCTTTTTCTACCTAAACCCTACCACTCCCGTGCATAGGCTCTTAATCCTCATTTACTGGATGGAGGCCTCCTCATCCCTCAGGTTTCAGCCTTCTGGTTCCTGAGCTCCGATAGGCCCTGGGTGTTCCTCACCACACACCCCTGAACACAGCCCATAGTTCACGGCACAGCAAGCCCCTTCTCAGGGCTTGCCTGTGTCTCCTGCTTTGCCTCAGCTTCCCCCAGACTTCCCACACTCACTCCATATGTATACATTCCCATATACCCAGGCTCATCCCTCTGACCTCTGACCTCAGATTTGGCTTTTGGCCAAAGGTGAGTCCATAGATCTTAGTGAGATAATTGGCAGCGAAGTCCACACTGATCAGGGCATTCGGCAGGAATCGGGGTGCCAGCGTGAGCTGGAAAGGGAAGAGCCAACAGAAAGACCAATAGAGGTATAGAAACTAGCTCCGGGCCCCGCCGCTGGGCTCGCCTGCTCCCCTTCCCTTGTTCTTCCCTGACAGTGAAGCCACTCTTCCAATGTAGAAACTTGTTCCATCTTTTGATAAAACAAAATGTGTCCAGCTCCTACAGCCCTTAGCTTGGCAAGCAATGCCTTTTGCACCTGTCCCCACTCTTCTGGCCTCCGGGCTCACGGGAAGGATTAGAGGTCGGAAGAATTAGTGAGAATTGAGAAGTGTCTGACTACTCCATGGGTGGAGGGCATGCCATACTTTCCTTTTATTATTTACTTGTATACATTTTGAAACAATGTCTCCTTGTGTCCAGGCTTGTATCCAATTCCTGGACTCAAATGATCCTCCCTCCTGAGAGTACTGGGGAGTATGAACACAGGCCACCTCAACTGAACAGCCTTGCCGGGGCCCAGGCTAGAATCTGCCTGCCCTTCATGCCTGACTCAAATGCTGTCACCTTTTCAAGTGCCTGTGTGACATGTTGGGCTCCCCCTCCACCTGTGTGCTGGAGGTATTGGCAGCTTCATTATCAGACATGCTCTAGGTTATAGGGGATGCTGTGTGTCCCCTTTTCAACATCCAGGGCAATAGGGACCCAGAGGCCAGACTGGCAAGGGCACTGGGAAACAACCACAGAGCTCAAGGAAAGACAGAGGAGGGTAAGGAACCCTGCCCACTCCAGGGAAGCCTGCCCACTCTAGGAAAACCCACCCACCCCAGGGAAGCCCGCCCATTCTAGGCAAGCCCACCACCCCAGGGAAGCCCGCTCACCCCAGGGAAGCTTGCCCAACCCAGGGAAGCCCACACACCCTCTATGGCCCTCACCTTGTTGTTGGCCAGGTACAGGTAATTGAGGCTAGTAAGATGCTCAAATGCCTCCTCTGGGAGCCCTTTAAAGGACAGGTCAGAGCCCTGGATGAAGGAGATGCGACAGGGGAGCAGGCAAACCCCCACCTTGCTAGGCAGCTCCCTCCTTTCCCAGTCAGCTCCAGCGTCCACCCTGCCTTCCTTCTCCTCATGTGGCTCAAGCAGAGAAGCAGGCAGCTAAGGCCTTGCTGAGGGACTGAGGGACCCAGTCTAATCCTTTGACCAGGAAGGAGTGCTCCAGAGGTGTGTGGGGGGGGGGGGTGGAAGGGGAGGATGGCTGCAGGGGGTCAGAGCCCCTTTTCAACTTCAGCCCCACCTATAGGCATGAGCAGCCAAACTGGGCAAGCAGGACAGGCCTCCCCTCCCCCACCCTCCCAATCCCCTCAGACAGATGTCTTGTTACAGTTAGACTGGCCTTTCTCCAGTCCTGAGCTGGACTCTGACATCCAGTTCCCTCTCCGGGACCACCAGATGCTGGGACTGGCCCAAGTCAATGGAGAGGGAACAGTTACATAAACCATGGACTGTCTCTCCAGGGAATACCCTGCTGTGGAGTGTGATTTGACAGCCAGAGAGAGCTCTAGCAACAGTAAAGAGAGAAACAAATTGCTAAGTGAAACAAAACAGGCCTCCACACCATTGTGGGAATTCAGCTGTGGGTTAAAGTCCACGATGAATGACTGCAGGTCACAAGCGGTGGTTGTGCATTGTATAAACTCACCCAAACACAGCAAATTGGACTGGACTTTTAGACTGAGTCACTTATGGTACATACATTACATATAAATAAAGCTACTTTCTTTTGAAATGAGGGAGGGAGAATCCCAAAATCTTAATATTGATTTATTCAAAGTGGAGGTTTATGAGGGATTTTTCCCCTTCCACTTTGTTTTCCAAAAGTTCTATCCGAATTATGTACTATGTTTGTCTTCAGTGGGGGTGGGGAAGGAACTTAAGAATGCTGCTTTTGGATTCTAAGGGCCCTTGCAAATTGAAGAGTCTCTGACAAGGTCCCAGGAAGTCTGTGCTCTCAATATCCCAGGTCCCACCTCCTGGGTCTTAAGACAGTCATAGCAGGCTCAAGCTCATATCAGAGCCACCTCCCCCTGCCAGCCCAACCCCAGCCTAGGCTCCCCTTCACCCTGAGGCTTGAAGGACTAAGTTCTCCTCATGGCCACCATCCCCCTCGGGCCTCTGATTAGCCGCCCATGTCCCACAGTCCTCACCTCGAGATGTTAGACGATTGTTCTGTAGGTTCAGTGTCTCCAGCCTCTGCAGCCGAGAAAGCTCCTCTGGGTAGATCTTCTCCAGCTGGTTGTTCTGCGTGGAGATGGGGCAGCAGCAGGTTGGGGGTAGGGTCGGGGGTGCGTGAGACTTCTGTTCCTACCCTTGGCCCTGGGAGCATCCCTTTCTTGGGCACCTGTCTTGGAATTCTCTCCTGAGACAGACAGCGCACAGCGATGGACACGGAGGTGTGTGAGTCCTGCTCCTGAAGAGCCCACAGGCAGACATCTACCCACAGTTCGGACCGCACCAAGTGACAGGCACTTGGAGCTGATCCTAGACAGAAGCATTTCCCCTTCTTTGGCCCTGTAGTCCGCACTCCCCTTAGAATACAAGGTATCTAACCATGTGCTCTGGAGAGCTCTACTGAGCTGGAGGAAGAACCTGAGCTAAACCCCATAGCTCCATTAGCACCATAGCTTAAGTCCTCCCCCTCCATCTCTTCCTTCCTTCCTGCCTTCCTTCCTTCCTTCCTTCCTTCCTGCCTGCCTGCCTGCCTGCCTGCCTGCCTTTCATTCTTTCTTTTCCTTTCTTTCTTTCTTTTTTTCTTTTGTTGTTGTTTTTCAAGACAAGGTTTCTCTGTGTAACCCTTTTTGTCCTGGAACTCACTCTATAGACCATGGTGGCCTCAAACTCAGAGTTCCACCTGCCTCTGTCTCCTGAGTGTTGGGATGGCAGCATGGCTAAGCCCTTTTATCTGTACTGGACTTCTTTGTTTACTCATTTGTCAGTTTCACCCATGAACTGTGAGCTCCTGAAGTCAGAGTGGGACCATGCCCTTCCTACACATCCAGCACCACACAGAACCAGAGGTGCCATAGCAGGTACATGAGACAGTCTGCATGTGACTAGGTGGGCAAAGGAGCCTAATAAGAACTACCTTCAATGTGTCCTCTCCTCTCATTGGCCCACAGCCCGCCAAGCCCCACCCTCCAACCCCAGTGGCCACAGGCAGACCTCCCACCTTCTCTTGATGTCCTCTGGAGAGAGTAACAGTTCCTCTCCTCATCTAGGGCTGTCCATCCAGTGGGCCTCAGCTGGGGCCAGCACTCTATGGAGCTCTGAGCTCACTGCCTCCAGGAATTGAATCCCCTTCATTTGGCTTTCCTAGTCCTGTAATGGTGTTAGCAGCACCCTATCCATCCAGGGCTGGGCAACTATGTGCCCAGGGTGAGACATTTTTACTCTAAAGTTTTTGTGGCAGCCTAGACTTTTCCACAAACCAGCAGGCTATATCTTGGGGTTCTGTAACCAGAACATCACAATTACTCCAAGGGTGGGACCAGGATTCCATAAGTCTGATCTCCCCTGTTACTCTGAATCTGGGGGTGGGGTAGTGAGGAACCATAAAAATTGGAGGATCTGATTAAGAAGGGAGTATACAAGGGCTGGGGATAACTGCTGGGGCAGCATGAGCCTCACCTGCAAGGAGAGATGGTTGGTATGCTCAGGCAGGTCGCCTGGAAACTCACGAAGGTCAATGCCACCACAGTCCACAACACCCTCCTGGGAGCAGGCACAATCTCGGGGACAGTCAATGGTGGCTGGGCCAGGTTCTGGCTCCTCAGAGCTCAGAACTAGCACTGGCTGCTCCTCTTCCTCCACAAATTCATTCTCCTCAGGGCTCAGGGTGTGGGTGTCACTTCGGCCAAACGCAGGTGCCCTCATAGGCAGCACAAAGCCCAGAAACAGCTGAGACACCAACAGCAGGAGTGGCAGGCCCCAGCTGCCCGCCATGGTGCCTGTTGGAGGAGTGCCAGGTGATGCAATGGCCATATACACTGGGCATGCATACAGGAAGTCATGATAGGTCATGAGACAGTTGGCACTTAGACTTTGATGACTGCCACCCTGTCTTATCAGAAATACCCCTGTGGTGATAGAAGTGCCATGAAGCCTTGTCCTTAGTCAGGGCTGCAAACCTTCTGTAACTCTCACCAGCCTGGGTCTGAGGAATCTGTACCCTTATTTCATAGGAAGGAAGCTGAGGCAGGACCTACTTTGTTAAACTGCTGTTGCTCTGACAGTCAATGTGGCAGACCTTTGCCCATCCCCTAGCAGGTGTGTCCCTGTGCTCTAGCTCCCATGTAGGGCCCCAGGGCTCGGCCCTGACACTCTTCCAACTCTTTCTCCCAACACATTACACAGGATAGTGAGGGGGAAACCCGTAGTGGTCCCTGCATCCAGGCTTT